>NW_027212583.1:3640458-4853944 GCF_041682495.2 Bombus fervidus | reverse complement strand
CATGGAAATCCGATAGATAAAGGAGCATTAGAAATGAAGGAGACGGGAAAATTGCCTCGTTACGAAGATTTAATGTTGGAAAAAGCAAGATTGAATTACGATTCCGGGAAATACATCGTATCCCTACCGATAAAAGAAAATAGAAATATTCCAATAACACCAGAAAATTTATTAAACTCGCTAAGATATCTACATCCGCCATGAACAAACTCAGAGACACCATCAGTCAAATTTCCTTTGGAAATTTGAACACCAAGGGCGGGGGTGTCACGTCCCGCGCTCCGCACGAACCGTAACGAGAACAAGAAACCACTCTATACACAAATCTAAATAAACATACCAATAACCGACTTGCAATTTGAAACCATGTTTACAGTATTTGAAGTGAAAGGCAGTTAAAGCCTCTAAAAGCTATATCTTGCGAAAATTTATCTATGTTTATCTAATTATGTTTTCATAATGATATTGAGACAATTTGAATTGTAAACAAAGTCGTCAGTTGAACAAACGTTGGAGATCTTCCCAAACATTTTCAAAGGAAGGACCCCGACGCTTTTCCATCTCCGACAGATATAAATAAATGTAGCGACTCAGAGAAGTCAGTATAATAATTATCCTTCGTCTATCGAATAACAATATTACCGTTCAAAGAGTTATCATTTTGTCAACCGAAGAATTTTATATCTGTCAGTCAATTGTCAATATCAAAATCGAGCAAGATTTGAATAAATCATTAGATATTGTTAAACTACTTTCAACCAGCTTTAATCCTCTCCCGTGCTAGTATCCCTGCACATAGCAGGTTAGCCGAAAAGTGGAATCGGTTTTCGCCAGTAGCACCAAACTCTAGTCCACGCTACCCGTAACGTTTGAAATAAATAAAAATTTGAAATAGTCCTTGGACTATTTCTGGTGGCAGCAACTACCAATTTCGATCTCAACTTGACTTAGAACAAATAAATACGTAACAACGGCATAAGATATAGCGCCACATAGTAATACGTCATAACGTATAACGTCATATATTATTACGGCATAACATATAACGTCATATAGAATTACGGTTTAACGTATAACGTCATACAGTAATGCGTCATAACGTATAACGTCATATCGAATTACGTCATAACGTATAACGTCACATAGTAAAACGTTATAACGTATAACGTCATATAGAATTACAGTTTAACGTATAACGTCATACAGTAATGCGTCATAACGTATAACGTCATATAGTATTGCGTCATGACGTATAACGTCACATAGTAATACGTCATAACGTATAACGTCTCAAAGAACTACGGTTTAACGTATAACGTCATACAGTAATGCGTCAAAACGTATAACGTCATACCGAATTACGTCATAACGTATAACGTCATATAGAATTACGGCATAACGTAAAACGTCATATAGTAATGCGTCATAACGTATAACGTCATATAGTATTGCGTCATGACGTATAACGTCATATAGAAATACGGTGAAACATATAACGCCATATAGAGTTACGTTTTAACGTATAACGTTATATAGTATGACGGTTTAATGTATAAAGCCATATAGTAATGCGTGATAACGTATAACGTCACATAGTAATACGTCATACCGTATAACGTCATATCGAATTACGTCATAACGTATAACGTCACATAGCAAAACGTCATAACGTATAACGTCACATAGTAAAACGTCATAACGTATAACGTCATACAGATTTACGGTTTAACGTATAACGTCATACAGTAATGCGTCATAACGTATAACGTCATATCGAATTACGTCATAACGTATAACGTCACATAGTAAAACGTTATAACGTATAACGTCATATAGAATTACAGTTTATTGTATAACGTCATACAGTAATGCGTCATAACGTATAACGTCATATAGTATTGCGTCATGACGTATAACGTCATATAGTAATACGTCACAACGTATAACGTCATATCGAATTACGTCATAACGTATTACGTCACATAGCAGAACGTCATAACGTATAACGTCATATAGAATTACGGTTTAACGTATAACGTCATACAGTAATGCGTCATAACGTATAACGTCATATAGAATTGCGTCATGACGTATAACTTCATATAGAAATACGGTGAAACATATAACGCCATATAGAGTTACGTTTTAACGTATAACGTTATATAGTATGACGGTTTAATGTATAAAGCCATATAGTAATGCGTGATAACGTATAACGTCACATAGTAATACGTCATACCGTATAACGTCATATCGAACTACGTCATAACGTATTACGTCACATAGTAGAACGCCATAACGTATAACGTCATATAGAATGACGGTTTAACGTATAACGTCATACAGTAATGCGTCATAACGTATAACGTCATATAGAATTGCGTCATGACGTATAACGTCACATGGTAATACGTCATAACGTATATCGTCATATAGAATTTTGTTTAACGTATAACGTCATACAGCAATTCCTCATAGCGTATAACGTCACATAGTAATACGTCACAACGAATAACGTCATATAGAATTACGGTTAAACGTTTAACGCCATATAGTAATGCGTCATAACGTATAACGTCTCATTGTAATACGTCTTAACGTATAACGTCACATAGAATTACGGCATAAGATATAGCGCCACATAGTAATACGTCATAACGTATAACGTCACATAGTAATACGGCATAACGTATAACGTCATATAGAATTATTGTTTAACGTATAACGTCATAGAGTAATTCCTCATAACGTATAACGTCACATAGTAATACGTCACAACGAATAACGTCATACAGATTTACGGTTTAACGTATAACTCCATATAGCAATGTGTCATAACGTATAACGTCACTGAGTAATACGTCATAACGTATAATGCCATATAGTAATACGTCATAACGTATAACTTCACATAGAATTACGGTTTAACGTATAACGTCATAGTGTAATGCGTCATAACGTATAACGTCATATTGAATTACTTCATAACGTATTACGTAACATAGTTATACGTCATAACGTATAACGCCATATAGAATTTCGGTTTAACGTATAACTCCATATAGCAATGTGTCATAACGTATAACGTCACATAGTAATACGGCATAACGTATAACGTCATACAGAATTATTGTTTAACGTATAACGTCATAGAGTAATTCCTCATAACTTATAACGTAACATAGTGATACGTCACAACGAATAACGTCATATAGAATTACGGTTAAACGTATAACGCCATATAGTAATTCGTCATAACGTATAACGTCATACAGTATTGCGTCATAACGTATAACGTCATATAGTATTGCGCCATGACGTATAACGTCATAGTGTAATGCGTCATTACGTATAACGCCATATAGAATTACGTCATAACGTATAACGTCATATAGAATTTCGGTTTAACGTATAGCGCCATATAGCAATGCGTCATAACGTATAACGTCACATAGTAATACGTCATAACGTATAACGTCATATAGAATTTTGTTTAACGTATAACGTCATACGGCAATTCCTCATAACGTATAACGTCACATAGTAATACGTCACAACGAATAACGTCATATAGAATTACGGTTAAACGTATAACGCCATATAGAATTACGTTTTAACGTATAACGTAATATAGAATTACGGTTTAACGTATAACGTCATGGTGTAATGCGTCGTAACGTATAACGTCATATAGTATTGCGTTATGACGTATAACGACGTATAGAATTACGTCATAACGGATAACGTCTTACAGTAATACGTCATAACGCGTAACGTCATATAGCAATGCGTCATAACGTATAACGCCATATAGTAATGCGTCATAACGTATAACGCCATATAGTCATGCGTCATAACGTATAACGTCATATAGTATTGCGTCGTGATGTATAACGTCATACAGAATTACGTCATGATGTATAACGTCATACAGTATTACGTCATAACATATAATGTCATATAGTATTGCGTCATAACGTATAACGTCATATAGTATTACGGCATAACATATAACGTCACATAGAATTACGTCATAACGGATAAAGTCAGATAGTAAATCGTCATAACGTATAACGTCATATAGAATTATTGTTTAGCGTATAACGTCATGGAGCAATTCCTCATAACGTATAACGTCACATAGTAATACGTCACAACGAATAACGTCTTCTAGTAATACGTCATAACGCATAACGTCATATAGAATTACGGCATAACGTATAACGTCATACAGTATTACGGCATAACATATAACGTCACATAGAATTACGTCATAACGTATAACGTCACATAGTAATACGTCACAACGAATAACGTCATATAGAATTACGTTTTAACGTATAACGTAATATAGAATTACGGTTTAACGTATAACGTCATAGTGTAATGCGTCCTAACGTATGACGCCATATAGAATTACGGCATAACGTATAACGTAACATAGAAATACGTCATAACGCATAACGTCACATAGAATCACGGTTTAACGTATAACGTCATAGCGTAATGCGTCGTAACGTATAACGCCATATAGAATTACGGCATAACGTATAACGTAACATAGAATTACGTCATAACGGATAACGTCACATAGTAATACGTCATAACGCATAACGTCATATAGAATTACGGTTTAACGTATAACGCCATATAGTAATGCGTCATAACGTATAACGTCACATAGTTATACTTCATAACGTATAACGCCATAAAGAATTACGTCATAACGTATAACGCCATAAAGAATTACGTCATAACGTATAACGTCACATAGTAATACGTCATAACGCATAACGTCACATAGAATTACGGTTTAACGTATAACGTCATACTGAAATGCGTCATAACGTATAAGGTCATATAGTATTGCGTCATGACGTATAACGTTGTATAGAATTATGTCATAACGGATAACATCTTACAGTAATGCGTCATAACGTATAACGCCATATAGTCATGCGTCATAACGTATAACGCCATATAGTATTACGGCATAACGTATAACGTCATACAGTAATGCGTCATGACGTATAACGTCATATAGTATAGCGTCATGACCTATAACGTCGTATAGCATTACATCATAATGGATAACGTCTTCTAGTAATACGTCATAACGTATAACGTCATATAGAATTACGGTTTAACGAATGACGTCATACTGAAATGCGTCATAACGTATAAGGCCATATAGTATTGCGTCATGACGTATAACGTTGTATAGAATTACGTCATAACGGATAACGTCTTACAGTAATGCGTCATAACGTATAACGCCATATAGTCATGCGTCATAACGTATAACGCCATATAGAATTACGGCATAACGTATAACGTCATACAGTAATGCGTCACAACGTATAACGTCATATAGTATTGCGTCATGACGAATATCGTCGTATAGATTTACGTCATAACGTATAACGTCATATCGAATTACGTCATAACGTATAACGTCACATAGTAATACGTCACAACGAATAACGTCATATAGAATTACGGTTAAACGTATAACGCCATATAGAATTACGTTTTAACCTATAACGTCATATAGAGTTACGGTTTAACGTATACCGCCATAAAGAATTACGTCATAACGTATAACGTCACATAGTATAACGTCATCACGTATAACGTCATATAGAATTAAGGCATAAAGTATAACGTCATACAGTAATTCCTCATAACGTATAACGTCACATAGTAATGCGTCACAACGAATAACGTCATATCGAATTACGGTTAAACGTATAACGCCATATAGAATTACGTTTTAACGTATAACGTAATATAGAATTACGGTTTAACGTATAACGTCATGGTGTAATGCGTCGGAACGTATAACGTCATATAGTATTGCGTTATGACGTATAACGACGTATAGAATTACGTCATAACGGATAACGTCTTACAGTAATACGTCATAACGTGTAACGTCATATAGTATTGCGTCATGATGTATAACGTCATACAGTATTACGTCATAACATATAATGTCATATAGTATTGCGTCATAACGTATAACGTCATATAGTATTACGGCATAACATATAACGTCACATAGAATTACGTCATAACGGATAAAGTCAGATAGTGAAACGTCATAACGTATAACGTCATATAGAATTACGGCATAACATATAACGTCACATAGAATTACGTCATAACGGATAAAGTCAGATAGTGAAACGTCATAACGTATAACGACATACTGAAATGCGTCATAACGTATAACGTCATATAGTATTGCGTCATGACGTATAACGTTGTATAGAATTACGTCATAACGGATAACGTCTTACAGTAATGCGTCATAACGTATAACGCCATATAGTCATGCGTCATAACGTATAACGCCATATAGAATTACGGCATAACGTATAACGTCATACAGTAATGCGTCATAACGTATAACGTCATATAGTCATGCGTCATAACGTATAACGTCGTATAGATTTACGTCATAACGTATAACGTCATATCGAATTACGTCATAACGTATAACGTCACATAGCAAAACGTCATAACGTATAACGTCATATCGAATTACGTCATAACGTATAACGTCACATAGCAAAACGTCATAACGTATAACGTCACATAGTAAAACGTCATAACGTATAACGTCACATAGTAAAACGTCATAACGTATAACGACATACTGAAATGCGTCATAACGTATAACGTCATATAGTATTGCGTCATGACGTATAACGTTGTATAGAATTACGTCATAACGGATAACGTCTTACAGTAATGCGTCATAACGTATAACGCCATATAGTCATGCGTCATAACGTATAACGCCATATAGAATTACGGCATAACGTATAACGTCATACAGTAATGCGTCATAACGTATAACGTCATATAGTATATCGTCATGACGTATAACGTCGTATAGCATTACATCATAATGGATAACGTCTTCCAGTAATACGTCATAACGTATAACGTCATATAGAATTACGGTTTAACGAATGACGTCATACTGTAATGCGTCATAACGTATAACGTCATATAGTATTGCGTCATGACGTATAACGTTGTATAGAATTACGTCATAACGGATAACGTCTTACTGTAATGCGTCATAACGTATAACGCCATATAGTCATGCGTCATAACGTATAACGCCATATACAATTACGGCATAACGTATAACGTCATATAGTATTGCGTCATGACGTGTAACGTCACATAGCAAAACGTCATAACGTATAACGTCACATAGCAAAACGTCATAACGTATAACGTCACATAGTATAACGTCATAACTTATAACGTCATATAGAATTACTGTTTAACGTATCACGTCATACTGTAATGCGTCATAACGTATAACGTCATATAGTATTGCGTCATGACGTATGACGTCGTATAGAATTACGTCATAACGGATAACGTCTTACAGTAATACGTCATAACGTATAACGTTATATAGCAATGCGTCATAACGTATAACGTCACATAGAATTACGTCATAACGGATAACGTCACATAGTAATACGTCATAACGTATAACGTCATATAGTATTACGGCATAACATATAACGTCACATAGAATTACGTCATAACGGATAACGTCACATAGTAAAACGTTATAACGTATAACGTCATATAGAATTTCGGTTAAACGTATAACGCCATATAGAATTACGTTTTAACGTATAACGTGATATAGAATTACGGTTTAACGTATAACGCCATAGTGTAATTCGTCCTAACGTATGACGCCATATAGAATTACGGCATAACGTATAACGTAACATAGAAATACGTCATAACGGATAACGTCACATAGTAATACGTCATAACGTATAACGTCACATAGAATTGCGGTTACACGTATAACGTCATACAGTAATGCGTCATAACGTATAACGTCATATAGTATTGCGTCATGACGTATAACGTCGTATAGATTTACGTCATAACGGATAACGTCTCATAGTAATACGTCATACCGTATAACGTCATATCGAATTACGTCATGACGTATAACGTCGTACAGAATTACGTCATAACGGATAACGTCATACAGTATTACGTCATAACATATAATGTCATATAGTATTGCGTCATAACGTATAACGTCATATAGTATTACGGCATAACATATAACGTCACATAGAATTACGTCATAACGGATAAAGTCAGATAGTGAAACGTCATAACGTATAACGTCATATAGAATTATTGTTTAGCGTATAACGTCATACAGCAATTCCTCATAACGTATAACGTCACATAGTAATACGTCACAACGAACAACCTCTTCTAGTAATACGTCATAACGCATAACGTCATATAGAATTACGGCATAACGTATAACGTCATACAGAATTTCCTCATAACGTATAACGTCACATAGTAATACGTCACAACGAATAACGTCATATAAAATTACGGTTAAACGTATAACGCCATATAGAATTACGTTTTAACGTATAACGTAATATAGAATTACGGTTTAACGTATAACGTCATAGTGTAATGCGTCCTAACGTATGACGCCATATAGAATGACGGCGTAACGTATAACGTAACATAGAAATACGTCATAACGCATAACGTCACATAGAATTACGGTTTAACGTATAACGTCATAGTGTAATGCGCTGTAACGTATAACGCCATATAGAATTACGGCATAACGTATAACGTCACATAGTAAAACGTTATAACGTATAACGTCATATAGAATTACAGTTTATTGTATAACGTCATACAGTAATGCGTCATAACGTATAACGTCATATAGTATTACGGCATAACATATAACGTCACATAGAATTACGTCATAACGGATAACGTCACATAGTAAAACGTTATAACGTATAACGTCATATAGAATTTCGGTTAAACGTATAACGCCATATAGAATTACGTTTTAACGTATAACGTAATATAGAATTACGGTTTAACGTATAACGCCATAGTGTAATTCGTCCTAACGTATGACGCCATATAGAATTACGTCATAACGGATAACGTCACATAGTAATACGTCATAACGTATAACGTCACATAGAATTGCGGTTACACGTATAACGTCATACAGTAATGCGTCATAACGTATAACGTCATATAGTATTGCGTCATGACGTATAACGTCGTATAGATTTACGTCATAACGGATAACGTCTCATAGTAATACGTCATACCGTATAACGTCATATCGAATTACGTCATGACGTATAACGTCGTACAGAATTACGTCATAACGGATAACGTCATACAGTATTACGTCATAACATATAATGTCATATAGTATTGCGTCATAACGTATAACGTCATATAGTATTACGGCATAACATATAACGTCACATAGAATTACGTCATAACGGATAAAGTCAGATAGTGAAACGTCATAACGTATAACGTCATGTAGAATTATTGTTTAGCGTATAACGACATACAGCAATTCCTCATAACGTATAACGTCACATAGTAATACGTCACAACGAACAACCTCTTCTAGTAATACGTCATAACGCATAACGTCATATAGAATTACGGCATAACGTATAACGTCATACAGAATTTCCTCATAACGTATAACGTCACATAGTAATACGTCACAACGAATAACGTCATATAAAATTACGGTTAAACGTATAACGCCATATAGAATTACGTTTTAACGTATAACGTAATATAGAATTACGGTTTAACGTATAACGTCATAGTGTAATGCGTCCTAACGTATGACGCCATATAGAATGACGGCGTAACGTATAACGTAACATAGAAATACGTCATAACGCATAACGTCACATAGAATTACGGTTTAACGTATAACGTCATAGTGTAATGCGCTGTAACGTATAACGCCATATAGAATTACGGCATAACGTATAACGTCACATAGTAAAACGTTATAACGTATAACGTCATATAGAATTACAGTTTATTGTATAACGTCATACGGTAATGCGTCATAACGTATAACGTCATATAGTATTACGGCATAACATATAACGTCACATAGAATTACGTCATAACGGATAACGTCACATAGTAAAACGTTATAACGTATAACGTCATATAGAATTTCGGTTAAACGTATAACGCCATATAGAATTACGTTTTAACGTATAACGTAATATAGAATTACGGTTTAACGTATAACGCCATAGTGTAATTCGTCCTAACGTATGACGCCATATAGAATTACGGCATAACGTATAATGTAACATAGAAATACGTCATAACGGATAACGTCACATAGTAATACGTCATAACGTATAACGTCACATAGAATTGCGGTTACACGTATAACGTCATACAGTAATGCGTCATAACGTATAACGTCATATAGTATTGCGTCATGACGTATAACGTCGTATAGATTTACGTCATAACGGATAACGTCTCATAGTAATACGTCATACCGTATAACGTCATATCGAATTACGTCATGACGTATAACGTCGTACAGAATTACGTCATAACGGATAACGTCATACAGTATTACGTCATAACATATAATGTCATATAGTATTGCGTCATAACGTATAACGTCATATAGTATTACGGCATAACATATAACGTCACATAGAATTACGTCATAACGGATAAAGTCAGATAGTGAAACGTCATAACGTATAACGTCATATAGAATTATTGTTTAGCGTATAACGACATACAGCAATTCCTCATAACGTATAACGTCACATAGTAATACGTCACAACGAACAACCTCTTCTAGTAATACGTCATAACGCATAACGTCATATAGAATTACGGCATAACGTATAACGTCATACAGAATTTCCTCATAACGTATAACGTCACATAGTAATACGTCACAACGAATAACGTCATATAAAATTACGGTTAAACGTATAACGCCATATAGAATTACGTTTTAACGTATAACGTAATATAGAATTACGGTTTAACGTATAACGTCATAGTGTAATGCGTCCTAACGTATGACGCCATATAGAATGACGGCGTAACGTATAACGTAACATAGAAATACGTCATAACGCATAACGTCACATAGAATTACGGTTTAACGTATAACGTCATAGTGTAATGCGCTGTAACGTATAACGCCATATAGAATTACGGCATAACGTATAACGTAACATAGAATTACGTCATAACGGATAACGTCACATAGTAACACGTCATAACGCATAACGTCATATAGAATTACGGCATAACGTATAACGTCATACAGAATTTCCTCATAACGTATAACGTCACATAGTAATACGTCACAACGAATAACGTCATATAAAATTACGGTTAAACGTATAACGCCATATAGAATTACGTTTTAACGTATAACGTAATATAGAATTACGGTTTAACGTATAACGTCATACTGAAATGCGTCATAACGTATAACGTCATATAGTATTGCGTCATAACGTATAACGTTGTATAGAATTACGTCATAACGGATAAAGTCTTACAGTAATGCGTCATAACGTATAACGCCATATAGTCATGCGTCATAACGTATAACGCCATATAGTCATGCGTCATAACGTATAACGCCATATAGAATTACGGCATAACGTATAACGTCATACAGTAGTGCGTCATAACGTATAACGTCGTATAGATTTACGTCATAACGTATAACGTCATATCGAATTACGTCATAACGTATAACGTCACATAGTAATACGTCACAACGAATAACGTCATATAAAATTACGGTTAAACGTATAACGCCATATAGAATTACGTTTTAACGTATAACGTAATATAGAATTACGGTTTAACGTATAACGTCATAGTGTAATGCGTCCTAACGTATGACGCCATATAGAATGACGGCGTAACGTATAACGTAACATAGAAATACGTCATAACGCATAACGTCACATAGAATTACGGTTTAACGTATAACGTCATAGTGTAATGCGCTGTAACGTATAACGCCATATAGAATTACGGCATAACGTATAACGTAACATAGAATTACGTCATAACGGATAACGTCACATAGTAACACGTCATAACGCATAACGTCATATAGAATTACGGCATAACGTATAACGTCATACAGAATTTCCTCATAACGTATAACGTCACATAGTAATACGTCACAACGAATAACGTCATATAAAATTACGGTTAAACGTATAACGCCATATAGAATTACGTTTTAACGTATAACGTAATATAGAATTACGGTTTAACGTATAACGTCATAGTGTAATGCGTCCTAACGTATGACGCCATATAGAATGACGGCGTAACGTATAACGTAACATAGAAATACGTCATAACGCATAACGTCACATAGAATTACGGTTTAACGTATAACGTCATAGTGTAATGCGCTGTAACGTATAACGCCATATAGAATTACGGCATAACGTATAACGTAACATAGAATTACGTCATAACGGATAACGTCACATAGTAACACGTCATAACGCATAACGTCATATAGAATTACGGCATAACGTATAACGTCATACAGAATTTCCTCATAACGTATAACGTCACATAGTAATACGTCACAACGAATAACGTCATATAAAATTACGGTTAAACGTATAACGCCATATAGAATTACGTTTTAACGTATAACGTAATATAGAATTACGGTTTAACGTATAACGTCATACTGAAATGCGTCATAACGTATAACGTCATATAGTATTGCGTCATAACGTATAACGTTGTATAGAATTACGTCATAACGGATAAAGTCTTACAGTAATGCGTCATAACGTATAACGCCATATAGTCATGCGTCATAACGTATAACGCCATATATTCATGCGTCATAACGTATAACGCCATATAGAATTACGGCATAACGTATAACGTCATACAGTAGTGCGTCATAACGTATAACGTCGTATAGATTTACGTCATAACGTATAACGTCATATCGAATTACGTCATAACATATAACGTCACATAGAATTACGTCATAACGGATAAAGTCAGATAGTGAAACGTCATAACGTATAACGTCATATAGAATTATTGTTTAGCGTATAACGTCATACAGCAATTCCTCATAACGTATAACGTCACATAGTAATACGTCACAACGAATAACCTCTTCTAGTAATACGTCATAACGCATAACGTCATATAGAATTACGGCATAACGTATAACGTCATACAGAATTTCCTCATAACGTATAACGTCACATAGTAATACGTCACAACGAATAACGTCATATAAAATTACGGTTAAACGTATAACGCCATATAGAATTACGTTTTAACGTATAACGTAATATAGAATTACGGTTTAACGTATAACGTCATAGTGTAATGCGTCCTAACGTATGACGCCATATAGAATGACGGCGTAACGTATAACGTAACATAGAAATACGTCATAACGCATAACGTCACATAGAATTACGGTTCAACGTATAACGTCATAGTGTAATGCGCTGTAACGTATAACGCCATATAGAATTACGGCATAACGTATAACGTAACATAGAATTACGTCATAACGGATAACGTCACATAGTAACACGTCATAACGCATAACGTCATATAGAATTACGGCATAACGTATAACGTCATACAGAATTTCCTCATAACGTATAACGTCACATAGTAATACGTCACAACGAATAACGTCATATAAAATTACGGTTAAACGTATAACGCCATATAGAATTACGTTTTAACGTATAACGTAATATAGAATTACGGTTTAACGTATAACGTCATACTGAAATGCGTCATAACGTATAACGTCATATAGTATTGCGTCATAACGTATAACGTTGTATAGAATTACGTCATAACGGATAACGTCTTACAGTAATGCGTCATAACGTATAACGCCATATAGTCATGCGTCATAACGTATAACGCCATATAGTCATGCGTCATAACGTATAACGCCATATAGAATTACGGCATAACGTATAACGTCATACAGTAGTGCGTCATAACGTATAACGTCGTATAGATTTACGTCATAACGTATAACGTCATATCGAATTACGTCATAACGTATAACGTCACATAGTAATATGTCACAACGAATAACGTCATATAAAATTACGGTTAAACGTATAACGCCATATAGAATTACGTTTTAACGTATAACGTAATATAGAATTACGGTTTAACGTATAACGTCATAGTGTAATGCGTCCTAACGTATGACGCCATATAGAATGAGGGCGTAACGTATAACGTAACATAGAAATACGTCATAACGCATAACGTCACATAGAATTACGGTTTAACGTATAACGTCATAGTGTAATGCGCTGTAACGTATAACGCCATATAGAATTACGGCATAACGTATAACGTAACATAGAATTACGTCATAACGGATAACGTCACATAGTAACACGTCATAACGCATAACGTCATATAGAATTACGGCATAACGTATAACGTCATACAGAATTTCCTCATAACGTATAACGTCACATAGTAATACGTCACAACGAATAACGTCATATAAAATTACGGTTAAACGTATAACGCCATATAGAATTACGTTTTAACGTATAACGTAATATAGAATTACGGTTTAACGTATAACGTCATACTGAAATGCGTCATAACGTATAACGTCATATAGTATTGCGTCATAACGTATAACGTTGTATAGAATTACGTCATAACGGATAACGTCTTACAGTAATGCGTCATAACGTATAACGCCATATAGTCATGCGTCATAACGTATAACGCCATATAGTCATGCGTCATAACGTATAACGCCATATAGAATTACGGCATAACGTATAACGTCATACAGTAGTGCGTCATAACGTATAACGTCGTATAGATTTACGTCATAACGTATAACGTCATATCGAATTACGTCATAACGTATAACGTCACATAGCAAAACGTCATAACGTATAACGTCACATAGTAAAACGTCATAACGTATAACGTCACATAGTAAAACGTCATAACGTATAACGACATACTGAAATGCGTCATAACGTATAACGCCATATAGTTATGCCTCATAACGTATAACGCCATATAGTCATGCGTCATAACGTGTAACGTCATATAGTATTGCGTCATGATGTATAACGTCATACAGTATTACGTCATAACATATAATGTCATATAGTATTGCGTCATAACGTCTAACGTCATATAGTATTACGGCATAACATATAACGTCACATAGAATTACGTCATAACGGATAAAGTCAGATAGTGAAACGTCATAACGTATAACGTCATATAGAATTATTGTTTAGCGTATAACGTCATACAGCAATTCCTCATAACGTATAACGTCACATAGTAATACGTCACAACGAATAACCTCTTCTAGTAATACGTCATAACGCATAACGTCATATAGAATTACGGCATAACGTATAACGTCATACAGAATTTCCTCATAACGTATAACGTCACATAGTAATACGTCACAACGAATAACGTCATATAAAATTACGGTTAAACGTATAACGCCATATAGAATTACGTTTTAACGTATAACGTAATATAGAATTACGGTTTAACATATAACGTCATAGTGTAATGCGTCCTAACGTATGACGCCATATAGAATGACGGCGTAACGTATAACGTAACATAGAAATACGTCATAACGCATAACGTCACATAGAATTACGGTTTAACGTATAACGTCATAGTGTAATGCGCTGTAACGTATAACGCCATATAGAATTACGGCATAACGTATAACGTAACATAGAATTACGTCATAACGGATAACGTCACATAGTAATACGTCATAACGCATAACGTCATATAGAATTACGGCATAACGTATAACGTCATACAGTATTTCCTCATAACGTATAACGTCACATACGAATACGTCACAACGAATAACGTCATATAGAATTACGGTTAAACGTATAACGCCATATAGAATTACGTTTTAACGTATAACGTAATATAGAAATACGGTTTAACGTATAACGTCATAGTGTAATGCGTCCTAACGTATGACGGCATATAGAATTACGGCATTACGTATAACGTAACATAGAAATACGTCATAACGGATAACGTCACATAGTAATACGTCATAACGCATAACGTCCCATAGAATTGCGGTTTAACGTATAGCGTCATACAGTAATGCGTCATAACGTATAACGTCATATAGTATTGCGTCATGACGTATAACGTCGTATAGATTTACGTCATAACGGATAACGTCTCATAGTAATACGTCATACCGTATAACGTCATATCGAATTACGTCATGACGTATAACGTCGTACAGAATTACGTCATAACGGATAACGTCTTATAGTAATACGTCATAACGTATAACGTCACACAGTATTACGTCATAACGTATAACGTCATATAGAATTACGGTTTAACGTATTACGTCATATAGTAATGCGTCATAACGCATAACGTCATATAGTATTGCGTCATGACGTGTAACGTCACATAGTAATACGTCATACCGTATAACGTCATACAGAATTACGTCATAACGTATAACGTCACATAGCAAAACGTCATAACGTATAACGTCACATAGTATAACGTCATAACTTATAACGTCATATAGAAATACTGTTTAACGTATCACGTCATACTGTAATGCGTCATAACGTATAACGTCATATAGTATTGCGTCATGACGTATAACGTCGTATAGAATTACGTCATAACGGATAACGTCTTACAGTAATACGTCATAACGTATAACGTTATATAGCAATGCGTCATAACGTATAACGTCACATAGAATTACGTCATAACGGATAACGTCACATAGTAATACGTCATAACGTATAACGTCATATAGTATTACGGCATAACATATAACGTCACATAGAATTACGTCATAACGGATAACGTCACATAGTAAAACGTTATAACGTATAACGTCATATAGAATTTCGGTTAAACGTATAACGCCATATAGAATTACGTTTTAACGTATAACGTAATATAGAATTACGGTTTAACGTATAACGTCATAGTGTAATTCGTCCTAACGTATGACGCCATATAGAATTACGGCATAACGTATAACGTAACATAGAAATACGTCATAACGGATAACGTCACATAGTAATACGTCATAACGAATAACGTCACATAGAATTGCGGTTACACGTATAACGTCATACAGTAATGCGTCATAACGTATAACGTCATATGGTAACGAGTCATACCGTATAACGTCATATAGTAATACGTCATAACGTATAACGTCATATTGAATTACTTCATAACGTATAACGACACATAGTAATACGTCATACCGTTAAACGTCATATAGAATTTCGGTTTAACGTATAACGCCATGTAGCAATGCGCCATAACGTATAACGTCACATAGTAATGCGTCATAACGTATAACGTCATATAGAATTATTGTTTAACGTATAACGTCATACAGGAATTCCTCATAACGTATAACGTCTTATAGTAATACGTCACAACGAATAACGTCATATAGAGTTACGGTTTAACCTATAACGTCATACAGTAATGCGTCATGACGTATAACGTCATATAGTATTGTACCATGACGTATAACGTCATATTGAATTACTGCATAACGTATAACGCCATATAGTAATTCGTCATAACGTATAACGTCTCACAGTAGTACGTCATAACGTATAACGTCATATCGAATTACGTCATAACGTATTACGTCACATAGTAGAATGTCATAACGTATAACGTCATATAGAATTACGGTTTAACGTATATCGTCATACAGTAATGCGTCATAACGTATAACGTCATATAGTATTGCACCATGACGTATAACGTCATATTGAATTACTGCATAACGTATAACGTCACATAGTAATACGTCATAACGTAAAACGTCATATAGAATTTCGGTTTAACGTATAACGCCATATAGCAATGCGTCATAACGTATAACGTCATATAGAATTATTGTTTAACGTATAACGTCATACAGTAATTCCTCATAACGTATTATGTCACATAGTAGAACGTCATAACGTATAACGTCATATAGAGTTACGGTTTAACGTATAACGTCATACAGTAATGCGTCATGACGTATAACGTCATATAGTATTGTACCATGACGTATAACGTCATATTGAATTACTGCATAACGTATAACGCCATATAGTAATTCGTCATAACGTATAACGTCTCACAGTAGTACGTCATAACGTATAACGTCATATCGAATTACGTCATAACGTATTACGTAACATAGTAGAATGTCATAACGTATAACGTCATATAGAATTACGGTTTAACGTATATCGTCATACAGTAATGCGTCATAACGTATAACGTCATATAGTATTGCACCATGACGTATAACGTCATATTGAATTACTGCATAACGTATAACGTCACATAGTAATACGTCATAACGTAAAACGTCATATAGAATTTCGGTTTAACGTATAACGCCATATAGCAATGCGTCATAACGTATAACGTCATATAGAATTATTGTTTAACGTATAACGTCATACAGTAATTCCTCATAACGTATTATGTCACATAGTAGAACGTCATAACGTATAACGTCATATAGAGTTACGGTTTAACGCATAACGTCATACAGTAATGCGTCATGACGTATAACGTCATATAGTATTGTACCATGACGTATAACGTCATATTGAATTACTGCATAACGTATAACGCCATATAGTAATTCGTCATAACGTATAACGTCTCACAGTAGTACGTCATAACGTATAACGTCATATCGAATTACGTCATAACGTATTACGTAACATAGTAGAATGTCATAACGTATAACGTCATATAGAATTACGGTTTAACGTATAACGTCTTACAGTAATGCGTCATAACGCATAACGCCATATAGTCATGCGTCATAACGTATAACGCCATATAGAATTACGGCATAACGTATAACGTCATACAGTAATGCGTCATAACGTATAACGTCATATAGTATATCGTCATGACGTATAACGTCGTATAGCATTACATCATAATGGATAACGTCTTCCAGTAATACGTCATAACGTATAGCGTCATATAGAATTACGGTTTAACGAATGACGTCATACTGTAATGCGTCATAACGTATAACGTCATATAGTATTGCGTCATGACGTATAACGTTGTATAGAATTACGTCATAACGGATAACGTCTTACTGTAATGCGTCATAACGTATAACGCCATATAGTCATGCGTCATAACGTATAACGCCATATAGAATTACGGCATAACGTATAACGTCATATAGTATTGCGTCATGACGTGTAACGTCACATAGCAAAACGTCATAACGTATAACGTCACATAGCAAAACGTCATAACGTATAACGTCACATAGTATAACGTCATAACTTATAACGTCATATAGAATTACTGTTTAACGTATCACGTCATACTGTAATGCGTCATAACGTATAACGTCATATAGTATTGCGTCATGACGTATGACGTCGTATAGAATTACGTCATAACGGATAACGTCTTACAGTAATACGTCATAACGTATAACGTTATATAGCAATGCGTCATAACGTATAACGTCACATAGAATTACGTCATAACGGATAACGTCACATAGTAATACGTCATAACGTATAACGTCATATAGTATTACGGCATAACATATAACGTCACATAGAATTACGTCATAACGGATAACGTCACATAGTAAAACGTTATAACGTATAACGTCATATAGAATTTCGGTTAAACGTATAACGCCATATAGAATTACGTTTTAACGTATAACGTAATATAGAATTACGGTTTATCGTATAACGCCATAGTGTAATTCGTCCTAACGTATGACGCCATATAGAATTACGGCATAACGTATAACGTAACATAGAAATACGTCATAACGGATAACGTCACATAGTAATACGTCATAACGTATAACGTCACATAGAATTGCGGTTACACGTATAACGTCATACAGTAATGCGTCATAACGTATAACGTCATATAGTATTGCGTCATGACGTATAACGTCGTATAGATTTACGTCATAACGGATAACGTCTCATAGTAATACGTCATACCGTATAACGTCATATCGAATTACGTCATGACGTATAACGTCGTACAGAATTACGTCATAACGGATAACGTCATACAGTATTACGTCATAACATATAATGTCATATAGTATTGCGTCATAACGTATAACGTCATATAGTATTACGGCATAACATATAACGTCACATAGAATTACGTCATAACGGATAAAGTCAGATAGTGAAACGTCATAACGTATAACGTCATATAGAATTATTGTTTAGCGTATAACGTCATACAGCAATTCCTCATAACGTATAACGTCACATAGTAATACGTCACAACGAACAACCTCTTCTAGTAATACGTCATAACGCATAACGTCATATAGAATTACGGCATAACGTATAACGTCATACAGAATTTCCTCATAACGTATAACGTCACATAGTAATACGTCACAACGAATAACGTCATATAAAATTACGGTTAAACGTATAACGCCATATAGAATTACGTTTTAACGTATAACGTAATATAGAATTACGGTTTAACGTATAACGTCATAGTGTAATGCGTCCTAACGTATGACGCCATATAGAATGACGGCGTAACGTATAACGTAACATAGAAATACGTCATAACGCATAACGTCACATAGAATTACGGTTTAACGTATAACGTCATAGTGTAATGCGCTGTAACGTATAACGCCATATAGAATTACGGCATAACGTATAACGTAACATAGAATTACGTCATAACGGATAACGTCACATAGTAACACGTCATAACGCATAACGTCATATAGAATTACGGCATAACGTATAACGTCATACAGAATTTCCTCATAACGTATAACGTCACATAGTAATACGTCACAACGAATAACGTCATATAAAATTACGGTTAAACGTATAACGCCATATAGAATTACGTTTTAACGTATAACGTAAAATAGAATTACGGTTTAACGTATAACGTCATACTGAAATGCGTCATAACGTATAACGTCATATAGTATTGCGTCATAACGTATAACGTTGTATAGAATTACGTCATAACGGATAACGTCTTACAGTAATGCGTCATAACGTATAACGTCATATAGTAATGCGTCCTAACGTATAACGCCATATAGTAATGTGTCATAACGTATGACGTCATGCAGTATTGCGTCATGACTTATAACGCCATATAGTAAGGCGTCATGACGTGTAACGTCATATAGAATTACGTCATAACGTATAACGTCACATAGAATTACGGTTTAAAGTATAACGTCATATAGTAATGCGTAATACCGTATAACGCCATATAGTAAAGCGTCATGACGTAAAACGTCACATAGTAATACGTCATAACGTAAAACGTCACATAGAATTACGGTTTAGCGTATAACGTCATATAGAATTAGGGTTTAAAGTATAACGTCATACAGTAATGCCTCATAACGTATAACGTCACATAGAATTACGGTTTAGCGTATAACGTCATATAGCAATGCGTCATAACGTATAAGGCCATATAGCAATGCATCATAACGTATAACGTCATATAGAAATACGGCATAATGTATAACGTCACATAGTAATACGTCATAACGTATAACGCCATATAGCAATGCGTCATAACGTATAACGTCATATAGAATTACGGCATAACGTATAACATAACATGGAAGTACGGTTTAGCGTATAACGTCATATAGCAATGCGTCATAACGTATAACGCCATTTGGTAATGCGTCATAACGTATAACGTCATATAGAATTACGGTTTAACGTATAAAGTCATATGGTAATGCGTCATAACGTATAACGTCACATAGAATTACGTCATAACGTGTAACGTCACTTAGTAATACGTCATAACGTATAACGTCATATAGAATTCCGGTTTAACGTATAACGCTATATAGCAATGCGTCATAACGTATAACGTCATATAGAATTACGGCATAATGTATAACGTCACATAGTAGTACGTCATAACGTATAACGCCATATAGCAATGCGTCATTACGTATTACGTCATATAGAATTACGGTTTAACGTATAACGTCATATAGTAATGCGTCATAACGTATAACGCCATATAGTAATGCATCATAAAGTATGACGTCAAATAGTATTGCGTCATGACGTATAACGTCATGTAGAATTAGGTCATAACGTAGAACATCACATGGTAACACATCATAACGTATAACGTCACATAGACTTACGGTTTAACGTATAACGTTATATAGTAATGCGTCATACCGTATAACGCCATATAGTAATGCGTCATACCGTATAACGCCATATAGTAAGGCGTCATGACGTATAACGTTATGTGGTATTGCGTAATAACGTATAACGTCATATAATATTGCGTCAGAACGGATGACGTCATAAAGAATTACGTCATGACGTACAATGTTTCAGAGTACTACGTCATAACGTATAACGTCATAAATAAACACGTCATAACGTATAACTTCACATAGTAATACGTCATAACGTAGAATGTCATGTAGTATTGCGTCAAGACGTATAACGTTATATAGAGTTACGTCATAGCGTATAACGTTATATGGTATAATGTAATAATGTTGAACGTTGTACAGTATTACGGTATAACGTAAAATGTCACATAGTATTAGTCCGTAACGGATGATGTCATATAGTATCACGTCATGACGTATAACGTCATATAGAATAAGGGCATAACGTATAACGTCACAAAGTAATACGTCATAGCGTATACCGCAATATTGTATTGCTTCACAATGTATAACGTCACATAGTGTTACGACATAACGTATAACGTCACATAGTATTACTTCGCAATGGATGACGTCATATAGAATTAATTCATGACGCATAACGTTATAAAGTATAACGTCATAACGTATAACGTCATATAGTATTGCGTCATTACGAATGACGTCATATAATATTGCGTCATAACGTATAACGTCACATAGTAAAACGTCATAACGTAGAACGTAACATAGTAATACGTCATGACGTATAATGTCATATAGTATTAAGGTATAACGTATAACGTCATATAGAAAGACGTCATAACGTATAACGTCACATAGTACTACGTCAGAACGGATGACGTCATATAGAACTACGTCATGACGTATAACGTCATATAGAATTACGGTTTAACGTACAACGTCAGATAGTAATACGTCATAACGTACAATGTCATGTAGTATTAAGGTATAACGAATATCGTCACATAGTAATACGTCATAACGTATAACGTCATATAATAAGGCGACATGACGTATAACGCCATATAGCAATGCGTCATAACGTACAACGTCATATAGAAATACGTCATAACGTATAACTTCACATAGTAATACGTCATAACGTATAACGTCATATAGAATTGCGTCATAACGTCTAATGTCACATAGTAATACGTCGTAACGTATAACGTCATATAGAATTCCGGTTTAACGTATAACGTCATATGTAATTACGGTTTAACGTATAAAGCCATATAGAATTACGGCATAACGTATAACGTCACATAGTAATACGTCATAACGTATAACGTCATATAATAAGGCGACATGACGTATAACGTCATATAGAATTACGTCATAACGTATAACGTCACGTAGTAATACGTCTTAACGTATAACGTCATATAGCATTACGTCATAACGTAAAACGTCATATAGAGTTACGTCATAACTTATAACGTCACATATTTATACGTAATAACGTTTAACGTCATTTAGAATTCCGGTTTAACGTATAACGTCATATAGTAATGCGTCATAACGTATAAAGCCATATAGTAATGTGTCATAACCTATGACGTCATATAGTATTGCGTCATGACGTATAACGTCACATAGAATTACGTCATAACGTATAACATCACATAGTAATACGTCTTAACGTATAACGTCATATAGCATTACGTCATAACGTATAACGTCATATAGAGTTACGTCATAACTTATAACGTCACATAGAATTACGGTTTAACATATAGCGTCACATAGTAATACTTCATAACGTATAATGTCATGTAGTATTAAGGTATAACGTATAACGTCTCATAGTAATTCGTCATAAGGTATAGCAATATATTGTATAGCGTCATAACGCATGTCGTCACATAGTACTACGTCATAACGTATAATGTCATGTAGTATTAAGGTAAAACATATCACGTCACATAGTAATACGTCATATCGTACAGGCCTATTTTGTATAGCGTCATAACGTATAAGGTCACATAGTAATACGTCGTAACGTGTAGCGCTATATTGTGTAGCGTCATAACGTATGATGTTACATAGTACTATGTCATAACGTATGACGTCATATTGTATTGCGTCGTGACGTACAACGTTATATGTTATTGTGTAATAACGTATAACGTCACATAGTAATACGTCATAACGTATAATGTCATGTAGTATTAAGGTATAACGTATAACGTCACATAGTAATACGTCATGACGTATAACGTTATATTGTGTGACGTCATAACGTATAACCTCATATAGAAGTACGGTACAACGTATAACGTCATATATAATTGCGTCATAGCTTATAACGTCACATAGTAAAATGTTATAACGTATAACGTCATATGGAATTACGGTTTAACGTATAACGCAATATAGTAATGCGTCATAACGTATAACGTCATATAGTATTGCGTCATGATGTACAACGTCATATAGAATTACGTCATAACATATAATGTCATGTAGAATTACGGTTTAACGTATAACGTCATACAGTAATGCGTCATAACGTATAACGTCATATAGTATTGCGCCATGACGTATAACGTCAAATAGTAATACGTCATAACGTATAATGCCATATAGTAATACGTCATAACGTATAACGTCGCTTAGAATTACGGTTTAACGTATAACGTCATAGTGTAATGCGTCATAACGTATAACGCCATATAGAATTACGGCATAACGTATAACGTAACATAGAATTACGTCAGAACGTATTACGTCACATAGTAGAACGTCATAACGTATAACGTCATATAGAATGACGGTTTAACGTATAACGCCACAAAGAATTACGTCACAACGTATAACGTCACATAGTATAACGTCATAACGTATAACGTCATATAGAATTACGGCATAACGTATAACGCCATACAGTAATGCGTCATAACGTATAACGTCATATAGTATTACCTCATGACGTATAACGTCATATAGAATTACGTCATAGCGTACAAGGTTTCAGAGTATTACGTCATAACGTATAACGTCATATATAATTACGTCATAACGTATAACTTCACATAGTAATACGTCATAACGTAGAATGTCATGTAGTATTGCGTCATGACGTATAACGTTATATAGATTTACGTCATAACGTATAACGTTATATGGTATAACGTTATATGGTATAACGTAATAATGTTGAACGTTTTACAGTTTTCAGGTATAACGTATAATGTCACATAGTATTACTTCGTAACGGATGATGTCATATACTATTACGTCATGACGTATAACGCCATATAGAATAACGTCATAACGTATAACGTCACATAGTAATACGTCACAACGTATAACGTCATACAGAATTACGGTTTAACGTATAACGTCACATAGTATTACGTCATAATGTATAACGTCATATAGTATTGCGTCATGACGTACAACGTTATATGTTATTGTGTAATAACGTATAACGTCACAAAGTAGTACCTCATAGCGTATAGCGCTATATTGTATTGCGTCAAAATGTATAACGTCATATAGTATTGCGTCATTACGTACAACGTTAAACGTTATTGTGTAATAACGTATAACGTCACATAGTAATACGTCGTAACGTATAGCGCTATATTGTGTAGCGTCATAACGTATAACCTCATATAGAATTACGGTACAACGTATAACGTCATATATAATTGCGTCACAACTTATAACGTCATATAGTAATACGTCATAATGTATAGCGCTATATTGTATTGCGGCATAACGTATAACGTCACATAGTATTACGTCATAACGTATGACGTCATATAGTAATGTGTCATAACGTATGACGTCATAGAGAATTACGTCATAACGTATAACGTCACACAGAATTACGGTTTAACGTATAACGTTATATAGTAATGCGTAATACCGTATAACGCTATATAGTAAAGCGTCATGACGTATAACGTCACATAGTATTACGTCATAACGTATGACGTCATATACTATTGCGCCATGACGTACAACGTTATATGTTATTGTGTAATAACGTATAACGTCACAAGGTAATACGTCATAACGTATAGCGCTATATTGTATTGCGTCATAACATATAGCGTCACATAGTAATACGTCATAACGTATAACGCCATATAGCAATGCGTCATAACGTATAACGTCATACAGAATTACGGAGTAACGTATAACGTCATATAGTAATGCGCCCTAACGTATAACGCCATATAGTAATGTGTCATAACGTATGACGTCATAGAGAATTACGTCATAACGTATAACGTCACACAGAATTACGGTTTAACGTATAACGTTATATAGTAATGCGTAATACCGTATAACGCTATATAGTAAAGCGTCATGACGTATAACGTCACATAGTAATACGTCATAACGTACAACGTTACATAGAATTACGGTTTAGCGTATAACGTCATATAGAATTAGGGTTTAACGTATAACGTCATACAGTAATGCCACATAACGTATAACGTCACATAGAATTACCGTTTAGTGTATAACGTCATATAGCAATGCGTCATAACGTATAAGGCCATATAGCAATGCATCATAACGTATAACGTCATATAGAAATACGGCATAATGTATAACGTCACATAGTAATACGTCATAACGTATCACGCCATATAGCAATGCGACATAACGTATAACGTCATATAGAATTACGGTTTAACGTATACCGTCATATAGTAATGCGTCATAACGTATAACGTCACATAGAATTACGTCATAACGTGTAACGTCACATAGTAATACGTCATAACGTATAACGTCATATAGAATTCCGGTTTAACATATAACGCTATATAGCAATGCGTCATAACGTATAACGTCATATAGAATTACGGCATAATGTATAACGGCACATAGTAGTACGTCATAACGTATAACGCCATATAGCAATGCGTCATAACGTATAACGTCATATAGAATTACGGTTTAACGTATAACGTCATATAGTAATGCGTCATAACGTATAACGCCATATAGTAATGCATCATAAAGTATGACGTCAAATAGAATTACAGTTTAACGTATACCGTCATATAGTAATGCGTCATAACGTATAACGTCATGTAGAATTAGGTCATAACGTAGAACATCATATGGTAACACGTCATAACGTATAACGTCACAGAGAATTACGGTTTAACGTATAACGTCATATAGAATTACGGTTTAACGTATAACGTCATATAGTAATGCGTCATACCGTATAACGCCATATAGTAAGGCGTCATGACGTATAACGTTATGTGGTATTGCGTAATAACGTATAACGTCATATAATATTGCGTCAGAACGGATGACGTCATAAAGAATTACGTCATGACGTACAATGTTTCAGAGTACTACGTCATAACGTATAACGTCATAAATAAACACGTCATAACGTATAACTTCACATAGTAATACGTCATAATGTATAACGTCATATAGTAATGCGTCATGACGCACAACGTTATATGTTATTGTGTAATAACGTATAACGTCACAAAGTAATACCTCATAGCGTATAGCGTTATATTGTATTGCGTCAAAATGTATAACGTCATGTAACATTGCGTCACTCCGAATGACGTCATATAATACTGCGTTATAACGTATAATGTCACATAGTAATACGTCATAACGTATAATGTCATGTAGTATTAATTTATAACTTATAACGTCACATACTAATACGTCATAACGTATAATGTCATGTAGTATTAAGGTATAACGTATAACGTCACATAGTAATACGTCATAACGTATGAAGTCATATAGTATTGCGTCATAACGTATTGCGCTATATTCTATTTTGTCCTAACGTATAACGTCACATAGAATTACGGTACAACGTATAACGTCAAATAGTAATGCGTCATAACGTATAACGCCATATAGAATTACGGCATAACGAATAACGTAACATAGAATTACGTCAGAACGTATTACGTCACATAGTAGAACGTCATAACGTATAACGTCATATAGAATGACGGTTTAACGTATAACGCCACAAAGAACTACGTCACAACGTATAACGTCACATAGTATAACGTCATAACGTATAACGTCATATAGAATTACGGCATAACGTATAACGTCATACAGTAATGCGTCATAACGTATAACGTCATATAGTATTACCTCATGACGTATAACGTCATATAGAATTACGTCATAGCGTACAAGGTTTCAGAGTATTACGTCATAACGTATAACGTCATATATAATTACGTCATAACGTATAACTTCACATAGTAATACGTCATAACGTAGAATGTCATGTAGTATTGCGTCATGACGTATAACGTTATATAGATTTACGTCATAACGTTATATGGTATAACGTTATATGGTATAACGTAATAATGTTGAACGTTTTACAGTTTTAAGGTATAACGTATAATGTCACATAGTATTACTTCGTAACGGATGATGTCATATACTATTACGTCATGACGTATAACGCCATATAGAATAACGTCATAACGTATAACGTCACATAGTAATACGTCACAACGTATAACGTCATACTGAATTACGGTTTAACGTATAACGTCACATAGTATTACGTCATAATGTATAACGTCATATAGTATTGCGTCATGACGTACAACGTTATATGTTATTGTGTAATAACGTATAACGTCACAAAGTAATACCTCATAGCGTATAGCGCTATATTGTATTGCGTCAAAATGTATAACGTCATATAGTATTGCGTCATGACGTACAACGTTAAACGTTATTGTGTAATAACGTATAACGTCACATAGTATTACGTCATAACGTATGACGTCATATACTATTGCGCCATGACGTACAACGTTATATGTTATTGTGTAATAACGTATAACGTCACAAGGTAATACGTCATAACGTATAGCGCTATATTGTATTGCGTCATAACATATAGCGTCACATAGTAATACGTCATAACGTATAACGCCATATAGCAATGCGTCATAACGTATAACGTCATACAGAATTACGGAGTAACGTATAACGTCATATAGTAATGCGTCCTAACGTATAACGCCTTATAGTAATGTGTCATAACGTATGACGTCATGCAGTATTGCGTCATGACGTATAACGCCATATAGTAAGGCGTCATGACGTATAACGTCATAGAGAATTACGTCATAACGTATAACGTCACATAGAATTACGTTTTAACGTATAACGTCATATAGTAATGCGTAATACCGTATAACGCTATATAGTAAAGCGTCATGACGTATAACGTCACATAGTAATACGTCATAACGTACAACGTCACATAGAATTACGGTTTAGCGTATAACGTCATATAGAATTACGGCATAATGTATAACGGCACATAGTAGTACGTCATAACGTATAACGCCATATAGCAATGCGTCATAACGTATAACGTCTTATAGAATTACGGTTTAACGTATAACGTCATACAGTAATGCCTCATAACGTATAACGTAACATAGAATTACCGTTTAGCGTATAACGTCATATAGCAATGCGTCATAACGTATAAGGCCATATAGCAATGCATCATAACGTATAACGTCATATAGAAATACGGCATAATGTATAACGTCACATAGTAATACGTCATAACGTATCACGCCATATAGCAGTGCGTCATAACGTATAACGTCATATAGAATTACGGTTTAACGTATACCGTCATATAGTAATGCGTCATAACGTATAACGTCACATAGAATTACGTCATAACGTGTAACGTCACATAGTAATACGTCATAACGTATAACGTCATATAGAATTCCGGTTTAACGTATAACGCGATATAGCAATGCGTCATAACGTATAACGTCATATAGAATTACGGCATAATGTATAACGGCACATAGTAGTACGTCATAACGTATAACGCCATATAGCAATGCGTCATAACGTATAACGTCTTATAGAATTACGGTTTAACGTATAACGTCATATAGTAATGCGTCATAACGTATAACGCCATATAGTAATGCATCATAAAGTATGACGTCAAATAGAATTACAGTTTAACGTATACCGTCATATAGTAATGCGTCATGACGTATAACGTCATGTAGAATTAGGTCATAACGTAGAACATCACATGGTAACACGTCATAACGTATAACGTCACATAGAATTACGGTTTAACGTATAACGTCATATAGAATTACGGTTTAACGTATAACGTCATATAGTAATGCGTCATACCGTATAACGCCATATAGTAAGGCGTCATGACGTATAACGTTATGTGGTATTGCGTAATAACGTATAACGTCATATAATATTGCGTCAGAACGAATGACGTCATAAAGAATTACGTCATGACGTACAATGTTTCAGAGTACTACGTCATAACGTATAACGTCATAAATAAACACGTCATAACGTATAACTTCACATAGTAATACGTCATAACGTAGAATGTCATGTAGTATTGCGTCATGACGTATAACGTTATATGGTATAATGTAATAATGTTGAACGTTTTACAGTATTATGGTATAACGTATAATGTCACATAGTATTAGTCCCTAACGGATGATGTCATATAGTATCACGTCATGACGTATAACGTCATATAAAATAACGGCATAACGTATAACGTCACATAGTAATACGTCATAATGTATAACGTCATATAGTAATGCGTCATGACGTACAACGTTATATGTTATTGTGTAATAACGTATAACGTCACAAAGTAATACCTCATAGCGTATAGCGTTATATTGTATTGCGTCAAAATGTATAACGTCATGTAACATTGCGTCACTCCGAATGACGTCATATAATACTGCGTTATAACGTATAATGTCACATAGTAATACGTCATAACGTATAATGTCATGTAGTATTAATTTATAACTTATAACGTCACATACTAATACGTCATAACGTATAATGTCATGTAGTATTAAGGTATAACGTATAACGTCACATAGTAATACGTCATAACGTATGAAGTCATATAGTATTGCGTCATAACGTATTGCGCTATATTCTATTGCGTCCTAACGTATAACGTCACATAGAATTACGGTACAACGTATAACGTCAAATAGTAATACGTCATAACGTATAATGCCATATAGTAATACGTCATAACGTATAACGTCGCATAGAATTACGGTTTAACGTATAACGTCATAGTGTAATGCGTCATAACGTATAACGCCATATAGAATTACGGCATAACGAATAACGTAACATAGAATTACGTCAGAACGTCTTACGTCACATAGTAGAACGTCATAACGTATAACGTCATATAGAATGACGGTTTAACGTATAACGCCACAAAGAATTACGTCACAACGTATAACGTCACATAGTATAACGTCATAACGTATAACGTCATATAGAATTACGGCATAACGTATAACGTCATACAGTAATGCGTCATAACGTATAACGTCATATAGTATTACCTCATGACGTATATCGTCATATAGAATTACGTCATAGCGTACAAGGTTTCAGAGTATTACGTCATAACGTATAACGTCATATATAATTACGTCATAACGTATAACTTCACATAGTAATACGTCATAACGTAGAATGTCATGTAGTATTGCGTCATGACGTATAACGTTATATAGATTTACGTCATAACGTATAACGTTATATGGTATAACGTTATATGGTATAACGTAATAATGTTGAACGTTTTACAGTTTTAAGGTATAACGTATAATGTCACATAGTATTACTTCGTAACGGATGATGTCATATACTATACGTCATGACGTATAACGCCATATAGAATAACGTCATAACGTATAACGTCACATAGTAATACGTCACAACGTATAACGTCATACAGAATTACGGTTTAACGTATAACGTCACATAGTATTACGTCATAACGTATAACGTCATATAGTATTGCGTCATGACGTATAACGTCACATAGAATTACCGTTTAGCGTATAACGTCATATAGCAATGCGTCATAACGTATAAGGCCATATAGCAATGCATCATAACGTATAACGTCATATAGAAATACGGCATAATGTATAACGTCACATAGTAATACGTCATAACGTATAACGCCATATAGCAATGCGTCATAACGTATAACGTCATATAGAATTACGGTTTAATGTATAACGTCATATAGTAATGTGTAATACCGTATAACGCCATATAGTAAAGCGTCATGACGTATAACGTCACATAGTAATACGTCATAACGTATAACGTCACATAGAATTACGGTTTAGCGTATAACGTCATATAGAATTAGGGTTTAACGTATAACGTCATACAGTAATGCCTCATAACGTATAACGTCACATTGAATTACGGTACAACGTAAAACGTCATATAGAATGACGGTACAACGTATAACGTCGTATAGAATTACGACATAACGTATAACGTCACATAGTATTACTTCATAATGTATAACGTCATATAGTATTGCGTCATGACGTACAACGTTATATGTTATTGTGTAATAACGCATAACGTCACAAAGTAATACCTCATAGCGTATAGCGCTATATTGTATTGCGTCAAAATGTATAACGTCATATAGTATTGCGTCATGACGTACAACGTCATATAGTATTGCGTCATGATGTATAACGTCATATCGAATTACGAAATAACGGATAAAGTCATACAGTAATTCCTCATAACGTATAACGTCACATAGTAATACGTCATAACGCATAACGTATTATAGAATTACGGTGTAACGTATAACGCCATATAGTAATGCGTCATAACGTATAACGTCTCATAGTAATACGTCATAACGTATAACGTCACATCGAATTACGTCAGAACGTATTACGTCACATAGTAGAACGCCATAACGTATAACGTAATATAGAATTACGGTGCAACGTATAACGTCATACATTAATGAGTCACAACGTATAACGTCATACATTAATGAGTCACAACGTATAACGTCATATCGAATTACGTCATAACGTATAACGTCATATAGTATTGCGTCATGACGGATAACGTCTTACAGTAATACGTCATAACATATAACGTCATATAGGAATGCGTAATAACGTATAACGCCATATAGTAATGCGTCATAACGAATAACGCCATATAGTATTGCGTCATAACGTATAACGTCATATAGTATTACGGCATAACATATAACGTCACGTAGAATTACGTCATAACGGATAACGTCACATAGTAATACGTCATAACGTATAACGTCATATAGTATTACGGCATAACATATAACGTCACATAGAATTACGTCATAACGGATAACGTCACATAGTAAAACGTTATAACGAATAATGTCATATGGAATTTCGGTTTAACGTATAACGCCATATAGCAATGCGTCATAACGTATAACGTCACATAGTAATGCGTCATAACGAATAACGTCATATAGAATTACGGTTAAACGTATAACGCCATATAGAATTACGTTTTAACGTATAACGTAATATAGAATTACGGTTTAACGTATAACGTCATAGTGTAATGCGTCGTAACGTATAACGCCATATAGAATTACGGCATAACGTATAACGTAACATAGAAATACGTCATAACGGATAACGTCACATAGTAATACGTCATAACGTATAACGTCACATAGTAAAACGTCATAACGTATAACGTCATACATATTTGCGGTTTAACGTATAACTCCATATAGCAATGTGTCATAACGTATAACGTCACATAGAATTACGGTTTAACGTATAACGTCATAGTGTAATGCGTCATAACGTATAACGTCATATTGAATTACTTCATAACGTATTACGTAACATAGATATACGTCATAACGTATAACGCCATATAGAATTTCGGTTTAACGTATAACTCCATATAGCAATGTGTCATAACGTATAACGTCACATAGTAATACGGCATAACGTATAACGTCATATAGAATTATTGTTTAACGTATAACGTCATAGAGTAATTCCTCATAACTTATAACGTCACATAGTGATACGTCACAACGAATAACGTCATATAGAATTACGGTTAAACGTATAACGCCATATAATAATTCGTCATAACGTATAACGTCATACAGTATTGCGTCATAACGTATAACGGCATATAGTATTGCGCCATGACGTATAACGTCATAGTGTAATGCGTCATTACGTATAACGCCATATAGAATTACGTCATAACGTATAACGTCATATAGAATTTCGGTTTAACGTATAGCGCCATATAGCAATGCGTCATAACGTATAACGTCACATAGTAATACGTCATAACGTATAACGTCATATAGAATTTTGTTTAACGTATAACGTCATACGGCAATTCCTCATAACGTATAACGTCACATAGTAATACGTCACAACGAATAACGTCATATAGAATTACGGTTAAACGTATAACGCCATATAGAATTACGTTTTAACGTATAACGAAATATAGAATTACGGTGTAACGTATACTACCATAGCGTAATGCGTCATAACGTATAACGTCATACCGAATTACGTCATAACGTATTACGTCACATAGTAGAACGTCATAACGTATAACGTCATATAGAATTACGGTTTAACGTATAACGTCACACAGTAATGAGTCATAACGTATAACGTCATATCGAATTATGTCATAACGTATAACGTCATATAGTATTGCGTCATGACGGATAGCGTCTTACAGTAATACGTCATAACGTATAACGTCATATAGGAATGCGTCATAACGTATAACGCCATATAGTAATGCGTCATAACGTATAACGCCATATAGTATTGCGTCATGATGTATAACGTCATACATAATTACGTCATAACATATAATGTCATATAGTATTGCGTCATAACGTATAACGTCATATAGTATTACGGCATAACATATAACGTCACATAGAATTACGTCATAACGGATAACGTCACATAGTAATACGTCATAACGTATAACGTCATATAGTATTACGGCATAACATATAACGTCACATAGAATTACGTCATAACGGATAACGTCACATAGTAATACGTCACAACGAATAACGTCATATAGAATTACGGTTAAACGTATAACGCCGTATAGAATTACGTTTTACCGTATAACGTAATATAGAATTACGGTGTAACGTATAATACCATTGCGTAATGCGTCATAACGTGTAACGTCACATAGTAATACGTCATAACGCATAACGTCTTATAGAATTACGGTTTAACGTATAACGCCATATAGTAATGCGTCATAACGTATAACGTCTCATTGTAATACGTCTTAACGTATAACGTCACATAGAATTACGGTGTCACGTCCCGCGCTCCGCACGAACCGTAACGAGAACAAGAAACCACTCTATACACAAATCTAAATAAACATACCAATAACCGATTTGCAATTTGAAACCATGTTTACAGTATTTGAAGTGAAAGGCAGTTAAAGCCTCTAAAAGCTATATCTTGCGAAAATTTATCTATGTTTATCTAATTATGTTTTCATAATGATATTGAGACAATTTGAATTGTAAACAAAGTCGTCAGTTGAACAAACGTTGGAGATCTTCCCAAACATTTTCAAAGGAAGGACCCCGACGCTTTTCCATCTCCGACAGATATAAATAAATGTAGCGACTCAGAGAAGTCAGTATAATAATTATCCTTCGTCTATCGAATAACAATATTACCGTTCAAAGAGTTATCATGTTGTCAACCGAAGAATTTTATATCTGTCAGTCAATTGTCAATATCAAAATCGAATTAGAATAGAATGGGGCGAGCCACGAAGGAACGATACGCCGAATCGCCCAATGAGTACCGGTGGCAACCAGGAGACCGGCGCCGACGGCAACGAACAGAACGAGGGCAGCCGCCCCCGCGAGATCGACTCCACCACCCATAACGAGAGCCAGAGGGAACGCAATGCCGACCGTAAGGTCGAACGAACAACCGTTAAATACTACGGGGGAGTCATCCCACAACCAAACGAGGTCGCAAACGGAGAATCCGGAATCTCCAGACAAAAGAAAAAGAATGAAGCACAAGCAACCGGCGAAGGAAAATCACCAAGAGTCGGACTCAGATTCGGGTAACGACCTCTTCGGATTATTTCAATAAAGCCAAGTAATTCTCTATGTACTCCAACCGCGCGAATAGTCTCCCCAGATTTAAAAACCAAGACGAGTTTATTACTGGACTCCGGATCAGAAATCAATATTATCAAGAAACCTGCCTTACCCGCTTCAGCAATCATCAACGAGCAAGAATCGATAGAAGTTCGAGGAATCACGGCAACGAGCCTGGTCTCCCTAGGGCAGACGGTAATACAGGTTGCGGGCCATCCAGTTATTTTTCATGTAGTTGATGACTCATTGCTGATCGTTCAAGACGGAATCCTAGGATCCGAATTTTTTGCAGGTTGTAAAGCACGTTTAGATTATGAGAAAAAACATATCAAATGGGGAAATATTTATATACCCTTCGACACTAGAGAAAAAATAATTATACCGAAGCGAAGTTCAGTAACATTTTCAATCAATATTGCAAACCCGGAAATAAACGAGGGATTTATTCCAAAAATCGAGCCAATTAAGGGAGTCTATTTTGGTAACGCAGTTGTGAGAAACTACAAGGGACGAGGTTACCTAGGGATAATAAATACCACATCAAGAGACTACGAATTTATCACTCCTACTATGGTAATCAAAGAATTCGAAAATACCACTCACTCCCTAGCATGACGTGCAACGTGATCTCGAAATCAAAGGAAAGCAGATTCGACGAAATAATCAAATTATTACGGCTCGAACACTTGTATAAAGAAGGTAGAGCGAACGCGAACGCGGATGCATTATCCCGAAATCCGCCAGAGATGTGCTTGCCAATCAGGAAACGAGAAGAAGATTCGCCAGATCGATATCCACATCTAAAAAGATTTCAATCGGATACCTCGACCGAGGACTCTCCGATATTCGAGGCTAAGCCACGCGTATTGTCGCATTACGATAAACAGGGAAAACCTACTCGAAAGCATCTCACCATAGAAGAAACACCCGTAAAATATTTTGACGAAGCACTAGCCGAGCTCGATCGAGAAAAAGAATACACGGATACAACAAGCGAAGAAGAGCCCTCCACTGAAGATCCAGAACTAATTCAACAACGAAAAAAGGACACGAGACCTACGATAATCGCGGAACTAAGAATTTTAGAAACCCGAGACTCAATTACGAGAGTAAATGACCATAGAGTAATATTTATAGATGTACATGGAAATCCGATAGATAAAGGAGCATTAGAAATGAAGGAGACGGGAAAATTGCCTCGTTACGAAGATTTAATGTTGGAAAAAGCAAGATTGAATTACGATTCCGGGAAATACATCGTATCCCTACCGATAACAGAAAATAGAAATATTCCAATAACACCAGAAAATTTATTAAACTCGCTAAGATATCTACATCCGCCATGAACAAACTCAGAGACACCATCAGTCAAATTTCCTTTGGAAATTTGAACACCAAGGGCGGGGGTGTCACGTCCCGCGCTCCGCACGAACCGTAACGAGAACAAGAAACCACTCTATACACAAATCTAAATAAACATACCAATAACCGACTTGCAATTTGAAACCATGTTTACAGTATTTGAAGTGAAAGGCAGTTAAAGCCTCTAAAAGCTATATCTTGCGAAAATTTATCTATGTTTATCTAATTATGTTTTCATAATGATATTGAGACAATTTGAATTGTAAACAAAGTCGTCAGTTGAACAAACGTTGGAGATCTTCCCAAACATTTTCAAAGGAAGGACCCCGACGCTTTTCCATCTCCGACAGATATAAATAAATGTAGCGACTCAGAGAAGTCAGTATAATAATTATCCTTCGTCTATCGAATAACAATATTACCGTTCAAAGAGTTATCATTTTGTCAACCGAAGAATTTTATATCTGTCAGTCAATTGTCAATATCAAAATCGAGCAAGATTTGAATAAATCATTAGATATTGTTAAACTACTTTCAACCAGCTTTAATCCTCTCCCGTGCTAGTATCCCTGCACATAGCAGGTTAGCCGAAAAGTGGAATCGGTTTTAGCCAGTAGCACCAAACTCTAGTCCACGCTACCCGTAACGTTTGAAATAAATAAAAATTTGAAATAGTCCTTGGACTATTTCTGGTGGCAGCAACTACCAATTTCGATCTCAACTTGACTTAGAACAAATAAATACGTAACAACGGCATAAGATATAGCGCCACATAGTAATACGTCATAACGTATAACGTCATATATTATTACGGCATAACATATAACGTCATATAGAATTACGGTTTAACGTATAACGTCATACAGTAATGCGTCATAACGTATAACGTCATATCGAATTACGTCATAACGTATAACGTCACATAGTAAAACGTTATAACGTATAACGTCATATAGAATTACAGTTTAACGTATAACGACATACAGTAATGCGTCATAACGTATAACGTCATATAGTATTGCGTCATGACGTATAACGTCACATAGTAATACGTCATAACGTATAACGTCTCAAAGAACTACGGTTTAACGTATAACGTCATACAGTAATGCGTCAAAACGTATAACGTCATACCGAATTACGTCATAACGTATAACGTCATATAGAATTACGGCATAACGTAAAACGTCATATAGTAATGCGTCATAACGTATAACGTCATATAGTATTGCGTCATGACGTACAACGTCATATAGAAATACGGTGAAACATATAACGCCATATAGAGTTACGTTTTAACGTAAAACGTTATATAGTATGACGGTTTAATGTATAAAGCCATATAGTAATGCGTGATAACGTATAACGTCACATAGTAATACGTCATACCGTATAACGTCATATCGAATTACGTCATAACGTATAACGTCACATAGCAAAACGTCATAACGTATAACGTCACATAGTAAAACGTCATAACGTATAACGTCATACAGATTTACGGTTTAACGTATAACGTCATACAGTAATGCGTCATAACGTATAACGTCATATCGAATTACGTCATAACGTATAACGTCACATAGTAAAACGTTATAACGTATAACGTCATATAGAATTACAGTTTATTGTATAACGTCATACAGTAATGCGTCATAACGTATAACGTCATATAGTATTGCGTCATGACGTATAACGTCATATAGTAATACGTCACAACGTATAACGTCATATCGAATTACGTCATAACGTATTACGTCACATAGCAGAACGTCATAACGTATAACGTCATATAGAATTACGGTTTAACGTATAACGTCATACAGTAATGCGTCATAACGTATAACGTCATATAGAATTGCGTCATGACGTATAACTTCATATAGAAATACGGTGAAACATATAACGCCATATAGAGTTACGTTTTAACGTATAACGTTATATAGTATGACGGTTTAATGTATAAAGCCATATAGTAATGCGTGATAACGTATAACGTCACATAGTAATACGTCATACCGTATAACGTCATATCGAATTACGTCATAACGTATAACGTCACATAGCAAAACGTCATAACGTATAACGTCATATAGAATTACGGTTTAACGTACAATGTCATATAGTATTACAATTTGACGTATAGCGTAATATAGAATAACGGTGTAACGTATAATACCATTGCGTAATGCGCCATAACGTGTAACGTCACATAGTAATACTTCATAACGCATAACGTCATATAGAATTACGGTTAAACGTATAACGCCATATAGTAATGCGTCATAACGTATAACGTCTCATAGTAATACGTCATAACGTATAACGTAACATCGAATTACGTCAGAACGTATTACGTCACATAGTAGAACGCCATAACGTATAACGTCATATAGAATGACGGTTTAACGTATGACGTCATACAGTATTGCGTCATAACGTATAACGTCATATAGTATTGCGCCCTGACGTATAACGTCACAGAGTAATACGTCATAACGTATAATGCCATATAGTAATAAGTCATAACGTATAACGTCACATAGAATTACGGTTTAACGTATAACGTCATAGTGTAATGCGTCATAACGTATAACGTCATATTGAATTACTTCATAACGTATTACGTAACATAGTTATACGTCATAACGTATAACGCCATATAGAATTTCGGTTTAACGTATAACTCCATATAGCAATGCGTCATAACGTATAACGTCACATAGTAATACGGCATAACGCATAACGTCATATAGAATTATTGTTTAACGTATAACGTCATAGAGTAATTCCTCATAACTTATAACGTCACATAGTAATACGTCACAACGAATAACGTCATATAGAATTACGGTTAAACGTATAACGTCATATCGAACTACGTCATAACGTATAACGTCACATAGTAAAACGTCATAACGTATAACGTCATATAGAATTACACTTTAACGTATAACGTCATACAGTAATGCGTCATAACGTATAACGTCATATAGAATTGCGTCATGACGTATAACGTCACATGGTAATACGTCATAACGTATATCGTCATATAGAATTTTGTTTAACGTATAACGTCATACAGCAATTCCTCATAGCGTATAACGTCACATAGTAATACGTCACAACGAATAACGTCATATAGAATTACGGTTAAACGTTTAACGCCATATAGTAATGCGTCATAACGTATAACGTCTCATTGTAATACGTCTTAACGTATAACGTCACATAGAATTACGGCATAAGATATAGCGCCACATAGTAATACGTCATAACGTATAACGTCACATAGTAATACGGCATAACGTATAACGTCATATAGAATTATTGTTTAACGTATAACGTCATAGAGTAATTCCTCATAACGTATAACGTCACATAGTAATACGTCACAACGAATAACGTCATACAGATTTACGGTTTAACGTATAACTCCATATAGCAATGTGTCATAACGTATAACGTCACTGAGTAATACGTCATAACGTATAATGCCATATAGTAATACGTCATAACGTATAACTTCACATAGAATTACGGTTTAACGTATAACGTCATAGTGTAATGCGTCATAACGTATAACGTCATATTGAATTACTTCATAACGTATTACGTAACATAGTTATACGTCATAACGTATAACGCCATATAGAATTTCGGTTTAACGTATAACTCCATATAGCAATGTGTCATAACGTATAACGTCACATAGTAATACGGCATAACGTATAACGTCATACAGAATTATTGTTTAACGTATAACGTCATAGAGTAATTCCTCATAACTTATAACGTAACATAGTGATACGTCACAACGAATAACGTCATATAGAATTACGGTTAAACGTATAACGCCATATAGTAATTCGTCATAACGTATAACGTCATACAGTATTGCGTCATAACGTATAACGTCATATAGTATTGCGCCATGACGTATAACGTCATAGTGTAATGCGTCATTACGTATAACGCCATATAGAATTACGTCATAACGTATAACGTCATATAGAATTTCGGTTTAACGTATAGCGCCATATAGCAATGCGTCATAACGTATAACGTCACATAGTAATACGTCATAACGTATAACGTCATATAGAATTTTGTTTAACGTATAACGTCATACGGCAATTCCTCATAACGTATAACGTCACATAGTAATACGTCACAACGAATAACGTCATATAGAATTACGGTTAAACGTATAACGCCATATAGAATTACGTTTTAACGTATAACGTAATATAGAATTACGGTTTAACGTATAACGTCATGGTGTAATGCGTCGTAACGTATAACGTCATATAGTATTGCGTTATGACGTATAACGACGTATAGAATTACGTCATAACGGATAACGTCTTACAGTAATACGTCATAACGCGTAACGTCATATAGCAATGCGTCATAACGTATAACGCCATATAGTAATGCGTCATAACGTATAACGCCATATAGTCATGCGTCATAACGTATAACGTCATATAGTATTGCGTCATGATGTATAACGTCATACAGAATTACGTCATGATGTATAACGTCATACAGTATTACGTCATAACATATAATGTCATATAGTATTGCGTCATAACGTATAACGTCATATAGTATTACGGCATAACATATAACGTCACATAGAATTACGTCATAACGGATAAAGTCAGATAGTAAAACGTCATAACGTATAACGTCATATAGAATTATTGTTTAGCGTATAACGTCATGGAGCAATTCCTCATAACGTATAACGTCACATAGTAATACGTCACAACGAATAACGTCTTCTAGTAATACGTCATAACGCATAACGTCATATAGAATTACGGCATAACGTATAACGTCATACAGTATTACGGCATAACATATAACGTCACATAGAATTACGTCATAACGTATAACGTCACATAGTAATACGTCACAACGAATAACGTCATATAGAATTACGTTTTAACGTATAACGTAATATAGAATTACGGTTTAACGTATAACGTCATAGTGTAATGCGTCCTAACGTATGACGCCATATAGAATTACGGCATAACGTATAACGTAACATAGAAATACGTCATAACGGATAACGTCACATAGTAATACGTCATAACGCATAACGTCATATAGAATTACGGTTTAACGTATAACGCCATATAGTAATGCGTCATAACGTATAACGTCACATAGTTATACTTCATAACGTATAACGCCATAAAGAATTACGTCATAACGTATAACGCCATAAAGAATTACGTCATAACGTATAACGTCACATAGTAATACGTCATAACGCATAACGTCACATAGAATTACGGTTTAACGTATAACGTCATACTGAAATGCGTCATAACGTATAACGTCATATAGTATTGCGTCATGACGTATAACGCCATATAGTCATGCGTCATAACGTATAACGCCATATAGTATTACGGCATAACGTATAACGTCATACAGTAATGCGTCATGACGTATAACGTCATATAGTATAGCGTCATGACCTATAACGTCGTATAGCATTACATCATAATGGATAACGTCTTCTAGTAATACGTCATAACGTATAACGTCATATAGAATTACGGTTTAACGAATGACGTCATACTGAAATGCGTCATAACGTATAAGGCCATATAGTATTGCGTCATGACGTATAACGTTGTATAGAATTACGTCATAACGGATAACGTCTTACAGTAATGCGTCATAACGTATAACGCCATATAGTCATGCGTCATAACGTATAACGCCATATAGAATTACGGCATAACGTATAACGTCATACAGTAATGCGTCACAACGTATAACGTCATATAGTATTGCGTCATGACGAATATCGTCGTATAGATTTACGTCATAACGTATAACGTCATATCGAATTACGTCATAACGTATAACGTCACATAGTAATACGTCACAACGAATAACGTCATATAGAATTACGGTTAAACGTATAACGCCATATAGAATTACGTTTTAACCTATAACGTCATATAGAGTTAATGGTTTAACGTATACCGCCATAAAGAATTACGTCATAACGTATAACGTCACATAGTATAACGTCATCACGTATAACGTCATATAGAATTAAGGCATAAAGTATAACGTCATACAGTAATTCCTCATAACGTATAACGTCACATAGTAATGCGTCACAACGAATAACGTCATATCGAATTACGGTTAAACGTATAACGCCATATAGAATTACGTTTTAACGTATAACGTAATATAGAATTACGGTTTAACGTATAACGTCATGGTGTAATGCGTCGGAACGTATAACGTCATATAGTATTGCGTTATGACGTATAACGACGTATAGAATTACGTCATAACGGATAACGTCTTACAGTAATACGTCATAACGTGTAACGTCATATAGTATTGCGTCATGATGTATAACGTCATACAGTATTACGTCATAACATATAATGTCATATAGTATTGCGTCATAACGTATAACGTCATATAGTATTACGGCATAACATATAACGTCACATAGAATTACGTCATAACGGATAAAGTCAGATAGTGAAACGTCATAACGTATAACGTCATATAGAATTACGGCATAACATATAACGTCACATAGAATTACGTCATAACGGATAAAGTCAGATAGTGAAACGTCATAACGTATAACGACATACTGAAATGCGTCATAACGTATAACGTCATATAGTATTGCGTCATGACGTATAACGTTGTATAGAATTACGTCATAACGGATAACGTCTTACAGTAATGCGTCATAACGTATAACGCCATATAGTCATGCGTCATAACGTATAACGCCATATAGAATTACGGCATAACGTATAACGTCATACAGTAATGCGTCATAACGTATAACGTCATATAGTCATGCGTCATAACGTATAACGTCGTATAGATTTACGTCATAACGTATAACGTCATATCGAATTACGTCATAACGTATAACGTCACATAGCAAAACGTCATAACGTATAACGTCATATCGAATTACGTCATAACGTATAACGTCACATAGCAAAACGTCATAACGTATAACGTCACATAGTAAAACGTCATAACGTATAACGTCACATAGTAAAACGTCATAACGTATAACGACATACTGAAATGCGTCATAACGTATAACGTCATATAGTATTGCGTCATGACGTATAACGTTGTATAGAATTACGTCATAACGGATAACGTCTTACAGTAATGCGTCATAACGTATAACGCCATATAGTTATGCGTCATAACGTATAACGCCATATAGAATTACGGCATAACGTATAACGTCATACAGTAATGCGTCATAACGTATAACGTCATATAGTATATCGTCATGACGTATAACGTCGTATAGCATTACATCATAATGGATAACGTCTTCCAGTAATACGTCATAACGTATAACGTCATATAGAATTACGGTTTAACGAATGACGTCATACTGTAATGCGTCATAACGTATAACGTCATATAGTATTGCGTCATGACATATAACGTTGTATAGAATTACGTCATAACGGATAACGTCTTACTGTAATGCGTCATAACGTATAACGCCATATAGTCATGCGTCATAACGTATAACGCCATATAGAATTACGGCATAACGTATAACGTCATATAGTATTGCGTCATGACGTGTAACGTCACATAGCAAAACGTCATAACGTATAACGTCACATAGCAAAACGTCATAACGTATAACGTCACATAGTATAACGTCATAACTTATAACGTCATATAGAATTACTGTTTAACGTATCACGTCATACTGTAATGCGTCATAACGTATAACGTCATATAGTATTGCGTCATGACGTATGACGTCGTATAGAATTACGTCATAACGGATAACGTCACATAGTAATACGTCATAACGTATAACGTCATATAGTATTACGGCATAACATATAACGTCACATAGAATTACGTCATAACGGATAACGTCACATAGTAAAACGTTATAACGTATAACGTCATATAGAATTTCGGTTAAACGTATAACGCCATATAGAATTACGTTTTAACGTATAACGTAATATAGAATTACGGTTTAACGTATAACGCCATAGTGTAATTCGTCCTAACGTATGACGCCATATAGAATTACGGCATAACGTATAACGTAACATAGAAATACGTCATAACGGATAACGTCACATAGTAATACGTCATAACGTATAACGTCACATAGAATTGCGGTTACACGTATAACGTCATACAGTAATGCGTCATAACGTATAACGTCATATAGTATTGCGTCATGACGTATAACGTCGTATAGATTTACGTCATAACGGATAACGTCTCATAGTAATACGTCATACCGTATAACGTCATATCGAATTACGTCATGACGTATAACGTCGTACAGAATTACGTCATAACGGATAACGTCATACAGTATTACGTCATAACATATAATGTCATATAGTATTGCGTCATAACGTATAACGTCATATAGTATTACGGCATAACATATAACGTCACATAGAATTACGTCATAACGGATAAAGTCAGATAGTGAAACGTCATAACGTATAACGTCATATAGAATTATTGTTTAGCGTATAACGTCATACAGCAATTCCTCATAACGTATAACGTCACATAGTAATACGTCACAACGAACAACCTCTTCTAGTAATACGTCATAACGCATAACGTCATATAGAATTACGGCATAACGTATAACGTCATACAGAATTTCCTCATAACGTATAACGTCACATAGTAATACGTCACAACGAATAACGTCATATAAAATTACGGTTAAACGTATAACGCCATATAGAATTACGTTTTAACGTATAACGTAATATAGAATTACGGTTTAACGTATAACGTCATAGTGTAATGCGTCCTAACGTATGACGCCATATAGAATGACGGCGTAACGTATAACGTAACATAGAAATACGTCATAACGCATAACGTCACATAGAATTACGGTTTAACGTATAACGTCATAGTGTAATGCGCTGTAACGTATAACGCCATATAGAATTACGGCATAACGTATAACGTAACATAGAATTACGTCATAACGGATAACGTCACATAGTAACACGTCATAACGCATAACGTCATATAGAATTACGGCATAACGTATAACGTCATACAGAATTTCCTCATAACGTATAACGTCACATAGTAATACGTCACAACGAATAACGTCATATAAAATTACGGTTAAACGTATAACGCCATATAGAATTACGTTTTAACGTATAACGTAATATAGAATTACGGTTTAACGTATAACGTCATACTGAAATGCGTCATAACGTATAACGTCATATAGTATTGCGTCATAACGTATAACGTTGTATAGAATTACGTCATAACGGATAACGTCTTACAGTAATGCGTCATAACGTATAACGCCATATAGTCATGCGTCATAACGTATAACGCCATATAGTCATGCGTCATAACGTATAACGCCATATAGAATTACGGCATAACGTATAACGTCATACAGTAGTGCGTCATAACGTATAACGTCGTATAGATTTACGTCATAACGTATAACGTCATATCGAATTACGTCATAACGTATAACGTCACATAGTAATACGTCACAACGAATAACGTCATATAAAATTACGGTTAAACGTATAACGCCATATAGAATTACGTTTTAACGTATAACGTAATATAGAATTACGGTTTAACGTATAACGTCATAGTGTAATGCGTCCTAACGTATGACGCCATATAGAATGACGGCGTAACGTATAACGTAACATAGAAATACGTCATAACGCATAACGTCACATAGAATTACGGTTTAACGTATAACGTCATAGTGTAATGCGCTGTAACGTATAACGCCATATAGAATTACGGCATAACGTATAACGTAACATAGAATTACGTCATAACGGATAACGTCACATAGTAACACGTCATAACGCATAACGTCATATAGAATTACGGCATAACGTATAACGTCATACAGAATTTCCTCATAACGTATAACGTCACATAGTAATACGTCACAACGAATAACGTCATATAAAATTACGGTTAAACGTATAACGCCATATAGAATTACGTTTTAACGTATAACGTAATATAGAATTACGGTTTAACGTATAACGTCATAGTGTAATGCGTCCTAACGTATGACGCCATATAGAATGACGGCGTAACGTATAACGTAACATAGAAATACGTCATAACGCATAACGTCACATAGAATTACGGTTTAACGTATAACGTCATAGTGTAATGCGCTGTAACGTATAACGCCATATAGAATTACGGCATAACGTATAACGTAACATAGAATTACGTCATAACGGATAACGTCACATAGTAACACGTCATAACGCATAACGTCATATAGAATTACGGCATAACGTATAACGTCATACAGAATTTCCTCATAACGTATAACGTCACATAGTAATACGTCACAACGAATAACGTGATATAAAATTACGGTTAAACGTATAACGCCATATAGAATTACGTTTTAACGTATAACGTAATATAGAATTACGGTTTAACGTATAACGTCATACTGAAATGCGTCATAACGTATAACGTCATATAGTATTGCGTCATAACGTATAACGTTGTATAGAATTACGTCATAACGGATAACGTCTTACAGTAATGCGTCATAACGTATAACGCCATATAGTCATGCGTCATAACGTATAACGCCATATAGGCATGCGTCATAACGTATAACGCCATATAGAATTACGGCATAACGTATAACGTCATACAGTAGTGCGTCATAACGTATAACGTCGTATAGATTTACGTCATAACGTATAACGTCATATCGAATTACGTCATAACATATAACGTCACATAGAATTACGTCATAACGGATAAAGTCAGATAGTGAAACGTCATAACGTATAACGTCATATAGAATTATTGTTTAGCGTATAACGTCATACAGCAATTCCTCATAACGTATAACGTCACATAGTAATACGTCACAACGAATAACCTCTTCTAGTAATACGTCATAACGCATAACGTCATATAGAATTACGGCATAACGTATAACGTCATACAGAATTTCCTCATAACGTATAACGTCACATAGTAATACGTCACAACGAATAACGTCATATAAAATTACGGTTAAACGTATAACGCCATATAGAATTACGTTTTAACGTATAACGTAATATAGAATTACGGTTTAACATATAACGTCATAGTGTAATGCGTCCTAACGTATGACGCCATATAGAATGACGGCGTAACGTATAACGTAACATAGAATTACGGTTTAACGTATAACGTCATAGTGTAATGCGCTGTAACGTATAACGCCATATAGAATTACGGCATAACGTATAACGTAACATAGAATTACGTCATAACGGATAACGTCACATAGTAACACGTCATAACGCATAACGTCATATAGAATTACGGCATAACGTATAACGTCATACAGAATTTCCTCATAACGTATAACGTCACATAGTAATACGTCACAACGAATAACGTCATATAAAATTACGGTTAAACGTATAACGCCATATAGAATTACGTTTTAACGTATAACGTAATATAGAATTACGGTTTAACGTATAACGTCATAGTGTAATGCGTCCTAACGTATGACGCCATATAGAATGAGGGCGTAACGTATAACGTAACATAGAAATACGTCATAACGCATAACGTCACATAGAATTACGGTTTAACGTATAACGTCATAGTGTAATGCGCTGTAACGTATAACGCCATATAGAATTACGGCATAACGTATAACGTAACATAGAATTACGTCATAACGGATAACGTCATATAAAATTACGGTTAAACGTATAACGCCATATAGAATTACGTTTTAACGTATAACGTAATATAGAATTACGGTTTAACGTATAACGTCATACTGAAATGCGTCATAACGTATAACGTCATATAGTATTGCGTCATAACGTATAACGTTGTATAGAATTACGTCATAACGGATAACGTCTTACAGTAATGCGTCATAACGTATAACGCCATATAGTCATGCGTCATAACGTATAACGCCATATAGTCATGCGTCATAACGTATAACGCCATATAGAATTACGGCATAACGTATAACGTCATACAGTAGTGCGTCATAACGTATAACGTCGTATAGATTTACGTCATAACGTATAACGTCATATCGAATTACGTCATAACGTATAACGTCACATAGTAATACGTCACAACGAATAACGTCATATAAAATTACGGTTAAACGTATAACGCCATATAGAATTACGTTTTAACGTATAACGTAATATAGAATTACGGTTTAACGTATAACGTCATAGTGTAATGCGTCCTAACGTATGACGCCATATAGAATGACGGCGTAACGTATAACGTAACATAGAAATACGTCATAACGCATAACGTCACATAGAATTACGGTTTAACGTATAACGTCATAGTGTAATGCGCTGTAACGTATGACGCCATATAGAATTACGGCATAACGTATAACGTAACATAGAATTACGTCATAACGGATAACGTCACATAGTAACACGTCATAACGCATAACGTCATATAGAATTACGGCATAACGTATAACGTCATACAGAATTTCCTCATAACGTATAACGTCACATAGTAATACGTCACAACGAATAACGTGATATAAAATTACGGTTAAACGTATAACGCCATATAGAATTACGTTTTAACGTATAACGTAATATAGAATTACGGTTTAACGTATAACGTCATACTGAAATGCGTCATAACGTATAACGTCATATAGTATTGCGTCATAACGTATAACGTTGTATAGAATTACGTCATAACGGATAACGTCTTACAGTAATGCGTCATAACGTGTAACGCCATATAGTCATGCGTCATAACGTATAACGCCATATAGTCATGCGTCATAACGTATAACGCCATATAGAATTACGTCATAACGTATAACGTCATACAGTAGTGCGTCATAACGTATAACGTCGTATAGATTTACGTCATAACGTATAACGTCATATCGAATTACGTCATAACGTATAACGTCACATAGCAAATCGTCATAACGTATAACGTCACATAGTAAAACGTCATAACGTATAACGTCACATAGTAAAACGTCATAACGTATAACGACATACTGAAATGCGTCATAACGTATAACGCCATATAGTTATGCCTCATAACGTATAACGCCATATAGTCATGCGTCATAACGTATAACGTCATATAGTATTGCGTCATGATGTATAACGTCATACAGTATTACGTCATAACATATAATGTCATATAGTATTGCGTCATAACGTCTAACGTCATATAGTATTACGGCATAACATATAACGTCACATAGAATTACGTCATAACGGATAAAGTCAGATAGTGAAACGTCATAACGTATAACGTCATATAGAATTATTGTTTAGCGTATAACGTCATACAGCAATTCCTCATAACGTATAACGTCACATAGTAATACGTCACAACGAATAACCTCTTCTAGTAATACGTCATAACGCATAACGTCATATAGAATTACGGCATAACGTATAACGTCATACAGAATTTCCTCATAACGTATAACGTCACATAGTAATACGTCACAACGAATAACGTCATATAAAATTACGGTTAAACGTATAACGCCATATAGAATTACGTTTTAACGTATAACGTAATATAGAATTACGGTTTAACATATAACGTCATAGTGTAATGCGTCCTAACGTATGACGCCATATAGAATGACGGCGTAACGTATAACGTAACATAGAATTACGGTTTAACGTATAACGTCATAGTGTAATGCGCTGTAACGTATAACGCCATATAGAATTACGGCATAACGTATAACGTAACATAGAATTACGTCATAACGGATAACGTCACATAGTAACACGTCATAACGCATAACGTCATATAGAATTACGGCATAACGTATAACGTCATACAGAATTTCCTCATAACGTATAACGTCACATAGTAATACGTCACAACGAATAACGTCATATAAAATTACGGTTAAACGTATAACGCCATATAGAATTACGTTTTAACGTATAACGTAATATAGAATTACGGTTTAACGTATAACGTCATAGTGTAATGCGTCCTAACGTATGACGCCATATAGAATGACGGCGTAACGTATAACGTAACATAGAAATACGTCATAACGCATAACGTCACATAGAATTACGGTTTAACGTATAACGTCATAGTGTAATGCGCTGTAACGTATAACGCCATATAGAATTACGGCATAACGTATAACGTAACATAGAATTACGTCATAACGGATAACGTCACATAGTAACACGTCATAACGCATAACGTCATATAGAATTACGGCATAACGTATAACGTCATACAGAATTTCCTCATAACGTATAACGTCACATAGTAATACGTCACAACGAATAACGTCATATAAAATTACGGTTAAACGTATAACGCCATATAGAATTACGTTTTAACGTATAACGTAATATAGAATTACGGTTTAACGTATAACGTCATACTGAAATGCGTCATAACGTATAACGTCATATAGTATTGCGTCATAACGTATAACGTTGTATAGAATTACGTCATAACGGATAACGTCTTACAGTAATGCGTCATAACGTATAACGCCATATAGTGATGCGTCATAACGTATAACGCCATATAGTCATGCGTCATAACGTATAACGCCATATAGAATTACGGCATAACGTATAACGTCATACAGTAGTGCGTCATAACGTATAACGTCGTATAGATTTACGTCATAACGTATAACGTCATATCGAATTACGTCATAACGTATAACGTCACATAGTAATATGTCACAACGAATAACGTCATATAAAATTACGGTTAAACGTATAACGCCATATAGAATTACGTTTTAACGTATAACGTAATATAGAATTACGGTTTAACGAATAACGTCATAGTGTAATGCGTCCTAACGTATGACGCCATATAGAATGAGGGCGTAACGTATAACGTAACATAGAAATACGTCATAACGCATAACGCCACATAGAATTACGGTTTAACGTATAACGTCATAGTGTAATGCGCTGTAACGTATAACGCCATATAGAATTACGGCATAACGTATAACGTAACATAGAATTACGTCATAACGGATAACGTCACATAGTAATACGTCATAACGCATAACGTCATATAGAATTACGGCATAACGTATAACGTCATAGTGTAATGCGTCATTACGTATAACGCAATATAGAATTACGTCATAACGTATAACGTCATATAGAATTTCGGTTTAACGTATAGCGCCATATAGCAATGCGTCATAACGTATAACGTCACATAGTAATACGTCATAACGTATAACGTCATATAGAATTTTGTTTAACGTATAACGTCATACGGCAATTCCTCATAACGTATAACGTCACATAGTAATACGTCACAACGAATAACGTCATATAGAATTACGGTTAAACGTATAACGCCATATAGAATTACGTTTTAACGTATAACGTAATATAGAATTACGGTGTAACGTATACTACCATAGCGTAATGCGTCATAACGTATAACGTCATACCGAATTACGTCATAACGTATTACGTCACATAGTAGAACGTCATAACGTATAACGTCATATAGAATTACGGTTTAACGTATAACGTCATACAGTAATGAGTCATAACGTATAACGTCATATCAAATTATGTCATAACGTATAACGTCATATAGTATTGCGTCATGACGGATAACGTCTTACAGTAATACGTCATAACGTATAACGTCATATAGGAATGCGTCATAACGTATAACGCCATATAGTAATGCGTCATAACGTATAACGCCATATAGTATTGCGTCATGATGTTTAACGTCATACATAATTACGTCATAACATATAATGTCATATAGTATTGCGTCATAACGTATAACGTCATATAGTATTACGACATAACATATAACGTCACATAGAATTACGTCATAACGGATAACGTCACATAGTAATACGTCATAACGTATAACGTCATATAGTATTACGGCATAACATATAACGTCACATAGAATTACGTCATAACGGATAACGTCACATAGTAATACGTCACAACGAATTACGTCATATAGAATTACGGTTAAACGTATAACGCCGTATAGAATTACGTTTTACCGTATAACGTAATATAGAATTACGGTGTAACGTATAATACCATTGCGTAATGCGTCATAACGTGTAACGTCACATAGTAATACGTCATAACGCATAACGTCTTATAGAATTACGGTTTAACGTATAACGTCACATAGAATTACGGCATAAGATATAGCGCCACATAGTAATACGTCATAACGTATAACGTCATATATTATTACGGCATAACATATAACGTCATATAGAATTACTTTTTAACGTATAACGTCATACAGTAATGCGTCATAACGTATAACGTCATATCGAATTACGTCATAACGTATAACGTCACATAGTAAAACGTTATAACGTATAACGTCTTATAGAATTACAGTTTAACGTATAACGTCATACAGTAATGCGTCATAACGTATAACGCCATATAGTATTGCGTCATGACGTATAACGTCACATAGTAATACGTCATAACGTGTAACGTCTCAAAGAACTACGGTTTAACGTATAACGTCATACAGTAATGCGTCATAACGTATAACGTCATATCGAATTACGTCATAACGTATAACGTCACATAGTAAAACGTTATAACGTATAACGTCTTATCGAATTACGGTTTAACGTATAACGCCATATAGTAATGCGTCATAACGTATAACGTCTCATTGTAATACGTCTTAACGTATAACGTCACATAGAATTACGGCATAAGATATAGCGCCACATAGTAATACGTCATAACGTATAACGTCACATAGAATTACGGCATAAGATATAGCGCCACATAGTAATACGTCATAACGTATAACGTCATATATTATTACGGCATAACATATAACGTCATATAGAATTACGGTTTAACGTATAACGTCATACTGAAATGCGTCATAACGTATAACGTCATATAGTATTGCATCATGACGTATAACGTTGTATAGAATTACGTCATAACGGATAACGTCTTACAGTAATACGTCATAACGTATAACGTCATATAGCAATGCGTCATAACGTATAACGCCATGTAGTAATGCGTCATAACGTATAACGCCATATTGTAATGCGTCATAACGTATAACGCCATATAGTATTGCGTCATGATGTATAACGTCATACAGAATTACGTCATAACATATAATGTCATATAGTATTGCGTCATAACATATAACGTCATATAGTATTACGGCAAAACATATAACGTCACATAGAATTACGTCATAACGGATAACGTCACATAGTAAAACGTCATAACTTATAACGTCATATAGTATTACGGCATACCGTATAACGTCATATAGAATTACGATATAACGTATAACGTCATACAGTAATGCGTCATAACGTATAACGCCATATAGTATTGCGTCATGACGTATAACGTCACATAGTAATACGTCATAACGTGTAACGTCTCAAAGAACTACGGTTTAACGTATAACGTCATACAGTAATGCGTCATAACGTATAACGCCATATAGTATTGCGTCATGATGTATAACGTCATACAGAATTACGTCATAACATATAATGTCATATAGTATTGCGTCATAACGTATAACGTCATATAGTATTACGGCAAAACATATAACGTCACATAGAATTACGTCATAACGGATAACGTCACATAGTAAAACGTCATAACGTATAACACCATATAGTATTACGGCGTACCGTATAACATCATATAGCATTACATCATAATGGATAACGTCTTCTAGTAATACGTCATAACGTATAACGTCATATCGAATTACGTCATGACGTATAACGTCGTCCAGAATTACGTCATAACGGATAACCTCTTATAGTATTACGTCATAACGTATAACGTCACACAGTATTACGTCATAACGTATAACGTCATATAGAATTACGGTTTAACGTATTACGTCATATAGTAATGCGTCATAACGTATAACGTCATACAGTATTACGGCATAACATATAACGTCACATAGAATTACGTCAGAACGGATAACGTCACATAGTAATACGTCATAACGTATAACGTCATATAGTATTACGGCATAACGTATAACGTCAGATAGAATTACGGCATAACGTATAACGTCATACAGTAATTCTTCATAACGTATAACGTCACATAGTAATACGTCACAACGAATAACGTCATATAGAATTACGGTTAAACGTATAACGCCATATAGAATTACGTTTTAACGAATAACGTAATATAGAGTTACGCTGTAACGTATAATACCATAGCGTAATGCGTCATATCGTGTAGCGTCACATAGTAATACGTCATAACGCATAACGTCACATAGAATTACGGTTTAACGTACAACGTCATACTGTAATGCGTCATAACGTATAACGTCATATAGTATTGCGTCATGACGTATAACGTCGTATAGAATTACGTCATAACGGATAACGTCTTACAGTAATACGTTATAACGTATAACGCCATATAGTATTGCGTCATGATGTATAACATAATACAGAATTACGTCATAACATACAATGTCTTATAGTATTGCGTCATAACGTAAAACGTCATATAGTTTTACGGTATAACATATAACGTCACATAGAATTACGTCATAACGGATAACGTCACATAGTAATACGTCATAACGTATAACGTCATACAGTATTACGGCATAACGTATAACGTCAGATAGAATTACGGCATAACGTATAACGTCATACAGTAATTCCTCATAACGTATAACGTCACATAGTAATACGTCACAACGAATAACGTCATATAGAATTACGGTTTAACGTATAACGTCATACAGTAATGCGTCATAACGTATAACGTCATATAGTAATACGTAATAACGCAAAACGTCATATAGAATTACGGCATAACGTATAACGTAACATAGAATTACTTCATAACGGATAACGTCACATAGTAATACGTCATAACGCAAAACGTCATATAGAATTACGGTTTAACGTATAACGCCATATAGTAATGCGTCATAACGTATAACGTCACACAGTATTACGTAATAACGTATAACGTCATATAGAATTACGGTTTGACGTATAACGTCATACAGTAATGCGTCATAACGTATAACGTCATATAGTATTGCGTCATGACGAATAACGTCGTATAGATTTACGTCATAACGTATAACGTCATATCGAATTACGTCATAACGTATAACGTCACATAGCAAAACGTCATAACGTATAACGTCACATAGTAAAACGTCATAACGTATAACGTCATACTGAAATGCGTCATAACGTATAACGTCATATAGTATTGCGTCATGACATATAACGTTGTATATTATTGCGTCATGACGTATAACGTTGTATAGAAATACGTCATAACGGATAACGTCTTACAGTAATACGTCATAACGTATAACGTCATATAGCAATGCGTCATAACGTATAACGCCATATAGCAATGCGTCATAACGTATAACGCCATATAGCAATGCGCCATAACGTATAACGTCACATAGTAATGCGTCATAACGTATAACGTCATATAGAATTATTGTTTAACGTATAACGTCATACAGGAATTCCTCATAACGTATAACGTCTCATAGTAATACGTCACAACGAATAACGTCATATAGAGTTACGGTTTAACGTATAACGTCATACAGTAATGCGTCATGACGTATAACGTCATATAGTATTGTACCATGACGTATAACGTCATATTGAATTACTGCATAACGTAAAACGCCATATAGTAATTCGTCATAACGTATAACGTCTCACAGTAGTACGTCATAACGTATAACGTCATATCGAATTACGTCATAACGTATTACGTCACATAGTAGAATGTCATAACGTATAACGTCATATAGAATTACGGTTTAACGTATAACGTCATACAGTAATGCGTCATAACGTATAACGTCATATAGTATTGCACCATGACGTATAACGTCATATTGAATTACTGCATAACGTATAACGTCACATAGTAATACGTCATAACGTAAAACGTCATATAGAGTTTCGGTTTAACGTATAACGCCATATAGCAATGCGTCATAACGTATAACGTCATATAGAATTATTGTTTAACGTATAACGTCATACAGTAATTCCTCATAACGTATTACGTCACATAGTAGAACGTCATAACGTATAACGTCATATAGAATTACAGTTTAACGTATAACGTCATACAGTAATGCGTCATAACGTATAACGTCATATAGTATTGCGTCTTGACGTATAACGTCACATGGTAATACGTCATAACGTATAACGTCTCATAGAACTACGGTTTAACGTATAACGTCATAGTGTAATGCGTCATTACGTATAACGCCATATAGAATTACGTCATAACGTATAACGTCATATAGAATTTCGGTTTAACGTATAGCGCCATATAGCAATGCGTCATAACGTATAACGTCACATAGTAATACGTCATAACGTATAACGTCATATAGAATTTTGTTTAACGTGTAACGTCATAGAGTAATTCCTCATAACGTATAACGTCACATAGTAATAAGTCACAACGAATAACGTCATACAGATTTACGGTTTAACGTATAACTCCATATAGCAATGTGTCATAACGTATATCGTCACAGAGTAATACGTCATAACGTATAATGCCATATAGTAATACGTCATAACGTATAACTTCACATAGAATTACGGTTTAACGTATAACGTCATAGTGTAATGCGTCATAACGTATAACGTCATATTGAATTACTTCATAACGTATAACGTCACATAGTATAACGTCATAACGTATAACGTCATATAGAATTACGGCATAACGTATAACGTCATACAGTAATGTGTCATAACGTATAACGTCACATAGTACTACGTCATACCGTATAACGTCATATCGAATTACGTCATGACGTATAACGTCACATAGCAAAACGTCATAACGTATAACGTCTAATAGTAGAACGTCATAACGTATAACGTCATACTGAAATGCGTCATAACGTATAACGTCATATAGAATTGCGTCATGACGTATAACGTTGTATAGAATTACGTCATAACGGATAACGTCTTACTGTAATACGTCATAACGTATAACGTCATATAGCAATGCGTCATAACGTATAACGCCATGTAGTAATGCGTCATAACGTATAACGCCATATTGTAATGCGTCATAACGTATAACGCCATATAGTATTGCGTCATGATGTATAACGTCATACAGAATTACGTCATAACATATAATGTCATAGTATTGCGTCATAACATATAACGTCATATAGTATTACGGCAAAACATATAACGTCACATAGAATTACGTCATAACGGATAACGTCTTCTAGTAATACGTCATAACGTATAACGTCATATAGAATTACGGTTTAACGAATAACGACAGACTGTAATGCGTCATAACGTATAACGTCATATAGTATTGCGTCATGACGTATAACGTCGTATAGAATTACGTCATAACGGATAACGTCATATAGCAATGCGTCATAACGTATAACGCCATGTAGTAATGCGTCATAACGTATAACGCCATATAGTAATGCGTCATAACGTATAACGCCATATAGTACTGCGTCATGATGTATAACGTCATACAGAATTACGTCATGATGTATAACGTCATACAGAATTACGTCATAACATATACTGTCATATAGTATTGCGTCATAACGTATAACGTCATATAGTATTACGGCATAACATATAACGTCACATAGAATTACGTCATAACTGATAACGTCACATAGTAAAACGTCATAACGTATAACGTCATATAGTATTACGGCATACCGTATAACGTCATATAGAATTACGATATAACGTATAACGTCATACAGTAATGCGTCATAACGTATAACGTCATATAGTATAGCGTCATAACGTATAACGTCATATAGAATTACGGTTTAACGTATAACGTCATACAGTAATGCGTCATAACGTATAACGTCACATGGTAATACATCATACAGTATAACGTCATATCGAATCACGTCATGACGTATAACGTCACATAGCAAAACGTCATAACGTATAACGTCACATAGTAAAACGTCATAACGTATAACGTCATACTGAAATGCGTCATAACGCATAACGTCATATAGTATTGCGTCATGACGTATAACGTTGTATAGAATTACGTCATAACGGATAACATCTTACAGTAATACGTCATAACGTATAACGTCATATAGCAATGCGTCATAACGTATAACGCCATGTAGTAATGCGTCATAACGTATAACGCCATATAGTAATGCGTCATAACGTATAACGCCATATAGTATTGCGTCATGATGTATAACGTCATACAGAATTACGTCATAACATATAATGTCATAGTATTGCGTCATAACATATAACGTCATATAGTATTACGGCAAAACATATAACGTCACATAGAATTACGTCATAACGGATAACGTCTTCTAGTAATACGTCATAACGTATAACGTCATATAGAATTACGGTTTAACGAATAACGACAGACTGTAATGCGTCATAACGTATAACGTCATATAGTATTGCGTCATGACGTATAACGTCGTATAGAATTACGTCATAACGGATAACGTCATATAGCAATGCGTCATAACGTATAACGCCATGTAGTAATGCGTCATAACGTATAACGCCATATAGTAATGCGTCATAACGTATAACGCCATATAGTACTGCGTCATGATGTATAACGTCATACAGAATTACGTCATGATGTATAACGTCATACAGAATTACGTCATAACATATACTGTCATATAGTATTGCGTCATAACGTATAACGTCATATAGTATTACGGCATAACATATAACGTCACATAGAATTACGTCATAACTGATAACGTCACATAGTAAAACGTCATAACGTATAACGTCATATAGTATTACGGCATACCGTATAACGTCATATAGAATTACGATATAACGTATAACGTCATACAGTAATGCGTCATAACGTATAACGTCATATAGTATAGCGTCATAACGTATAACGTCATATAGAATTACGGTTTAACGTATAACGTCATACAGTAATGCGTCATAACGTATAACGTCACATGGTAATACGTCATACAGTATAACGTCATATCGAATCACGTCATGACGTATAACGTCACATAGCAAAACGTCATAACGTATAACGTCACATAGTAAAACGTCATAACGTATAACGTCATACTGAAATGCGTCATAACGCATAACGTCATATAGTATTGCGTCATGACGTATAACGTTGTATAGAATTACGTCATAACGGATAACGTCTTACAGTAATACGTCATAACGTATAACGTCATATAGCAATGCGTCATAACGTATAACGCCATGTAGTAATGCGTCATAACGTATAACGCCATATAGTAATGCGTCATAACGTATAACGCCATATAGTATTGCGTCATGATGTATAACGTCATACAGAATTACGTCATAACATATAATGTCATATAGTATTGCGTCATAACGTATAACGTCATATAGTATTACGGCAAAACATATAACGTCACATAGAATTACGTCATAACGGATAACGTCACATAGTAAAACGTCATAACGTATAACGTCATATAGTATTACGGCGTACCGTATAACATCATATAGCATTACATCATAATGGATAACGTCTTACAGTAATACGTCATAACGTATAACGTCATATAGCAATGCGTCATAACGTATAACGCCATATAGTAATGCGTCATAACGTATAACGTCATATAGTATAGCGTCATGATGTAAACGTCATATCGAATTACGACATAACGTATAACGTCACATAGTAAAACGTTATAACGTATAACGTCATATAGAATTACGGTTTAACGTATAACGTCATATAGTATAGCGTCATGATGTAAACGTCATATCGAATTACGACATAACGTATAACGTCATATAGTATAACGTTAGAACGTATAACGTCATATAGAATTACTGTTTAACGTATAACGCAATATAGTAATGCGTCATAACGTATAACGTTAAATAGTATTGCGTCATGACCTATAACGCCATATAGCAATGCGTCATAACGTATAACGCCATATAGTAATACGTCATATCGTATAACGTCATATAGAATTACTTCATAACGTATAACGTCACATAGTATAACGTCATAACGTATAACGTCATATAGAATTACGTCATAACGTATAACGTCATATAGAGCTACGGTTTAACGTATTACGTCATATAGTAATGCGTCATGACGTATAACGCCACATAGTAATGCGTCATAACGTATAAAGTCATATAGTACTTCATCATGACGTATAACGTCGTACAGAATTACGTCATAACGGATAACGTCTTATAGTAATACGTCATAACGTATAGCGTTACACAGTATTACGTCATAACGTATAACGTCATATAGAATTACGGTTTAACGTATTACGTCATATAGTAATACGTCATACCGTATAACGTCATATCGAATTACGTCATGACGTATAACGTGGTCCAGAATTACGTCATAACGGATAACGTCTTATAGTATTACGTCATAACGTATAACGTCACACAGTATTACGTCATGACGTATAACGTCATATAGAATTACGGTTTAACGTATTACGTCATATAGTAATGCGTCATAACGTATAACGTCATATCAAATTATGTCATAACGTATAACGTCATATAGTATTGCGTCATGACGGATAACGTCTTACAGTAATACGTCATAACGTATAACGTCATATAGGAATGCGTGATAACGTATAACGCCATATAGTAATGCGTCATAACGTATAACGCCATATAGTATTGCGTCATGATGTTTAACGTCATACATAATTACGTCATAACATATAATGTCATATAGTATTGCGTCATAACGTATAACGTCATATAGTATTACGGCATAACATTTAACGTCACATAGAATTACGTCATAACGGATAACGTCACATAGTAATACGTCACAACGAATTACGTCATATAGAATTACGGTTAAACGTATAACGCCGTATAGAATTACGTTTTACCGTATAACGTAATATAGAATTACGGTGTAACGTATAATACCATTGCGTAATGCGCCATAACGTGTAACGTCACATAGTAATACGTCATAACGCATAACGTCTTATAGAATTACGGTTTAACGTATAACGCCATATAGTAATGAATCATAACGTATAACGTCTCATTGTAATACGTCTTAACGTATAACGTCACATAGAATTACGGCATAAGATATAGCGCCACATAGTAATACGTCATAACGTATAACGTCATATATTATTACGGCATAACATATAACGTCATATAGAATTACGGTTTAACGTATAACGTCATACAGTAATGCGTCATAACGTATAACGTCATATCGAATTACGTCATAACGTATAACGTCACATAGTAAAACGTTATAACGTATAACGTCATATAGAATTACAGTTTAACGTATAACGTCATACAGTAATGCGTCATAACGTATAACGTCATATAGTATTGCGTCATGACGTATAACGTCACATAGTAATACGTCATAACGTATAACGTCTTAAAGAACTACGGTTTAACGTATAACGTCATACAGTAATGCGTCATAACGTATAACGTCATATCGAATTACGTCATAACGTATAACGTCACATAGTAAAACGTTATAACGTATAACGTCTTATAGAATTACGGTTTAACGTATAACGCTATATAGTAATGCGTCATAACGTATAACGTCTCATTGTAATACGTCTTAACGTATAACGTCACATAGAATTACGGCATAAGATATAGCGCCACATAGTCATACGTCATAACGTATAACGTCATATAGAATTACGGCATAACGTAAAACGTCATATAGTAATGCGTCATAACGTATAACGCCATATAGTATTGCGTCATAACGTATAACGTCATATAGTAACGAGTCATAACGTATAACGTCATATAGTAATACGTCATAACGTATAACGTCATATTGAATTACTTCATAACGTATAACGTCACATAGTAATACGTCATAACGTATAACGTCATATAGAATTTCGGTTTAACGTATAACGGCATATAGCAATGCGACATAACGTATAGCGTCACATAGTAATGCGTCATAACGTATAACGTCATATAGAATCATTGTTTAACGTATAACGTCATACAGGAATTCCTCATAACGTATAACGTCTCATAGTAATACGTCACAACGAATAACGTTATATAGAGTTACGGTTTAACGTATAACGCCATAAAGAATTACTTCATAACGTATAACGTCACATAGTATAACGTCATAACGTATAACGTCATACTGAAATGCGTCATAACGTATAACGTCATATAGTATTGCGTCATGACGTATAACGTCGTATAGAATTACGTCATAACGGATAACGTCTTACAGTAATACGTCATAACGTATAACGTCATATAGCAATGCGTCATAACGTATAACGCCATATAGTAATGCGTCATAACGTATAACGCCATATAGTCATGCGTCATAACGTATAACGCCATATAGTATTGCGTCATGATGTATAACGTCATACAGAATTACGTCATGATGTATAACGTCATACAGAATTACGTCATAACATATAATGTCATATTGTATTGCGTCATAACGTATAACGTCATATAGTATTACGGCATAACATATAACGTCACATAGAATTACGTCATAACGGATAACGTCACATAGTAAAACGTCATAACGTATAACGTCATATAGTATTACGGCATACCGTATAACGTCATATAGAATTACTTCATAACGTATAACGTCACATAGTATAACGTCATAACGTATAACGTCATACTGAAATGCGTCATAACGTATAACGTCATACAGTAATGCGTCATAACGTATAACGTCATATAGTATTGCGTCATGACGTATAACGCCGTATAGTAATGCGCCAGAACGTATAACGCCATATAGTATTGCGTCATGATGTATAACGTCATATCGAATTACAACATAACGTATAACGTCACATAGTAAAACGTTATAACGTATAACGTCATATAGAATTACGGTTTAACGTATAACGTAATACAGTAATGAGTCATAACGTATAACGTCATATAGTATTGCGTCATCACGTATAACGTCGTATAGCATTACATCATAATGGATAACGTCTTCTAGTAATGCGTCAGAACGTATAACGCCATATAGTAATACGTCATATCGTATAACGTCATATAGAATTACTTCATACCGTATAACGTCACATAGTATAACGTCATAACGTATAACGTCATATAGAATTACGTCATAACGTATAACGTCATATAGAGCTGCGGTTTAACGTATTACGTCATATAGTAATGCGTCATAACGTATAACGCCACATAGTAATGCGTCATAACGTATAAAGTCATATAGTACTTCATCATGACGTATAACGTCGTACAGAATTACGTCATAACGGATAACGTCTTATAGTAATACGTCATAACGTATAACGTTACACAGTATTACGTCATAACGTATAACGTCATATAGAGCTACGGTTTAACGTATTACGTCATATAGTAATGCGTCATAACGTATAACGCCACATAGTAATGCGTCATAACGTATAAAGTCATATAGTACTTCATCATGACGTATAACGTCGTACAGAATTACGTCATAACGGATAACGTCTTATAGTAATACGTCATAACGTATAACGTTACACAGTATTACGTCATAACGTATAACGTCATATAGAGCTACGGTTTAACGTATAACGTCATATAGTATTACGGCATAACGTATAACGTCATACAGTAATTCCTCATAACGTATAACGTCACATAGTAATACGTCACAACGAATAACGTCATATAGAATTACGGTTAAACGTATAACGTCATACAGTAATGCGTCATAACGTATAACGTCACATAGTAATACGTCATACCGTATAACGTCATATCGAATTACGTCATGACGTATAACGTCACATAGCAAAACGTCATAACGTATAACGTCACATAGTAAAACGTCATAACGTATAACGTCATACTGAAATGCGTCATAACGTGTAACGTCATATAGTATTGCGTCATGACGTATAACGTTGTATAGAATTACGTCATAACGGATAACGTCTTACAGTAATACGTCATAACGTATAACGTCATATAGCAATGCGTCATAACGTATAACGCCATGTAGTAATGCGTCATAACGTATAACGCCATATAGTAATGCGTCATAACGTATAACGCCATATAGTATTGCGTCATGATGTATAACGTCATACAGAATTACGTCATAACATATAATGTCATATAGTATTGCGTCATAACATATAACGTCATATAGTATTACGGCAAAACATATAACGTCACATAGAATTGCGTCATAACGGATAACGTCACATAGTAAAACGTCATAACGTATAACGTCATATAGTATTACGGCGTACCGTATAACATCATATAGCATTACATCATAATGGATAACGTCTTCTAGTAATACGTCATAACGCATAACGTCATATAGAATTACGGTTTAACGAATAACGTCATGCTGTAATGCGTCATAACGTATAACGTCATATAGTATTGCGTCATGACGTATAACGTCGTATAGAATTACATCATAACGGATAACGTCTTACAGTAATACGTCATAACGTATAACGTCATATAGCAATGCGTCATAACGTATAACGCCATATAGTAATGCGTCATAACGTATAACGCCATATAGTCATGCGTCATAACGTATAACGCCATATAGTATTGCGTCATGATGTATAACGTCACACAGTATTACGTAATAACGTATTACGTCACATAGAATTACGTCATAACGGATAACGTCACGTAGTAAAACGTCATAACGTACAACGTCATATAGTATTGCGTCATGACGTATAACGTTGTATAGAATTACGTCATAACGGATAACGTCTTACAGTAATACGTCATAACGTATAACGTCATATAGCAATGCGTCATAACGTATAACGCCATGTAGTAATGCGTCATAACGTATAACGCCATATAGTAATGCGTCATAACGTATAACGCCATATAGTATTGCGTCATGATGTATAACGTCATACAGAATTACGTCATAACATATAATGTCATATAGTATTGCGTCATAACGTATAACGTCATATAGTATTACGGCAAAACATATAACGTCACATAGAATTACGTCATAACGGATAACGTCACATAGTAAAACGTCATAACGTATAACGTCACATAGTAAAACGTCATAACGTATAACGTCACACAGTATTACGTAATAACGTATAACGTCACATAGAATTACGTCATAACAGATAACGTCACATAGTAAAACGTCATAACGTATAACGTCATATAGTATTACGGCATACCGTATAACGTCATATAGAATTACGGCATAACGTATAACGTCATACAGTAATGCGTCATAACGTATAACGTCATATAGTATTGCGTCATGACGTATAACGCCGTATAGTAATGCGCCAGAACGTATAACGCCATATAGTATTGCGTCATGATGTATAACGTCATATCGAATTACAACATAACGTATAACGTCACATAGTAAAACGATATAACGTATAACGTCATATAGAATTACGGTTTAACGTATAACGTCATATAGTATTGCGTCATGACGTATAACGCCATATAGTAATGCGTCAGAACGTATAACGCCATATAGTATTGCGTCATGATGTATACCGTCATATAGAATTACGACATAACATATAATGTCATATAGAATTACGGCATAACGTATAACGTCATATAGTATAACGTTAGAACGTATAACGTCATATAGAATTACTGTTTAACGTATAACGCAATATAGTAATGCGTCATAACGTATAACGTTAAATAGTATTGCGTCATGACCTATAACGCCATATAGCAATGCGTCATAACGTATAACGCCATATAGTAATACGTCATATCGTATAACGTCATATAGAATTACTTCATAACGTATAACGTCACATAGTATAACGTCATAACGTATAACGTCATATAGAATTACGTCATAACGTATAACGTCATATAGAGCTACGGTTTAACGTATTACGTCATATAGTAATGCGTCATGACGTTTAACGCCACATAGTAATGCGTCTTAACGTATAAAGTCATATAGTACTTCATCATGACGTATAACGTCGTACAGAATTACGTCATAACGGATAACGTCTTATAGTAATACGTCATAACGTATAACGTTACACAGTATTACGTCATAACGTATAACGTCATATAGAATTACGGTTTAACGTATTACGTCATATAGTAATACGTCATACCGTATAACGTCATATCGAATTACGTCATGACGTATAACGTGGTCCAGAATTACGTCATAACGGATAACGTCTTACAGTAGTACGTCATAACGTATAACGTCATACAGTAATACGTCATAACGTATAACGTCATATTGAATTACGATTTAACGTATAACGTCATACAGTATTACGGTTTAACGTACAACCTCGTACAGTAATGCGTCATAACGTATAACGCCATATAGTAATACGTCACAACGAATAGCATCATATGGAATTACCGTTAAACGTATAACGCCATATAGAATTATGTTTTAACGTATAACGTAATATAGAATTACGGTGTAACGCATAATACCATAGCGTAATGCGTCATATCGTGTAACGTCACATAGTAATACGTCATAACGCATAAAGTCATATAGAATTACGGTTTAACGTATAACGTTATACAGTAATACGTCATAACGTATATCGTCATATAGCAATGCGTCATAACGTATAACGTCATATCGAATTACGTCATAACGTATAACGTCACATAGCAAAACGTCATAACGTATAACGTCACATAGTAAAACGTCATAACGTATAACGTCACACAGTATTACGTAATAACGAATAACGTCACATAGAATTACGTCATAACGGATAACGTCACATAGTAAAACGTCATAACGTACAACGTCATATAGTATTGCGTCATGACGTATAACGTTGTATAGAATTACGTCATAACGGATAACGTCTTACAGTAATACGTCATAACGTATAACGTCATATAGCAATGCGTCATAACGTATAACGCCATGTAGTAATGCGTCATAACGTATAACGCCATATAGTAATGCGTCATAACGTATAACGCCATATAGTATTGCGTCATGATGTATAACGTCATACAGAATTACGTCATAACATATAATGTCATATAGTATTGCGTCATAACGTATAACGTCATATAGTATTACGGCAAAACATATAACGTCACATAGAATTACGTCATAACGGATAACGTCTCATAGTAAAACGTCATAACGTATAACGTCATATAGTATTACGGCGTACCGTATAACATCATATAGCATTACATCATAATGGATAACGTCTTCTAGTAATACGTCATAACGTATAACGTCATATAGAATTACGGTTTAACGAATAACGTCATACTGTAATGCGTCATAACGTATAACGTCATATAGTATTGCGTCATGACGTATAACGTCGTATAGAATTACGTCATAACGGATAACGTCTTACAGTAATACGTCATAACGTATAACGTCATATAGCATGGCGTCATAACGTATAACGCCATATAGTAATGCGTCATAACGTATAACGCCATATAGTCATGCGTCATAAAGTATAACGCCATATAGTATTGCGTCATGATGTATAACGTCATACAGAATTACGTCATGATGTATAACGTCATACAGAATTACGCCATAACATATAATGTCTTATTGTATTGCGTCATAACGTATAACGTCATATAGTATTACGGCATAACATATAACGTCACATAGAATTACGTCATAACGGATAACGTCACATAGTAAAACGTCATAACGTATAACGTCATATAGAATTACGTCATAACGTATAACGTCATATAGAGCTACGGTTTAACGTATTACGTCATATAGTAATGCGTCATAACGTATAACGCCACATAGTAATGCGACATAACGTATAAAGTCATATAGTACTTCATCATAACGTATAACGTCATATAGAATTACGGTTTAACGTATTACGTCATATAGTAATACGTCATACCGTATAACGTCATATCGAATTACGTCATGACGTATAACGTGGTCCAGAATTACGTCATAACGTATAACGTCACACAGTATTACGTCATAACGTATAATGTCATATAGAATTACGGTTTAACGTATAACGTCACATAGTAATACGTCACAACGAGTAACGTCATATAGAATTACGGCATAACGTATAACGTCATACAGAATTTCCTCATAACGTATAACGTCACATAGTAATACGTCACAACGAATAACGTCATATAAAATTACGGTTAAACGTATAACGCCATATAGAATTACGTTTTAACGTATAACATAATATAGAATTACGGTTTAACGTATAACGTCATACTGAAATGCGTCATAACGTATAACGTCATATAGTATTGCGTCATAACGTATAACGTTGTATAGAATTACGTCATAACGGATAACGTCTTACAGTAATGCGTCATAACGTATAACGCCATATAGTCATGCGTCATAACGTATAACGCCATATAGTCATGCGTCATAACGTATAACGCCATATAGAATTACGGCATAACGTATAACGTCATACAGTAGTGCGTCATAACGTATAACGTCGTATAGATTTACGTCATAACGTATAACGTCATATCGAATTACGTCATAACGTATAACGTCACATAGCAAAACGTCATAACGTATAACGTCACATAGTAAAACGTCATAACGTATAACGTCACATAGTAAAACGTCATAACGTACAACGACATACTGAAATGCGTCATAACGTATAACGTCAAATAGTATTGCGTCATAACGTATAACGTTGTATAGAATTACGTCATAACGGATAACGTCTTACAGTAATGCGTCATAACGTATAACGCCATATAGTCATGCGTCATAACGTATAACGCCATATAGTCATGCGTCATAACGTATAACGCCATATAGAATTACGTCATAACGTATAACGTTATATAGCAATGCGTCATAACGTATAACGTCACATAGAATTACGTCATAACGGATAACGTCACATAGTAATACGTCATAACGTATAACGTCATATAGTATTACGGCATAACATATAACGTCACATAGAATTACGTCATAACGGATAACGTCACATAGTAAAACGTTATAACGTATAACGTCATATAGAATTTCGGTTAAACGTATAACGCCATATAGAATTACGTTTTAACGTATAACGTAATATAGAATTACGGTTTAACGTATAACGCCATAGTGTAATTCGTCCTAACGTATGACGCCATATAGAATTACGGCATAACGTATAACGTAACATAGAAATACGTCATAACGGATAACGTCACATAGTAATACGTCATAACGTATAACGTCACATAGAATTGCGGTTAAACGTATAACGTCATACAGTAATGCGTCATAACGTATAACGTCACATAGTAATACGTCATACCGTATAACGTCATATCGAATTACGTCATGACGTATAACGTCACATAGCAAAACGTCATAACGTATAACGTCACATAGTAATACGTCATAACGTATAACGTCACATAGAATTGCGGTTAAACGTATAACGTCATACTGAAATGCGTCATAACGTATAACGTCATATAGTATTGCGTCATGTCGTATAACGTTGTATAGAATTACGTCATAGCGGATAACGTCTTACAGTAATACGTCATAACGTATAACGTCATATAGAATTACGGTTTAACGAATAACGTCATACTGTAATGCGTCATAACGTATAACGTCATATAGTATTGCGTCATGACGTATAACGTCGTATAGAATTACGTCATAACGGATAACGTCTTACAGTAATACGTCATAACGTATAACGTCATATAGCAATGCGTCATAACGTATAACGCCATATAGTCATGCGTCATAACGTATAACGCCATATAGTCATGCGTCATAACGTATAACGCCATATAGTACTGCGTCATGATGTATAACGTCATACAGAATTACGTCATGATGTATAACGTCATACAGAATTACGTCATAACATATAATGTCATATAGTATTGCGTCATAACGTATAACGTCATATAGCATTGCGTCATGACGTATAACGCCGTATAGTCATGCGCCAGAACGTATAACGCCATATAGTATTGCGTCATGATGTATAACGTCATATCGAATTACAACATAACGTATAACGTCACATAGTAAAACGATATAACGTATAACGTCATATAGAATTACGGTTTAACGTATAACGTCATATAGTATTGCGTCATGACGTATAACGCCATATAGTAATGCGTCAGAACGTATAACGCCATATAGTATTGCGTCATGATGTAAATGTCATATCGAATTACGACATAACGTATAACGTCACATAGTAAAACGTCATAACGTATAACGTCATATAGTATTACGGCATACCGTATAACGTCATATAGAATTACGGCATAACGTATAACGTCATACAGTAATGCGTCATAACGTATAACGTCATATAGTATTACGGCATAACATATAACGTCACATAGAATTACGTCATAACGGATAACGTCACATAGTAAAACGTCATAACGTATAACGTCATATAGTATTACGGCATACCGTATAACGTCATATAGAATTACGGCATAACGTATAACGTCATACAGTAATGCGTCATAACGTATAACGTCATATAGTATTGCGTCATGACGTATAACGCCGTATAGTAATGCGCCAGAACGTATAACGCCATATAGTATTGCGTCATGATGTATAACGTCATATCGAATTACAACATAACGTATAACGTCACATAGTAAAACGATATAACGTATAACGTCATATAGAATTACGGTTTAACGTATAACGTCATATAGTATTGCGTCATGACGTATAACGCCATATAGTAATGCGTCAGAACGTATAACGCCATATAGTATTGCGTCATGATGTATACCGTCATATAGAATTACGACATAACATATAATGTCATATAGAATTACGGCATAACGTATAACGTCATATAGTATAACGTTAGAACGTATAACGTCATATAGAATAACTGTTTAACGTATAACGCAATATAGTAATGCGTTATAACGTATAACGTTAAATAGTATTGCGTCATGACCTATAACGCCATATAGCAATGCGTCATAACGTATAACGCCATATAGTAATACGTCATATCGTATAACGTCATATAGAATTACTTCATAACGTATAACGTCACATAGTATAACGTCATAACGTATAACGTCATATAGAATTACGTCATAACGTATAACGTCATATAGAGCTACGGTTTAACGTATTACGTCATATAGTAATGCGTCATAACGTTTAACGCCACATAGTAATGCGTCTTAACGTATAAAGTCATATAGTACTTCATCATGACGTATAACGTCGTACAGAATTACGTCATAACGGATAACGTCTTATAGTAATACGTCATAACGTATAACGTTACACAGTATTACGTCATAACGTATAACGTCATATAGAATTACGGTTTAACGTATTACGTCATATAGTAATACGTCATACCGTATAACGTCATATCGAATTACGTCATGACGTATAACGTGGTCCAGAATTACGTCATAACGGATAACGTCTTACAGTAGTACGTCATAACGTATAACGTCATACAGTAATACGTCATAACGTATAACGTCATATAGAATTACGATTTAACGTATAACGTCATACAGTATTACGGTTTAACGTACAACCTCGTACAGCAATGCGTCATAACGTATAACGCCATATAGTAATACGTCACAACGAATAGCATCATATGGAATTACCGTTAAACGTATAACGCCATATAGAATTACGTTTTAACGTATAACGTAATATAGAATTACGGTGTAACGCATAATACCATAGCGTAATGCGTCATATCGTGTAACGTCACATAGTAATACGTCATAACGCATAAAGTCATATAGAATTACGGTTTAACGTATAACGTTATACAGTAATACGTCATAACGTATATCGTCATATAGCAATGCGCCATAACGTATAACGTCATATCGAATTACGTCATAACGTATAACGTCACATAGCAAAACGTCATATCGTATAACGTCACATAGTAAAACGTCATAACGTATAACGTCACACAGTATTACGTAATAACGAATAACGTCACATAGAATTACGTCATAACGGATAACGTCACATAGTAAAACGTCATAACGTACAACGTCATATAGTATTGCGTCATGACGTATAACGTTGTATAGAATTACGTCATAACGGATAACGTCTTACAGTAATACGTCATAACGTATAACGTCATATAGCAATGCGTCATAACGTATAACGCCATGTAGTAATGCGTCATAACGTATAACGCCATATAGTAATGCGTCATAACGTATAACGCCATATAGTATTGCGTCATGATGTATAACGTCATACAGAATTACGTCATAACATATAATGTCATATAGTATTGCGTCATAACGTATAACGTCATATAGTATTACGGCAAAACATATAACGTCACATAGAATTACGTCATAACGGATAACGTCTCATAGTAAAACGTCATAACGTATAACGTCATATAGTATTACGGCGTACCGTATAACATCATATAGCATTACATCATAATGAATAACGTCTTCTAGTAATACGTCATAACGTATAACGTCATATAGAATTACGGTTTAACGAATAACGTCATACTGTAATGCGTCATAACGTATAACGTCATATAGTATTGCGTCATGACGTATAACGTCGTATAGAATTACGTCATAACGGATAACGTCTTACAGTAATACGTCATAACGTATAACGTCATATAGCAATGCGTCATAACGTATAACGCCATATAGTAATGCGTCATAACGTATAACGCCATATAGTCATGCGTCATAAAGTATAACGCCATATAGTATTGCGTCATGATGTATAACGTCATACAGAATTACGTCATGATGTATAACGTCATACAGAATTACGCCATAACATATAATGTCTTATTGTATTGCGTCATAACGTATAACGTCATATAGTATTACGGCATAACATATAACGTCACATAGAATTACGTCATAACGGATAACGTCACATAGTAAAACGTCATAACGTATAACGTCATATAGTATTACGGCATACCGTATAACGTCATATAGAATTACGGCATAACGTATAACGTCATACAGTAATGCGTCATAACGTATAACGTCATATAGTATTGCGTCATAACGTATAACGCCGTATAGTAATGCGCCAGAACGTATAACGCCATATAGTATTGCGTCATGATGTATAGCGTCATATCGAATTACAACATAACGTATAACGTCATATAGTAAAACGTTATAACGTATAACGTCATATAGAATTACGGTTTAACGTATAACGTAATACAGTAATGAGTCATAACGTATAACGTCATATAGTATTGCGTCATCACGCATAACGTCGTATAGCATTACATCATAATGGATAACGTCTTCTAGTAATGCGTCATAACGTATAACGTCATATAGTATAGCGTCATGATGTAAACGTCATATCGAATTACGACATAACGTATAACGTCACATAGTAAAACGTTATGACGTATAACGTCACATAGTAAAACGTCATAACGTATAACGTCATATAGAATTACGGTTTAACGTATAACGTCATATAGTATTGCGTCATGACGTATAACGCCATATAGTAATGCGTCAGAACGTATAGCGCCATATAGTATTGCGTCATGATGTATACCGTCATATAGAATTACGACACAACATATAATGTCATATAGAATTACGGCATAACGTATAACGTCATATAGTATAACGTTAGAACGTATAACGTCATATAGAATTACTGTTTAACGTATAACGCAATATAGTAATGTGTCATAACGTATAACGTTAAATAGTATTGCGTCATGACCTATAACGCCATATAGCAATGCGTCATAACGTATAACGCCATATAGTAATACGTCATATCGTATAACGTCATATAGAATTACTTCATAACGTATAACGTCACATAGTATAACGTCATAACGTATAACGTCATATAGAATTACGTCATAACGTATAACGTCATATAGAGCTACGGTTTAACGTATTACGTCATATAGTAATGCGTCATAACGTATAACGCCACATAGTAATGCGACATAACGTATAAAGTCATATAGTACTTCATCATGACGTATAACGTCGTACAGAATTACGTCATAACGGATAACGTCTTATAGTAATACGTCATAACGTATAACGTCACACAGCATTACGTCATAACGTATAACGTCATATAGAATTACGGTTTAACGTATTACGTCATATAGTAATACGTCATACCGTATAACGTCATATCGAATTACGTCATGACGTATAACGTGGTCCAGAATTACGTCATAACGTATAACGTCACACAGTATTACGTCATAACGTATAATGTCATATAGAATTACGGTTTAACGTATAACGTCACATAGTAATACGTTACAACGCGTAACGTCATATAGAATTACGGCATAACGTATAACGTCATACAGAATTTCCTCATAACGTATAACGTCACATAGTAATACGTCACAACGAATAACGTCATATAAAATTACGGTTAAACGTATAACGCCATATAGAATTACGTTTTAACGTATAACGTAATATAGATTTACGGTTTAACGTATAACGTCATACTGAAATGCGTCATAACGTATAACGTCATATAGTATTGCGTCATAACGTATAACGTTGTATAGAATTACGTCATAACGGATAACGTCTTACAGTAATGCGTCATAACGTATAACGCCATATAGTCATGCGTCATAACGTATAACGCCATATAGTCATGCGTCATAACGTATAACGCCATATAGAATTACGGCATAACGTATAACGTCATACAGTAGTGCGTCATAACGTATAACGTCGTATAGATTTACGTCATAACGTATAACGTCATATCGAATTACGTCATAACGTATAACGTCACATAGCAAAACGTCATAACGTATAACGTCACATAGTAAAACGTCATAACGTATAACGTCACATAGTAAAACGTCATAACGTATAACGACATACTGAAATGCGTCATAACGTATAACGTCAAATAGTAATGCGTCATAACGTATAACGTTGTATAGAATTACGTCATAACGGATAACGTCTTACAGTAATGCGTCATAACGTATAACGCCATATAGTCATGCGTTATAACGTATAACGCCATATAGTCATGCGTCATAACGTATAACGCCATATAGAATTACGTCATAACGTATAACGTTATATAGCAATGCGTCATAACGTATAACGTCACATAGAATTACGTCATAACGGATAACGTCACATAGTAATACGTCATAACGTATAACGTCATATAGTATTACGGCATAACATATAACGTCACATAGAATTACGTCATAACGGATAACGTCACATAGTAAAACGTTATAACGTATAACGTCATATAGAATTTCGGTTAAACGTATAACGCCATATAGAATTACGTTTTAACGTATAACGTAATATAGAATTACGGTTTAACGTATAACGCCATAGTGTAATTCGTCCTAACGTATGACGCCATATAGAATTACGGCATAACGTATAACGTAACATAGAAATACGTCATAACGGATAACGTCACATAGTAATACGTCATAACGTATAACGTCACATAGAATTGCGGTTAAACGTATAACGTCATACAGTAATGCGTCATAACGTATAACGTCACATAGTAATACGTCATACCGTATAACGTCATATCGAATTACGTCATGACGTATAACGTCACATAGCAAAACGTCATAACGTATAACGTCACATAGTAATACGTCATAACGTATAACGTCACATAGAATTGCGGTTAAACGTATAACGTCATACTGAAATGCGTCATAACGTATAACGTCATATAGTATTGCGTCATGTCGTATAACGTTGTATAGAATTACGTCATAGCGGATAACGTCTTACAGTAATACGTCATAACGTATAACGTCATATAGAATTACGGTTTAACGAATAACGTCATACTGTAATGCGTCATAACGTATAACGTCATATAGTATTGCGTCATGACGTATAACGTCGTATAGAATTACGTCATAGCGGATAACGTCTTACAGTAATACGTCATAACGTATAACGTCATATAGCAATGCGTCATAACGTATAACGCCATATAGTCATGCGTCATAACGTATAACGCCATATAGTCATGCGTCATAACGTATAACGCCATATAGTACTGCGTCATGATGTATAACGTCATACAGAATTACGTCATGATGTATAACGTCATACAGAATTACGCCATAACATATAATGTCATATAGTATTGCATCATAACGTATAACGTCATATAGTATTACGGCATAACATGTAACGTCACATAGAATTACGTCATAACGGATAACGTCACATAGTAAAACGTCGTAACGTATAACGTCATATAGTATTACGGCATACCGTAGAACGTCATATAGAATTACGATATAACGTATAAAGTCAAACAGTAATACGTCATAACGTATAACGTCATATAGAATTACGATTTAACGTATAACGTCATACAGTATTACGGTTTAACGTACAACGTCATACAGTAATGCGTCATAACGTATAACGCCATATAGTAATACGTCACAACGAATAGCATCATATAGAATTACAGTTAAACGTATAACGCCATATAGAATTACGTTTTAACGTATAATGTTATACAGTAATACGTCATAACGTATATCGTCATATAGCAATGCGTCATAACGTATAACGTCATACCGAATTACGTCATAACGTATAACGTCACATAGCAAAACGTCATAACGTATAACGTCACATAGTAAAACGTCATAACGTATAACGTCACACAGTATTACGTAATAACGTATAACGTCATATAGAATTACGGTTTAACGTATAACGTCATATAGTAATGCGTCATAACGTATAACGCCATATAGTAATGCGTCATAAAGTATAACGCCATATAGTATTGCGTCATGATGTATAACGTCATACAGAATTACGTCATAACATATAATGTCATATAGTATTGCGTCATAACGTATAACGTCACATAGTAATACGTCATAACGCATAACGTCATATAGAATTACGGTTTAGCGCATAACGCCATATAGTAATGCGTCATAACGTATAACGTCACATAGTAATACGTCATAACGCATAACGACATATCGAATTACGTCATAACATATAACGTCACATAGTAAAACGTCATAACGTATAACGTCATACAGTAATGCGTCATAACGTATAACGTCATATAGTATTGCGTCATGACGTATAACGTCGTATAGATTAACGTCATAACGGATAACGTCTCATAGTAGTACGTCATAACGTATAACGTCACACAGTATTACGTAATAACGTATAACGTCATATAGAATTACGGTTTAACGTATAACGTCATATAGTAATGCGTCATAACGTATAACGCCATATAGTAATGCGTCATAACGTATAACGTCATATCGAATTACGTCATAACGTATAACGTCACATAGCAAAACGTCATAACGTATAACGTCACATAGTAAAACGTCATAACGTATAACGTCATGTAGAATTACGGTTCAACGTATAACGTCATACTGTAATGCGTCATAACGTATAACGTCATATAGTATTGCGTCATGACGTATAACGTCGTATAGAATTACGTCATAACGGATAACGTCTTACAGTAATACGTCATAACGTATAACGCCTTATAGTATTGTTTCATGATGTATAACGTCATGCAGAATTACGTCATAACATATAATGTCATAGAGTATTGAGTCATAACGTATAACGTCATATAGTATAACGGCAAAACATATAACGTCACATAGAATTACGTCATAACGGATAACGTCACATAGTAAAACGTCATAACGTATAACGTCATACAGTAATTCCTCATAACGTATAAAGTCACATAGTAATACGTCACAACGAATAACGTCCTATAGAATTACGGTTAAACGTATAACTCCATATAGAATTACGGTTAAATGTATAACGCCATATAGAATTACGTTTTAACGTATAACGTAATATAGAATTACGGTGTAACGTATAATACCATAGCGTAATGCGTCATATCGTGTAACGTCACATAGTAATACGTCATAACGCATAACGTCATATAGAATTACGGTTTAACGTATAACACCATACCGTAATGCGTCATAACGTATAACGTCATATAGTATTGCGTCATGACGTATAACGTAGAATAGAATTACGACATAACGTGCTACATCAAATAGTAATACGTCATAACGTATAACGTCATATAGAATTACGACATAACGTATAGCGTAACATAGTAATACGTCATAACGTATAACGTCATAAAGAATGACTTCATAACGTATTACGTCATATAGTAATGTGTCGTAAAGTATAACGCCATATAGTAATGCGTCATACCGTATAACGTCACATAGTAATACGTCATAACGTATAACGTCATAAAGAATTACTTCATAACGTATAACGTCACATAGCAATACGTCATAACGTAGAGCGTCATATAGAATTACGGTTAAACGTATAACGTCATATAGTAATGAGTCATAACGTATAACGCCATATAGTAATACGTCATAACGTATAACGTCATTTTGAATTACTTCATAACGTATAACGTCACATAGTAATACGCCATAACGTATAACGTCATATAGAATTTCGGTTTAACGTATAACGGCAGATAGCAATGCGTCATAACGTATAACGTCACATAGTAATACGTCATAACGTATAACGTCATATAGAATTATTGTTTAACGTATAACGTCATACTGTAATGCGTCATAACGTATAACGTCATATAGCATTGCGTCATGACGAATAACGTCGTATAGAATTACGTCATAACGGATAACGTCTTACAGTAATGCGTCATAACGTATAACGCCATATAGTAATGCGTCATAACGTATAACGTCATACAGAATTACGTCATAACATATAACGTCTTATAGTAATGCGTCATAACGTATAACGCCATATAGTATTACGGCATACCGTATAACGTCATATAGAATTACGGCATAACGTATAACGTCATACAGTAATGCGTCATAACGTATAACGTCATATAGTATTGCGTCATAACGTATAACGCCGTATAGTAATGCGCCAGAACGTATAACGCCATATAGTATTGCGTCATGATGTATAGCGTCATATCGAATTACAACATAACGTATAACGTCATATAGTAAAACGTTATAACGTATAACGTCATATAGAATTACGGTTTAACGTATAACGTAATACAGTAATGAGTCATACCGTATAACGTCATATAGTATTGCGTCATCACGCATAACGTCGTATAGCATTACATCATAATGGATAACGTCTTCTAGTAATGCGTCATAACGTATAACGTCATATAGTATAGCGTCATGATGTAAACGTCATATCGAATTACGACATAACGTATAACGTCACATAGTAAAACGTTATAACGTATAACGTCACATAGTAAAACGTCATAACGTATAACGTCATATAGAATTACGGTTTAACGTATAACGTCATACAGTATTGCGTCATGACGTATAACGCCATATAGTAATGCGTCAGAACGTATAGCGCCATATCGTATTGCGTCATGATGTATACCGTCATATAGAATTACGACATAACATATAATGTCATATAGAATTACGGCATAACGTATAACGTCATATAGTATAACGTTAGAACGTATAACGTCATATAGAATTACTGTTTAACGTATAACGCAATATAGTAATGCGTCATAACGTATAACGTTAAATAGTATTGCGTCATGACCTATAACGCCATATAGCAATGCGTCATAACGTATAACGCCATATAGTAATACGTCATATCGTATAACGTCATATAGAATTACTTCATAACGTATAACGTCACATAGTATAACGTCATAACGTATAACGTCATATAGAATTACGTCATAACGTATAACGTCATATAGAGCTACGGTTTAACGTATTACGTCATATAGTAATGCGTCATAACGTATAACGCCACATAGTAATGCGTCATAACGTATAAAGTCATATAGTACTTCATCATGACGTATAACTTCGTACAGAATTACGTCATAACGGATAACGTCTTATAGTAATACGTCATAACGTATAACGTCACACAGCATTACGTCATAACGTATAACGTCATATAGAATTACGGTTTAACGTATTACGTCATATAGTAATACGTCATACCGTATAACGTCATATCGAATTACGTCATGACGTATAACGTGGTCCAGAATTACGTCATAACGTATAACGTCACACAGTATTACGTCATAACGTATAATGTCATATAGAATTACGGTTTAACGTATAACGTCACATAGTAATACGTCACAACGAGTAACGTCATATAGAATTACGGCATAACGTATAACGTGATACAGAAATTCCTCATAACGTATAACGTCACATAGTAATACGTCACAACGAATAACGTCATATAAAATTACGGTTAAACGTATAACGCCATATAGAATTACGTTTTAACGTATAACGTAATATAGAATTACGGTTTAACGTATAACGTCATACTGAAATGCGTCATAACGTATAACGTCATATAGTATTGCGTCATAACGTATAACGTTGTATAGAATTACGTCATAACGGATAACGTCTTACAGTAATGCGTCATAACGTATAACGCCATATAGTCATGCGTCATAACGTATAACGCCATATAGTCATGCGTGATAACGTATAACGCCATATAGAATTACGGCATAACGTATAACGTCATACAGTAGTGTGTCATAACGTATAACGTCGTATAGATTTACGTCATAACGTATAACGTCATATCGAATTACGTCATAACGTATAACGTCACATAGCAAAACGTCATAACGTATAACGTCACATAGTAAAACGTCATAACGTATAACGTCACATAGAAATACGTCATAACGTATAACGTCATATAGTATTACGGCAAAACATATAACGTCACATAGAATTACGTCATAACGGATAACGTCACATAGTAAAACGTTATAACGTATAACGTCATATAGAATTTCGGTTAAACGTATAACGCCATATAGAATTACGTTTTAACGTATAACGTAATATAGAATTACGGTTTAACGTATAACGCCATAGTGTAATTCGTCCTAACGTATGACGCCATATAGAATTACGGCATAACGTATAACGTAACATAGAAATACGTCATAACGGATAACGTCACATAGTAATACGTCATAACGTATAACGTCACATAGAATTGCGGTTAAACGTATAACGTCATACAGTAATGCGTCATAACGTATAACGTCACATAGTAATACGTCATACCGTATAACGTCATATCGAATTACGTCATGACGTATAACGTCACATAGCAAAACGTCATAACGTATAACGTCACATAGTAAAACGTCATAACGTATAACGTCATACTGAAATGCGTCATAACGTATAACGTCATATAGTATTGCGTCATGACGTATAACGTTGTATAGAATTACGTCATAGCGGATAACGTCTTACAGTAATACGTCATAACGTATAACGTCATATAGAATTACGGTTTAACGTATAACGTCATACAGTAATGCGTCATAACGTATAACGTCATATAGTATTGCGTCATACCGTATAACGTCACATAGTAATACGTCATAACGTATAACGTCATAAAGAATTACTTCATAACGTATAACGTCAAATAGTAATACGTTATAACGTATAACGTCATATAGTATCGCGTCATACCGTATAACGTCACATAGTAATACGTCATAACGCATAACGTCTTATAGAATTACGGTTTAGCGTATAACGCCATATAGTAGAACGTCATAACGTATAATGTCATATAGAATTACGGTTTAACGTATAACGTCATACAGTAATGCGTCATAACGTATAACGTCATATAGTATTGCGTCATGACGTATAACATCACATAGTAATACGTCATAACGTATAACGCCATATAGTAAGACGTCATAACATATAACGCCATATAGTAATACGTCATAACGTATAACGTCACATAGAATTCCGGTTTAACGTATAACGTTATAGTGTAATGCGTCATAACGTATAACGCCATATAGAATTACGGCATAACGTATAACGTAACATAGAATTACGTCATAACGGATAACGTCACATAGTAGTACGTCATAACGCATAACGTCATATAGAATTACGGTTTAACGTATAACGCCATATAGTAATGCGTCATAACGTCTAACGTAACATAGAATTACGTCATAACGGATAACGTCACATAGTAGTACGTCATAACGCATAACGTCATATAGAATTACGGTTTAACGTATAACGTCATACAGTAATGCGTCATAACGTATAACGTCATATAGTAATACGTCACAACGAATAACGTCATATAGAATTACGGTTAAACGTATAACGCCATATAGAATTACATTTTAACGTATAACGTAATATAGAATTACGGTGTAACGTATAAAGCCATATAGTAATGCGTCATAACGTGTAACGTCACATAGTAATACGTCATAACGCATAACGTCTTATAGAATTACGGTTTAACGTATAAAGCCATATAGTAATGCGTCATATCGTATAACGTCACATAGTAATACGTCATACCGTATAACGTCATACGGAATTACGTCATAACGTATAACGTCACATAGCAAAACGTCATAACGTATAACGTCACATAGTAAAACGTCATAACGTATAACGTCATATAGTATTACGGCATACCGTATAACGTCATATAGAATTACAGCATAACGTATAACGTCATACAGTAATGCGTCATAACGCATAACGTCATATAGTATAGCGTCATGACGTATAACGTCGCATAGCATTATGTCATAATGGATAACGTCTTCTAGTAATACGTCATAACGTATAATGTCATATAGTAATACGTCACAACGAATAACGTCATATAGAATTACGGTTAAACGTATAACGCCATATAGAATTACATTTTAACGTATAACGTAATATAGAATTACGGTGTAACGTATAAAGCCATATAGTAATGCGTCATAACGGATAACGTCACATAGTAGTACGTCATAACGCATAACGTCATATAGAATTACGGTTTAACGTATAACGTCATACAGTAATGCGTCATAACGTATAACGTCATATAGTAATACGTCACAACGAATAACGTCATATAGAATTACGGTTAAACGCATAACGCCATATAGAATTACATTTTAACGTATAACGTAATATAGAATTACGGTGTAACGTATAAAGCCATATAGTAATGCGTCATAACGTATAACGTCACATAGTAATACGTCACAACGGATAACGTCATATAGAATTACGGTTAAACGTATAACGCCATATAGAATTACGTTTTAACGTATAACGTAATAGAGAATTACGGTGTAACGTATAATACCATAGCGTAATGCGTCATATCGTGTAACGTCACATAGTAATACGACCTAACGCATAACGTCATATAGAATTACGGTTTAACGTATAACGTCATATAGTATTACGGTTTAACGTATAACGTCATACGGCAATGCGTCATAACGTATAACGTCATATAGTAATACGTCACAACGAATAACGTCATATAGAATTACGATTAAACGTATAACGCCATATAGAATTACATTTTAACGTATAACGTAATATAGAATTACGGTGTAACGTATAAAGCCATATAGTAATGCGTCATAACGTATAACGTCACATAGTAATACGTCATAACGTTTAACGTCACATAGTAAAACTTCATAACGTATAACGTCATATAGAATTACGGTTTAACGTATAACGTCATATAGTAATGCGTCGTAACGTATAACGCCATGTAGTAATGCGTCATACCGTATAACGTCACATAGTAATACGTTATAACGTATAACGTCATATAGAATTACAGTTTAACGTATAACGCCATATAGCAATGCGTCATAACGTATAACCTCACATAGTAATACGTCATACCGTATAACGTCATATCGAATTGCGTCATAACGTATAACGTCACATAGCAAAACATCATAACGTATAACGTCACATAGTAATACGTCATAACGTATAACGTCATATAGAATTACGGTTTAACGTATAACGTCATACTGTAATGCGTCATAGTTTATAACGTCATATAGTATTGCGTCATGACGTATAACGTCGTATAGAATTACTTCATAACGTATAACTTCACATAGTAATACGTCATAACGTATAAGGTCATATAGAATTTCGGTTTAACGTATAACGCCAGATAGCAGTGCGTCATGACGTATAACGTCACATAGTAATACGTCATAACGTATAACGTCATATAGAATTATTGTTTAACGTACAACGTCATAGTGTAATGCGTCATAACGTATAACGCCATATCGAATTACGTCATAACATATAACGTCATATTGAATTTCGGTTTAACGTTAAACGCCATATAGCAATGCGTCATAACGTATAACGTCACATAGTAATACGTCATAACGTATAACGTCATATAGAATTATTGTTTATCGTATAACGTCATACAGCAATTCCTCATATCGTATAACGTGACATAGTAATACGTCACAACGAATAACGTCATATAGAATTACTGTTAAACATATAACGCCATATAGAAATACGGTGAAACGTATAACGCCATATAGAGTTACGGTTTAACGTATAACGTCATATAGTAATGCGTCATAACGTATAACGCCATATAGTAATGCGTCATAACGTATAACGTCATATAGAATTACGGTTTCACGTATAGCACCATACAGTAATGCGTCGTAACGTGTAACGTCATATAGTATTGCGTCATGACGTATAACGTAACATAGTAACACGTCATAACGTATAACGCCATACAGTAATACGTCATAACGGATAACTTCACACAGTGTTACGTAATAACGTATAACGTCATATAGAATTGCGGTTTAACGTATAACGTCATATAGTAATGCGTCATAACGTATAACGCCATATAGTAATGCGTCATAACGTATAACGTCATATAGAATTACGGTTTTACGTATAGCACCATACAGTAATGCGTCATAGCGAATAACGTCATATAGTATTGCGTCATGACGTATAACATCGTATAGAATTACGTCATAACGGGTAACTTATTACAGTAATACGTCATAACGTATAACGCCATATAGTATTGCGTCATGATGTATAACGTCATACAGAATTACGTCATAACATATAATGTCATATAGTATTGCGTCATACCGCATAACGTCATATAGAATTACGGCATAACGTATAACGTCACACAGTAATGCGTCATAACGAATAACGTCATATAGTATAGTGTCATGACGTATAACGTCGCATAGCATTATGTCATAATGGATAACGTCTTCTAGTAATACGTCATAACGTATAACGTCATATAGAATTACGGTGTAACGTATAACGTCATATAGTATTACGGTTTAACGTATAACGTCATACAGTAATGCGTCATAACGTATAACGTCATATAGTAATACGTCACAACGAATAACGTCATGTAGAATTACGGTTAAACGTATAACGCCATATAGAATTACGTTTTAACGTATAACGTAATATAGAATTACGGTGTAACGTATAATACCATAGCGTAATCCGTCATAACGTATAACGTCACATAGTAATACGTCATACCGTATAACGTCATATCGAATTACGTCATAACGTATAACGTCACATAGCAAAACATCATAACGTATAACGTCACATAGTACTACGTCATAACGTATAACGTCATATAGAATTACGGTTTAACGTATAACGTCATACTGTAATGCGTCATAGTTTATAACGTCATATAGTATTGCGTCATGACGTATAACGTCGTATAGAATTACTTCATAACGTATAACTTCACATAGTAATACGTCATAACGTATAAGGTCATATAGAATTTCGGTTTAACGTATAACGCCAGATAGCAGTGCGTCATGACGTATAACGTCACATAGTAATACGTCATAACGTATAACGTCATATAGAATTATTGTTTAACGTACAACGTCATAGTGTAATGCGTCATAACGTATAACGCCATATCGAATTACGTCATAACATATAACGTCATATTGAATTTCGGTTTAACGTTAAACGCCATATAGCAATGCGTCATAACGTATAACGTCACATAGTAATACGTCATAACGTATAACGTCATATATAATTATTGTTTATCGTATAACGTCATACAGCAATTCCTCATATCGTATAACGTGACATAGTAATACGTCACAACGAATAACGTCATATAGAATTACTGTTAAACATATAACGCCATATAGAAATACGGTGAAACGTATAACGCCATATCGAGTTACGGTTTAACGTATAACGTCATATAGTAATCCGTCATAACGTATAACGTCATATAGTATTGCGTCATGACGTATAACGTAGAATAGAATTACGACATAACGTACTACATCAAATAGTAATACGTCATAACGTATAACGTCATATAGAATTACGGTTTAACGTATAACGTCATATAGTAATGCGTCGTAACGTATAACGCCATATAGTAATGCGTCATACCGTATAACGTCATATAGAATTCCGGTTTAACGTATAACGAGATATATCAATGCGTCATAACGTATAACGACATATAGAATTGCGGAATAACGTATAACATCATATAGAATTATTGTTTAACGTATAACGTCATACAGGAATTCCTCATAACGTATAACGTCATATAGTAATACGTCACAACGAATAACGTCATATAGAATTACTGTTAAACGTATAACGCCATATAGAATTACGTTTTAACGTATAACGTAATATAGAATTACGGTGTAACGTATAATACCATAGCGTAATGCGTCATATCGTGTAACGTCACATAGTAATACGTCATAACGCATAACGTCATATAGAATTACGATTAACGTATAACGTCATACAGTAATGCATCATAACGTATAACGTCATATAGAATTACGGTTTAACGTATGACGCCATATAGTATTGCGTCATGATGTATAACGTCATACAGAATTACGTCATAACATATAATGTCATATAGTATTGCGTCATAACGTATAACGTCATATAGTATTACGGCATAACATATAACGTCACATAGAATTACGTCATAACGGATAACGTCACATTGTAATACGTCATAACGTATAACGTCATATAGTATTACGGCATAACATATAACGTCACATAGAATTACGTCATAACGGATAACGTCACATAGTAAAACGTTATAACGTATAACGTCATATAGAATTACGGTTTAACGTATAACGCCATATAGTAATGAGTCATAACGTATTACGCCATATAGTAATACGTCATAACGCATAACGACATATAGAATTATTGTTTATCGTATAACGTCATACAGCAATCCCTCATATCGTATAACGTCACATAGTAATACGTCACAACGAATAACGTCATATAGAATTACGGTTAAACATATAACGCCATATAGAAATACGGTGAAACGTATAACGCCATATAGAGTTACGGTTTAACGTATAACGTCATACAGTAATGCGTCATAACGTATAACGTCATATAGTATTGCGTCATGACGTATAACGTAACATAGTAATACGTCATAACGTATAACGCCATATAGTAATACGTCATAACGGATAACGTCACACAGTATTACGTAATAACGTATAACGTCATATAGAATGGCGGTGTAACGTATAACGTCATATAGTAATGCGTCATAACGTATAACGCCATATAGTAATGCGTCATAACGTATAACGTCATATAGAATTACGGTTTCACGTATAGCACCATACAGTAATGCGTCATAACGTATAACGCCATATAGTAATCCGTCATAACGTATAACGTCATATAGTATTGCGTCATGACGTATAACGTAGAATAGAATTACGACATAACGTACTACATCAAATAGTAATACGTCATAACGTATAACGTCATATGGAATTTCGGTTTAACGTATAACGTCATATAGTAATGCGTCGTAACGTATAACGCCATATAGTAATGCGTCATACCGTATTTCGTCACATAGTAATACGTCATAACGTATAACGTTATAAAGAATTACTTCATTACATATAACGTCTCATAGCAATACGTTATATCGTATAACGTAATATAGAATTACGGTTTAACGTATAACGTCATATAGTAATGCGTCATAACGTATAACGCCATATAGTAATGCGTCATAACGTATAACGTCATATAGAATTACGGTTTAACGTATAACGAGATATATCAATGCGTGATAACGAATAACGACATATAGAATTGCGGAATAACGTATAACATCATATAGTAAGGCGTCATGACGTATAACGTCATATCGAATTACGTCAGAACGTATAACGTCTCATAGTAGAACTTCATAACGTATAACGTCATATAGAATTACGGTTTAACGTATAACGTCATACAGTAATGCGTCATAACGTATAACGTCATATAGTATTGCGTCATGACGTATAACATCACATAGTAATAGGTCATAACGTATAACGTCATAAAGAATTACTTCATAACGTATAACGTCAAATAGTAATACGTTATAACGTATAACGTCATATAGAATTTCGGTTTCACGTGTAACGCCATATAGCAATGCGACATAACGTATAACGTCATATAGAATTACTGTTTCACGTATAGCACCATACAGTAATGCGTCATAACGTATAACGCCATATAGTAATCCGTCAAAACGTATAACGTCATATAGTATTGCGTCATGACGTATAACGTAGAATACAATTACGACATAACGTACTACATCAAATAGTAATACGTCATAACGTATAACGTCATATAGAATTACGACATAACGTGTAGCGCCACATAGTAATACGTCATAACGTATAACGTCATAAAGAATTACTCCATAACGTATAACGTCAAATAGTAATACGTTATAACGTATAACGTCATATAGAATTATTGTTTAACGTGTAACGCCATATAGCAATACGTCATAACGTATAACGTCACATAGTAATACGTTATAACGTATAACGTCATATAGAATTACGGTTTCACGTATAGCACCATACAGTAATGCATCATAACGTATAACGCCATATAGTAATCCGTCATAACGTATAACGTCATATAGTATTGCGTCATGACGTATAACGTAGAATAGAATTACGACATAACGTACCACATCAAATAGTAATACGTCATAACGTATAACGTCATATAGAATTACGGTTTAACGTATAACGCCATATAGTAATGAGTCATAACGTATAACGCCATATAGTAATACGTCATAACGCATAACGACATATAGAATTATTGTTTATCGTATAACGTCATACAGCAATCCCTCATATTGTATAACGTCACATAGTAATACGTCACAACGAATAACGTCATATAGAATTACGGTTAAACATATAACGCCATATAGAAATACGGTGAAACGAATAACGCCATATAGAGTTACGGTTTAACGTATAACGTCATACAGTAATGCGTCATAGCGTATAACGTCATATAGTATTGCGTCATGACGTATAACGTAACATAGTAATCCGTCATAACGTATAACGTCATATAGTATTGCGTCATGACGTATAACGTAGAATAGAATTACGACATAACGTACTACATCAAATAGTAATACGTCATAACGTATAACGTCATATAGAATTACGGTTTAACGTATAACGCCATATAGTAATGAGTCATAACGTATAACGCCATATAGTAATACGTCATAACGCATAACGACATATAGAATTACGACATAACGTATAGCGTCACATAGTAATACGTTATAACGTATAACGTCATATAGAATTACGGTTTAACGTATAACGTCAAATAGTAATACGTTATAACGTATAACGTCATATAGAATTACGGTTTAACGGATAACGTCACATTGTAATACGTCATAACGTATAACGTCATATAGTATTACGGCATAACATATAACGTCATATTGAATTACGTCATAACGTATATCGTCATATAGAATTTCGGTTTAACGTATAACGCCATAAAGAATTACTTCATAACATATAACGTCACATAGTAATACGTTATAACGTATAACGTCATACAGAATTACGGTTTAACGTATAACGAGATATATCAATGCGTCATAACGTATAACGACATATAGAATTGCGGAATAACGTATAACAGCATATAGAATTATTGTTTAACGTATAACGTCATACAGGAATTCCTCATAACGTATAACGTCATATAGTAATACGTCACAACGAATAACGTCATATAGAATTACTGTTAAACGTATAACGCCTTATAGAATTATGTTTTCACGTATAACGTAATATAGAATTACGGTGTAACGTATAATACCATACAGTAATGCGTCATAGCGAATAACGTCATATAGTATTGCGTCATGACGTATAACATCGTATAGAATTACGTCATAACGGGTAACGTATTACAGTAATACGTCATAACGTATAACGCCATATAGTATTGCGTCATGATGTATAACGTCATACAGAATTACGTCATAACATATAATGTCATATAGTATTGCGTCATACCGCATAACGTCATATAGAATTACGGCATAACGTATAACGTCATACAGTAATGCGTCATAACGTATAACGTCATATAGTAATACGTCACAACGAATAACGTCATATAGAATTACGGTTAAACGTATAACGCCATATAGAATTACGTTTTAACGTATAACGTAATATAGAATTACGGTGTAACGTATAATACCATAGCGTAATCCGTCATAACGTATAACGTCACATAGTAATACGTCATACCGTATAACGTCATATCGAATTACGTCATAACGTATAACGTCACATAGCAAAACATCATAACGTATAACGTCACATAGTACTACGTCATAACGTATAACGTCATATAGAATTACGGTTTAACGTATAACGTCATACTGTAATGCGTCATAGTTTATAACGTCATATAGTATTGCGTCATGACGTATAACGTCGTATAGAATTACTTCATAACGTATAACTTCACATAGTAATACGTCATAACGTATAAGGTCATATAGAATTTCGGTTTAACGTATAACGCCAGATAGCAGTGCGTCATGACGTATAACGTCACATAGTAATACGTCATAACGTATAACGTCATATAGAATTATTGTTTAACGTACAACGTCATAGTGTAATGCGTCATAACGTATAACGCCATATCGAATTACGTCATAACATATAACGTCATATTGAATTTCGGTTTAACGTTAAACGCCATATAGCAATGCGTCATAACGTATAACGTCACATAGTAATACGTCATAACGTATAACGTCATATATAATTATTGTTTATCGTATAACGTCATACAGCAATTCCTCATATCGTATAACGTGACATAGTAATACGTCACAACGAATAACGTCATATAGAATTACTGTTAAACATATAACGCCATATAGAAATACGGTGAAACGTATAACGCCATATCGAGTTACGGTTTAACGTATAACGTCATATAGTAATCCGTCATAACGTATAACGTCATATAGTATTGCGTCATGACGTATAACGTAGAATAGAATTACGACATAACGTACTACATCAAATAGTAATACGTCATAACGTATAACGTCATATAGAATTACGGTTTAACGTATAACGTCATATAGTAATGCGTCGTAACGTATAACGCCATATAGTAATGCGTCATACCGTATAACGTCATATAGAATTCCGGTTTAACGTATAACGAGATATATCAATGCGTCATAACGTATAACGACATATAGAATTGCGGAATAACGTATAACATCATATAGAATTATTGTTTAACGTATAACGTCATACAGGAATTCCTCATAACGTATAACGTCATATAGTAATACGTCACAACGAATAACGTCATATAGAATTACTGTTAAACGTATAACGCCATATAGAATTACGTTTTAACGTATAACGTAATATAGAATTACGGTGTAACGTATAATACCATAGCGTAATGCGTCATATCGTGTAACGTCACATAGTAATACGTCATAACGCATAACGTCATATAGAATTACGATTAACGTATAACGTCATACAGTAATGCATCATAACGTATAACGTCATATAGAATTACGGTTTAACGTATGACGCCATATAGTATTGCGTCATGATGTATAACGTCATACAGAATTACGTCATAACATATAATGTCATATAGTATTGCGTCATAACGTATAACGTCATATAGTATTACGGCATAACATATAACGTCACATAGTATTACGTCATAACGGATAACGTCACATTGTAATACGTCATAACGTATAACGTCATATAGTATTACGGCATAACATATAACGTCACATAGAATTACGTCATAACGGATAACGTCACATAGTAAAACGTTATAACGTATAACGTCATATAGAATTACGGTTTAACGTATAACGCCATATAGTAATGAGTCATAACGTATAACGCCATATAGTAATACGTCATAACGCATAACGACATATAGAATTATTGTTTATCGTATAACGTCATACAGCAATCCCTCATATCGTATAACGTCACATAGTAATACGTCACAACGAATAACGTCATATAGAATTACGGTTAAACATATAACGCCATATAGAAATACGGTGAAACGTATAACGCCATATAGAGTTACGGTTTAACGTATAACGTCATACAGTAATGCGTCATAACGTATAACGTCATATAGTATTGCGTCATGACGTATAACGTAACATAGTAATACGTCATAACGTATAACGCCATATAGTAATACGTCATAACGGATAACGTCACACAGTATTACGTAATAACGTATAACGTCATATAGAATGGCGGTGTAACGTATAACGTCATATAGTAATGCGTCATAACGTATAACGCCATATAGTAATGCGTCATAACGTATAACGTCATATAGAATTACGGTTTCACGTATAGCACCATACAGTAATGCGTCATAACGTATAACGCCATATAGTAATCCGTCATAACGTATAACGTCATATAGTATTGCGTCATGACGTATAACGTAGAATAGAATTACGACATAACGTACTACATCAAATAGTAATACGTCATAACGTATAACGTCATATGGAATTTCGGTTTAACGTATAACGTCATATAGTAATGCGTCGTAACGTATAACGCCATATAGTAATGCGTCATACCGTATTTCGTCACATAGTAATACGTCATAACGTATAACGTTATAAAGAATTACTTCATTACATATAACGTCTCATAGCAATACGTTATATCGTATAACGTAATATAGAATTACGGTTTAACGTATAACGTCATATAGTAATGCGTCATAACGTATAACGCCATATAGTAATGCGTCATAACGTATAACGTCATATAGAATTACGGTTTAACGTATAACGAGATATATCAATGCGTGATAACGAATAACGACATATAGAATTGCGGAATAACGTATAACATCATATAGTAAGGCGTCATGACGTATAACGTCATATCGAATTACGTCAGAACGTATAACGTCTCATAGTAGAACTTCATAACGTATAACGTCATATAGAATTACGGTTTAACGTATAACGTCACACAGTAATGCGTCATAACGTATAACGTCATATAGAATTACGACATAACGTATAGCGCCACATAGTAATACGTCATAACGTATAACGTCATAAAGAATTACTCCATAACGTATAACGTCAAATAGTAATACGTTATAACGTATAACGTCATATAGAATTATTGTTTAACGTGTAACGCCATATAGCAATACGTCATAACGTATAACGTCACATAGTAATACGTTATAACGTATAACGTCATATAGAATTACGGTTTCACGTATAGCACCATACAGTAATGCATCATAACGTATAACGCCATATAGTAATCCGTCATAACGTATAACGTCATATAGTATTGCGTCATGACGTATAACGTAGAATAGAATTACGACATAACGTACCAGATCAAATAGTAATACGTCATAACGTATAACGTCATATAGAATTACGGTTTAACGTATAACGCCATATAGTAATGAGTCATAACGTATAACGCCATATAGTAATACGTCATAACGCATAACGACATATAGAATTATTGTTTATCGTATAACGTCATACAGCAATCCCTCATATTGTATAACGTCACATAGTAATACGTCACAACGAATAACGTCATATAGAATTACGGTTAAACATATAACGCCATATAGAAATACGGTGAAACGAATAACGCCATATAGAGTTACGGTTTAACGTATAACGTCATACAGTAATGCGTCATAGCGTATAACGTCATATAGTATTGCGTCATGACGTATAACGTAACATAGTAATCCGTCATAACGTATAACGTCATATAGTATTGCGTCATGACGTATAACGTAGAATAGAATTACGACATAACGTACTACATCAAATAGTAATACGTCATAACGTATAACGTCATATAGAATTACGGTTTAACGTATAACGCCATATAGTAATGAGTCATAACGTATAACGCCATATAGTAATACGTCATAACGCATAACGACATATAGAATTACGACATAACGTATAGCGTCACATAGTAATACGTTATAACGTATAACGTCATATAGAATTACGGTTTAACGTATAACGTCAAATAGTAATACGTTATAACGTATAACGTCATATAGAATTACGGTTTAACGGATAACGTCACATTGTAATACGTCATAACGTATAACGTCATATAGTATTACGGCATAACATATAACGTCATATTGAATTACGTCATAACGTATATCGTCATATAGAATTTCGGTTTAACGTATAACGCCATAAAGAATTACTTCATAACATATAACGTCACATAGTAATACGTTATAACGTATAACGTCATATAGAATTACGGTTTAACGTATAACGAGATATATCAATGCGTCATAACGTATAACGACATATAGAATTGCGGAATAACGTATAACAGCATATAGAATTATTGTTTAACGTATAACGTCATACAGGAATTCCTCATAACGTATAACGTCATATAGTAATACGTCACAACGAATAACGTCATATAGAATTACTGTTAAACGTATAACGCCTTATAGAATTATGTTTTCACGTATAACGTAATATAGAATTACGGTGTAACGTATAATACCATAGCGTAATGCGTCATATCGTGTAACGTCACATAGTAATACGTCATAACGCATAACGTCATATAGAATTACGGTTTAACGTATAACGTCATACAGTAATGCATCATAACGTATAACGTCATATAGAATTACGGTTTAACGTATAACGCCATATAGTAATGCGTCATAACGTATAACGCCATATAGTATTGCGTCATGATGTATAGCGTCATATAGAAATAAGTCATAACATATAATGTCATATAGAATTACGGCATAACGTATAACGTCACATAGTAATGCGTCATAACGTATAACGTCACATAGAATTACGGCATAATATATAACGTCACATAGAATTACGTCATAACGGATAACGTCACATAGTAAAACGTTATGACGTATAACGTCATATAGTAATGAGTCATAACGTATAACGCCATATAGTAATACGTTATAACGTATAACGTCATTTTGAATTACTTCATAACGTATAACGTCACATAGTAATACGTCATAACGTATAACGCCACACAGTATTACGTAGTAACGTATAACGTCATATTGAATTACGGTTTAACGTATAACGCCATATAGTAATACGTCATAACGTGTAACGTCATATAGTATTGCGTCATAACGTATAACGTCACATAGTAATACGTCATAAAGTATAACGTCATATAGAATTATTGTTTAACGTATAACGTCAAATAGTAATACGTTATAACGTATAATGTCATATAGAATTTCGGTTTAACGTATAACGCCATATAGCAATGCGTCATAACGTATAACGTAACATAGTAATACGTCATAACGTATAACGTCATATAGAATTATTGTTTATCGTATAACGTCATACAGCAATTCCTCATATCGTATAACGTCACATAGTAATACGTCACAACGAATAACGTCATATAGAATTACGGTTTAACGTATAACGTCATATAGTAATGCGTCATAACGTATAACGTAACATAGTAATACGTCATAACGTATAACGTCATATAGAATTATTGTTTATCGTATAACGTCATACAGCAATTCCTCATATCGTATAACGTCACATAGTAATACGTCACAACGAATAACGTCATATAGAATTACGGTTAAACATACAACGCCATATAGAAATACGGTGAAACGTATAACGCCATATAGAGTTACGGTTTAATGTATAACGTCATACAGTAATGCGTCATAACGTATAACGTCATATAGTATTGCGTCATGACGTATAACGTAACATAGTAATACGTCATAACGTATAACGCCATATAGTAATACGTCATAACGGATAACGTCACACAGTATTACGTAATAACGTATAACGACATATAGAAATACGGAATAACGTATAACGTCACATTGTAATACGTCATAACGTATCACGTCACATAGGAATACGCCATAACGTATAACGTCACATAGTAGAACTTCATAACGTATAACGTCATATAGAATTACGGTGTAACGTATAACGTCATACAGTAATACGTCATAACGTATAACGTCATAAAGAATTACTTCATAACGTATAACGTCAAATAGTAATACGTTATAACGTATAATGTCATATAGAATTTCGGTTTAACGTATAACGCCATATAGCAATGCGTCATAACGTATAACGTAACATAGTAATACGTCATAACGTATAACGTCATGTAGAATTGTTGTTTAACGTATAACGTCATACAGTAATTCCTCATAACGTATAACGTCACATAGTAATACGTCACAACGAATAACGTCATATAGAATTACAGTTTAACGTATAACGTCATATAGTAATGCGTCATAACGTATAACGCCATATAGAATTATTGTTTAACGTATAACGTCATAGTGTAATGCGTCATAACGTATAACGCCATATCGAATTACGTCATAACATATAACGTCATATAGAATTTCGGTTTAACGTATAACGCCATATAGCAGTGCGTCATAACGTATAACGTCATGTAGAATTGTTGTTTAACGTATAATGTCATACAGTAGTTCCTCATAACGTATAACGTCACATAGTAATACGTCACAACGAATAACGTCATATAGAATTACGGTTTAACGTATAACGTCATATAGTAATGCGTCATAACGTATAATGTCATATAGAATTTCGGTTTAACGTATAACGCCATATAGCAATGCGTCATAACGTATAACGTAACATAGTAATACGTCATAACGTATAACGTCATGTAGAATTGTTGTTTAACGTATAATGTCATACAGTAGTTCCTCATAACGTATAACGTCACATAGTAATACGTCACAACGAATAACGTCATATAGAATTACGGTTTAACGTATAACGTCATATAGTAATGCGTCATAACGTATAATGTCATATAGAATTTCGGTTTAACGTATAACGCCATATAGCAATGCGTCATAACGTATAACGTAACATAGTAATACGTCATAACGTATAACGTCATGTAGAATTGTTGTTTAACGTATAACGTCATACAGTAATTCCTCATAACGTATAACGTCACATAGTAATACGTCAGAACGAATAACGTCATATAGTATTACGGTTTAACGTATAACGTCATATAGTAATGCGTCATAACGTATAACGCCATATTGTAATGCGTCATAACGTATAACGCCATATAGTATTGCGTCATGACGTATAACATCACATAGTAATACGTCATAACGTATAACGTCATAAAGAATTACTTCATAACGTATAACGTCAAATAGTAATACGTTATAACGTATAATGTCATTTAGAATTTCGGTTTAACGTATAACGCCATATAGCAATGCGTCAAAACGTATAACGTAACATAGTAACGTAACATAGTAACATAGTAACGTATAACGTGATGTAGAATTGTTGTTTAACGTATAACGTCATACAGTAATTCCTCATAACGTATAACGTCACATAGTAATACGTCACAACGAATAACGTCATATAGAATTACGGTTTAACGTATAACGTCATATAGTAATGCGTCATAACGTATAACGCCATATTGTAATGCGTCATAACGTATAACGCCATATCGAATTACGTCATAACATATAACGTCATATAGAATTGCGGTTTATCGTATAACGCCATATAGCAATGCGTCATAACGTATAACGTTACATAGTAATACGTCATAACGTATAACGTCATATAGAATTATTGTTTATCGTATAACGCCATACAGCAATTTCTCATATCGTATAACGTCACATAGTAATACGTCACAACGAATTACGTCATATCGAATTACGGATAAACATATAACGCCATATAGAAATACGGTGAAACGTATAACGCCATATAGAGTTACGGTTTAAAGTATAACGTCATACAGTAATGCGTCATAACGTATAACGCCATATAGTAATCCGTCATAACGTATAACGTCATATAGTATTGCGTCATGACGTATAACGTAGAATAAAAATACGACATAACGTACTACATCAAATAGTAATACGTCATAACGTATAACGTCGTATAGAATTAGGACATAAAGTATTGCATCAAATAGTAATACGTCATAAAGTATAACGTCATATATAATTACGACATAACGTATAACGTCACATAGTAATACGTCATAACGTATAACGTCATATAGAATTCCGGTTTAACGTATAACACCATACAGTAATGCGTCATAACGTATAACGACATATAGAAATACGGAATAACGTATAACGTAACATAGTAATACGTCATAACGTATAACGTCACTTAGGAATACGCCATAAAGTATAACGCCATATAGTAATGCCTCATAATGTATAACGTCATATAGAATTTCGGTTTAACGTATAACGCCAGATAGCAATGCGTCATAACGTATAACGTCACATAATAATACGTCATAAAGTATAACGTCATATAGAATTATTGTTTAACGTATAACGTCATAGTGTAGTGCGTCATAACGTATAACGCCATATCGAATTACGTCATAACATATAACGTCATATAGAATTTCGGTTTAACGTATAACGCCATATAGCAATACGTCATATCGTATAACGTTACATAGTAATACGTCATAACGTATAACGTCATATAGAATTATTGTTTATCGTATAACGTCATACAGCAATTCCTCATATCATATAACGTCACATAGTAATACGTCACAACGAATAACGTCATATAGAATTACGGTTAAACATACAACGCCATATAGAAATACGGTGAAACGTATAACGCCATATAGAGTTACGGTTTAATGTATAACGTCATACAGTAATGCGTCATAACGTATAACGTCATATAGTATTGCGTCATGACGTATAACGTAGAATAAAATTACGACATGACGTACTACATCAAATAGTAATACGTCATAACGTATAACTTCGTATAGAATTAGGACATAAAGTATTGCAACAAATAGTAATACGGCATAAAGTATAACGTCATATAGAATTACGACATAACGTATAACGTCACATAGTAATACGTCATAACGTATAACGTCATATAGAATTCCGGTTTAACGTATAACACCATACAGTAATGCATCATAACGTATAACGACATATAGTATTGCGTCATGACGTATAACGTAACATAGTAATACGTCATAACGTATAACGTGATGTAGAATTGTTGTTTAACGTATAACGTCATACAGTAATTCCTCATAACGTATAACGTCACATAGTAATACGTCAGAACGAATAACGTCATATAGTATTACGGTTTAACGTATAACGTCATATAGTAATGCGTCATAACGTATAACGCCATATTGTAATGCGTCATAACGTATAACGCCATATAGTATTGCGTCATGACGTATAACATCACATAGTAATACGTCATAACGTATAACGTCATAAAGAATTACTTCATAACGTATAACGTCAAATAGTAATACGTTATAACGTATAATGTCATTTAGAATTTCGGTTTAACGTATAACGCCATATAGCAATGCGTCAAAACGTATAACGTAACATAGTAATACGTCATAACGTATAACGTGATGTAGAATTGTTGTTTAACGTATAACGTCATACAGTAATTCCTCATAACGTATAACGTCACATAGTAATACGTCACAACGAATAACGTCATATAGAATTACGGTTTAACGTATAACGTCATATAGTAATGCGTCATAACGTATAACGCCATATTGTAATGCGTCATAACGTATAACGCCATATCGAATTACGTCATAACATATAACGTCATATAGAATTGCGGTTTATCGTATAACGCCATATAGCAATGCGTCATAACGTATAACGTTACATAGTAATACGTCATAACGTATAACGTCATATAGAATTATTGTTTATCGTATAACGCCATACAGCAATTTCTCATATCGTATAACGTCACATAGTAATACGTCACAACGAATTACGTCATATCGAATTACGGATAAACATATAACGCCATATAGAAATACGGTGAAACGTATAACGCCATATAGAGTTACGGTTTAAAGTATAACGTCATACAGTAATGCGTCATAACGTATAACGCCATATAGTAATCCGTCATAACGTATAACGTCATATAGTATTGCGTCATGACGTATAACGTAGAATAAAAATACGACATAACGTACTACATCAAATAGTAATACGTCATAACGTATAACGTCGTATAGAATTAGGACATAAAGTATTGCATCAAATAGTAATACGTCATAAAGTATAACGTCATATATAATTACGACATAACGTATAACGTCACATAGTAATACGTCATAACGTATAACGTCATATAGAATTCCGGTTTAACGTATAACACCATACAGTAATGCGTCATAACGTATAACGACATATAGAAATACGGAATAACGTATAACGTAACATAGTAATACGTCATAACGTATAACGTCACTTAGGAATACGCCATAAAGTATAACGCCATATAGTAATGCCTCATAATGTATAACGTCATATAGAATTTCGGTTTAACGTATAACGCCAGATAGCAATGCGTCATAACGTATAACGTCACATAATAATACGTCATAAAGTATAACGTCATATAGAATTATTGTTTAACGTATAACGTCATAGTGTAATGCGTCATAACGTATAACGCCATATCGAATTACGTCATAACATATAACGTCATATAGAATTTCGGTTTAACGTATAACGCCATATAGCAATACGTCATATCGTATAACGTTACATAGTAATACGTCATAACGTATAACGTCATATAGAATTATTGTTTATCGTATAACGTCATACAGCAATTCCTCATATCATATAACGTCACATAGTAATACGTCACAACGAATAACGTCATATAGAATTACGGTTAAACATACAACGCCATATAGAAATACGGTGAAACGTATAACGCCATATAGAGTTACGGTTTAATGTATAACGTCATACAGTAATGCGTCATAACGTATAACGTCATATAGTATTGCGTCATGACGTATAACGTAGAATAAAATTACGACATGACGTACTACATCAAATAGTAATACGTCATAACGTATAACTTCGTATAGAATTAGGACATAAAGTATTGCAACAAATAGTAATACGGCATAAAGTATAACGTCATATAGAATTACGACATAACGTATAACGTCACATAGTAATACGTCATAACGTATAACGTCATATAGAATTCCGGTTTAACGTATAACACCATACAGTAATGCATCATAACGTATAACGACATATAGTATTGCGTCATGACGTATAACGTAACATAGTAATACGTCATAACGTATAACGCCATATAGTAATACGTCATAACGTATAACGTCATATAGAATTATTGTTTAACGTATAACGTCATAGTGTAATGCGTCATAACGTATAACGCCATATCGAATTACGTCATAACATATAACGTCATATAGAATTACGACATAACGTATAACGTCACATAGTAATACGTCATAACGTATAACGTCATATAGAATTCCGGTTTAACGTATAACACCATACAGTAATGCGTCATAACGTATAACGGCATATAGAAGTACCTAATAACGTATAACGCCACATAGTAATACGTCATAACGTATAACGTCACATAGGAATACGCCATAACGTATAACGTCACATAGTAGAACTTCATAACGTATAACGTCATATAGAATTACGGTTTAACGTATAACGTCATACAGTAATGCGTCATAACGTATAACGTCATATAGTATTGCGTCATGACGTATAACATCACATAGTAATACGTCATAACGTATAACGTCATAAAGAATTACTTCATAACGTATAACGTCAAATAGTAATACGTTATAACGTATAATGTCATATAGAATTTCGGTTTAACGTATAACGCCATATAGCAATGCGTCATAACGTATAACGTAACATAGTAATACGTCATAACGTATAACGTCATGTAGAATTGTTGTTTAACGTATAACGTCATACAGTAATTCCTCATAACGTATGACGTCACATAGTAATACGTCACAACGAATAACGTCATATAGAATTACAGTTTAACGTATAACGTCATATAGTAATGCGTCATAACGTATAACGCAATATAGAACTATTGTTTAACGTATAACGTCATAGTGTAATGCGTCATAACGTATAAAGCCATATCGAATATCGTCATAACATATAACGTCATATAGAATTTCGGTTTAACGTATAACGCCATATAGCAGTGCGTCATAACGTATAACGTAACATAGTAATACGTCATAACGTATAACGTCATGTAGAATTGTTGTTTAACGTATAATGTCATACAGTAATTCCTCATAATGTATAACGTCACATAGTAATACGTCACAACGAATAACGTCATATAGAATTACGGTTTAACGTACAACGTCATATAGTAATGCGTCATAACGTATAACGCCATATTGTAATGCGTCATAACGTATAACGCCATATAGTATTGCGTCAAGACGTATAACATCACATAGTAATACGTCATAACGTATAACGTCATAAAGAATTACTTCATAACGTATAACGTCAAATAGTAATTCGTTATAACGTATAATGTCATTTAGAATTTCGGTTTAACGTATAACGCCATATAGCAATGCGTCATAACGTATAACGTAACATAGTAATACGTCATAACGTATAACGTCATGTAGAATTGTTGTTTAACGTATAACGCCATACAGTAATTCCTCATAACGTATAACGTCACATAGTAATACGTCACAACGAATAACGTCATATAGAATTACGGTTTAACGTATAACGTCATATAGTAATGCGTCATAACGTATAACGCCATATTGTAATGCGTCATAACGTATAACGTCATATAGTATTGCGTCATGATGTATAACGTCATTTTGAATTACTTCATAACGTATAACGTCACATAGTAATACGTCATAACGTATAAGGTCATATAGAATTTCGGTTTAACGTATAACGCCAGATAGCAATGCGTCACAACGTATAACGTCACACAGTAATACGTCATAACGTATAACGTCATATAGAATTATTGTTTATCGTATAACGTCATACAGCAATTCCTCATATCGTATAACGTCACATAGTAATACGTCACAACGAATAACGTCATATAGAATTACGATTAAACATATAAGGCCATATAGAAATACGGTGAAACGTATAACGCCATATAGAGTTACGGTTTACCGTGTAACGTCATACAGTAATGCGTCATAACGTATAACGCCATATAGTAATGCGTCATAACGTATAACGCCATATAGTATTGCGTCATGATGTATAGCGTCATATAGAAATAAGTCATAACATATAATGTCATATAGAATTACGGCATAACGTATAACGTCACATAGTAATGCGTCATAACGTATAACGTCACATAGAATTACGGCATAATATATAACGTCACATAGAATTACGTCATAACGGATAACGTCACATAGTAAAACGTTATGACGTATAACGTCATATAGAATTACGGTTAAACGTATAACGTCATATAGTAATGAGTCATAACGTATAACGCCATATAGTAATACGTTATAACGTATAACGTCATTTTGAATTACTTCATAACGTATAACGTCACATAGTAATACGTCATAACGTATAACGCCACACAGTATTACGTAGTAACGTATAACGTCATATTGAATTACGGTTTAACGTATAACGCCATATAGTAATGCGTCATAACGTGTAACGTCATATAGTATTGCGTCATGACATATAACGTCATATAGAAATACGGTGAAAGGTATAACGCCATATAGAGTTACGTTTTAACGTATAACCTTATATAGCATGACGGTTTAACGTATAGCGCCATATAGTAATGCGTCATAACGTATTACGTCATATAGAATTACGATTTCACGTATAACACCATACAGTAATGCGTCATAACGTATAACGCCATATAGTAATCCGTCATAACGTATAACGTCATATAGTATTGCGTCATGACGTATAACGTAGAATAAAAATACGACATAACGTACTACATCAAATAGTAATACGTCATAACGTATAACGTCGTATAGAATTAGGACATAAAGTACTGCATCAAATAGTAATACGTCATAAAGTATAACGTCATATAGAATTACGACATAACGTATAACGTCACATAGTAATACGTCATAACGTATAACGTCACATAGAATTCCGGTTTAACGTATAACACCATACAGTAATGCGTCATAACGTATAACGACATATAGAAATACGGAATAACGTATAACGTCACATAGTAATACGTCATAACGTATAACGTCACTTAGGAATACGCCATAAAGTATAACGCCATATAGTAATGCCTCATAATGTATAACGTCATATAGAATTTCGGTTTAACGTATAACGCCAGATAGCATTGCGTCATAACGTATAACGTCACATAGTAATACGTCATAAAGTATAACGTCATATAGAATTATTGTTTAACGTATAACGTCATAGTGTAATGCGTCATAACGTATAACGCCATATCGAATTACGTCATAACATATAACGTCATATAGAATTTCGGTTTAACGTATAACGCCATATAGCAATACGTCATAACGTATAACGTTACATAGTAATACGTCATAACGTATAACGTCATATAGAATTATTGTTTATCGTATAACGTCATACAGCAATTCCTCATATCATATAACGTCACATAGTAATACGTCACAACGAATAACGTCATATAGAATTACGGTTAAACATACAACGCCATATAGAAATACGGTGAAACGTATAACGCCATATAGAGTTACGGTTTAACGTATAACGTCATACAGTAATGCGTCATAGCGTATAACGTCATATAGTATTGCGTCATGACGTATAACGTAACATAGTAATCCGTCATAACGTATAACGTCATATAGTATTGCGTCATGACGTATAACGTAGAATAGAATTACGACATAACGTACTACATCAAATAGTAATACGTCATAACGTATAACGTCATATAGAATTACGGTTTAACGTATAACGCCATATAGTAATGAGTCATAACGTATAACGCCATATAGTAATACGTCATAACGCATAACGACATATAGAATTACGACATAACGTATAGCGTCACATAGTAATACGTTATAACGTATAACGTCATATAGAATTACGGTTTAACGTATAACGTCATATAGTAATACGTTATAACGTATAACGTCATATAGAATTACGGTTTAACGGATAACGTCACATTGTAATACGTCATAACGTATAACGTCATATAGTATTACGGCATAACATATAACGTCATATTGAATTACGTCATAACGTATATCGTCATATAGAATTTCGGTTTAACGTATAACGCCATAAAGAATTACTTCATAACATATAACGTCACATAGTAATACGTTATAACGTATAACGTCATATAGAATTACGGTTTAACGTATAACGAGATATATCAATGCGTCATAACGTATAACGACATATAGAATTGCGGAATAACGTATAACAGCATATAGAATTATTGTTTAACGTATAACGTCATACAGGAATTCCTCATAACGTATAACGTCATATAGTAATACGTCACAACGAATAACGTCATATAGAATTACTGTTAAACGTATAACGCCTTATAGAATTATGTTTTCACGTATAACGTAATATAGAATTACGGTGTAACGTATAATACCATACAGTAATGCGTCATAGCGAATAACGTCATATAGTATTGCGTCATGACGTATAACATCGTATAGAATTACGTCATAACGGGTAACGTATTACAGTAATACGTCATAACGTATAACGCCATATAGTATAGTGTCATGACGTATAACGTCGCATAGCATTATGTCATAATGGATAACGTCTTCTAGTAATACGTCATAACGTATAACGTCATATAGAATTACGGTGTAACGTATAACGTCATATAGTATTACGGTTTAACGTATAACGTCATACAGTAATGCGTCATAACGTATAACGTCATATAGTAATACGTCACAACGAATAACGTCATATAGAATTACGGTTAAACGTATAACGCCATATAGAATTACGTTTTAACGTATAACGTAATATAGAATTACGGTGTAACGTATAATACCATAGCGTAATCCGTCATAACGTATAACGTCACATAGTAATACGTCATACCGTATAACGTCATATCGAATTACGTCATAACGTATAACGTCACATAGCAAAACATCATAACGTATAACGTCACATAGTACTACGTCATAACGTATAACGTCATATAGAATTACGTTTTAACGTATAACGTCATACTGTAATGCGTCATAGTTTATAACGTCATATAGTATTGCGTCATGACGTATAACGTCGTATAGAATTACTTCATAACGTATAACTTCACATAGTAATACGTCATAACGTATAAGGTCATATAGAATTTCGGTTTAACGTATAACGCCAGATAGCAGTGCGTCATGACGTATAACGTCACATAGTAATACGTCATAACGTATAACGTCATATAGAATTATTGTTTAACGTACAACGTCATAGTGTAATGCGTCATAACGTATAACGCCATATCGAATTACGTCATAACATATAACGTCATATTGAATTTCGGTTTAACGTTAAACGCCATATAGCAATGCGTCATAACGTATAACGTCACATAGTAATACGTCATAACGTATAACGTCATATATAATTATTGTTTATCGTATAACGTCATACAGCAATTCCTCATATCGTATAACGTGACATAGTAATACGTCACAACGAATAACGTCATATAGAATTACTGTTAAACATATAACGCCATATAGAAATACGGTGAAACGTATAACGCCATATCGAGTTACGGTTTAACGTATAACGTCATATAGTAATCCGTCATAACGTATAACGTCATATAGTATTGCGTCATGACGTATAACGTAGAATAGAATTACGACATAACGTACTACATCAAATAGTAATACGTCATAACGTATAACGTCATATAGAATTACGGTTTAACGTATAACGTCATATAGTAATGCGTCGTAACGTATAACGCCATATAGTAATGCGTCATACCGTATAACGTCATATAGAATTCCGGTTTAACGTATAACGAGATATATCAATGCGTCATAACGTATAACGACATATAGAATTGCGGAATAACGTATAACATCATATAGAATTATTGTTTAACGTATAACGTCATACAGGAATTCCTCATAACGTATAACGTCATATAGTAATACGTCACAACGAATAACGTCATATAGAATTACTGTTAAACGTATAACGCCATATAGAATTACGTTTTAACGTATAACGTAATATAGAATTACGGTGTAACGTATAATACCATAGCGTAATGCGTCATATCGTGTAACGTCACATAGTAATACGTCATAACGCATAACGTCATATAGAATTACGATTAACGTATAACGTCATACAGTAATGCATCATAACGTATAACGTCATATAGAATTACGGTTTAACGTATGACGCCATATAGTATTGCGTCATGATGTATAACGTCATACAGAATTACGTCATAACATATAATGTCATATAGTATTGCGTCATAACGTATAACGTCATATAGTATTACGGCATAACATATAACGTCACATAGAATTACGTCATAACGGATAACGTCACATTGTAATACGTCATAACGTATAACGTCATATAGTATTACGGCATAACATATAACGTCACATAGAATTACGTCATAACGGATAACGTCACATAGTAAAACGTTATAACGTATAACGTCATATAGAATTACGGTTTAACGTATAACGCCATATAGTAATGAGTCATAACGTATAACGCCATATAGTAATACGTCATAACGCATAACGACATATAGAATTATTGTTTATCGTATAACGTCATACAGCAATCCCTCATATCGTATAACGTCACATAGTAATACGTCACAACGAATAACGTCATATAGAATTACGGTTAAACATATAACGCCATATAGAAATACGGTGAAACGTATAACGCCATATAGAGTTACGGTTTAACGTATAACGTCATACAGTAATGCGTCATAACGTATAACGTCATATAGTATTGCGTCATGACGTATAACGTAACATAGTAATACGTCATAACGTATAACGCCATATAGTAATACGTCATAACGGATAACGTCACACAGTATTACGTAATAACGTATAACGTCATATAGAATGGCGGTGTAACGTATAACGTCATATAGTAATGCGTCATAACGTATAACGCCATATAGTAATGCGTCATAACGTATAACGTCATATAGAATTACGGTTTCACGTATAGCACCATACAGTAATGCGTCATAACGTATAACGCCATATAGTAATCCGTCATAACGTATAACGTCATATAGTATTGCGTCATGACGTATAACGTAGAATAGAATTACGACATAACGTACTACATCAAATAGTAATACGTCATAACGTATAACGTCATATGGAATTTCGGTTTAACGTATAACGTCATATAGTAATGCGTCGTAACGTATAACGCCATATAGTAATGCGTCATACCGTATTTCGTCACATAGTAATACGTCATAACGTATAACGTTATAAAGAATTACTTCATTACATATAACGTCTCATAGCAATACGTTATATCGTATAACGTAATATAGAATTACGGTTTAACGTATAACGTCATATAGTAATGCGTCATAACGTATAACGCCATATAGTAATGCGTCATAACGTATAACGTCATATAGAATTACGGTTTAACGTATAACGAGATATATCAATGCGTGATAACGAATAACGACATATAGAATTGCGGAATAACGTATAACATCATATAGTAAGGCGTCATGACGTATAACGTCATATCGAATTACGTCAGAACGTATAACGTCTCATAGTAGAACTTCATAACGTATAACGTCATATAGAATTACGGTTTAACGTATAACGTCACACAGTAATGCGTCATAACGTATAACGTCATATAGTATTGCGTCATGACGTATAACATCACATAGTAATAGGTCATAACGTATAACGTCATAAAGAATTACTTCATAACGTATAACGTCAAATAGTAATACGTTATAACGTATAACGTCATATAGAATTTCGGTTTCACGTGTAACGCCATATAGCAATGCGACATAACGTATAACGTCATATAGAATTACTGTTTCACGTATAGCACCATACAGTAATGCGTCATAACGTATAACGCCATATAGTAATCCGTCAAAACGTATAACGTCATATAGTATTGCGTCATGACGTATAACGTAGAATACAATTACGACATAACGTACTACATCAAATAGTAATACGTCATAACGTATAACGTCATATGGAATTTCGGTTTAACGTATAACGTCATATAGTAATGCGTCGTAACGTATAACGCCATATAGTAATGCGTCATACCGTATTTCGTCACATAGTAATACGTCATAACGTATAACGTTATAAAGAATTACTTCATTACATATAACGTCTCATAGCAATACGTCATAACGCATAACGTCATATAGAATTACGATTAACGTATAACGTCATACAGTAATGCATCATAACGTATAACGTCATATAGAATTACGGTTTAACGTATGACGCCATATAGTATTGCGTCATGATGTATAACGTCATACAGAATTACGTCATAACATATAATGTCATATAGTATTGCGTCATAACGTATAACGTCATATAGTATTACGGCATAACATATAACGTCACATAGAATTACGTCATAACGGATAACGTCACATTGTAATACGTCATAACGTATAACGTAGAATAGAATTACGACATAACGTACCAGATCAAATAGTAATACGTCATAACGTATAACGTCATATAGAATTACGGTTTAACGTATAACGCCATATAGTAATGAGTCATAACGTATAACGCCATATAGTAATACGTCATAACGCATAACGACATATAGAATTATTGTTTATCGTATAACGTCATACAGCAATCCCTCATATTGTATAACGTCACATAGTAATACGTCACAACGAATAACGTCATATAGAATTACGGTTAAACATATAACGCCATATAGAAATACGGTGAAACGAATAACGCCATATAGAGTTACGGTTTAACGTATAACGTCATACAGTAATGCGTCATAGCGTATAACGTCATATAGTATTGCGTCATGACGTATAACGTAACATAGTAATCCGTCATAACGTATAACGTCATATAGTATTGCGTCATGACGTATAACGTAGAATAGAATTACGACATAACGTACTACATCAAATAGTAATACGTCATAACGTATAACGTCATATAGAATTACGGTTTAACGTATAACGCCATATAGTAATGAGTCATAACGTATAAGGCCATATAGTAATACGTCATAACGCATAACGACATATAGAATTACGACATAACGTATAGCGTCACATAGTAATACGTTATAACGTATAACGTCATATAGAATTACGGTTTAACGTATAACGTCAAATAGTAATACGTTATAACGTATAACGTCATATAGAATTACGGTTTAACGGATAACGTCACATTGTAATACGTCATAACGTATAACGTCATATAGTATTACGGCATAACATATAACGTCATATTGAATTACGTCATAACGTATATCGTCATATAGAATTTCGGTTTAACGTATAACGCCATAAAGAATTACTTCATAACATATAACGTCACATAGTAATACGTTATAACGTATAACGTCATATAGAATTACGGTTTAACGTATAACGAGATATATCAATGCGTCATAACGTATAACGACATATAGAATTGCGGAATAACGTATAACAGCATATAGAATTATTGTTTAACGTATAACGTCATACAGGAATTCCTCATAACGTATAACGTCATATAGTAATACGTCACAACGAATAACGTCATATAGAATTACTGTTAAACGTATAACGCCTTATAGAATTATGTTTTCACGTATAACGTAATATAGAATTACGGTGTAACGTATAATACCATAGCGTAATGCGTCATATCGTGTAACGTCACATAGTAATACGTCATAACGCATAACGTCATATAGAATTACGGTTTAACGTATAACGTCATACAGTAATGCATCATAACGTATAACGTCATATAGAATTACGGTTTAACGTATAACGCCATATAGTAATGCGTCATAACGTATAACGCCATATAGTATTGCGTCATGATGTATAGCGTCATATAGAAATAAGTCATAACATATAATGTCATATAGAATTACGGCATAACGTATAACGTCACATAGTAATGCGTCATAACGTATAACGTCACATAGAATTACGGCATAATATATAACGTCACATAGAATTACGTCATAACGGATAACGTCACATAGTAAAACGTTATGACGTATAACGTCATATAGTAATGAGTCATAACGTATAACGCCATATAGTAATACGTTATAACGTATAACGTCATTTTGAATTACTTCATAACGTTTAACGTCACATAGTAATACGTCATAACGTATAACGCCACACAGTATTACGTAGTAACGTATAACGTCATATTGAATTACGGTTTAACGTATAACGCCATATAGTAATACGTCATAACGTGTAACGTCATATAGTATTGCGTCATGACATATAACGTCATATAGAAATACGGTGAAAGGTATAACGCCATATAGAGTTACGTTTTAACGTATAACCTTATATAGCATGACGGTTTAACGTATAGCGCCATATAGTAATGCGTCATAACGTATTACGTCATATAGAATTACGATTTCACGTATAACACCATACAGTAATGCGTCATAACGTATAACGCCATGTAGTAATCCGTTATAACGTATAACGTCATATAGTATTGCGTCATGACGTATAACGTAGAATAAAAATACGACATAACGTACTACATCAAATAGTAATACGTCATAACGTATAACGTCGTATAGAATTAGGACATAAAGTACTGCATCAAATAGAAATACGTCATAAAGTATAACGTCATATAGAATTACGACATAACGTATAACGTCACATAGTAATACGTCATAACGTATAACGTCATATAGAATTCCGGTTTAACGTATAACACCATACAGTAATGCGTCATAACGTATAACGACATATAGAAATACGGAATAACGTATAACGTCACATAGTAATACGTCATAACGTATAACGTCACTTAGGAATACGCCATAAAGTATAACGCCATATAGTAATGCCTCATAATGTATAACGTCATATAGAATTTCGGTTTAACGTATAACGCCAGATAGCATTGCGTCATAACGTATAACGTCACATAGTAATACGTCATAAAGTATAACGTCATATAGAATTATTGTTTAACGTATAACGTCATAGTGTAATGCGTCATAACGTATAACGCCATATCGAATTACGTCATAACATATAACGTCATATAGAATTTCGGTTTAACGTATAACGCCATATAGCAATACGTCATAACGTATAACGTCATGTAGAATTATTGTTTATCGTATAACGTCATACAGCAAATCCTCATATCGTATAACGTCACATAGTAATACGTCACAACGAATAACGTCATATAGAATTACGGTTAAACATACAACGCCATATAGAAATACGGTGAAACGTATAACGCCATATAGAGTTACGGTTTAATGTATAACGTCATACAGTAATTCCTCATAACGTATAACGACATATAGAAATACGGAATAACGTATAACGTCACATAGTAATACGTCATAACGTATAACGTCACATAGGAATACGCCATAACGTATAACGTCACATAGTAGAACTTCATAACGTATAACGTCATATAGAATTACGGTTTAACGTATAACGTCATACAGTAATGCGTCATAACGTATAACGTCATATAGTATTGCGTCATGACGTATAACATCACATAGTAATACGTCATAACGTATAACGTCATAAAGAATTACTTCATAACGTATAACGTCAAATAGTAATACGTTATAACGTATAATGTCATATAGAATTTCGGTTTAACGTATAACGCCATATAGCAATGCGTCATAACGTATAACGTAACATAGTAATACGTCATAACGTATAACGTCATGTAGAATTGTTGTTTAACGTATAACGTCATACAGTAATTCCTCATAACGTATTACGTCACATAGTAATACGTCACAACGAATAACGTCATATAGAATTACGGTTTAACGTATAACGTCATATAGTAATGCGTCTTAACGTATAACGTAACATAGTAATACGTCATAACGTATAACGTCATATAGAATTATTGTTTATCGTATAACGTCATACAGCAATTCCTCATATCGTATAACGTCACATAGTAATACGTCACAACGAATAACGTCATATAGAATTACGGTTAAACATACAACGCCATATAGAAATACGGTGAAACGTATAACGCCATATAGAGTTACGGTTTAATGTATAACGTCATACAGTAATGCGTCATAACGTATAACGTCATATAGTATTGCGTCATGACGTATAACGTAACATAGTAATACGTCATAACGTATAACGCCATATAGTAATACGTCATAACGGATAACGTCACACAGTATTACGTAATAACGTATAACGACATATAGAAATACGGAATAACGTATAACGTCACATTGTAATACGTCATAACGTATCACGTCACATAGGAATACGCCATAACGTATAACGTCACATAGTAGAACTTCATAACGTATAACGTCATATAGAATTACGGTGTAACGTATAACGTCATACAGTAATGCGTCATAACGTATAACGTCATATAGTATTGCGTCATGACGTATAACATGACACAGTAATACGTCATAACGTATAACGTCATAAAGAATTACTTCATAACGTATAACGTCAAATAGTAATACGTTATAACGTATAATGTCATATAGAATTTCGGTTTAACGTATAACGCCATATAGCAATGCGTCATAACGTATAACGTAACATAGTAATACGTCATAACGTATAACGTCATGTAGAATTGTTGTTTAACGTATAACGTCATACAGTAATTCCTCATAACGTATAACGTCACATAGTAATACGTCACAACGAATAACGTCATATAGAATTACAGTTTAACGTATAACGTCATATAGTAATGCGTCATAACGTATAACGCCATATAGAATTATTGTTTAACGTATAACGTCATAGTGTAATGCGTCATAACGTATAACGCCATATCGAATTACGTCATAACATATAACGTCATATAGAATTTCGGTTTAACGTATAACGCCATATAGCAGTGCGTCATAACGTATAACGTCATGTAGAATTGTTGTTTAACGTATAATGTCATACAGTAGTTCCTCATAACGTATAACGTCACATAGTAATACGTCACAACGAATAACGTCATATAGAATTACGGTTTAACGTATAACGTCATATAGTAATGCGTCATAACGTATAATGTCATATAGAATTTCGGTTTAACGTATAACGCCATATAGCAATGCGTCATAACGTATAACGTAACATAGTAATACGTCATAACGTATAACGTCATGTAGAATTGTTGTTTAACGTATAATGTCATACAGTAGTTCCTCATAACGTATAACGTCACATAGTAATACGTCACAACGAATAACGTCATATAGAATTACGGTTTAACGTATAACGTCATATAGTAATGCGTCATAACGTATAATGTCATATAGAATTTCGGTTTAACGTATAACGCCATATAGCAATGCGTCATAACGTATAACGTAACATAGTAATACGTCATAACGTATAACGTCATGTAGAATTGTTGTTTAACGTATAACGTCATACAGTAATTCCTCATAACGTATAACGTCACATAGTAATACGTCAGAACGAATAACGTCATATAGTATTACGGTTTAACGTATAACGTCATATAGTAATGCGTCATAACGTATAACGCCATATTGTAATGCGTCATAACGTATAACGCCATATAGTATTGCGTCATGACGTATAACATCACATAGTAATACGTCATAACGTATAACGTCATAAAGAATTACTTCATAACGTATAACGTCAAATAGTAATACGTTATAACGTATAATGTCATTTAGAATTTCGGTTTAACGTATAACGCCATATAGCAATGCGTCAAAACGTATAACGTAACATAGTAACGTAACATAGTAACATAGTAACGTATAACGTGATGTAGAATTGTTGTTTAACGTATAACGTCATACAGTAATTCCTCATAACGTATAACGTCACATAGTAATACGTCACAACGAATAACGTCATATAGAATTACGGTTTAACGTATAACGTCATATAGTAATGCGCCATAACGTATAACGCCATATTGTAATGCGTCATAACGTATAACGCCATATCGAATTACGTCATAACATATAACGTCATATAGAATTGCGGTTTATCGTATAACGCCATATAGCAATGCGTCATAACGTATAACGTTACATAGTAATACGTCATAACGTATAACGTCATATAGAATTATTGTTTATCGTATAACGCCATACAGCAATTTCTCATATCGTATAACGTCACATAGTAATACGTCACAACGAATTACGTCATATCGAATTACGGATAAACATATAACGCCATATAGAAATACGGTGAAACGTATAACGCCATATAGAGTTACGGTTTAAAGTATAACGTCATACAGTAATGCGTCATAACGTATAACGCCATATAGTAATCCGTCATAACGTATAACGTCATATAGTATTGCGTCATGACGTATAACGTAGAATAAAAATACGACATAACGTACTACATCAAATAGTAATACGTCATAACGTATAACGTCGTATAGAATTAGGACATAAAGTATTGCATCAAATAGTAATACGTCATAAAGTATAACGTCATATATAATTACGACATAACGTATAACGTCACATAGTAATACGTCATAACGTATAACGTCATATAGAATTCCGGTTTAACGTATAACACCATACAGTAATGCGTCATAACGTATAACGACATATAGAAATACGGAATAACGTATAACGTAACATAGTAATACGTCATAACGTATAACGTCACTTAGGAATACGCCATAAAGTATAACGCCATATAGTAATGCCTCATAATGTATAACGTCATATAGAATTTCGGTTTAACGTATAACGCCAGATAGCAATGCGTCATAACGTATAACGTCACATAATAATACGTCATAAAGTATAACGTCATATAGAATTATTGTTTAACGTATAACGTCATAGTGTAATGCGTCATAACGTATAACGCCATATCGAATTACGTCATAACATATAACGTCATATAGAATTTCGGTTTAACGTATAACGCCATATAGCAATACGTCATATCGTATAACGTTACATAGTAATACGTCATAACGTATAACGTCATATAGAATTATTGTTTATCGTATAACGTCATACAGCAATTCCTCATATCATATAACGTCACATAGTAATACGTCACAACGAATAACGTCATATAGAATTACGGTTAAACATACAACGCCATATAGAAATACGGTGAAACGTATAACGCCATATAGAGTTACGGTTTAATGTATAACGTCATACAGTAATGCGTCATAACGTATAACGTCATATAGTATTGCGTCATGACGTATAACGTAGAATAAAATTACGACATGACGTACTACATCAAATAGTAATACGTCATAACGTATAACGTCGTATAGAATTAGGACATAAAGTATTGCAACAAATAGTAATACGGCATAAAGTATAACGTCATATAGAATTACGACATAACGTATAACGTCACATAGTAATACGTCATAACGTATAACGTCATATAGAATTCCGGTTTAACGTATAACACCATACAGTAATGCATCATAACGTATAACGACATATAGTATTGCGTCATGACGTATAACGTAACATAGTAATACGTCATAACGTATAACGCCATATAGTAATACGTCATAACGTATAACGTCATATAGAATTATTGTTTAACGTATAACGTCATAGTGTAATGCGTCATAACGTATAACGCCATATCGAATTACGTCATAACATATAACGTCATATAGAATTACGACATAACGTATAACGTCACATAGTAATACGTCATAACGTATAACGTCATATAGAATTCCGGTTTAACGTATAACACCATACAGTAATGCGTCATAACGTATAACGGCATATAGAAGTACCTAATAACGTATAACGTCACATAGTAATACGTCATAACGTATAACGTCACATAGGAATACGCCATAACGTATAACGTCACATAGTAGAACTTCATAACGTATAACGTCATATAGAATTACGGTTTAACGTATAACGTCATACAGTAATGCGTCATAACGTATAACGTCATATAGTATTGCGTCATGACGTATAACATCACATAGTAATACGTCATAACGTATAACGTCATAAAGAATTACTTCATAACGTATAACGTCAAATAGTAATACGTTATAACGTATAATGTCATATAGAATTTCGGTTTAACGTATAACGCCATATAGCAATGCGTCATAACGTATAACGTAACATAGTAATACGTCATAACGTATAACGTCATGTAGAATTGTTGTTTAACGTATAACGTCATACAGTAATTCCTCATAACGTATGACGTCACATAGTAATACGTCACAACGAATAACGTCATATAGTATTACAGTTTAACGTATAACGTCATATAGTAATGCGTCATAACGTATAACGCAATATAGAACTATTGTTTAACGTATAACGTCATAGTGTAATGCGTCATAACGTATAACGCCATATCGAATATCGTCATAACATATAACGTCATATAGAATTTCGGTTTAACGTATAACGCCATATAGCAGTGCGTCATAACGTATAACGTAACATAGTAATACGTCATAACGTATAACGTCATGTAGAATTGTTGTTTAACGTATAATGTCATACAGTAATTCCTCATAATGTATAACGTCACATAGTAATACGTCACAACGAATAACGTCATATAGAATTACGGTTTAACGTACAACGTCATATAGTAATGCGTCATAACGTATAATGTCATATAGAATTTCGGTTTAACGTATAACGCCATATAGCAATGCGTCATAACGTATAACGTAACATAGTAATACGTCATAACGTATAACGTCATGTAGAATTGTTGTTTAACGTATAACGTCATACAGTAATTCCTCATAACGTATAACGTCACATAGTAATACGTCACAACGAATAACGTCATATAGAATTACGGTTTAACATATAACGTCCTATAGTAATGCGTCATAACGTATAACGCCATATTGTAATGCGTCATAACGTATAACGCCATATAGTATTGCGTCAAGACGTATAACATCACATAGTAATACGTCATAACGTATAACGTCATAAAGAATTACTTCATAACGTATAACGTCAAATAGTAATTCGTTATAACGTATAATGTCATTTAGAATTTCGGTTTAACGTATGACGCCATATAGCAATGCGTCATAACGTATAACGTAACATAGTAATACGTCATAACGTATAACGTCATGTAGAATTGTTGTTTAACGTATAACGCCATACAGTAATTCCTCATAACGTATAAGGTCACATAGTAATACGTCACAACGAATAACGTCATATAGAATTACGGTTTAACGTATAACGTCATATAGTAATGCGTCATAACGTATAACGCCATATTGTAATGCGTCATAACGTATAACGTCATATAGTATTGCGTCATGATGTATAACGTCATTTTGAATTACTTCATAACGTATAACGTCACATAGTAATACGTCATAACGTATAAGGTCATATAGAATTTCGGTTTAACGTATAACGCCAGATAGCAATGCGTCATAACGTATAACGTCACACAGTAATACGTCATAACGTATAACGTCATATAGAATTATTGTTTATCGTATAACGTCATACAGCAATTCCTCATATCGTATAACGTCACATAGTAATACGTCACAACGAATAACGTCATATAGAATTACGGTTAAACATATAAGGCCATATAGAAATACGGTGAAACGTATAACGCCATATAGAGTTACGGTTTACCGTGTAACGTCATACAGTAATGCGTCATAACGTATAACGCCATATAGTAATGCGTCATAACGTATAACGCCATATAGTATTGCGTCATGATGTATAGCGTCATATAGAAATAAGTCATAACATATAATGTCATATAGAATTACGGCATAACGTATAACGTCACATAGTAATGCGTCATAACGTATAACGTCACATAGAATTACGGCATAATATATAACGTCACATAGAATTACGTCATAACGGATAACGTCACATAGTAAAACGTTATGACGTATAACGTCATATAGAATTACGGTTAAACGTATAACGTCATATAGTAATGAGTCATAACGTATAACGCCATATAGTAATACGTTATAACGTATAACGTCATTTTGAATTACTTCATAACGTATAACGTCACATAGTAATACGTCATAACGTATAACGCCACACAGTATTACGTAGTAACGTATAACGTCATATTGAATTACGGTTTAACGTATAACGCCATATAGTAATGCGTCATAACGTGTAACGTCATGTAGTATTGCGTCATGACATATAACGTCATATAGAAATACGGTGAAAGGTATAACGCCATATAGAGTTACGTTTTAACGTATAACCTTATATAGCATGACGGTTTAACGTATAGCGCCATATAGTAATGCGTCATAACGTATTACGTCATATAGAATTACGATTTCACGTATAACACCATACAGTAATGCGTCATAACGTATAACGCCATATAGTAATCCGTCATAACGTATAACGTCATATAGTATTGCGTCATGACGTATAACGTAGAATAAAAATACGACATAACGTACTACATCAAATAGTAATACGTCATAACGTATAACGTCGTATAGAATTAGGACGTAAAGTACTGCATCAAATAGTAATACGTCATAAAGTATAACGTCATATAGAATTACGACATAACGTATAACGTCACATAGTAATACGTCATAACGTATAACGTCATATAGAATTCCGGTTTAACGTATAACACCATACAGTAATGTGTCATAACGTATAACGACATATAGAAATACGGAATAACGTATAACGTCACATAGTAATACGTCATAACGTATAACGTCACTTAGGAATACGCCATAAAGTATAACGCCATATAGTAATGCCTCATAATGTATAACGTCATATAGAATTTCGGTTTAACGTATAACGCCAGATAGCATTGCGTCATAACGTATAACGTCACATAGTAATACGTCATAAAGTATAACGTCATATAGAATTATTGTTTAACGTATAACGTCATAGTGTAATGCGTCATAACGTATAACGCCATATCGAATTACGTCATAACATATAACGTCATATATAATTTCGGTTTAACGTATAACGCCATATAGCAATACGTCATAACGTATAACGTTACATAGTAATACGTCATAACGTATAACGTCATATAGAATTATTGTTTATCGTATAACGTCATACAGCAATTCCTCATATCATATAACGTCACATAGTAATACGTCACAACGAATAACGTCATATAGAATTACGGTTAAACATACAACGCCATATAGAAATACGGTGAAACGTATAACGCCATATAGAGTTACGGTTTAATGTATAACGTCATACAGTAATGCGTCATAACGTATAACGTCATATAGTATTGCGTCATGACGTATAACGTAGAATAAAATTACGACATGACGTACTACATCAAATAGTAATACGTCATAACGTATAACGTCGTATAGAATTAGGACATAAAGTATTGCAACAAATAGTAATACGGCATAAAGTATAACGTCATATAGAATTACGACATAACGTATAACGTCACATAGTAATACGTCATAACGTATAACGTCATATAGAATTCCGGTTTAACGTATAACACCATACAGTAATGCATCATAACGTATAACGACATATAGTATTGCGTCATGACGTATAACGTAACATAGTAATACGTCATAACGTATAACGCCATATAGTAATACATCATAACGTATAACGTCATATAGAATTATTGTTTAACGTATAACGTCATAGTGTAATGCGTCATAACGTATAACGCCATATCGAATTACGTCATAACATATAACGTCATATAGAATTACGACATAACGTATAACGTCACATAGTAATACGTCATAACGTATAACGTCATATAGAATTCCGGTTTAACGTATAACACCATACAGTAATGCGTCATAACGTATAACGGCATATAGAAGTACCTAATAACGTATAACGTCACATAGTAATACGTCATAACGTATAACGTCACATAGGAATACGCCATAACGTATAACGTCACATAGTAGAACTTCATAACGTATAACGTCATATAGAATTACGGTTTAACGTATAACGTCATACAGTAATGCGTCATAACGTATAACGTCATATAGTATTGCGTCATGACGTATAACATCACATAGTAATACGTCATAACGTATAACGTCATAAAGAATTACTTCATAACGTATAACGTCAAATAGTAATACGTTATAACGTATAATGTCATATAGAATTTCGGTTTAACGTATAACGCCATATAGCAATGCGTCATAACGTATAACGTAACATAGTAATACGTCATAACGTATAACGTCATGTAGAATTGTTGTTTAACGTATAACGTCATACAGTAATTCCTCATAACGTATAACGTCACATAGTAATACGTCACAACGAATAACGTCATATAGAATTACAGTTTAACGTATAACGTCATATAGTAATGCGTCATAACGTATAACGCAATATAGAACTCTTGTTTAACGTATAACGTCATAGTGTAATGCGTCATAACGTATAACGCCATATCGAATATCGTCATAACATATAACGTCATATAGAATTTCGGTTTAACGTATAACGCCATATAGCAGTGCGTCATAACGTATAACGTAACATAGTAATACGTCATAACGTATAACGTCATGTAGAATTGTTGTTTAACGTATAATGTCATACAGTAATTCCTCATAATGTATAACGTCACATAGTAATACGTCACAACGAATAACGTCATATAGAATTACGGTTTAACGTACAACGTCATATAGTAATGCGTCATAACGTATAATGTCATATAGAATTTCGGTTTAACGTATAACGCCATATAGCAATGCGTCATAACGTATAACGTAACATAGTAATACGTCATAACGTATAACGTCATGTAGAATTGTTGTTTAACGTATAACGTCATACAGTAATTCCTCATAACGTATAACGTCACATAGTAATACGTCACAACGAATAACGTCATATAGAATTACGGTTTAACGTATAACGTCATATAGTAATGCGTCATAACGTATAACGCCATATTGTAATGCGTCATAACGTATAACGCCATATAGTATTGCGTCATGACGTATAACATCACATAGTAATACGTCATAACGTATAACGTCATAAAGAATTACTTCATAACGTATAACGTCAAATAGTAATTCGTTATAACGTATAATGTCATTTAGAATTTCGGTTTAACGTATAACGCCATATAGCAATGCGTCATAACGTATAACGTAACATAGTAATACGTCATAACGTATAACGTCATGTAGAATTGTTGTTTAACGTATAACGTCATACAGTAATTCCTCATAACGTATAACGTCACATAGTAATACGTCACAACGAATAACGTCATATAGAATTACGGTTTAACGTATAACGTCATATAGTAATGCGTCATAACGTATAACTCCATATTGTAATGCGTCATAACGTATAACGTCATATAGTATTGCGTCATGATGTATAACGTCATATAGAATTACGTCATGACATATAATGTCATATAGTATTACGGCATAATGTATAACGTCACATAGTAATGCCTCATAACGTTTAACGTCATATAGAATTTCGGTTTAGCGTATAACGCCAGATAGCAATGCGTCATAACGTATAACGTCACATAGTAATACGTCATAACGTATAACGTCATATAGAATTATTGTTTAACGTATAACGTCATAGTGTAATGCGTCATAACGTATAACGACATATCGAATTGCGGAATAGCGTAACACATCATATAGTAAGGCGTCATGACGTATAACGTCATATCGAATTACGTCATAACGTATAACGTCACATAGTAGAACTTCATAACGTATAACGTCATATAGAATTACGGTTTAACGTATAACGTCATACAGTAATGCGTCATAACGTATAACGTCATACAGTATTGCGTCATGACCTATAACATCACATAGTAATACGTCATAACGTATAACGTCATAAAGAATTACTTTATAACGTGTAACGTCAAATAGTAATACGTTATAACGTATAACGTCATATAGAATTTCGGTTTAACGTATAACGCCATATAGCAATGCGTCATAACGTATAACGACACACAGTAATACGTCATAACGTATAACGTCATGTAGAATTGTTGTTTAACGTATAACGTCATACAGTAATTCCTCATAACGTATAACGTCACATAGTAATACGTCACAACGAATAACGTCATATAGTATTGCGTCATGATGTATAACGTCATATAGAATTACGTCATGACATATAATGTCATATAGAATTACGGCATAATGTATAACGTCACATAGTAATACGTGATAACGTATAACGTCGTATAGCATTACGGTTTAACGTATAACGTCATACAGTAATTCGTGATAACGTAAAACGTCATATCGAATTACGGTATAACGTATAACGTCACATAGTAATACGTCATAATGTATAACGTCATATAGAATTACGTCATAACGTATAAAGTCACATAGTAATACGTCATAACGTATTACATCATATAGAATTTCGGTTTAACGTAACACGCCATATAGCAATGCGTCATAACATATAACGACATATAGAATTGCGGAATAACGTATAACATCATATAGTAAGGCGTCATGACGTATAACGTCATATCGAATTACGACATCACGTACAACATCACATAGTATTACGTCATAACGTATAACGTCATATAGAATTACTTCATAACGTATAACGTCACATAGTAATACGTCATAACGTATAACGTCATATAGAATTACGACATAACGTATAACGTCACATAGTAATACGTCATAACGTATAACGTCATATGGAATTCCGGTTTAACGTATATCTCCATACAGTAATGCGTCATAACGTATAACGACATATAGAAATACGGAATAACGTATAACGTCACATAGTAATACGTCATAACGTATAACTTCACATAGGAATACGCCATAACGTAAAACGCCATATAGTAATACCTCATAACGTATAACGTCATATAGAATTGCGGAATAACGTATAACATCATATAGTAAGGCGTCATGACGTATAACGTCATATAGAATTACGACATAACGTATAACGTCACATAGTAATACGTCATAACGTATAACGTCATATAGAATTACAGCTTAACGTATAACGTCATACAGTAATGTGTCATAACGTATAACTTCACATAGGAATACGCCATAACGTATAACGTCATACAGTGATTCGTCATACCGTATAACGTCATATAGAATTCCGGTTTAACGTATAACGAGATATAGCAATGCGTCATAACGTATAACTACATATAGAATTGCGGAATAACGTATAACGTCATATAATAAGGCGTCATGACGTGTATCGCCAAATCGAATTACGTCATAACGTACAACATCACATAGTATTACGTAATAACATATAACGTCATATAGAATTACTTCGTAACGTATAACGTCACAAAGTAATACGTCATAACGTGTAACGTCATATAGAATTACGGACTAACGTATAACGTCATAGTGTAATGCGTCATAACGTATAACGCCATACAGAATTTCGTCATAACGGATAACGCATCATAGTAATACGTCAAAGCGTATAACGCCACACAGTATTACGTAATAACGTATAACGTCATATAGAATTACGGTTTAACGTATAACGTCATATAGTAATGCGTCATAACGTATGACGCCATATTGTAATGCGCCATAACGTATAACGTCATATAGTATTGCGTCATGATGTATAACGTCATATAGAATTACGTCATGACATGTAATGTCATATAGAAATACGGCATAACGTATAACGTCATATAGAATTACGACATAACGTATAACGTCACATAGTAATACGTCATAACGTATAACGTCCTATAGAATTACGGCATAACGTATAGCGTCACATAGTAATACGTCATAACGTATAACGTCATAAAGAATTACTTCATAACGTATAACGTAAAATAGTAATACGTTATAACGTATAACGTCATATAGAATTACGGTTTAACGTATAACGCCATATAGTAATGCGTCGTAACGTATAACGCCATATAGTAAAGCGTCATACCGTATAACGTCACATAGTAATACGTCGTAACGTATAACGTCATAAAGAATTACTTCATAACATATAACGTCACATAATAATACGTTATAACGTATAACGTCATATAGAATTACGGTTTAACGTATAACGTCATATAGTAATGCGTCGTAACGTATAACGCCTTATAGTAATGCGTCGTACCGTATAACGTCATATAGAATTCCGGTTTAACGTATAACGAGATATATCAATGCGTCATAACGTATAACGACATATAGAATTGCGGAATAACGTATAACATCATATAGAATTATTGTTTAACGTATAACGTCATAGAGCAATTCCTCATAACGTATAACGTCATATAGTAATACGTCACAACGAATAACGTCATATAGAATTACTGTTAAACGTATAACGCCATTTAGAATTATGTTTTAACGTATAACGTAATATAGAATTACGGTGTAACGTATAATACCATGGCGTAATGCGTCATATCGTGTAACGTCACATAGTAATACGTCATAACGCATAACGTCATATAGAATTACGGTTTAACGTATAACGTCATACAGTAATGTATCATAACGTATAACGTCATATGGAATTACGGTTTAACGTATAACGTCACATAGCAAAACGTCATAACGTATAACGTCACATATTAAAACGACATAACGTATAACGTCATATAGAATTACGGTTTAACATATAACGTCATACTGTAATGCTTCATAACGTATAACGTCATATAGTATTGCGTCATGACGAATAACGTCGTATAGAATTACGTCATAACGGATAACGTCTTACAGTAATACGTCATATCGTAGATCGTCATATAGCTATGCGTCATAACGTATAACGCCATATAGTAATGCGTCATAACGTATAACGCCATATAGTAATGCGTCATAACGTATAACGCAATATAGTATTGCGTCATGATGTATAACGTCATACAGAATTACGTCATAACATATAATGTCATATAGTATTGCGTCATAACGTATAACGTCATATAGTATCACGGCATAACATATAACGTCACATAGAATTACGTCATAACGGATAACGTCACATTGTAATACGTCATAATGTATAACGTCATATAGTATTACGGCATAACATATAACGTCACATAGAATTACGTCATAACGTATAACGTCACATAGTATACCGTCATAACGTATAACGTCATATAGAATTACGGTTTAACGTATAACGTCATACAGTAATGCGTCATAACGTATTACGTCATATAGTATTGCGTCATAACGTATAACGCCATATAGTAATGCGTCATAACGTATAACGCCATATAGTAATGCGTCATAACGTATAACGCAATATAGTATTGCGTCATGATGTATAACGTCATACAGAATTACGTCATAACATATAATGTCATATAGTATTGCGTCATAACGTATAACGTCATATAGTATCACGGCATAACATATAACGTCACATAGAATTACGTCATAACGGATAACGTCACATTGTAATACGTCATAACGTATAACGTCATATAGTATTACGGCATAACATATAACGTCACATAGAATTACGTCATAACGTATAACGTCACATAGTATAACGTCATAACGTATAACGTCATATAGAATTACGGTTTAACGTATAACGTCATACAGTAATGCGTCATAACGTATAACGTCATATAGTATTGCGTCATAACGTATAACGTCGTATAGAATTACGTCATAACGGATAACGTCTTATAGTAATACGTCATAACGTATAACGTCATATAGCCATGCGTCATAACGTATGACGCCATATAGTAATGCGTCATAACGTATAACGCCATATAGTAATGTGTCATAACGTATAACGCCATATAGTATTGCGTCATGATGTATAGCGTCATATAGAACTAAGTCATAACATATAAGGTCATATAGAATTACGGCATAACGTATAACGTCATATAGTAATGCGTCATAACGTATAACGTCACATAGAATTACGGCATAATATATAACGTCACATAGAATTCCGTCATAACGGATAACGTCACATAGTAAAACGTTATAACGTATAACGTCATATAGAATTACGGTTAAACGTATAACGTCATATAGTAATGAGTCATAACGTATAACGCCATATAGTAATACGTCATAACGTATAACGTCATATAGAATTATTCTTTATCGTATAACGTCATACAGCAATTCCTCATATCGTATAACGTCACATAGTAATACGACACAACGAATAACGTCGTATAGAATTACGGTTAAACATATAACGCCATATAGAAATACGGTGAAACGTATAACGTCATATACCAATGAGTCATAACGTATAACGCCATATAGTAATACGGTATAACGTATAACGTCATTTTGAATTACTTCATAACGTATAACGTCACATAGTAATCCGTCATAACGTATAACGTCATATAGAATTCCGGTTTAACGTATATCTCCATACAGTAATGCGCCATAACGTATAACGACATATAGAAATACGGAATAACGTATAACGTCACATAGTAATACGTTATAACCTATAACGTCATATAGAATTTCGGTTTAATGTATAACGCCATATAGCAATGCGTCATAACGTATAACGACATATAGAATTGCGGAATAACGTATAACATCATATAGTAAGGCGTCATGACGTATAACGTCACATCGAATTACGTCATAACATATAACGTCACATAGTAGAACTTCATAACGTATAACGTCATATAGAATTACGGTTTAACGTATAACGTCATACAGTAATGCGTCATAACGTATAACGTCATATAGTATTGCGTCATGACGTATAACATCACATAGTAATACGTCATAACGTATAACGTCATAAAGAATTACTTCATAACGTATAACGTCAAATAGTAATACGTTATAACCTATAACGTCATATAGAATTTCGGTTTAACGTATAACGCCATATAGCAATGCGTCATAACGTATAACGTCACATAGTAATACGTCATAACGTATAACGTCATGTAGAATTGTTGTTTAACGTATAACGTCATACAGTAATTCCTCATAACGTATAACGTCACATAGTAATACGTCACAACGAATAACGTCATATAGTATTGCGTCATGATGTATAACGTCATATAGAATTACGTCATGACATATAATGTCATATAGAAATACGGCATAATGTATAACGTCACATAGTAATACGTGATAACGTATAACGTCATATAGCATTACGGTTTAACGTATACCGTCATACAGTAATTCGTCATAACGTAAAACGTCATATCGAATTACGGTATAACGTATAACGTCACATAGTAATACGTCATAATGTATAACGTCATATAGAATTACGTCATAACGTATAACGTCACATAGTAATACGTCATAACGTATTACATCATATAGAATTTCGGTTTAACGTAACACGCCATATAGCAATGCGTCATAACATATAACGACATATAGAATTGCGGAATAACGTATAACATCATATAGTAAGGCGTCATGACGTATAACGTCATATCGAATTACGACATCACGTACAACATCACATAGTATTACGTCATAACGTATAACGTCATATAGAATTACTTCATAACGTATAACGTCACATAGTAATACGTCATAACGTATAACGTCATATAGAATTACGACATAACGTATAACGTCACATAGTAATACGTCATAACGTATAACGTCATATAGAATTACAGCTTAACGTATAACGTCATACAGTAATGTGTCATAACGTATAACTTCACATAGGAATACGCCATAACGTATAACGTCATACAGAGTGATTCGTCATACCGTATAACGTCATATAGAATTCCGGTTTAACGTATAACGAGATATAGCAATGCGTCATAACGTATAACTACATATAGAATTACGACATAACGTACTACACCAAATAGTAATACGTCATAACGTATAACGTCATATAGAATTACGACATAACGTATAGCGTCACATAGTAATACGTCATAACGTATAACGTCATAAAGAATTACTTCATAACATATAACGTCACATAGTAATACGTTATATCGTATAACGTCATATAGTATTACGGTTTAACGTATAACGTCATATAGTAATGCGTCGTAACGTATAACGCCATATAGCAATGCGTCATACCGTATAACGTCACATAGTAATACGTCGTAACGTATAACGTCATTAAGAATTACTTCATAACATATAACGTCACATAGTAATACGTTATAACGTATAACGTCATATAGAATTACGGTTTAACGTATAACGTCATATAGTAATGCGTCGTAACGTATAACGCCTTATAGTAATGCGTCGTACCGTATAACGTCATATAGAATTCCGGTTTAACGTATAACGAGATATATCAACGCGTCATAACGTATAACGACATATAGAATTGCGGAATAACGTATAGCATCATATAGAATTATTGTTTAACGTATAACGTCATACAGCAATTTCTCATAACGTATAACGTCATATAGTAATACGTCACAACGAATAACGTCATATAGAATTACTGTTAAACGTATAACGCCATTTAGAATTATGTTTTAACGTATAACGTAATATAGAATTACGGTGTAACGTATAATACCATAGCGTAATGCGTCATATCGTGTAACGTCACATAGTAATACGTCATAACGCATAACGTCATATAGAATTACGGTTTAACGTATAACGTCATACAGTAATGCATCATAACGTATAACGTCATATAGAATTACGGTTTAACGTATAACGTCACATAGCAAAACGTCATAACGTATAACGTCACATATTAAAACGTCATAACGTATAACGTCATATAGTATTGCGTCATGACGCATAACGTAGCATAGAATTACGACATAACGTACTACACCAAATAGTAATGCGTCATAACGTATAACGTCATATAGAATTACGACATAACGTATAGCGTCACATAGTAATACGTCATAACGTATAACGTCATAAAGAATTACTTCATCACATATAACGTCACATAGTAATACGTTATATCGTATAACGTCATATAGTATTACGGTTTAACGTATAACGTCATATAGTAATGCGTCGTAACGTATAACGCCATATAGTAATGCGTCATACCGTATAACGTCACATAGTAATACGTCGTAACGTATAACGTCATTAAGAATTACTTCATAACATATAACGTCACATAGTAATACGTTATAACGTATAACGTCATATAGAATTACGGTTTAACGTATAACGTCATATAGTAATGCGTCGTAACGTATAACGCCTTATAGTAATGCGTCGTACCGTATAACGTCATATAGAATTCCGGTTTAACGTATAACGAGATATATCAACGCGTCATAACGTATAACGACATATAGAATTGCGGAATAACGTATAACGTCATATAGTATCACGGCATAACATATAACGTCACATAGAATTACGTCATAACGGATAACGTCACATTGTAATACGTCATAACGTATAACGTCATATAGTATTACGGCATAACATATAACGTCACATAGAATTACGTCATAACGGATAACGTCACATAGTAAAACGTTATAACGTATAACGTCATATAGAATTACGGTTTAACGTATAACGCCATATAGTAATGAGTCATAACGTATAACGTCACATATTAAAACGACATAACGTATAACGTCATATAGAATTACGGTTTAACATATAACGTCATACTGTAATGCTTCATAACGTATAACGTCATATAGTATTGCGTCATGACGAATAACGTCGTATAGAATTACGTCATAACGGATAACGTCTTACAGTAATACGTCATATCGTAGATCGTCATATAGCTATGCGTCATAACGTATAACGCCATATAGTAATGCGTCATAACGTATAACGCCATATAGTAATGCGTCATAACGTATAACGCAATATAGTATTGCGTCATGATGTATAACGTCATACAGAATTACGTCATAACATATAATGTCATATAGTATTGCGTCATAACGTATAACGTCATATAGTATCACGGCATAACATATAACGTCACATAGAATTACGTCATAACGGATAACGTCACATTGTAATACGTCATAATGTATAACGTCATATAGTATTACGGCATAACATATAACGTCACATAGAATTACGTCATAACGTATAACGTCACATAGTATACCGTCATAACGTATAACGTCATATAGAATTACGGTTTAACGTATAACGTCATACAGTAATGCGTCATAACGTATTACGTCATATAGTATTGCGTCATAACGTATAACGCCATATAGTAATGCGTCATAACGTATAACGCCATATAGTAATGCGTCATAACGTATAACGCAATATAGTATTGCGTCATGATGTATAACGTCATACAGAATTACGTCATAACATATAATGTCATATAGTATTGCGTCATAACGTATAACGTCATATAGTATCACGGCATAACATATAACGTCACATAGAATTACGTCATAACGGATAACGTCACATTGTAATACGTCATAACGTATAACGTCATATAGTATTACGGCATAACATATAACGTCACATAGAATTACGTCATAACGTATAACGTCACATAGTATAACGTCATAACGTATAACGTCATATAGAATTACGGTTTAACGTATAACGTCATACAGTAATGCGTCATAACGTATAACGTCATATAGTATTGCGTCATAACGTATAACGTCGTATAGAATTACGTCATAACGGATAACGTCTTATAGTAATACGTCATAACGTATAACGTCATATAGCCATGCGTCATAACGTATGACGCCATATAGTAATGCGTCATAACGTATAACGCCATATAGTAATGTGTCATAACGTATAACGCCATATAGTATTGCGTCATGATGTATAGCGTCATATAGAACTAAGTCATAACATATAAGGTCATATAGAATTACGGCATAACGTATAACGTCATATAGTAATGCGTCATAACGTATAACGTCACATAGAATTACGGCATAATATATAACGTCACATAGAATTCCGTCATAACGGATAACGTCACATAGTAAAACGTTATAACGTATAACGTCATATAGAATTACGGTTAAACGTATAACGTCATATAGTAATGAGTCATAACGTATAACGCCATATAGTAATACGTCATAACGTATAACGTCATATAGAATTATTCTTTATCGTATAACGTCATACAGCAATTCCTCATATCGTATAACGTCACATAGTAATACGACACAACGAATAACGTCGTATAGAATTACGGTTAAACATATAACGCCATATAGAAATACGGTGAAACGTATAACGTCATATACCAATGAGTCATAACGTATAACGCCATATAGTAATACGGTATAACGTATAACGTCATTTTGAATTACTTCATAACGTATAACGTCACATAGTAATCCGTCATAACGTATAACGTCATATAGAATTCCGGTTTAACGTATATCTCCATACAGTAATGCGCCATAACGTATAACGACATATAGAAATACGGAATAACGTATAACGTCACATAGTAATACGTTATAACCTATAACGTCATATAGAATTTCGGTTTAATGTATAACGCCATATAGCAATGCGTCATAACGTATAACGACATATAGAATTGCGGAATAACGTATAACATCATATAGTAAGGCGTCATGACGTATAACGTCACATCGAATTACGTCATAACATATAACGTCACATAGTAGAACTTCATAACGTATAACGTCATATAGAATTACGGTTTAACGTATAACGTCATACAGTAATGCGTCATAACGTATAACGTCATATAGTATTGCGTCATGACGTATAACATCACATAGTAATACGTCATAACGTATAACGTCATAAAGAATTACTTCATAACGTATAACGTCAAATAGTAATACGTTATAACCTATAACGTCATATAGAATTTCGGTTTAACGTATAACGCCATATAGCAATGCGTCATAACGTATAACGTCACATAGTAATACGTCATAACGTATAACGTCATGTAGAATTGTTGTTTAACGTATAACGTCATACAGTAATTCCTCATAACGTATAACGTCACATAGTAATACGTCACAACGAATAACGTCATATAGTATTGCGTCATGATGTATAACGTCATATAGAATTACGTCATGACATATAATGTCATATAGAAATACGGCATAATGTATAACGTCACATAGTAATACGTGATAACGTATAACGTCATATAGCATTACGGTTTAACGTATACCGTCATACAGTAATTCGTCATAACGTAAAACGTCATATCGAATTACGGTATAACGTATAACGTCACATAGTAATACGTCATAATGTATAACGTCATATAGAATTACGTCATAACGTATAACGTCACATAGTAATACGTCATAACGTATTACATCATATAGAATTTCGGTTTAACGTAACACGCCATATAGCAATGCGTCATAACATATAACGACATATAGAATTGCGGAATAACGTATAACATCATATAGTAAGGCGTCATGACGTATAACGTCATATCGAATTACGACATCACGTACAACATCACATAGTATTACGTCATAACGTATAACGTCATATAGAATTACTTCATAACGTATAACGTCACATAGTAATACGTCATAACGTATAACGTCATATAGAATTACGACATAACGTATAACGTCACATAGTAATACGTCATAACGTATAACGTCATATAGAATTACAGCTTAACGTATAACGTCATACAGTAATGTGTCATAACGTATAACTTCACATAGGAATACGCCATAACGTATAACGTCATACAGAGTGATTCGTCATACCGTATAACGTCATATAGAATTCCGGTTTAACGTATAACGAGATATAGCAATGCGTCATAACGTATAACTACATATAGAATTACGACATAACGTACTACACCAAATAGTAATACGTCATAACGTATAACGTCATATAGAATTACGACATAACGTATAGCGTCACATAGTAATACGTCATAACGTATAACGTCATAAAGAATTACTTCATAACATATAACGTCACATAGTAATACGTTATATCGTATAACGTCATATAGTATTACGGTTTAACGTATAACGTCATATAGTAATGCGTCGTAACGTATAACGCCATATAGCAATGCGTCATACCGTATAACGTCACATAGTAATACGTCGTAACGTATAACGTCATTAAGAATTACTTCATAACATATAACGTCACATAGTAATACGTTATAACGTATAACGTCATATAGAATTACGGTTTAACGTATAACGTCATATAGTAATGCGTCGTAACGTATAACGCCTTATAGTAATGCGTCGTACCGTATAACGTCATATAGAATTCCGGTTTAACGTATAACGAGATATATCAACGCGTCATAACGTATAACGACATATAGAATTGCGGAATAACGTATAGCATCATATAGAATTATTGTTTAACGTATAACGTCATACAGCAATTTCTCATAACGTATAACGTCATATAGTAATACGTCACAACGAATAACGTCATATAGAATTACTGTTAAACGTATAACGCCATTTAGAATTATGTTTTAACGTATAACGTAATATAGAATTACGGTGTAACGTATAATACCATAGCGTAATGCGTCATATCGTGTAACGTCACATAGTAATACGTCATAACGCATAACGTCATATAGAATTACGGTTTAACGTATAACGTCATACAGTAATGCATCATAACGTATAACGTCATATAGAATTACGGTTTAACGTATAACGTCACATAGCAAAACGTCATAACGTATAACGTCACATATTAAAACGTCATAACGTATAACGTCATATAGTATTGCGTCATGACGCATAACGTAGCATAGAATTACGACATAACGTACTACACCAAATAGTAATGCGTCATAACGTATAACGTCATATAGAATTACGACATAACGTATAGCGTCACATAGTAATACGTCATAACGTATAACGTCATAAAGAATTACTTCATCACATATAACGTCACATAGTAATACGTTATATCGTATAACGTCATATAGTATTACGGTTTAACGTATAACGTCATATAGTAATGCGTCGTAACGTATAACGCCATATAGTAATGCGTCATACCGTATAACGTCACATAGTAATACGTCGTAACGTATAACGTCATTAAGAATTACTTCATAACATATAACGTCACATAGTAATACGTTATAACGTATAACGTCATATAGAATTACGGTTTAACGTATAACGTCATATAGTAATGCGTCGTAACGTATAACGCCTTATAGTAATGCGTCGTACCGTATAACGTCATATAGAATTCCGGTTTAACGTATAACGAGATATATCAACGCGTCATAACGTATAACGACATATAGAATTGCGGAATAACGTATAACGTCATATAGTATCACGGCATAACATATAACGTCACATAGAATTACGTCATAACGGATAACGTCACATTGTAATACGTCATAACGTATAACGTCATATAGTATTACGGCATAACATATAACGTCACATAGAATTACGTCATAACGGATAACGTCACATAGTAAAACGTTATAACGTATAACGTCATATAGAATTACGGTTTAACGTATAACGCCATATAGTAATGAGTCATAACGTATAACGCCATATAGTAATACGTCATAACGTATAACGTCATATAGTATTGCGTCATAACGTATAACGTCGTATAGAATTACGTCATAACGGATGACGTCTTATAGTAATACGTCATAACGTATAACGTCATATAGCAATGCGTCATAACGTATGACGCCATATAGTAATGCGTCATAACGTATAGCGCCATATAGTAATGCGTCATAACGTATAACGCCATATAGTATTGCGTCATGATGTATAGCGTCATAGAGAACTAAGTCATAACATATAATGTCATATAGTATTGCGTCATAACGTATAACGTCATATAGTAATGCGTCATAACGTATAACGTCACATAGAATTACGGCATAATATATAACGTCACATAGAATTACGTCATAACGGATAACGTCACATAGTAAAACGTTATAACGTATAACGTCATATAGAATTACGGTTAAACGTATAACGTCATATAGTAATGAGTCATAACGTATAACGCCATATAGTAATACGGTATAACGTATAACGTCATTTTGAATTACTTCATAACGTATAACGTCACATAGTAATACGTCATAACGTATAAGGTCATATGGAATTTCGGTTTAACGTATAACGCCAGATAGCAATGCGTCATAACGTATAACGTCACATAGTAATACGTCATAACGAATAACGTCATATAGAATTACGGTTAAACATATAACGCCATATAGAAATGCGGTGAAACGTATAACGCCATATAGAGTTACGGTTTAACGTGTAACGTCATACAGTAATGCGTCATAACGTATAACGTCATATAGTATTGCGTCATGACGTATAACGTAACATAGTAATATGTCATAACGTATAAAGCCATTTAGTAATACGTCATAACGGATACCGTCACACAGTATTACGTAATAACGTATAACGTCATATAGAATTGCGGTCTAACGTATAACGTCATATAGTAGTGCGTCATAACGTATAACGCCATATAGTAATGCGTCATATGGTATAACGTCATAAAGAATTACGGTTTCAAGTATAGCACAATACAGTAATGCGTCATAACGTATAACGCCATATAGTAATCCGTCATAACGTATAACGTCATATAGTATTGCGTCATGACGCATAACGTAGCATAGAATTACGACATAACGTACTACACCAAATAGTAATACGTCATAACGTATAACGTCATATAGAATTACGACATAACGTATAGCGTCACATAGTAATACGTCATAACGTATAACGTCATAAAGAATTACTTCATAACCTATAACGTCACATAGTAATACGTTATATCGTATAACGTCATATAAAATTACGGTTTAACGTATAACGTCATACAGTAATGTATCATAACGTATAACGTCATATGGAGTTACGGTTTAACGTATAACGTCACATAGCAAAACGTCATAACGTATAACGTCACATATTAAAACGACATAACGTATAACGTCATATAGAATTACGGTTTAACATATAACGTCATACTGTAATGCTTCATAACGTATAACGTCATATAGTATTGCGTCATGACGAATAACGTCGTATAGAATTACGTCATAACGGATAACGTCTTACAGTAATACGTCATATCGTAGAACGTCATATAGCTATGCGTCATAACGTATAACGCCATATAGTAATGCGTCATAACGTATAACGCCATATAGTAATGCGTCATAACGTATAACGCAATATAGTATTGCGTCATGATGTATAACGTCATACAGAATTACGTCATAACATATAATGTCATATAGTATTGCGTCATAACGTATAACGTCATATAGTATCACGGCATAACATATAACGTCACATAGAATTACGTCATAACGGATAACGTCACATTGTAATACGTCATAACGTATAACGTCATATAGTATTACGGCATAACATATAACGTCACATAGAATTACGTCATAACGTATAACGTCACATAGTATAACGTCATAACGTATAACGTCATATAGAATTACGGTTTAACGTATAACGTCATACAGTAATGCGTCATAACGTATAACGTCATATAGTATTGCGTCATAACGTATAACGTCGTATAGAATTACGTCATAACGGATAACGTCTTATAGTAATACGTCATAACGTATAACGTCATATAACAATGCGTCATAACGTATGACGCCATATAGTAATGCGTCATAACGTATAACGCCATATAGTAATGTGTCATAACGTATAACGCCATATAGTATTGCGTCATGATGTATAGCGTCATATAGAACTAAGTCATAACATATAAGGTCATATAGAATTACGGCATAACGTATAACGTCATATAGTAATGCGTCATAACGTATAACGTCACATAGAATTACGGGATAATATATAACGTCACATAGAATTCCGTCATAACGGATAACGTCACATAGTAAAACGTTATAACGTATAACGTCATATAGAATTACGGTTAAACGTATAACGTCATATAGTAATGAGTCATAACGTATAACGCCATATAGTAATACGTCATAACGTATAACGTCATATAGAATTATTCTTTATCGTATAACGTCATACAGCAATTCCTCATATCGTATAACGTCACATAGTAATACGACACAACGAATAACGTCGTATAGAATTACGGTTAAACATATAACGCCATATAGAAATACGGTGAAACGTATAACGTCATATACCAATGAGTCATACCGTATAACGCCATATAGTAATACGGTGTAACGTATAACGTCATTTTGAATTACTTCATAACGTATAACGTCACATAGTAATCCGTCATAACGTATAACGTCATATAGAATTCCGGTTTAACGTATATCTCCATACAGTAATGCGTCATAACGTATAACGACATATAGAAATACGGAATAACGTATAACGTCACATAGTAATACGTTATAACCTATAACGTCATATAGAATTTCGGTTTAATGTATAACGCCATATAGCAATGCGTCATAACGTATAACGACATATAGAATTGCGGAATAACGTATAACATCATATAGTAAGGCGTCATGACGTATAACGTCACATCGAATTACGTCATAACATATAACGTCACATAGTAGAACTTCATAACGTATAACGTCATATAGAATTACGGTTTAACGTATAACGTCATACAGTAATGCGTCATAACGTATAACGTCATATAGTATTGCGTCATGACGTATAACATCACATAGTAATACGTCATAACGTATAACGTCATAAAGAATTACTTCATAACGTATAACGTCAAATAGTAATACGTTATAACCTATAACGTCATATAGAATTTCGGTTTAACGTATAACGTCATACAGTAATTCCTCATAACGTATAACGTCACATAGTAATACGTCACAACGAATAACGTCATATAGTATTGCGTCATGATGTATAACGTCATATAGAATTACGTCATGACATATAATGTCATATAGAAATACGGCATAATGTATAACGTCACATAGTAATACGTGATAACGTATAACGTCATATAGCATTACGGTTTAACGTATACCGTCATACAGTAATTCGTCATAACGTAAAACGTCATATCGAATTACGGTATAACGTATAACGTCACATAGTAATACGTCATAATGTATAACGTCATATAGAATTACGTCATAACGTATAACGTCACATAGTAATACGTCATAACGTATTACATCATATAGAATTTCGGTTTAACGTAACACGCCATATAGCAATGCGTCATAACATATAACGACATATAGAATTGCGGAATAACGTATAACATCATATAGTAAGGCGTCATGACGTATAACGTCATATCGAATTACGACATCACGTACAACATCACATAGTATTACGTCATAACGTATAACGTCATATAGAATTACTTCATAACGTATAACGTCACATAGTAATACGTCATAACGTATAACGTCATATAGAATTACGACATAACGTATAACGTCACATAGTAATACGTCATAACGTATAACGTCATATGGAATTCCGGTTTAACGTATTTCTCCATACAGTAATGCGTCATAACGTATAACGACATATAGAAATACGGAATAACGTATAACGTCACATAGTAATACGTCATAACGTATAACTTCACATAGGAATACGCCATAACGTAAAACGCCATATAGTAATGCCTCATAACGTATAACGTCATATAGAATTGCGGAATAACGTATAACATCATATAGTAAGTCGTCATGACGTATAACGTCATATAGAATTACGACATAACGTATAACGTCACATAGTAATACGTCATAACGTATAACGTCATATAGAATTACAGCTTAACGTATAACGTCATACAGTAATGTGTCATAACGTATAACTTCACATAGGAATACGCCATAACGTATAACGTCATACAGAGTGATTCGTCATACCGTATAACGTCATATAGAATTCCGGTTTAACGTATAACGAGATATAGCAATGCGTCATAACGTATAACTACATATAGAATTACGACATAACGTACTACACCAAATAGTAATACGTCATAACGTATAACGTCATATAGAATTACGACATAACGTATAGCGTCACATAGTAATACGTCATAACGTATAACGTCATAAAGAATTACTTCATAACATATAACGTCACATAGTAATACGTTATATCGTATAACGTCATATAGTATTACGGTTTAACGTATAACGTCATATAGTAATGCGTCGTAACGTATAACGCCATATAGTAATGCGTCATACCGTATAACGTCACATAGTAATACGTCGTAACGTATAACGTCATGAAGAATTACTTCATAACATATAACGTCACATAGTAATACGTTATAACGTATAACGTCATATAGAATTACGGTTTAACGTATAACGTCATATAGTAATGCGTCGTAACGTATAACGCCTTATAGTAATGCGTCGTACCGTATAACGTCATATAGAATTCCGGTTTAACGTATAACGAGATATATCAACGCGTCATAACGTATAATGACATATAGAATTGCGGAATAACGTATAGCATCATATAGAATTATTGTTTAACGTATAACGTCATACAGCAATTTCTCATAAAGTATAACGTCATATAGTAATACGTCACAACGAATAACGTCATATAGAATTACTGTTAAACGTATAACGCCATTTAGAATTATGTTTTAACGTATAACGTAATATAGAATTACGGTGTAACGTATAATACCATAGCGTAATGCGTCATATCGTGTAACGTCACATAGTAATACGTCATAACGCATAACGTCATATAGAATTACGGTTTAACGTATAACGTCATACAGTAATGCATCATAACGTATAACGTCATATAGAATTACGGTTTAACGTATAACGTCACATAGCAAAACGTCATAACGTATAACGTCACATATTAAAACGTCATAACGTATAACGTCATATAGTATTGCGTCATGACGCATAACGTAGCATAGAATTACGACATAACGTACTACACCAAATAGTAATACGTCATAACGTATAACGTCATATAGAATTACGACATAACGTATAGCGTCACATAGTAATACGTCATAACGTATAACGTCATAAAGAATTACTTCATAACATATAACGTCACATAGTAATACGTTATATCGTATAACGTCATATAGTATTACGGTTTAACGTATAACGTCATATAGTAATGCGTCGTAACGTATAACGCCATATAGTAATGCGTCATACCGTATAACGTCACATAGTAATACGTCGTAACGTATAACGTCATTAAGAATTACTTCATAACATATAACGTCACATAGTAATACGTTATAACGTATAACGTCATATAGAATTACGGTTTAACGTATAACGTCATATAGTAATGCGTCGTAACGTATAACGCCTTATAGTAATGCGTCGTACCGTATAACGTCATATAGAATTCCGGTTTAACGTATAACGAGATATATCAACGCGTCATAACGTATAACGACATATAGAATTGCGGAATAACGTATAACGTCATATAGTATCACGGCATAACATATAACGTCACATAGAATTACGTCATAACGGATAACGTCACATTGTAATACGTCATAACGTATAACGTCATATAGTATTACGGCATAACATATAACGTCACATAGAATTACGTCATAACGGATAACGTCACATAGTAAAACGTTATAACGTATAACGTCATATAGAATTACGGTTTAACGTATAACGCCATATAGTAATGAGTCATAACGTATAACGCCATATAGTAATACGTCATAACGTATAACGTCATATAGTATTGCGTCATAACGTATAACGTCGTATAGAATTACGTCATAACGGATGACGTCTTATAGTAATACGTCATAACGTATAACGTCATATAGCAATGCGTCATAACGTATGACGCCATATAGTAATGCGTCATAACGTATAGCGCCATATAGTAATGCGTCATAACGTATAACGCCATATAGTATTGCGTCATGATGTATAGCGTCATAGAGAACTAAGTCATAACATATAATGTCATATAGAATTGCGGCATAACGTATAACGTCATATAGTAATGCGTCATAACGTATAACGTCACATAGAATTACGGCATAATATATAACGTCACATAGAATTACGTCATAACGGATAACGTCACATAGTAAAACGTTATAACGTATAACGTCATATAGAATTACGGTTAAACGTATAACGTCATATAGTAATGAGTCATAACGTATAACGCCATATAGTAATACGGTATAACGTATAACGTCATTTTGAATTACTTCATAACGTATAACGTCACATAGTAATACGTCATAACGTATAAGGTCATATGGAATTTCGGTTTAACGTATAACGCCAGATAGCAATGCGTCATAACGTATAACGTCACATAGTAATACGTCATAACGTATAACGTCATATAGAATTATTGTTTATCGTATAACGTCATACAGCAATTCCTCATATCGTATAACGTCACATAGTAATACGTCACAACGAATAACGTCATATAGAATTACGGTTAAACATATAACGCCATATAGAAATGCGGTGAAACGTATAACGCCATATAGAGTTACGGTTTAACGTGTAACGTCATACAGTAATGCGTCATAACGTATAACGTCATATAGTATTGCGTCATGACGTATAACGTAACATAGTAATATGTCATAACGTATAAAGCCATTTAGTAATACGTCATAACGGATACCGTCACACAGTATTACGTAATAACGTATAACGTCATATAGAATTGCGGTCTAACGTATAACGTCATATAGTAGTGCGTCATAACGTATAACGCCATATAGTAATGCGTCATATGGTATAACGTCATAAAGAATTACGGTTTCAAGTATAGCACAATACAGTAATGCGTCATAACGTATAACGCCATATAGTAATCCGTCATAACGTATAACGTCATATAGTATTGCGTCATGACGCATAACGTAGCATAGAATTACGACATAACGTACTACACCAAATAGTAATACGTCATAACGTATAACGTCATATAGAATTACGACATAACGTATAGCGTCACATAGTAATACGTCATAACGTATAACGTCATAAAGAATTACTTCATAACATATAACGTCACATAGTAATACGTTATATCGTATAACGTCATATAGTATTACGGTTTAACGTATAACGTCATATAGTAATGCGTCGTAACGTATAACGCCATATAGTAATGCGTCATACCGTATAACGTCACATAGTAATACGTCGTAACGTATAACGTCATAAAGAATTACTTCATAACATATAACGTCACATAGTAATACGTTATAACGTATAACGTCACATAGTAATACGTCATAACGTATAACGTCATGTAGAATTGTTGTTTAACGTATAACGTCATACAGTAATTCCTCATAACGTATAACGTCACATAGTAATACGTCACAACGAATAACGTCATATAGTATTGCGTCATGATGTATAACGTCATATAGAATTACGTCATGACATATAATGTCATATAGAAATACGGCATAATGTATAACGTCACATAGTAATACGTGATAACGTATAACGTCATATAGCATTACGGTTTAACGTATACCGTCATACAGTAATTCGTCATAACGTAAAACGTCATATCGAATTACGGTATAACGTATAACGTCACATAGTAATACGTCATAATGTATAACGTCATATAGAATTACGTCATAACGTATAACGTCACATAGTAATACGTCATAACGTATTACATCATATAGAATTTCGGTTTAACGTAACACGCCATATAGCAATGCGTCATAACATATAACGACATATAGAATTGCGGAATAACGTATAACATCATATAGTAAGGCGTCATGACGTATAACGTCATATCGAATTACGACATCACGTACAACATCACATAGTATTACGTCATAACGTATAACGTCATATAGAATTACTTCATAACGTATAACGTCACATAGTAATACGTCATAACGTATAACGTCATATAGAATTACGACATAACGTATAACGTCACATAGTAATACGTCATAACGTATAACGTCATATGGAATTCCGGTTTAACGTATATCTCCATACAGTAATGCGTCATAACGTATAACGACATATAGAAATACGGAATAACGTATAACGTCACATAGTAATACGTCATAACGTATAACTTCACATAGGAATACGCCATAACGTAAAACGCCATATAGTAATGCCTCATAACGTATAACGTCATATAGAATTGCGGAATAACGTATAACATCATATAGTAAGTCGTCATGACGCATAACGTCATATAGAATTACGACATAACGTATAACGTCACATAGTAATACGTCATAACGTATAACGTCATATAGAATTACAGCTTAACGTATAACGTCATACAGTAATGTGTCATAACGTATAACTTCACATAGGAATACGCCATAACGTATAACGTCATACAGAGTGATTCGTCATACCGTATAACGTCATATAGAATTCCGGTTTAACGTATAACGAGATATAGCAATGCGTCATAACGTATAACTACATATAGAATTACGACATAACGTACTACACCAAATAGTAATACGTCATAACGTATAACGTCATATAGAATTACGACATAACGTATAGCGTCACATAGTAATACGTCATAACGTATAACGTCATAAAGAATTACTTCATAACATATAACGTCACATAGTAATACGTTATATCGTATAACGTCATATAGTATTACGGTTTAACGTATAACGTCATATAGTAATGCGTCGTAACGTATAACGCCATATAGTAATGCGTCATACCGTATAACGTCACATAGTAATACGTCGTAACGTATAACGTCATTAAGAATTACTTCATAACATATAACGTCACATAGTAATACGTTATAACGTATAACGTCATATAGAATTACGGTTTAACGTATAACGTCATATAGTAATGCGTCGTAACGTATAACGCCTTATAGTAATGCGTCGTACCGTATAACGTCATATAGAATTCCGGTTTAACGTATAACGAGATATATCAACGCGTCATAACGTATAACGACATATAGAATTGCGGAATAACGTATAACGTCATATAGTATCACGGCATAACATATAACGTCACATAGAATTACGTCATAACGGATAACGTCACATTGTAATACGTCATAACGTATAACGTCATATAGTATTACGGCATAACATATAACGTCACATAGAATTACGTCATAACGGATAACGTCACATAGTAAAACGTTATAACGTATAACGTCATATAGAATTACGGTTTAACGTATAACGCCATATAGTAATGAGTCATAACGTATAACGCCATATAGTAATACGTCATAACGTATAACGTCATATAGTATTGCGTCATAACGTATAACGTCGTATAGAATTACGTCATAACGGATGACGTCTTATAGTAATACGTCATAACGTATAACGTCATATAGCAATGCGTCATAACGTATGACGCCATATAGTAATGAGTCATAACGTATAGCGCCATATAGTAATGCGTCATAACGTATAACGCCATATAGTATTGCGTCATGATGTATAGCGTCATAGAGAACTAAGTCATAACATATAATGTCATATAGAATTGCGGCATAACGTATAACGTCATATAGTAATGCGTCATAACGTATTACGTCACATAGAATTACGGCATAATATATAACGTCACATAGAATTACGTCATAACGGATAACGTCACATAGTAAAACGTCACAACGAATAACGTCATATAGAATTACTGTTAAACGTATAACGCCATTTAGAATTATGTTTTAACGTATAACGTAATATAGAATTACGGTGTAACGTATAATACCATAGCGTAATGCGTCATATCGTGTAACGTCACATAGTAATACGTCATAACGCATAACGTCATATAGAATTACGGTTTAACGTATAACGTCATACAGTAATGCATCATAACGTATAACGTCATATAGAATTACGGTTTAACGTATAACGTCACATAGCAAAACGTCATAACGTATAACGTCACATATTAAAACGTCATAACGTATAACGTCATATAGTATTGCGTCATGACGCATAACGTAGCATAGAATTACGACATAACGTACTACACCAAATAGTAATACGTCATAACGTATAACGTCATATAGAATTACGACATAACGTATAGCGTCACATAGTAATACGTCATAACGTATAACGTCATAAAGAATTACTTCATAACATATAACGTCACATAGTAATACGTTATATCGTATAACGTCATATAGTATTACGGTTTAACGTATAACGTCATATAGTAATGCGTCGTAACGTATAACGCCATATAGTAATGCGTCATACCGTATAACGTCACATAGTAATACGTCGTAACGTATAACGTCATTAAGAATTACTTCATAACATATAACGTCACATAGTAATACGTTATAACGTATAACGTCATATAGAATTACGGTTTAACGTATAACGTCATATAGTAATGCGTCGTAACGTATAACGCCTTATAGTAATGCGTCGTACCGTATAACGTCATATAGAATTCCGGTTTAACGTATAACGAGATATATCAACGCGTCATAACGTATAACGACATATAGAATTGCGGAATAACGTATAACGTCATATAGTATCACGGCATAACATATAACGTCACATAGAATTACGTCATAACGGATAACGTCACATTGTAATACGTCATAACGTATAACGTCATATAGTATTACGGCATAACATATAGCGTCACATAGAATTACGTCATAACGGATAACGTCACATAGTAAAACGTTATAACGTATAACGTCATATAGAATTACGGTTTAACGTATAACGCCATATAGTAATGAGTCATAACGTATAACGCCATATAGTAATACGTCATAACGTATAACGTCATATAGTATTGCGTCATAACGTATAACGTCGTATAGAATTACGTCATAACGGATGACGTCTTATAGTAATACGTCATAACGTATAACGTCATATAGCAATGCGTCATAACGTATGACGCCATATAGTAATGCGTCATAACGTATAGCGCCATATAGTAATGCGTCATAACGTATAACGCCATATAGTATTGCGTCATGATGTATAGCGTCATAGAGAACTAAGTCATAACATATAATGTCATATAGAATTGCGGCATAACGTATAACGTCATATAGTAATGCGTCATAACGTATAACGTCACATAGAATTACGGCATAATATATAACGTCACATAGAATTACGTCATAACGGATAACCTCACATAGTAAAACGTTATAACGTATAACGTCATATAGAATTACGGTTAAACGTATAACGTCATATAGTAATGAGTCATAACGTATAACGCCATATAGTAATACGGTATAACGTATAACGTCATTTTGAATTACTTCATAACGTATAACGTCACATAGTAATACGTCATAACGTATAAGGTCATATGGAATTTCGGTTTAACGTATAACGCCAGATAGCAATGCGTCATAACGTATAACGTCACATAGTAATACGTCATAACGTATAACGTCATATAGAATTATTGTTTATCGTATAACGTCATACAGCAATTCCTCATATCGTATAACGTCACATAGTAATACGTCACAACGAATAACGTCATATAGAATTACGGTTAAACATATAACGCCATATAGAAATGCGGTGAAACGTATAACGCCATATAGAGTTACGGTTTAAAGTGTAACGTCATACAGTAATGCGTCATAACGTATAACGTCATATAGTATTGCGTCATGACGTATAACGTAACATAGTAATATGTCATAACGTATAAAGCCATTTAGTAATACGTCATAACGGATACCGTCACACAGTATTACGTAATAACGTATAACGTCATATAGAATTGCGGTCTAACGTATAACGTCATATAGTAGTGCGTCATAACGTATAACGCCATATAGTAATGCGTCATATGGTATAACGTCATAAAGAATTACGGTTTCAAGTATAGCACAATACAGTAATGCGTCATAACGTATAACGCCATATAGTAATCCGTCATAACGTATAACGTCATATAGTATTGCGTCATGACGCATAACGTAGCATAGAATTACGACATAACGTACTACACCAAATAGTAATACGTCATAACGTAAAACGTCATATAGAATTACGACATAACGTATAGCGTCACATAGTAATACGTCATAACGTATAACGTCATAAAGAATTACTTCATAACATATAACGTCACATAGTAATACGTTATATCGTATAACGTCATATAGTATTACGGTTTAACGTATAACGTCATATAGTAATGCGTCGTAACGTATAACGCCATATAGTAATGCGTCATACCGTATAACGTCACATAGTAATACGTCGTAACGTATAACGTCATAAAGAATTACTTCATAACATATAACGTCACATAGTAATACGTTATAACGTATAACGTCATATAGAATTACGGTTTAACGTATAACGTCATATAGTAATGCGTCGTAACGTATAACGCCTTATAGTAATGCGTCGTACCGTATAACGTCATATAGAATTCCGGTTTAACGTATAACGAGATATATCAAGGCGTCATAACGTATAACGACATATAGAATTGCGGAATAACGTATAGCATCATATAGAATTATTGTTTAACGTATAACGTCATACAGCAAATCCTCATAACGTATAACGTCATATAGTAATACGTCACAACGAATAACGTCATATAGAATTACTGTTAAACGTATAACGCCATTTAGAATTATGTTTTAACGTATGACGTAATATAGAATTACGGTGTAACGTATAATACCATAGCGTAATGCGTCATATCGTGTAACGTCACATAGTAATACGTCATAACGCATAACGTCATATAGAATTACGGTTTAACGTATAACGTCATACAGTAATGCATCATAACGTATAACGTCATATAGAATTACGGTTTAACGTATAACGTCACATAGCAAAACGTCATAACGAATAACGTCACATAGTAAAACGTTATAACGTATAACGTCATATAGAATTACGGTTTAACGTATAACGCCATATAGTAATGCGTCATGACGTATAACGCCATATAGTAATACGTCATAACGTATAACGTCATATTGAATTACGTCATAACGTATAACGTCATATAGAATTTCGGTTTAACGTATAACGCCATAAAGAATTACGTCATAACGTATAACGTCACATAGTATAACGTCATAACGTATAACGTCATATAGAATTACGGTTTAACGTATAACGTCATACAGTAATGCGTCATAACGTATAACGTCATATAGTATTGCGTCATAACGTATAACGTCGTATAGTATTACGTCATAACGGATGACGTCTTATAGTAATACGTCATAACGTATAACGTCATATAGCAATGCGTCATAACGTATGACGCCATGTAGTAATGCGTCATAACGTATAGCGCCATATAGTAATGCGTCATAACGTATAACGCCATATAGTATTGCGTCATGATGTATAGCGTCATAGAGAACTAAGTCATAACATATAATGTCATATAGAATTGCGGCATAACGTATAACGTCATATAGTAATGCGTCATAACGTATAACGTCACATAGAATTACGGCATAATATATAACGTCACATAGAATTATGTCATAACGGATAACGTCACATAGTAAAACGTTATAACGTATAACGTCATATAGAATTACGGTTAAACGTATAACGTCATATAGTAATGAGTCATAACGTATAACGTCATATAGTATTGCGTCATAACGTATAACGTCGTATAGAATTACGTCATAACGGATAACGTCACATAGTAGTACGTCATAACTCATAACGTCATATAGAATTTCGGTTTAACGTATAACATCATACAGTAATGCGTCATAACGTATAACGTCATATAGTATTGCGTCATGACGTATAACGTCGTATAGATTTACATCATAACGGATAACGTCTCATAGTAATACGTCATAACGCATAACGCCACACAGTATTACGTAATAACGTATAACGTCATATAGTAATGCGTCATAACGTATAACGTCATATCGAAGAACGTCATAACGTATAACGTCATACAGAATTTCGGTTTAACGTATAACATCATACAGTAATGCGTCATAACGTGTAACGTCACATAGTAATACGTCATAACGTATAACGTCATATCGAATTACGTCATAACGTATAACGTCATATAGAATTTCGGTTTAACGTATAACATCATACAGTAATGCGTCATAACGTATAACGTCATATAGTATTGCGTCATGACGTATAACGTCGTATAGATTTACATCATAACGGATAACGTCTCATAGTAATACGTCATAACGCATAACGCCACACAGTATTACGTAATAACGTATAACGTCATATAGTAATGCGTCATAACGTATAACGTCATATCGAAGAACGTCATAACGTATAACGTCATACAGAATTTCGGTTTAACGTATAACATCATACAGTAATGCGTCATAACGTGTAACGTCACATAGTAATACGTCATAACGTATAACGTCATATCGAATTACGTCATAACGTATAACGTCATATAGAATTTCGGTTTAACGTATAACATCATACAGTAATGCGTCATAACGTATAACGTCATATAGTATTGCGTCATGACGTATAACGTCGTATAGATTTACATCATAACGGATAACGTCTCATAGTAATACGTCATAACGTATAACGCCACACAGTATTACGTAATAACGTATAACGTCATATAGAATTACGGTTTAACGTATAACGCCATATAGTAATGCGTCATAACGTGTAACGTCACATAGTAGTACGTCATAACTCATAACGTCATAGAGAATTACGGTTTAACGCTTAACGCCATATAGTAATGCGTCATAACGTATAACGCCATATTGTAATGCGTCATAACGTATAACGTCATATAGTATTGCGTCATTACATATAACGTCATATAGAAATACGGTGAAACGTATAACGCCATATAGAGTTACGTTTTAACGTATAACCTTATATAGCATGACGGTTTAACGTATAGCGCCATATAGTAATGCGTCATAACGTATAACACCATTTAGTAATGCGTCGTACCGTATAACGCAATATAGTAATGCGTCATAACGTATAACGTCATATAGTATTGCGTCATGATGTATAACGTCATATAGAATTACGTCATGACATATAATGTCATATAGAAATACCATAATGTATAACGTCACATTGTAATACGTGATAACGTATAACGTCATATAGCATTACGGTTTAACGTGTAACGTCATACAGTAATTCGTCATAACGTAAAACGTCATATAGAGTTATTGTTTAACGTATAACGTCATACAGTAATTCCGCATAACGTATAACGTCATACAGAATTACGTCATAACGAATAACGTCATATAGAATTACGGTTAAACGTATAACGCCATATAGAATTACGGTTTAACGTATAACGTTATATAGTAACGCGTCATAACGTGTAACGCGACATAGCAATACGTCATAACGTATAACGTCATATAGAATTATTGTTTAACGTATAACGTCATACAGTAATTCCTCATAACGTATAACGTCACATAGTAATACGTCACAACGAATAACGTCATATAGAATTACGGTTTAACGTATAAAGCCATATAGTAATAAGTCATAACGTATAACGCCATATAGTAATACGTCATGACGTATAACATCACATAGTAATTCGTCATAACGTATAACGCCATATAGTAATACGTCATAACGTACAACGCCATATAGTAATACGTCATAACGTATAACGTCACATAGAATTACGGTTTAACGTATAACGTCATAGTTTAATGCGTCATAACGTATAACGCCATATAGTAATCCGTCATAACGTATAACGTCATATAGTATTGCGTCATGACGCATAACGTAGCATAGAATTACGACATAACGTACTACACCAAATAGTAATACGTCATAACGTATAACGTCATATAGAATTACGACATAACGTATAGCGTCACATAGTAATACGTCATAACGTATAACGTCATAAAGAATTACTTCATAACATATAACGTCACATAGTAATACGTTATAACGTATAACGTCACATAGTAATACGTCATAACGTATAACGTCATGTAGAATTGTTGTTTAACGTATAACGTCATACAGTAATTCCTCATAACGTATAACGTCACATAGTAATACGTCACAACGAATAACGTCATATAGTATTGCGTCATGATGTATAACGTCATATAGAATTACGTCATGACATATAATGTCATATAGACATACGGCATAATGTATAACGTCACATAGTAATACGTGATAACGTATAACGTCATATAGCATTACGGTTTAACGTATACCGTCATACAGTAATTCGTCATAACGTAAAACGTCATATCGAATTACGGTATAACGTATAACGTCACATAGTAATACGTCATAATGTATAACGTCATATAGAATTACGTCATAACGTATAACGTCACATCGTAATACGTCATAACGTATTACATCATATAGAATTTCGGTTTAACGTAACACGCCATATAGCAATGCGTCATAACATATAACGACATATAGAATTGCGGAATAACGTATAACATCATATAGTAAGGCGTCATGACGTATAACGTCATATCGAATTACGACATCACGTACAACATCACATAGTATTACGTCATAACGTATAACGTCATATAGAATTACTTCATAACGTATAACGTCACATAGTAATACGTCATAACGTATAACGTCATATAGAATTACGACATAACGTATAACGTCACATAGTAATACGTCATAACGTATAACGTCATATGGAATTCCGGTTTAACGTATATCTCCATACAGTAATGCGTCATAACGTATAACGACATATAGAAATACGGAATAACGTATAACGTCACATAGTAATACGTCATAACGTATAACTTCACATAGGAATACGCCATAACGTAAAACGCCATATAGTAATGCCTCATAACGTATAACGTCATATAGAATTGCGGAATAACGTATAACATCATATAGTAAGTCGTCATGACGCATAACGTCATATAGAATTACGACATAACGTATAACGTCACATAGTAATACGTCATAACGTATAACGTCATATAGAATTACAGCTTATCGTATAACGTCATACAGTAATGTGTCATAACGTATAACTTCACATAGGAATACGCCATAACGTATAACGTCATACAGAGTGATTCGTCATACCGTATAACGTCATATAGAATTCCGGTTTAACGTATAACGAGATATAGCAATGCGTCATAACGTATAACTACATATAGAATTACGACATAACGTACTACACCAAATAGTAATACGTCATAACGTATAACGTCATATAGAATTACGACATAACGTATAGCGTCACATAGTAATACGTCATAACGTATAACGTCATAAAGAATTACTTCATAACATATAACGTCACATAGTAATACGTTATATCGTATAACGTCATATAGTATTACGGTTTAACGTATAACGTCATATAGTAATGCGTCGTAACGTATAACGCCATATAGTAATGCGTCATACCGTATAACGTCACATAGTAATACGTCGTAACGTATAACGTCATTAAGAATTACTTCATAACATATAACGTCACATAGTAATACGTTATAACGTATAACGTCATATAGAATTACGGTTTAACGTATAACGTCATATAGTAATGCGTCGTAACGTATAACGCCTTATAGTAATGCGTCTTACCGTATAACGTCATATAGAATTCCGGTTTAACGTATAACGAGATATATCAACGCGTCATAACGTATAACGACATATAGAATTGCGGAATAACGTATAACGTCATATAGTATCACGGCATAACATATAACGTCACATAGAATTACGTCATAACGGATAACGTCACATTGTAATACGTCATAACGTATAACGTCATATAGTATTACGGCATAACATATAACGTCACATAGAATTACGTCATAACGGATAACGTCACATAGTAAAACGTTATAACGTATAACGTCATATAGAATTACGGTTTAACGTATAACGCCATATAGTAATGAGTCATAACGTATAACGCCATATAGTAATACGTCATAACGTATAACGTCATATAGTATTGCGTCATAACGTATAACGTCGTATAGAATTACGTCATAACGTAAAACGCCATATAGTAATGCCTCATAACGTATAACGTCATATAGAATTGCGGAATAACGTATAACATCATATAGTAAGTCGTCATGACGCATAACGTCATATAGAATTACGACATAACGTATAACGTCACATAGTAATACGTCATAACGTATAACGTCATATAGAATTACAGCTTAACGTATAACGTCATACAGTAATGTGTCATAACGTATAACTTCACATAGGAATACGCCATAACGTATAACGTCATACAGAGTGATTCGTCATACCGTATAACGTCATATAGAATTCCGGTTTAACGTATAACGAGATATAGCAATGCGTCATAACGTATAACTACATATAGAATTACGACATAACGTACTACACCAAATAGTAATACGTCATAACGTATAACGTCATATAGAATTACGACATAACGTATAGCGTCACATAGTAATACGTCATAACGTATAACGTCATAAAGAATTACTTCATAACATATAACGTCACATAGTAATACGTTATATCGTATAACGTCATATAGTATTACGGTTTAACGTATAACGTCATATAGTAATGCGTCATAACGTATAACGCCATATAGTATTGCGTCATGATGTATAGCGTCATAGAGAACTAAGTCATAACATATAATGTCATATAGAATTGCGGCATAACGTATAACGTCATATAGTAATGCGTCATAACGTATAACGTCACATAGAATTACGGCATAATATATAACGTCACATAGAATTACGTCATAACGGATAACGTCACATAGTAAAACGTTATAACGTATAACGTCATATAGAATTACGGTTAAACGTATAACGTCATATAGTAATGAGTCATAACGTATAACGCCATATAGTAATACGGTATAACGTATAACGTCATTTTGAATTACTTCATAACGTATAACGTCACATAGTAATACGTCATAACGTATAAGGTCATATGGAATTTCGGTTTAACGTATAACGCCAGATAGCAATGCGTCATAACGTATAACGTCACATAGTAATACTTCATAACGTATAACGTCATATAGAATTATTGTTTATCGTATAACGTCATACAGCAATTCCTCATATCGTATAACGTCACATAGTAATACGTCACAACGAATAACGTCATATAGAATTACGGTTAAACATATAACGCCATATAGAAATGCGGTGAAACGTATAACGCCATATAGAGTTACGGTTTAACGTGTAACGTCATACAGTAATGCGTCATAACGTATAACGTCATATAGTATTGCGTCATGACGTATAACGTAACATAGTAATATGTCATAACGTATAAAGCCATTTAGTAATACGTCATAACGGATACCGTCACACAGTATTACGTAATAACGTATAACGTCATATAGAATTGCGGTCTAACGTATAACGTCATATAGTAGTGCGTCATAACGTATAACGCCATATAGTAATGCGTCATATGGTATAACGCCATAAAGAATTACGGTTTCAAGTATAGCACAATACAGTAATGCGTCATAACGTATAACGCCATATAGTAATCCGTCATAACGTATAACGTCATATAGTATTGCGTCATGACGCATAACGTAGCATAGAATTACGACATAACGTACTACACCAAATAGTAATACGTCATAACGTAAAACGTCATATAGAATTACGACATAACGTATAGCGTCACATAGTAATACGTCATAACGTATAACGTCATAAAGAATTACTTCATAACATATAACGTCACATAGTAATACGTTATATCGTATAACGTCATATAGTATTACGGTTTAACGTATAACGTCATATAGTAATGCGTCGTAACGTATAACGCCATATAGTAATGCGTCATACCGTATAACGTCACATAGTAATACGTCGTAACGTATAACGTCATAAAGAATTACTTCATAACATATAACGTCACATAGTAATACGTTATAACGTATAACGTCATATAGAATTACGGTTTAACGTATAACGTCATATAGTAATGCGTCGTAACGTATAACGCCTTATAGTAATGCGTCGTACCGTATAACGTCATATAGAATTCCGGTTTAACGTATAACGAGATATATCAAGGCGTCATAACGTATAACGACATATAGAATTGCGGAATAACGTATAGCATCATATAGAATTATTGTTTAACGTATAACGTCATACAGCAAATCCTCATAACGTATAACGTCATATAGTAATACGTCACAACGAATAACGTCATATAGAATTACTGTTAAACGTATAACGCCATTTAGAATTATGTTTTAACGTATAACGTAATATAGAATTACGGTGTAACGTATAATACCATAGCGTAATGCGTCATATCGTGTAACGTCACATAGTAATACGTCATAACGCATAACGTCATATAGAATTACGGTTTAACGTATAACGTCATACAGTAATGCATCATAACGTATAACGTCATATAGAATTACGGTTTAACGTATAACGTCACATGGCAAAACGTCATAACGAATAACGTCACATAGTAAAACGTTATAACGTATAACGTCATATAGAATTACGGTTTAACGTATAACGCCATATAGTAATGCGTCATGACGTATAACGCCATATAGTAATACGTCATAACGTATAACGTCATATTGAATTACGTCATAACGTATAACGTCATATAGAATTTCGGTTTAACGTATAGCGCCATAAAGAATTACGTCATAACGTATAACGTCACATAGTATAACGTCATAACGTATAACGTCATATAGAATTACGGTTTAACGTATAACGTCATACAGTAATGCGTCATAACGTATAACGTCATATAGTATTGCGTCATAACGTATAACGTCGTATAGTATTACGTCATAACGGATGACGTCTTATAGTAATACGTCATAACGTATAACGTCATATAGCAATGCGTCATAACGTATGACGCCATGTAGTAATGCGTCATAACGTATAGCGCCATATAGTAATGCGTCATAACGTATAACGCCATATAGTATTGCGTCATGATGTATAGCGTCATAGAGAACTAAGTCATAACATATAATGTCATATAGAATTGCGGCATAACGTATAACGTCATATAGTAATGCGTCATAACGTATAACGTCACATAGAATTACGGCATAATATATAACGTCACATAGAATTATGTCATAACGGATAACGTCACATAGTAAAACGTTATAACGTATAACGTCATATAGAATTACGGTTAAACGTATAACGTCATATAGTAATGAGTCATAACGTATAACGTCATATAGTATTGCGTCATAACGTATAACGTCGTATAGAATTACGTCATAACGGATAACGTCACATAGTAGTACGTCATAACTCATAACGTCATATAGAATTTCGGTTTAACGTATAACATCATACAGTAATGCGTCATAACGTATAACGTCATATAGTATTGCGTCATGACGTATAACGTCGTATAGATTTACATCATAACGGATAACGTCTCATAGTAATACGTCATAACGCATAACGCCACACAGTATTACGTAATAACGTATAACGTCATATAGTAATGCGTCATAACGTATAACGTCATATCGAAGAACGTCATAACGTATAACGTCATACAGAATTTCGGTTTAACGTATAACATCATACAGTAATGCGTCATAACGTGTAACGTCACATAGTAATACGTCATAACGTATAACGTCATATCGAATTACGTCATAACGTATAACGTCATATAGAATTTCGGTTTAACGTATAACATCATACAGTAATGCGTCATAACGTATAACGTCATATAGTATTGCGTCATGACGTATAACGTCGTATAGATTTACATCATAACGGATAACGTCTCATAGTAATACGTCATAACGTATAACGCCACACAGTATTACGTAATAACGTATAACGTCATATAGAATTACGGTTTAACGTATAACGCCATATAGTAATGCGTCATAACGTGTAACGTCACATAGTAGTACGTCATAACTCATAACGTCATATAGAATTACGGTTTAACGCTTAACGCCATATAGTAATGCGTCATAACGTATAACGCCATATTGTAATGCGTCATAACGTATAACGTCATATAGTATTGCGTCATTACATATAACGTCATATAGAAATACGGTGAAACGTATAACGCCATATAGAGTTACGTTTTAACGTATAACCTTATATAGCATGACGGTTTAACGTATAGCGCCATATAGTAATGCGTCATAACGTATAACACCATTTAGTAATGCGTCGTACCGTATAACGCAATATAGTAATGCGTCATAACGTATAACGTCATATAGTATTGCGTCATGATGTATAACGTCATATAGAATTACGTCATGACATATAATGTCATATAGAAATACCATAATGTATAACGTCACATTGTAATACGTGATAACGTATAACGTCATATAGCATTACGGTTTAACGTGTAACGTCATACAGTAATTCGTCATAACGTAAAACGTCATATAGAGTTATTGTTTAACGTATAACGTCATACAGTAATTCCGCATAACGTATAACGTCATACAGAATTACGTCATAACGAATAACGTCATATAGAATTACGGTTAAACGTATAACGCCATATAGAATTACGGTTTAACGTATAACGTTATATAGTAACGCGTCATAACGTGTAACGCGACATAGCAATACGTCATAACGTATAACGTCATATAGAATTATTGTTTAACGTATAACGTCATACAGTAATTCCTCATAACGTATAACGTCACATAGTAATACGTCACAACGAATAACGTCATATAGAATTACGGTTTAACGTATAACGCCATATAGTAATGAGTCATAACGTATAACGCCATATAGTAATACGTCATGACGTATAACATCACATAGTAATTCGTCATAACGTATAACGCCATATAGAAATACGTCATAACGTACAACGCCATATAGTAATACGTCATAACGTATAACGTCACATAGAATTACGGTTTAACGTATAACGTCATAGTTTAATGCGTCATAACGTATAACGCCATATAGAATTACGGCATAACGTATAACGTAACATAGAATTACGTCATAACGGATAACGTCACATAGTAGTACGTCATAACTCATAACGTCATATAGAATTACGGTTTAACGTATAACGCCATATAGTAATGCGTCATAACGTGTAACGTCACATAGTAATACGTCATAACGTATAACGTCATATCGAATTACGTCATAACGTATAACGTCATATAGAATTTCGGTTTAACGTATAACATCATACAGTATTGCGTCATGACGTATAACGTCGTATAGATTTACATCATAACGGATAACGTCTCATAGTAATACGTCATAACGTATAACGTCACATAGAATTACGGTTTAACGTATAACGTCATAGTTTAATGCGTCATAACGTATAACGCCATATAGAATTACGGCATAACGTATAACGTAACATAGAATTACGTCATAACGGATAACGTCACATAGTAGTACGACATAACTCATAACGTCATATAGAATTACGGTTTAACGTATAACGCCATATAGTAATGCGTCATAACGTGTAACGTCACATAGTAATACGTCATAACGTATAACGTCATATCGAATTACGTCATAACGTATAACGTCATATAGAATTTCGGTTTAACGTATAACATCATACAGTATTGCGTCATGACGTATAACGTCGTATAGATTTACATCATAACGGATAACGTCTCATAGTAATACGTCATAACGTATAACGCCACACAGTATTACGTAATAACGTATAACGTCATATAGAATTACGGTTTAACGTATAACGCCATATAGTAATGCGTCATAACGTGTAACGTCACATAGTAGTACGTCATAACTCATAACGTCATATAGAATTACGGTTTAACGCTTAACGCCATATAGTAATGCGTCATAACGTATAACGCCATATTGTAATGCGTCATAACGTATAACGTCATATAGTATTGCGTCATTACATATAACGTCATATAGAAATACGGTGAAACGTATAACGCCATATAGTGTTACGTTTTAACGTATAACCTTATATAGCATGACGGTTTAACGTATAGCGCCATATAGTAATGCGTCGTAACGTATAACGCCTTATAGTAATGCGTCGTACCGTATAACGCAATATAGTAATGCGTCATAACGTATAACGTCATATAGTATTGCGTCATGATGTATAACGTCATATAGAATTACGTCATGACATATAATGTCATATAGAAATACCATAATGTATAACGTCACATTGTAATATGTGATAACGTATAACGTCATATAGCATTACGGTTTAACGTGTAACGTCATACAGTAATTCGTCATAACGTAAAACGTCATATAGAGTTATTGTTTAACGTATAACGTCACATAGTAATACGTCATAACGTATAACATCATATAGAATTTCGGTTTAACGTATAACGCCATATAGCAATGCCTCATAACGTATAACGTCATATAGAATTGCGGAATAACGTATAACATCATATAGTAAGGCGTCATGACGTATAACGTCATATAGTATTGCGTCATGACATATATCGTCATATAGAAATACGGTGAAACGTATAACGCCATATAGAGTTACGTTTTAACGTATAACCTTATATAGCATGACGGTTTAACGTATAGCGCCATATAGTAATGCGTCATAACGTATAACGCCATAAAGAATTACGTCATAACGTATAACGTCACATAGTATAACGTCATAACGTATAACGTCATATAGAATTACGGTTTAACGTATAACGTCATACAGTAATGCGTCATAACGTATAACGTCATATAGTATTGCGTCATAACGTATAACGTCGTATAGAATTACGTCATAACGGATGACGTCTTATAGTAATACGTCATAACGTATAACGTCATATAGCAATGCGTCATAACGTATGACGCCATATAGTAATGCGTCATAACGTATAGCGCCATATAGTAATGCGTCATAACGTATAACGCCATATAGTATTGCGTCATGATGTATAGCGTCATATAGAACTAAGTCATAACATATAATGTCATATAGAATTGCGGCATAACGTATAACGTCATATAGTAATGCGTCATAACGTATAACGTCACATAGAATTACGGCATAATATATAACGTCACATAGAATTACGTCATAACGGATAACGTCACATAGTAAAACGTTATAACGTATAACGTCATATAGTAATGAGTCATAACGTATAACGCCATATAGTAATACGGTATAACGTATAACGTCATTTTGAATTACTTCATAACGTATAACGTCACATAGTAATACGTCATAACGTATATGGTCATATAGTATTACGGTTTAACGTATAACATCATATAGTAAGGCGTCATGACGTATAACGTCATATAGAATTATTGTTTAACGTATAACGTCATACAGTAATTCCTCATAACGTATAACGTCACATAGTAATACGTCATAACGTATAACGTCATATAGAATTATTGTTTAACGTATAACGTCATACAGTAATTCCTCATAACGTATAACGTCACATAGTAATACGTCACAACGAATAACGTCATATAGAATTACGGTTTAACGTATAACGCCATATAGTAATGAGTCATAACGTATAACGCCATATAGTAATACGTCATGACGTATAACATCACATAGTAATTCGTCATAACGTATAACGCCATATAGTAATACGTCATAACGTACAACGCCATATAGTAATACGTCATAACGTATAACGTCACATAGAATTACGGTTTAACGTATAACGTCATAGTTTAATGCGTCATAACGTATAACGCCATATAGAATTACGGCATAACGTATAACGTAACATAGAATTACGTCATAACGGATAACGTCACATAGTAGTACGTCATAACTCATAACGTCATATAGAATTACGGTTTAACGTATAACGCCATATAGTAATGCGTCATAACGTGTAACGTCACATAGTAATACGTCATAACGTATAACGTCATATCGAATTACGTCATAACGTATAACGTCATATAGAATTTCGGTTTAACGTATAACATCATACAGTATTGCGTCATGACGTATAACGTCATATAGTATTGCGTCATGACGTATAACGTCGTATAGATTTACATCATAACGGATAACGTCTCATAGTAATACGTCATAACTCATAACGTCATATAGAATTTCGGTTTAACGTATAACATCATACAGTAATGCGTCATAACGTATAACGTCATATAGTATTGCGTCATGACGTATAACGTCGTATAGATTTACATCATAACGGATAACGTCTCATAGTAATACGTCATAACGCATAACGCCACACAGTATTACGTAATAACGTATAACGTCATATAGTAATGCGTCATAACGTATAACGTCATATCGAAGAACGTCATAACGTATAACGTCATACAGAATTTCGGTTTAACGTATAACATCATACAGTAATGCGTCATAACGTGTAACGTCACATAGTAATACGTCATAACGTATAACGTCATATCGAATTACGTCATAACGTATAACGTCATATAGAATTTCGGTTTAACGTATAACATCATACAGTAATGCGTCATAACGTATAACGTCATATAGTATTGCGTCATGACGTATAACGTCGTATAGATTTACATCATAACGGATAACGTCTCATAGTAATACGTCATAACGTATAACGCCACACAGTATTACGTAATAACGTATAACGTCATATAGAATTACGGTTTAACGTATAACGCCATATAGTAATGCGTCATAACGTGTAACGTCACATAGTAGTACGTCATAACTCATAACGTCATATAGAATTACGGTTTAACGCTTAACGCCATATAGTAATGCGTCATAACGTATAACGCCATATTGTAATGCGTCATAACGTATAACGTCATATAGTATTGCGTCATTACATATAACGTCATATAGAAATACGGTGAAACGTATAACGCCATATAGTGTTACGTTTTAACGTATAACCTTATATAGCATGACGGTTTAACGTATAGCGCCATATAGTAATGCGTCGTAACGTATAACGCCTTATAGTAATGCGTCGTACCGTATAACGCAATATAGTAATGCGTCATAACGTATAACGTCATATAGTATTGCGTCATGATGTATAACGTCATATAGAATTACGTCATGACATATAATGTCATATAGAAATACCATAATGTATAACGTCACATTGTAATATGTGATAACGTATAACGTCATATAGCATTACGGTTTAACGTGTAACGTCATACAGTAATTCGTCATAACGTAAAACGTCATATAGAGTTATTGTTTAACGTATAACGTCACATAGTAATACGTCATAACGTATAACATCATATAGAATTTCGGTTTAACGTATAACGCCATATAGCAATGCCTCATAACGTATAACGTCATATAGAATTGCGGAATAACGTATAACATCATATAGTAAGGCGTCATGACGTATAACGTCATATAGTATTGCGTCATGACATATATCGTCATATAGAAATACGGTGAAACGTATAACGCCATATAGAGTTACGTTTTAACGTATAACCTTATATAGCATGACGGTTTAACGTATAGCGCCATATAGTAATGCGTCATAACGTATAACGCCATAAAGAATTACGTCATAACGTATAACGTCACATAGTATAACGTCATAACGTATAACGTCATATAGAATTACGGTTTAACGTATAACGTCATACAGTAATGCGTCATAACGTATAACGTCATATAGTATTGCGTCATAACGTATAACGTCGTATAGAATTACGTCATAACGGATGACGTCTTATAGTAATACGTCATAACGTATAACGTCATATAGCAATGCGTCATAACGTATGACGCCATATAGTAATGCGTCATAACGTATAGCGCCATATAGTAATGCGTCATAACGTATAACGCCATATAGTATTGCGTCATGATGTATAGCGTCATATAGAACTAAGTCATAACATATAATGTCATATAGAATTGCGGCATAAAGTATAACGTCATATAGTAATGCGTCATAACGTATAACGTCACATAGAATTACGGCATAATATATAACGTCACATAGAATTACGTCATAACGGATAACGTCACATAGTAAAACGTTATAACGTATAACGTCATATAGAATTACGGTTAAACGTATAACGTCATATAGTAATGAGTCATAACGTATAACGCCATATAGTAATACGGTATAACGTATAACGTCATTTTGAATTACTTCATAACGTATAACGTCACATAGTAATACGTCATAACGTATATGGTCATATAGTATTACGGTTTAACGTATAACATCATATAGTAAGGCGTCATGACGTATAACGTCATATAGAATTATTGTTTAACGTATAACGTCATACAGTAATTCCTCATAACGTATAACGTCACATAGTAATACGTCATAACGTATAACGTCATATAGAATTATTGTTTAACGTATAACGTCATACAGTAATTCCTCATAACGTATAACGTCACATAGTAATACGTCACAACGAATAACGTCATATAGAATTACGGTTTAACGTATAACGCCATATAGTAATGAGTCATAACGTATAACGCCATATAGTAATACGTCATGACGTATAACATCACATAGTAATTCGTCATAACGTATAACGCCATATAGTAATACGTCATAACGTACAACGCCATATAGTAATACGTCATAACGTATAACGTCACATAGAATTACGGTTTAACGTATAACGTCATAGTTTAATGCGTCATAACGTATAACGCCATATAGAATTACGGCATAACGTATAACGTAACATAGAATTACGTCATAACGGATAACGTCACATAGTAGTACGTCATAACTCATAACGTCATATAGAATTACGGTTTAACGTATAACGCCATATAGTAATGCGTCATAACGTGTAACGTCACATAGTAATACGTCATAACGTATAACGTCATATCGAATTACGTCATAACGTATAACGTCATATAGAATTTCGGTTTAACGTATAACATCATACAGTATTGCGTCATGACGTATAACGTCGTATAGATTTACATCATAACGGATAACGTCTCATAGTAATACGTCATAACGTATAACGTCACATAGAATTACGGTTTAACGTATAACGTCATAGTTTAATGCGTCATAACGTATAACGCCATATAGAATTACGGCATAACGTATAACGTAACATAGAATTACGTCATAACGGATAACGTCACATAGTAGTACGTCATAACTCATAACGTCATATAGAATTACGGTTTAACGTATAACGCCATATAGTAATGCGTCATAACGTGTAACGTCACATAGTAATACGTCATAACGTATAACGTCATATCGAATTACGTCATAACGTATAACGTCATATAGAATTTCGGTTTAACGTATAACATCATACAGTATTGCGTCATGACGTATAACGTCGTATAGATTTACATCATAACGGATAACGTCTCATAGTAATACGTCATAACGTATAACGCCACACAGTATTACGTAATAACGTATAACGTCATATAGAATTACGGTTTAACGTATAACGCCATATAGTAATGCGTCATAACGTGTAACGTCACATAGTAGTACGTCATAACTCATAACGTCATATAGAATTACGGTTTAACGCTTAACGCCATATAGTAATGCGTCATAACGTATAACGCCATATTGTAATGCGTCATAACGTATAACGTCATATAGTATTGCGTCATTACATATAACGTCATATAGAAATACGGTGAAACGTATAACGCCATATAGTGTTACGTTTTAACGTATAACCTTATATAGCATGACGGTTTAACGTATAGCGCCATATAGTAATGCGTCGTAACGTATAACGCCTTATAGTAATGCGTCGTACCGTATAACGCAATATAGTAATGCGTCATAACGTATAACGTCATATAGTATTGCGTCATGATGTATAACGTCATATAGAATTACGTCATGACATATAATGTCATATAGAAATACCATAATGTATAACGTCACATTGTAATATGTGATAACGTATAACGTCATATAGCATTACGGTTTAACGTGTAACGTCATACAGTAATTCGTCATAACGTAAAACGTCATATAGAGTTATTGTTTAACGTATAACGTCACATAGTAATACGTCATAACGTATAACATCATATAGAATTTCGGTTTAACGTATAACGCCATATAGCAATGCCTCATAACGTATAACGTTGTTACGACCGTTCGCGGAGAGACGCGGTCGCGAGGAAAACGCGTCAGCGAGAGGCGTAAATTCTCGCTACGATTAGGCTAATCGACGCCGCGAAGTAGTCGTTCCCCGTGTTTCGGTTAGGATAACAGGGGTGGTTAATTGAAATTAACACTGTGTTAACAGGTTAATGTGATATATTCAACGATGGATTACAATATTATGAGCGTTACAGGTATTTGACGATGAGTATAGATTATGCGTTACAGAGATAGGACCCGATTTGACGATATGTCTCGATGCGATAGTTAGACTTTGCAAATGAATTGATTGGGGTTAGGTAGAACCGTGGTAGACTTACTGACTGTTCGGACGATGAAAACGGACTACACTGAGAGTGACGATGCTGTATCAGAGGAGAGCTAGGAAAGGGTGTGTCTAACGCATGGGATCATCGGATTCGTTAATGACAGTTTTTTGGTCAGGAAAGTGAGGGAAATAGACGTTGTTTCTATTGGCTATTACGATTGTTGGTGGACCAGGAGGGGTCTTAGCCGCCCTCGATAGAAGGTTGGTAGTGGGAAGCATCGCACGTGTGCAAATAACTAATTTTAAGTGTTTTCCGGACACAAACCAGAGATCTTAGAAATTACTTTCGTTGAAAAGATCCTTGTTCGACCTGAGACGCTTTGTTGAGATTTTCTAAGATTTATGGTCGGTCCCTGAGATTCTTTAGAGTATGCCGTAAGGAGGTGCAGACACATGGTTGCCATGTGTGATGCAAGGCCCCGTCCAGGTAGAGAGTCGGCCGACGTAACATCCTCCCCCCGTTGAGAGGTTCCCGATCAATTGATATGGTTGATGTCGTGAGGTGGGTTTCTCGTCAGACGTTGTCGCTGTTGATTGTGTCTTGATTCTGGAGGTATCGTGAAGCACCTCTGCCCAGGAAGTGTCATGGAACACCTCTGTCCATGAAGTGTCGTAGAACACCTCTGTCCATGAAGTGTCGTAGAACACCTCTGCCCAAGAAGTGTCGTTGAATGCTTCGATCCTGGAGGTGTTATGCAGCAGCTCGGCCCAGGAAGTATCATGGAACACCTCTGCCCATGAAGTGTCGTGGAATGTCTCGATCATGGAGGTGTCGTGTAGTACCTCGACCCAGGAAGTGTCATGGAACACCTCTGCCCAGGACGTGTCTTGGAACACCTCTGCCCATGAGGTGTCGTTGAACGGAATTCCTGTGTTGTCTGATGCTGAGTCGTCCAACACAATGTGGAGGTTTGTAGTTGATTGGGAGGTTGGGCTCCCCCCGATGATCCGCCCGAATCGCGCTCTCTTGGTGATGATCCTTGGCGGAGAATGAGCGTTGGGCGTCGTAACTGTGACTTGCCTTAGCGTCGGAGAATATGTTGGCGTTATTGGAGCCAGGGGTGACTCCGGTGAGATCTTCGTGGCCCGAGACTTGTCCGATGCCGCCATGGTGGTGACAGCGTGATGATTATTCCGCCTCGGATAATTCGCAGATGTGGCCCCTTTCGGAAATGGCGAAGGTGGCATCTTCGTGTTATGTTCAGGAAAAGGATTCTCCGATATGATACTCCTGCTCTCAGATGATACAGGTAACGTGCTGTAAGACAGACTGAACATTGAGATGCTGATTGAGGAGGAAATGTTCCTAGAGAATCCTATCGTGGATTTCGAAACCCCTGCTGTAGGCCCTGATTCGAAATTGACTTTGTTGTCCTGAACGGGATTCAGTTTTTTCCGGTCCAGAGGATCGCGAGAGGTTGTCTTCATGTCGCGCGTTGGCGAAGAGCTGCGAGTGTCAGAGGTTGTTTGATTCAAGGCGCTTGCTGACGTTGAATCAGATTGTTCGGATAATGATAATGCGAAATTGTTTGTCGTCGAGTCGCGTTTTGGCGCTGAGTAGCGAACGTTAGAGATTGTCTGATTCAAGCCGATTGGTAGCGTTGAATCAGATTGTTCCGATAATGATGACGCGAGCTTGGTTGCCGTCAAGTCGCGTATTGGCGCTGAGTTACGTACGTTAGAGATTGTCTGATTCAAGCCGATTGGTAGCGTTGAATCAGATTGTTCCGATAATGATGACGCGAGCTTGGTTGCCGTCAAGTCGCGTATTGGCGCTGAGTTACGAACGTTAGAGATTGTCTGATTCAAGCCGATTGGTAGCGTTGAATCAGATTGTTCCGATAATGATGACGCGAGCTTGGTTGCCGTCAAGTCGCGTATTGGCGCTGAGTTACGAACGTTAGAGATTGTCTGATTCAAGCCGATTGGTAGCGTTGAATCAGGTTGTTCCGATAATGATGACGCGAGCTTGGTTGTCTGAGCCGTAGAGCGAAATAGATCCGCAAACTCTGGCCAATCCTTGTAGAGTTCCGACAAGGTAGGTAAATGAATTTTCGGCAATGAAATGTTCGAATAGCTCGATGTAAAACTTCGGATTGTCGACCTTGATTGTTCGTTTGCGTTATTAATTATGGTAGTCGCGTGTCCGGTGAGAATATAGAACATTTGTTGTAAGTCAATGCGGTCCTGCTGTGTTTGGCCCCCCTTCCTATCGTCTAATTCCCATTGATTTTCTTTGAATGATGTGAATTCTTCCTCTAATTCCTCTAAATTTCGTTGGATAGTATATATTTGTGTCCCTTCCACATAATTGTTGAGTACTGTGCGAAATGCCTCCAACCCTTTTCTGAACCCTTCTCGTTGTCGTACCAATTTTCTCGTGCGTTCTTTCATATTGGGATCCATGACTGATTTCGATGCTTTGAGCGAGCTTACCTTATAGTTGCGAGTTTAACTGTTGCTTGTTACCGTGTGACGGAATATTGTGATGTTCGCGAGGAAGGCGTTCTTCCCGAGGATCACTCGTGTTGTAATGAAGCTGAAGTTGTTCCGACTGCAGGTTGTCGCTTGTCCCTGTGCAGCGGAATGTCGTTGACGTACGTTTCGTGAGGAAGGTGATCCTTCCCGAAAGTGACGTGTTTTGTCGTGCGATCGAAGTTGTTGAATATCGTTATGTGGACGATTGTCCAGTTGCGGCGGGAGGCTGCATGGTTGCGTCTTCAACCATCGAATTATGCCTCTTCCAAGGTGACGGCCCCTTGACGTTACTGACTTCGCTGGAGTGGTAACGCTTCCGCTGCTGGTTATGTTGGATTCATGTGGCACTGTAAGGTCGTGGGTGTCACTGGTGTGCACTTTTCACTTACCACTGAATCCGGCTCGAAGGACCAAATGTTACGACCGTTCGCGGAGAGACGCGGTCGCGAGGAAAACGCGTCAGCGAGAGGCGTAAATTCTCGCTACGATTAGGCTAATCGACGCCGCGAAGTAGTCGTTCCCCGTGTTTCGGTTAGGATAACAGGGGTGGTTAATTGAAATTAACACTGTGTTAACAGGTTAATGTGATATATTCAACGATGGATTACAATATTATGAGCGTTACAGGTATTTGACGATGAGTATAGATTATGCGTTACAGAGATAGGACCCGATTTGACGATATGTCTCGATGCGATAGTTAGACTTTGCAAATGAATTGATTGGGGTTAGGTAGAACCGTGGTAGACTTACTGACTGTTCGGACGATGAAAACGGACTACACTGAGAGTGACGATGCTGTATCAGAGGAGAGCTAGGAAAGGGTGTGTCTAACGCATGGGATCATCGGATTCGTTAATGACAGTTTTTTGGTCAGGAAAGTGAGGGAAATAGACGTTGTTTCTATTGGCTATTACGATTGTTGGTGGACCAGGAGGGGTCTTAGCCGCCCTCGATAGAAGGTTGGTAGTGGGAAGCATCGCACGTGTGCAAATAACTAATTTTAAGTGTTTTCCGGACACAAACCAGAGATCTTAGAAATTACTTTCGTTGAAAAGATCCTTGTTCGACCTGAGACGCTTTGTTGAGATTTTCTAAGATTTATGGTCGGTCCCTGAGATTCTTTAGAGTATGCCGTAAGGAGGTGCAGACACATGGTTGCCATGTGTGATGCAAGGCCCCGTCCAGGTAGAGAGTCGGCCGACGTAACAAACGTCATATAGAATTGCGGAATAACGTATAACATCATATAGTAAGGCGTCATGACGTATAACGTCATATAGTATTGCGTCATGACATATATCGTCATATAGAAATACGGTGAAACGTATAACGCCATATAGAGTTACGTTTTAACGTATAACCTTATATAGCATGACGGTTTAACGTATAGCGCCATATAGTAATGCGTCATAACGTATAACGCCATAAAGAATTACGTCATAACGTATAACGTCACATAGTATAACGTCATAACGTATAACGTCATATAGAATTACGGTTTAACGTATAACGTCATACAGTAATGCGTCATAACGTATAACGTCATATAGTATTGCGTCATAACGTATAACGTCGTATAGAATTACGTCATAACGGATGACGTCTTATAGTAATACGTCATAACGTATAACGTCATATAGCAATGCGTCATAACGTATGACGCCATATAGTAATGCGTCATAACGTATAGCGCCATATAGTAATGCGTCATAACGTATAACGCCATATAGTATTGCGTCATGATGTATAGCGTCATATAGAACTAAGTCATAACATATAATGTCATATAGAATTGCGGCATAACGTATAACGTCATATAGTAATGCGTCATAACGTATAACGTCACATAGAATTACGGCATAATATATAACGTCACATAGAATTACGTCATAACGGATAACGTCACATAGTAAAACGTTATAACGTATAACGTCATATAGAATTACGGTTAAACGTATAACGTCATATAGTAATGAGTCATAACGTATAACGCCATATAGTAATACGGTATAACGTATAACGTCATTTTGAATTACTTCATAACGTATAACGTCACATAGTAATACGTCATAACGTATATGGTCATATAGTATTACGGTTTAACGTATAACATCATATAGTAAGGCGTCATGACGTAGAACGTCATATAGAATTATTGTTTAACGTATAACGTCATACAGTAATTCCTCATAACGTATAACGTCACATAGTAATACGTCATAACGTATAACGTCATATAGAATTATTGTTTAACGTATAACGTCATACAGTAATTCCTCATAACGTATAACGTCACATAGTAATACGTCACAACGAATAACGTCATATAGAATTACGGTTTAACGTATAACGCCATATAGTAATGAGTCATAACGTATAACGCCATATAGTAATACGTCATGACGTATAACATCACATAGTAATTCGTCATAACGTATAACGCCATATAGTAATACGTCATAACGTATAACGCCATATAGTAATACGTCATAACGTATAACGTCACATAGAATTACGGTTTAACGTATAACGTCATAGTTTAATGCGTCATAACGTATAACGCCATATAGAATTACGGCATAACGTATAACGTAACATAGAATTACGTCATAACGGATAACGTCACAAACTAGTACGTCATAACTCATAACGTCATATAGAATTACGGTTTAACGTATAACGCCATATAGTAATGCGTCATAACGTGTAACGTCACATAGTAATACGTCATAACGTATAACGTCATATCGAATTACGTCATAACGTATAACGTCATATAGAATTTCGGTTTAACGTATAACATCATACAGTAATGCGTCATAACGTATAACGTCATATAGTATTGCGTCATGACGTATAACGTCGTATAGATTTACATCATAACGGATAACGTCTCATAGTAATACGTCATAACGTATAACGTCATAAAGAATTACTTCATAACATATAACGTCACATAGTAATACGTTATATCGTATAACGTCATATAGTAATGCGTCGTAACGTATAACGTCATATAGTATTGCGTCATGACGCATAACGTAGCATAGAATTACGACATAACGTACTACACCAAATAGTAATACGTCATAACGTATAACGTCATATAGAATTACGACATAACGTATAGCGTCACATAGTAATACGTCATAACGTATAACGTCATAAAGAATTACTTCATAACATATAACGTCACATAGTAATACGTTATATCGTATAACGTCATATAGTAATGCGTCGTAACGTATAACGCCATACAGTAATGCGTCGTAACGTATAACGCCATATAGTAATGCGTCATACCGTATAACGTCACATAGTAATACGTCGTAACGTATAACGTCATTAAGAATTACTTCATAACATATAACGTCACATAGTAATACGTTATAACGTATAACGTCATATAGAATTACGGTTTAACGTATAACGTCATATAGTAATGCGTCGTAACGTATAACGCCTTATAGTAATGCGTCGTACCATATAACGTCATATAGAATTCCGGTTTAACGTATAACGAGATATATCAACGCGTCATAACGTATAACGACATATAGAATTGCGGAATAACGTATAGCATCATATAGAATTATTGTTTAACGTATAACGTCATACAGCAATTCCTCATAACGTATAACGTCATATAGTAATACGTCACAACGAATAACGTCATATAGAATTACTGTTAAACATATAACGCCATTTAGAATTATGTTTTAACGTATAACGTAATATAGAAGTACGGTGTAACGTATAATACCATAGCGTAATGCGTCATATCGTGTAACGTCACATAGTAATACGTCATAACGCATAACGTCATATAGAATTACGGTTTAACGTATAACGTCATACAGTAATGCATCATAACGTATAACGTCATATCGAATTACGGTTTAACGTATAACGTAACATAGCAAAACGTCATAACGTATAACTCCATATTGTAATGCGTCATAACGTATAACGTCATATAGTATTGCGTCATGATGTATAACGTCATATAGAATTACGTCATGACATATAATGTCATATAGTATTACGGCATAATGTATAACGTCACATAGTAATGCCTCATAACGTTTAACGTCATATAGAATTTCGGTTTAGCGTATAACGCCAGATAGCAATGCGTCATAACGTATAACGTCACATAGTAATACGTCATAACGTATAACGTCATGTAGAATTGTTGTTTAACGTATAACGTCATACAGTAATTCCTCATAACGTATAACGTCACATAGTAATACGTCACAACGAATAACGTCATATAGAATTACGGTTTAACGTATAACGTCATATAGTAATGCGTCATAACGTATAACTCCATATTGTAATGCGTCATAACGTATAACGTCATATAGTATTGCGTCATGATGTATAACGTCATATAGAATTACGTCATGACATATAATGTCATATAGTATTACGGCATAATGTATAACGTCACATAGTAATGCCTCATAACGTTTAACGTCATATAGAATTTCGGTTTAGCGTATAACGCCAGATAGCAATGCGTCATAACGTATAACGTCACATAGTAATACGTCATAACGTATAACGTCATATAGAATTATTGTTTAACGTATAACGTCATAGTGTAATGCGTCATAACGTATAACGACATATCGAATTGCGGAATAGCGTAACACATCATATAGTAAGGCGTCATGACGTATAACGTCATATCGAATTACGTCATAACGTATAACGTCACATAGTAGAACTTCATAACGTATAACGTCATATAGAATTACGGTTTAACGTATAACGTCATACAGTAATGCGTCATAACGTATAACGTCATACAGTATTGCGTCATGACCTATAACATCACATAGTAATACGTCATAACGTATAACGTCATAAAGAATTACTTTATAACGTGTAACGTCAAATAGTAATACGTTATAACGTATAACGTCATATAGAATTTCGGTTTAACGTATAACGCCATATAGCAATGCGTCATAACGTATAACGTCACACAGTAATACGTCATAACGTATAACGTCATGTAGAATTGTTGTTTAACGTATAACGTCATACAGTAATTCCTCATAACGTATAACGTCACATAGTAATACGTCACAACGAATAACGTCATATAGTATTGCGTCATGATGTATAACGTCATATAGAATTACGTCATGACATATAATGTCATATAGAATTACGGCATAATGTATAACGTCACATAGTAATACGTGATAACGTATAACGTCGTATAGCATTACGGTTTAACGTATAACGTCATACAGTAATTCGTGATAACGTAAAACGTCATATCGAATTACGGTATAACGTATAACGTCACATAGTAATACGTCATAATGTATAACGTCATATAGAATTACGTCATAACGTATAACGTCACATAGTAATACGTCATAACGTATTACATCATATAGAATTTCGGTTTAACGTAACACGCCATATAGCAATGCGTCATAACATATAACGACATATAGAATTGCGGAATAACGTATAACATCATATAGTAAGGCGTCATGACGTATAACGTCATATCGAATTACGACATCACGTACAACATCACATAGTATTACGTCATAACGTATAACGTCATATAGAATTACTTCATAACGTATAACGTCACATAGTAATACGTCATAACGTATAACGTCATATAGAATTACGACATAACGTATAACGTCACATAGTAATACGTCATAACGTATAACGTCATATGGAATTCCGGTTTAACGTATATCTCCATACAGTAATGCGTCATAACGTATAACGACATATAGAAATACGGAATAACGTATAACGTCACATAGTAATACGTCATAACGTATAACTTCACATAGGAATACGCCATAACGTAAAACGCCATATAGTAATGCCTCATAACGTATAACGTCATATAGAATTGCGGAATAACGTATAACATCATATAGTAAGGCGTCATGACGTATAACGTCATATAGAATTACGACATAACGTATAACGTCACATAGTAATACGTCATAACGTATAACGTCATATAGAATTACAGCTTAACGTATAACGTCATACAGTAATGTGTCATAACGTATAACTTCACATAGGAATACGCCATAACGTATAACGTCATACAGTGATTCGTCATACCGTATAACGTCATATAGAATTCCGGTTTAACGTATAACGAGATATAGCAATGCGTCATAACGTATAACTACATATAGAATTGCGGAATAACGTATAACGTCATATAATAAGGCGTCATGACGTGTATCGCCAAATCGAATTACGTCATAACGTACAACATCACATAGTATTACGTAATAACATATAACGTCATATAGAATTACTTCGTAACGTATAACGTCACAAAGTAATACGTCATAACGTGTAACGTCATATAGAATTACGGACTAACGTATAACGTCATAGTGTAATGCGTCATAACGTATAACGCCATACAGAATTTCGTCATAACGGATAACGCATCATAGTAATACGTCAAAGCGTATAACGCCACACAGTATTACGTAATAACGTATAACGTCATATAGAATTACGGTTTAACGTATAACGTCATATAGTAATGCGTCATAACGTATGACGCCATATTGTAATGCGCCATAACGTATAACGTCATATAGTATTGCGTCATGATGTATAACGTCATATAGAATTACGTCATGACATGTAATGTCATATAGAAATACGGCATAACGTATAACGTCATATAGAATTACGACATAACGTATAACGTCACATAGTAATACGTCATAACGTATAACGTCCTATAGAATTACGGCATAACGTATAGCGTCACATAGTAATACGTCATAACGTATAACGTCATAAAGAATTACTTCATAACGTATAACGTAAAATAGTAATACGTTATAACGTATAACGTCATATAGAATTACGGTTTAACGTATAACGCCATATAGTAATGCGTCGTAACGTATAACGCCATATAGTAATGCGTCATACCGTATAACGTCACATAGTAATACGTCGTAACGTATAACGTCATAAAGAATTACTTCATAACATATAACGTCACATAATAATACGTTATAACGTATAACGTCATATAGAATTACGGTTTAACGTATAACGTCATATAGTAATGCGTCGTAACGTATAACGCCTTATAGTAATGCGTCGTACCGTATAACGTCATATAGAATTCCGGTTTAACGTATAACGAGATATATCAATGCGTCATAACGTATAACGACATATAGAATTGCGGAATAACGTATAACATCATATAGAATTATTGTTTAACGTATAACGTCATAGAGCAATTCCTCATAACGTATAACGTCATATAGTAATACGTCACAACGAATAACGTCATATAGAATTACTGTTAAACGTATAACGCCATTTAGAATTATGTTTTAACGTATAACGTAATATAGAATTACGGTGTAACGTATAATACCATGGCGTAATGCGTCATATCGTGTAACGTCACATAGTAATACGTCATAACGCATAACGTCATATAGAATTACGGTTTAACGTATAACGTCATACAGTAATGTATCATAACGTATAACGTCATATGGAATTACGGTTTAACGTATAACGTCACATAGCAAAACGTCATAACGTATAACGTCACATATTAAAACGACATAACGTATAACGTCATATAGAATTACGGTTTAACATATAACGTCATACTGTAATGCTTCATAACGTATAACGTCATATAGTATTGCGTCATGACGAATAACGTCGTATAGAATTACGTCATAACGGATAACGTCTTACAGTAATACGTCATATCGTAGATCGTCATATAGCTATGCGTCATAACGTATAACGCCATATAGTAATGCGTCATAACGTATAACGCCATATAGTAATGCGTCATAACGTATAACGCAATATAGTATTGCGTCATGATGTATAACGTCATACAGAATTACGTCATAACATATAATGTCATATAGTATTGCGTCATAACGTATAACGTCATATAGTATCACGGCATAACATATAACGTCACATAGAATTACGTCATAACGGATAACGTCACATTGTAATACGTCATAATGTATAACGTCATATAGTATTACGGCATAACATATAACGTCACATAGAATTACGTCATAACGTATAACGTCACATAGTATACCGTCATAACGTATAACGTCATATAGAATTACGGTTTAACGTATAACGTCATACAGTAATGCGTCATAACGTATAACGTCATATAGTATTGCGTCATAACGTATAACGCCATATAGTAATGCGTCATAACGTATAACGCCATATAGTAATGCGTCATAACGTATAACGCAATATAGTATTGCGTCATGATGTATAACGTCATACAGAATTACGTCATAACATATAATGTCATATAGTATTGCGTCATAACGTATAACGTCATATAGTATCACGGCATAACATATAACGTCACATAGAATTACGTCATAACGGATAACGTCACATTGTAATACGTCATAACGTATAACGTCATATAGTATTACGGCATAACATATAACGTCACATAGAATTACGTCATAACGTATAACGTCACATAGTATAACGTCATAACGTATAACGTCATATAGAATTACGGTTTAACGTATAACGTCATACAGTAATGCGTCATAACGTATAACGTCATATAGTATTGCGTCATAACGTATAACGTCGTATAGAATTACGTCATAACGGATAACGTCTTATAGTAATACGTCATAACGTATAACGTCATATAGCCATGCGTCATAACGTATGACGCCATATAGTAATGCGTCATAACGTATAACGCCATATAGTAATGTGTCATAACGTATAACGCCATATAGTATTGCGTCATGATGTATAGCGTCATATAGAACTAAGTCATAACATATAAGGTCATATAGAATTACGGCATAACGTATAACGTCATATAGTAATGCGTCATAACGTATAACGTCACATAGAATTACGGCATAATATATAACGTCACATAGAATTCCGTCATAACGGATAACGTCACATAGTAAAACGTTATAACGTATAACGTCATATAGAATTACGGTTAAACGTATAACGTCATATAGTAATGAGTCATAACGTATAACGCCATATAGTAATACGTCATAACGTATAACGTCATATAGAATTATTCTTTATCGTATAACGTCATACAGCAATTCCTCATATCGTATAACGTCACATAGTAATACGACACAACGAATAACGTCGTATAGAATTACGGTTAAACATATAACGCCATATAGAAATACGGTGAAACGTATAACGTCATATACCAATGAGTCATAACGTATAACGCCATATAGTAATACGGTATAACGTATAACGTCATTTTGAATTACTTCATAACGTATAACGTCACATAGTAATCCGTCATAACGTATAACGTCATATAGAATTCCGGTTTAACGTATATCTCCATACAGTAATGCGCCATAACGTATAACGACATATAGAAATACGGAATAACGTATAACGTCACATAGTAATACGTTATAACCTATAACGTCATATAGAATTTCGGTTTAATGTATAACGCCATATAGCAATGCGTCATAACGTATAACGACATATAGAATTGCGGAATAACGTATAACATCATATAGTAAGGCGTCATGACGTATAACGTCACATCGAATTACGTCATAACATATAACGTCACATAGTAGAACTTCATAACGTATAACGTCATATAGAATTACGGTTTAACGTATAACGTCATACAGTAATGCGTCATAACGTATAACGTCATATAGTATTGCGTCATGACGTATAACATCACATAGTAATACGTCATAACGTATAACGTCATAAAGAATTACTTCATAACGTATAACGTCAAATAGTAATACGTTATAACCTATAACGTCATATAGAATTTCGGTTTAACGTATAACGCCATATAGCAATGCGTCATAACGTATAACGTCACATAGTAATACGTCATAACGTATAACGTCATGTAGAATTGTTGTTTAACGTATAACGTCATACAGTAATTCCTCATAACGTATAACGTCACATAGTAATACGTCACAACGAATAACGTCATATAGTATTGCGTCATGATGTATAACGTCATATAGAATTACGTCATGACATATAATGTCATATAGAAATACGGCATAATGTATAACGTCACATAGTAATACGTGATAACGTATAACGTCATATAGCATTACGGTTTAACGTATACCGTCATACAGTAATTCGTCATAACGTAAAACGTCATATCGAATTACGGTATAACGTATAACGTCACATAGTAATACGTCATAATGTATAACGTCATATAGAATTACGTCATAACGTATAACGTCACATAGTAATACGTCATAACGTATTACATCATATAGAATTTCGGTTTAACGTAACACGCCATATAGCAATGCGTCATAACATATAACGACATATAGAATTGCGGAATAACGTATAACATCATATAGTAAGGCGTCATGACGTATAACGTCATATCGAATTACGACATCACGTACAACATCACATAGTATTACGTCATAACGTATAACGTCATATAGAATTACTTCATAACGTATAACGTCACATAGTAATACGTCATAACGTATAACGTCATATAGAATTACGACATAACGTATAACGTCACATAGTAATACGTCATAACGTATAACGTCATATAGAATTACAGCTTAACGTATAACGTCATACAGTAATGTGTCATAACGTATAACTTCACATAGGAATACGCCATAACGTATAACGTCATACAGAGTGATTCGTCATACCGTATAACGTCATATAGAATTCCGGTTTAACGTATAACGAGATATAGCAATGCGTCATAACGTATAACTACATATAGAATTACGACATAACGTACTACACCAAATAGTAATACGTCATAACGTATAACGTCATATAGAATTACGACATAACGTATAGCGTCACATAGTAATACGTCATAACGTATAACGTCATAAAGAATTACTTCATAACATATAACGTCACATAGTAATACGTTATATCGTATAACGTCATATAGTATTACGGTTTAACGTATAACGTCATATAGTAATGCGTCGTAACGTATAACGCCATATAGCAATGCGTCATACCGTATAACGTCACATAGTAATACGTCGTAACGTATAACGTCATTAAGAATTACTTCATAACATATAACGTCACATAGTAATACGTTATAACGTATAACGTCATATAGAATTACGGTTTAACGTATAACGTCATATAGTAATGCGTCGTAACGTATAACGCCTTATAGTAATGCGTCGTACCGTATAACGTCATATAGAATTCCGGTTTAACGTATAACGAGATATATCAACGCGTCATAACGTATAACGACATATAGAATTGCGGAATAACGTATAGCATCATATAGAATTATTGTTTAACGTATAACGTCATACAGCAATTTCTCATAACGTATAACGTCATATAGTAATACGTCACAACGAATAACGTCATATAGAATTACTGTTAAACGTATAACGCCATTTAGAATTATGTTTTAACGTATAACGTAATATAGAATTACGGTGTAACGTATAATACCATAGCGTAATGCGTCATATCGTGTAACGTCACATAGTAATACGTCATAACGCATAACGTCATATAGAATTACGGTTTAACGTATAACGTCATACAGTAATGCATCATAACGTATAACGTCATATAGAATTACGGTTTAACGTATAACGTCACATAGCAAAACGTCATAACGTATAACGTCACATATTAAAACGTCATAACGTATAACGTCATATAGTATTGCGTCATGACGCATAACGTAGCATAGAATTACGACATAACGTACTACACCAAATAGTAATGCGTCATAACGTATAACGTCATATAGAATTACGACATAACGTATAGCGTCACATAGTAATACGTCATAACGTATAACGTCATAAAGAATTACTTCATCACATATAACGTCACATAGTAATACGTTATATCGTATAACGTCATATAGTATTACGGTTTAACGTATAACGTCATATAGTAATGCGTCGTAACGTATAACGCCATATAGTAATGCGTCATACCGTATAACGTCACATAGTAATACGTCGTAACGTATAACGTCATTAAGAATTACTTCATAACATATAACGTCACATAGTAATACGTTATAACGTATAACGTCATATAGAATTACGGTTTAACGTATAACGTCATATAGTAATGCGTCGTAACGTATAACGCCTTATAGTAATGCGTCGTACCGTATAACGTCATATAGAATTCCGGTTTAACGTATAACGAGATATATCAACGCGTCATAACGTATAACGACATATAGAATTGCGGAATAACGTATAACGTCATATAGTATCACGGCATAACATATAACGTCACATAGAATTACGTCATAACGGATAACGTCACATTGTAATACGTCATAACGTATAACGTCATATAGTATTACGGCATAACATATAACGTCACATAGAATTACGTCATAACGGATAACGTCACATAGTAAAACGTTATAACGTATAACGTCATATAGAATTACGGTTTAACGTATAACGCCATATAGTAATGAGTCATAACGTATAACGCCATATAGTAATACGTCATAACGTATAACGTCATATAGTATTGCGTCATAACGTATAACGTCGTATAGAATTACGTCATAACGGATGACGTCTTATAGTAATACGTCATAACGTATAACGTCATATAGCAATGCGTCATAACGTATGACGCCATATAGTAATGCGTCATAACGTATAGCGCCATATAGTAATGCGTCATAACGTATAACGCCACATAGTATTGCGTCATGATGTATAGCGTCATAGAGAACTAAGTCATAACATATAATGTCATATAGAATTGCGGCATAACGTATAACGTCATATAGTAATGCGTCATAACGTATAACGTCACATAGAATTACGGCATAATATATAACGTCACATAGAATTACGTCATAACGGATAACGTCACATAGTAAAACGTTATAACGTATAACGTCATATAGAATTACGGTTAAACGTATAACGTCATATAGTAATGAGTCATAACGTATAACGCCATATAGTAATACGGTATAACGTATAACGTCATTTTGAATTACTTCATAACGTATAACGTCACATAGTAATACGTCATAACGTATAAGGTCATATGGAATTTCGGTTTAACGTATAACGCCAGATAGCAATGCGTCATAACGTATAACGTCACATAGTAATACGTCATAACGAATAACGTCATATAGAATTACGGTTAAACATATAACGCCATATAGAAATGCGGTGAAACGTATAACGCCATATAGAGTTACGGTTTAACGTGTAACGTCATACAGTAATGCGTCATAACGTATAACGTCATATAGTATTGCGTCATGACGTATAACGTAACATAGTAATATGTCATAACGTATAAAGCCATTTAGTAATACGTCATAACGGATACCGTCACACAGTATTACGTAATAACGTATAACGTCATATAGAATTGCGGTCTAACGTATAACGTCATATAGTAGTGCGTCATAACGTATAACGCCATATAGTAATGCGTCATATGGTATAACGTCATAAAGAATTACGGTTTCAAGTATAGCACAATACAGTAATGCGTCATAACGTATAACGCCATATAGTAATCCGTCATAACGTATAACGTCATATAGTATTGCGTCATGACGCATAACGTAGCATAGAATTACGACATAACGTACTACACCAAATAGTAATACGTCATAACGTATAACGTCATATAGAATTACGACATAACGTATAGCGTCACATAGTAATACGTCATAACGTATAACGTCATAAAGAATTACTTCATAACCTATAACGTCACATAGTAATACGTTATATCGTATAACGTCATATAAAATTACGGTTTAACGTATAACGTCATACAGTAATGTATCATAACGTATAACGTCATATGGAGATACGGTTTAACGTATAACGTCACATAGCAAAACGTCATAACGTATAACGTCACATATTAAAACGACATAACGTATAACGTCATATAGAATTACGGTTTAACATATAACGTCATACTGTAATGCTTCATAACGTATAACGTCATATAGTATTGCGTCATGACGAATAACGTCGTATAGAATTACGTCATAACGGATAACGTCTTACAGTAATACGTCATATCGTAGAACGTCATATAGCTATGCGTCATAACGTATAACGCCATATAGTAATGCGTCATAACGTATAACGCCATATAGTAATGCGTCATAACGTATAACGCAATATAGTATTGCGTCATGATGTATAACGTCATACAGAATTACGTCATAACATATAATGTCATATAGTATTGCGTCATAACGTATAACGTCATATAGTATCACGGCATAACATATAACGTCACATAGAATTACGTCATAACGGATAACGTCACATTGTAATACGTCATAACGTATAACGTCATATAGTATTACGGCATAACATATAACGTCACATAGAATTACGTCATAACGTATAACGTCACATAGTATAACGTCATAACGTATAACGTCATATAGAATTACGGTTTAACGTATAACGTCATACAGTAATGCGTCATAACGTATAACGTCATATAGTATTGCGTCATAACGTATAACGTCGTATAGAATTACGTCATAACGGATAACGTCACATAGTAAAACGTTATAACGTATAACGTCATATAGAATTACGGTTAAACGTATAACGTCATATAGTAATGAGTCATAACGTATAACGCCATATAGTAATACGTCATAACGTATAACGTCATATAGAATTATTCTTTATCGTATAACGTCATACAGCAATTCCTCATATCGTATAACGTCACATAGTAATACGACACAACGAATAACGTCGTATAGAATTACGGTTAAACATATAACGCCATATAGAAATACGGTGAAACGTATAACGTCATATACCAATGAGTCATACCGTATAACGCCATATAGTAATACGGTGTAACGTATAACGTCATTTTGAATTACTTCATAACGTATAACGTCACATAGTAATCCGTCATAACGTATAACGTCATATAGAATTCCGGTTTAACGTATATCTCCATACAGTAATGCGTCATAACGTATAACGACATATAGAAATACGGAATAACGTATAACGTCACATAGTAATACGTTATAACCTATAACGTCATATAGAATTTCGGTTTAATGTATAACGCCATATAGCAATGCGTCATAACGTATAACGACATATAGAATTGCGGAATAACGTATAACATCATATAGTAAGGCGTCATGACGTATAACGTCACATCGAATTACGTCATAACATATAACGTCACATAGTAGAACTTCATAACGTATAACGTCATATAGAATTACGGTTTAACGTATAACGTCATACAGTAATGCGTCATAACGTATAACGTCATATAGTATTGCGTCATGACGTATAACATCACATAGTAATACGTCATAACGTATAACGTCATAAAGAATTACTTCATAACGTATAACGTCAAATAGTAATACGTTATAACCTATAACGTCATATAGAATTTCGGTTTAACGTATAACGTCATACAGTAATTCCTCATAACGTATAACGTCACATAGTAATACGTCACAACGAATAACGTCATATAGTATTGCGTCATGATGTATAACGTCATATAGAATTACGTCATGACATATAATGTCATATAGAAATACGGCATAATGTATAACGTCACATAGTAATACGTGATAACGTATAACGTCATATAGCATTACGGTTTAACGTATACCGTCATACAGTAATTCGTCATAACGTAAAACGTCATATCGAATTACGGTATAACGTATAACGTCACATAGTAATACGTCATAATGTATAACGTCATATAGAATTACGTCATAACGTATAACGTCACATAGTAATACGTCATAACGTATTACATCATATAGAATTTCGGTTTAACGTAACACGCCATATAGCAATGCGTCATAACATATAACGACATATAGAATTGCGGAATAACGTATAACATCATATAGTAAGGCGTCATGACGTATAACGTCATATCGAATTACGACATCACGTACAACATCACATAGTATTACGTCATAACGTATAACGTCATATAGAATTACTTCATAACGTATAACGTCACATAGTAATACGTCATAACGTATAACGTCATATAGAATTACGACATAACGTATAACGTCACATAGTAATACGTCATAACGTATAACGTCATATGGAATTCCGGTTTAACGTATATCTCCATACAGTAATGCGTCATAACGTATAACGACATATAGAAATACGGAATAACGTATAACGTCACATAGTAATACGTCATAACGTATAACTTCACATAGGAATACGCCATAACGTAAAACGCCATATAGTAATGCCTCATAACGTATAACGTCATATAGAATTGCGGAATAACGTATAACATCATATAGTAAGTCGTCATGACGTATAACGTCATATAGAATTACGACATAACGTATAACGTCACATAGTAATACGTCATAACGTATAACGTCATATAGAATTACAGCTTAACGTATAACGTCATACAGTAATGTGTCATAACGTATAACTTCACATAGGAATACGCCATAACGTATAACGTCATACAGAGTGATTCGTCATACCGTATAACGTCATATAGAATTCCGGTTTAACGTATAACGAGATATAGCAATGCGTCATAACGTATAACTACATATAGAATTACGACATAACGTACTACACCAAATAGTAATACGTCATAACGTATAACGTCATATAGAATTACGACATAACGTATAGCGTCACATAGTAATACGTCATAACGTATAACGTCATAAAGAATTACTTCATAACATATAACGTCACATAGTAATACGTTATATCGTATAACGTCATATAGTATTACGGTTTAACGTATAACGTCATATAGTAATGCGTCGTAACGTATAACGCCATATAGTAATGCGTCATACCGTATAACGTCACATAGTAATACGTCGTAACGTATAACGTCATGAAGAATTACTTCATAACATATAACGTCACATAGTAATACGTTATAACGTATAACGTCATATAGAATTACGGTTTAACGTATAACGTCATATAGTAATGCGTCGTAACGTATAACGCCTTATAGTAATGCGTCGTACCGTATAACGTCATATAGAAATCCGGTTTAACGTATAACGAGATATATCAACGCGTCATAACGTATAATGACATATAGAATTGCGGAATAACGTATAGCATCATATAGAATTATTGTTTAACGTATAACGTCATACAGCAATTTCTCATAAAGTATAACGTCATATAGTAATACGTCACAACGAATAACGTCATATAGAATTACTGTTAAACGTATAACGCCATTTAGAATTATGTTTTAACGTATAACGTAATATAGAATTACGGTGTAACGTATAATACCATAGCGTAATGCGTCATATCGTGTAACGTCACATAGTAATACGTCATAACGCATAACGTCATATAGAATTACGGTTTAACGTATAACGTCATACAGTAATGCATCATAACGTATAACGTCATATAGAATTACGGTTTAACGTATAACGTCACATAGCAAAACGTCATAACGTATAACGTCACATATTAAAACGTCATAACGTATAACGTCATATAGTATTGCGTCATGACGCATAACGTAGCATAGAATTACGACATAACGTACTACACCAAATAGTAATACGTCATAACGTATAACGTCATATAGAATTACGACATAACGTATAGCGTCACATAGTAATACGTCATAACGTATAACGTCATAAAGAATTACTTCATAACATATAACGTCACATAGTAATACGTTATATCGTATAACGTCATATAGTATTACGGTTTAACGTATAACGTCATATAGTAATGCGTCGTAACGTATAACGCCATATAGTAATGCGTCATACCGTATAACGTCACATAGTAATACGTCGTAACGTATAACGTCATTAAGAATTACTTCATAACATATAACGTCACATAGTAATACGTTATAACGTATAACGTCATATAGAATTACGGTTTAACGTATAACGTCATATAGTAATGCGTCGTAACGTATAACGCCTTATAGTAATGCGTCGTACCGTATAACGTCATATAGAATTCCGGTTTAACGTATAACGAGATATATCAACGCGTCATAACGTATAACGACATATAGAATTGCGGAATAACGTATAACGTCATATAGTATCACGGCATAACATATAACGTCACATAGAATTACGTCATAACGGATAACGTCACATTGTAATACGTCATAACGTATAACGTCATATAGTATTACGGCATAACATATAACGTCACATAGAATTACGTCATAACGGATAACGTCACATAGTAAAACGTTATAACGTATAACGTCATATAGAATTACGGTTTAACGTATAACGCCATATAGTAATGAGTCATAACGTATAACGCCATATAGTAATACGTCATAACGTATAACGTCATATAGTATTGCGTCATAACGTATAACGTCGTATAGAATTACGTCATAACGGATGACGTCTTATAGTAATACGTCATAACGTATAACGTCATATAGCAATGCGTCATAACGTATGACGCCATATAGTAATGCGTCATAACGTATAGCGCCATATAGTAATGCGTCATAACGTATAACGCCATATAGTATTGCGTCATGATGTATAGCGTCATAGAGAACTAAGTCATAACATATAATGTCATATAGAATTGCGGCATAACGTATAACGTCATATAGTAATGCGTCATAACGTATAACGTCACATAGAATTACGGCATAATATATAACGTCACATAGAATTACGTCATAACGGATAACGGCACATAGTAAAACGTTATAACGTATAACGTCATATAGAATTACGGTTAAACGTATAACGTCATATAGTAATGAGTCATAACGTATAACGCCATATAGTAATACGGTATAACGTATAACGTCATTTGGAATTACTTCATAACGTATAACGTCACATAGTAATACGTCATAACGTATAAGGTCATATGGAATTTCGGTTTAACGTATAACGCCAGATAGCAATGCGTCATAACGTATAACGTCACATAGTAATACGTCATAACGTATAACGTCATATAGAATTATTGTTTATCGTATAACGTCATACAGCAATTCCTCATATCGTATAACGTCACATAGTAATACGTCACAACGAATAACGTCATATAGAATTACGGTTAAACATATAACGCCATATAGAAATGCGGTGAAACGTATAACGCCATATAGAGTTACGGTTTAACGTGTAACGTCATACAGTAATGCGTCATAACGTATAACGTCATATAGTATTGCGTCATGACGTATAACGTAACATAGTAATATGTCATAACGTATAAAGCCATTTAGTAATACGTCATAACGGATACCGTCACACAGTATTACGTAATAACGTATAACGTCATATAGAATTGCGGTCTAACGTATAACGTCATATAGTAGTGCGTCATAACGTATAACGCCATATAGTAATGCGTCATATGGTATAACGTCATAAAGAATTACGGTTTCAAGTATAGCACAATACAGTAATGCGTCATAACGTATAACGCCATATAGTAATCCGTCATAACGTATAACGTCATATAGTATTGCGTCATGACGCATAACGTAGCATAGAATTACGACATAACGTACTACACCAAATAGTAATACGTCATAACGTATAACGTCATATAGAATTACGACATAACGTATAGCGTCACATAGTAATACGTCATAACGTATAACGTCATAAAGAATTACTTCATAACATATAACGTCACATAGTAATACGTTATATCGTATAACGTCATATAGTATTACGGTTTAACGTATAACGTCATATAGTAATGCGTCGTAACGTATAACGCCATATAGTAATGCGTCATACCGTATAACGTCACATAGTAATACGTCGTAACGTATAACGTCATAAAGAATTACTTCATAACATATAACGTCACATAGTAATACGTTATAACGTATAACGTCACATAGTAATACGTCATAACGTATAACGTCATGTAGAATTGTTGTTTAACGTATAACGTCATACAGTAATTCCTCATAACGTATAACGTCACATAGTAATACGTCACAACGAATAACGTCATATAGTATTGCGTCATGATGTATAACGTCATATAGAATTACGTCATGACATATAATGTCATATAGAAATACGGCATAATGTATAACGTCACATAGTAATACGTGATAACGTATAACGTCATATAGCATTACGGTTTAACGTATACCGTCATACAGTAATTCGTCATAACGTAAAACGTCATATCGAATTACGGTATAACGTATAACGTCACATAGTAATACGTCATAATGTATAACGTCATATAGAATTACGTCATAACGTATAACGTCACATAGTAATACGTCATAACGTATTACATCATATAGAATTTCGGTTTAACGTAACACGCCATATAGCAATGCGTCATAACATATAACGACATATAGAATTGCGGAATAACGTATAACATCATATAGTAAGGCGTCATGACGTATAACGTCATATCGAATTACGACATCACGTACAACATCACATAGTATTACGTCATAACGTATAACGTCATATAGAATTACTTCATAACGTATAACGTCACATAGTAATACGTCATAACGTATAACGTCATATAGAATTACGACATAACGTATAACGTCACATAGTAATACGTCATAACGTATAACGTCATATGGAATTCCGGTTTAACGTATATCTCCATACAGTAATGCGTTATAACGTATAACGACATATAGAAATACGGAATAACGTATAACGTCACATAGTAATACGTCATAACGTATAACTTCACATAGGAATACGCCATAACGTAAAACGCCATATAGTAATGCCTCATAACGTATAACGTCATATAGAATTGCGGAATAACGTATAACATCATATAGTAAGTCGTCATGACGCATAACGTCATATAGAATTACGACATAACGTATAACGTCACATAGTAATACGTCATAACGTATAACGTCATATAGAATTACAGCTTAACGTATAACGTCATACAGTAATGTGTCATAACGTATAACTTCACATAGGAATACGCCATAACGTATAACGTCATACAGAGTGATTCGTCATACCGTATAACGTCATATAGAATTCCGGTTTAACGTATAACGAGATATAGCAATGCGTCATAACGTATAACTACATATAGAATTACGACATAACGTACTACACCAAATAGTAATACGTCATAACGTATAACGTCATATAGAATTACGACATAACGTATAGCGTCACATAGTAATACGTCATAACGTATAACGTCATAAAGAATTACTTCATAACATATAACGTCACATAGTAATACGTTATATCGTATAACGTCATATAGTATTACGGTTTAACGTATAACGTCATATAGTAATGCGTCGTAACGTATAACGCCATATAGTAATGCGTCATACCGTATAACGTCACATAGTAATACGTCGTAACGTATAACGTCATTAAGAATTACTTCATAACATATAACGTCACATAGTAATACGTTATAACGTATAACGTCATATAGAATTACGGTTTAACGTATAACGTCATATAGTAATGCGTCGTAACGTATAACGCCTTATAGTAATGCGTCGTACCGTATAACGTCATATAGAATTCCGGTTTAACGTATAACGAGATATATCAACGCGTCATAACGTATAACGACATATAGAATTGCGGAATAACGTATAACGTCATATAGTATCACGGCATAACATATAACGTCACATAGAATTACGTCATAACGGATAACGTCACATTGTAATACGTCATAACGTATAACGTCATATAGTATTACGGCATAACATATAACGTCACATAGAATTACGTCATAACGGATAACGTCACATAGTAAAACGTTATAACGTATAACGTCATATAGAATTACGGTTTAACGTATAACGCCATATAGTAATGAGTCATAACGTATAACGCCATATAGTAATACGTCATAACGTATAACGTCATATAGTATTGCGTCATAACGTATAACGTCGTATAGAATTACGTCATAACGGATGACGTCTTATAGTAATACGTCATAACGTATAACGTCATATAGCAATGCGTCATAACGTATGACGCCATATAGTAATGAGTCATAACGTATAGCGCCATATAGTAATGCGTCATAACGTATAACGCCATATAGTATTGCGTCATGATGTATAGCGTCATAGAGAACTAAGTCATAACATATAATGTCATATAGAATTGCGGCATAACGTATAACGTCATATAGTAATGCGTCATAACGTATTACGTCACATAGAATTACGGCATAATATATAACGTCACATAGAATTACGTCATAACGGATAACGTCACATAGTAAAACGTCACAACGAATAACGTCATATAGAATTACTGTTAAACGTATAACGCCATTTAGAATTATGTTTTAACGTATAACGTAATATAGAATTACGGTGTAACGTATAATACCATAGCGTAATGCGTCATATCGTGTAACGTCACATAGTAATACGTCATAACGCATAACGTCATATAGAATTACGGTTTAACGTATAACGTCATACAGTAATGCATCATAACGTATAACGTCATATAGAATTACGGTTTAACGTATAACGTCACATAGCAAAACGTCATAACGTATAACGTCACATATTAAAACGTCATAACGTATAACGTCATATAGTATTGCGTCATGACGCATAACGTAGCATAGAATTACGACATAACGTACTACACCAAATAGTAATACGTCATAACGTATAACGTCATATAGAATTACGACATAACGTATAGCGTCACATAGTAATACGTCATAACGTATAACGTCATAAAGAATTACTTCATAACATATAACGTCACATAGTAATACGTTATATCGTATAACGTCATATAGTATTACGGTTTAACGTATAACGTCATATAGTAATGCGTCGTAACGTATAACGCCATATAGTAATGCGTCATACCGTATAACGTCACATAGTAATACGTCGTAACGTATAACGTCATTAAGAATTACTTCATAACATATAACGTCACATAGTAATACGTTATAACGTATAACGTCATATAGAATTACGGTTTAACGTATAACGTCATATAGTAATGCGTCGTAACGTATAACGCCTTATAGTAATGCGTCGTACCGTATAACGTCATATAGAATTCCGGTTTAACGTATAACGAGATATATCAACGCGTCATAACGTATAACGACATATAGAATTGCGGAATAACGTATAACGTCATATAGTATCACGGCATAACATATAACGTCACATAGAATTACGTCATAACGGATAACGTCACATTGTAATACGTCATAACGTATAACGTCATATAGTATTACGGCATAACATATAGCGTCACATAGAATTACGTCATAACGGATAACGTCACATAGTAAAACGTTATAACGTATAACGTCATATAGAATTACGGTTTAACGTATAACGCCATATAGTAATGAGTCATAACGTATAACGCCATATAGTAATACGTCATAACGTATAACGTCATATAGTATTGCGTCATAACGTATAACGTCGTATAGAATTACGTCATAACGGATGACGTCTTATAGTAATACGTCATAACGTATAACGTCATATAGCAATGCGTCATAACGTATGACGCCATATAGTAATGCGTCATAACGTATAGCGCCATATAGTAATGCGTCATAACGTATAACGCCATATAGTATTGCGTCATGATGTATAGCGTCATAGAGAACTAAGTCATAACATATAATGTCATATAGAATTGCGGCATAACGAATAACGTCATATAGTAATGCGTCATAACGTATAACGTCACATAGAATTACGGCATAATATATAACGTCACATAGAATTACGTCATAACGGATAACCTCACATAGTAAAACGTTATGACGTATAACGTCATATAGAATTACGGTTAAACTTATAACGTCATATAGTAATGAGTCATAACGTATAACGCCATATAGTAATACGGTATAACGTATAACGTCATTTTGAATTACTTCATAACGTATAACGTCACATAGTAATACGTCATAACGTATAAGGTCATATGGAATTTCGGTTTAACGTATAACGCCAGATAGCAATGCGTCATAACGTATAACGTCACATAGTAATACGTCATAACGTATAACGTCATATAGAATTATTGTTTATCGTATAACGTCATACAGCAATTCCTCATATCGTATAACGTCACATAGTAATACGTCACAACGAATAACGTCATATAGAATTACGGTTAAACATATAACGCCATATAGAAATGCGGTGAAACGTATAACGCCATATAGAGTTACGGTTTAACGTGTAACGTCATACAGTAATGCGTCATAACGTATAACGTCATATAGTATTGCGTCATGACGTATAACGTAACATAGTAATATGTCATAACGTATAAAGCCATTTAGTAATACGTCATAACGGATACCGTCACACAGTATTACGTAATAACGTATAACGTCATATAGAATTGCGGTCTAACGTATAACGTCATATAGTAGTGCGTCATAACGTATAACGCCATATAGTAATGCGTCATATGGTATAACGTCATAAAGAATTACGGTTTCAAGTATAGCACAATACAGTAATGCGTCATAACGTATAACGCCATATAGTAATCCGTCATAACGTATAACGTCATATAGTATTGCGTCATGACGCATAACGTAGCATAGAATTACGACATAACGTACTACACCAAATAGTAATACGTCATAACGTATAACGTCATATAGAATTACGACATAACGTATAGCGTCACATAGTAATACGTCATAACGTATAACGTCATAAAGAATTACTTATTAACATATAACGTCACATAGTAATACGTTATATCGTATAACGTCATATAGTATTACGGTTTAACGTATAACGTCATATAGTAATGCGTCGTAACGTATAACGCCATATAGTAATGCGTCATACCGTATAACGTCACATAGTAATACGTCGTAACGTATAACGTCATAAAGAATTACTTCATAACATATAACGTCACATAGTAATACGTTATAACGTATAACGTCACATAGTAATACGTCATAACGTATAACGTCATGTAGAATTGTTGTTTAACGTATAACGTCATACAGTAATTCCTCATAACGTATAACGTCACATAGTAATACGTCACAACGAATAACGTCATATAGTATTGCGTCATGATGTATAACGTCATATAGAATTACGTCACGACATATAATGTCATATAGAAATACGGCATAATGTATAACGTCACATAGTAATACGTGATAACGTATAACGTCATATAGCATTACGGTTTAACGTATACCGTCATACAGTAATTCGTCATAACGTAAAACGTCATATCGAATTACGGTATAACGTATAACGTCACATAGTAATACGTCATAATGTATAACGTCATATAGAATTACGTCATAACGTATAACGTCACATAGTAATACGTCATAACGTATTACATCATATAGAATTTCGGTTTAACGTAACACGCCATATAGCAATGCGTCATAACATATAACGACATATAGAATTGCGGAATAACGTATAACATCATATAGTAAGGCGTCATGACGTATAACGTCATATCGAATTACGACATCACGTACAACATCACATAGTATTACGTCATAACGTATAACGTCATATAGAATTACTTCATAACGTATAACGTCACATAGTAATACGTCATAACGTATAACGTCATATAGAATTACGACATAACGTATAACGTCACATAGTAATACGTCATAACGTATAACGTCATATGGAATTCCGGTTTAACGTATATCTCCATACAGTAATGCGTCATAACGTATAACGACATATAGAAATACGGAATAACGTATAACGTCACATAGTAATACGTCATAACGTATAACTTCACATAGGAATACGCCATAACGTAAAACGCCATATAGTAATGCCTCATAACGTATAACGTCATATAGAATTGCGGAATAACGTATAACATCATATAGTAAGTCGTCATGACGCATAACGTCATATAGAATTACGACATAACGTATAACGTCACATAGTAATACGTCATAACGTATAACGTCATATAGAATTACAGCTTAACGTATAACGTCATACAGTAATGTGTCATAACGTATAACTTCACATAGGAATACGCCATAACGTATAACGTCATACAGAGTGATTCGTCATACCGTATAACGTCATATAGAATTCCGGTTTAACGTATAACGAGATATAGCAATGCGTCATAACGTATAACTACATATAGAATTACGACATAACGTACTACACCAAATAGTAATACGTCATAACGTATAACGTCATATAGAATTACGACATAACGTATAGCGTCACATAGTAATACGTCATAACGTATAACGTCATAAAGAATTACTTCATAACATATAACGTCACATAGTAATACGTTATATCGTATAACGTCATATAGTATTACGGTTTAACGTATAACGTCATATAGTAATGCGTCGTAACGTATAACGCCATATAGTAATGCGTCATACCGTATAACGTCACATAGTAATACGTCGTAACGTATAACGTCATTAAGAATTACTTCATAACATATAACGTCACATAGTAATACGTTATAACGTATAACGTCATATAGAATTACGGTTTAACGTATAACGTCATATAGTAATGCGTCGTAACGTATAACGCCTTATAGTAATGCGTCGTACCGTATAACGTCATATAGAATTCCGGTTTAACGTATAACGAGATATATCAACGCGTCATAACGTATAACGACATATAGAATTGCGGAATAACGTATAACGTCATATAGTATCACGGCATAACATATAACGTCACATAGAATTACGTCATAACGGATAACGTCACATTGTAATACGTCATAACGTATAACGTCATATAGTATTACGGCATAACATATAACGTCACATAGAATTACGTCATAACGGATAACGTCACATAGTAAAACGTTATAACGTATAACGTCATATAGAATTACGGTTTAACGTATAACGCCATATAGTAATGAGTCATAACGTATAACGCCATATAGTAATACGTCATAACGTATAACGTCATATAGTATTGCGTCATAACGTATAACGTCGTATAGAATTACGTCATAACGGATGACGTCTTATAGTAATACGTCATAACGTATAACGTCATATAGCAATGCGTCATAACGTATGACGCCATATAGTAATGAGTCATAACGTATAGCGCCATATAGTAATGCGTCATAACGTATAACGCCATATAGTATTGCGTCATGATGTATAGCGTCATAGAGAACTAAGTCATAACATATAATGTCATATAGAATTGCGGCATAACGTATAACGTCATATAGTAATGCGTCATAACGTATAACGTCACATAGAATTACGGCATAATATATAACGTCACATAGAATTACGTCATAACGGATAACGTCACATAGTAAAACGTTATAACGTATAACGTCATATAGAATTACGGTTAAACGTATAACGTCATATAGTAATGAGTCATAACGTATAACGCCATATAGTAATACGGTATAACGTATAACGTCATTTTGAATTACTTCATAACGTATAACGTCACATAGTAATACGTCATAACGTATAAGGTCATATGGAATTTCGGTTTAACGTATAACGCCAGATAGCAATGCGTCATAACGTATAACGTCACATAGTAATACGTCATAACGTATAACGTCATATAGAATTATTGTTTATCGTATAACGTCATACAGCAATTCCTCATATCGTATAACGTCACATAGTAATACGTCACAACGAATAACGTCATATAGAATTACGGTTAAACATATAACGCCATATAGAAATGCGGTGAAACGTATAACGCCATATAGAGTTACGGTTTAACGTGTAACGTCATACAGTAATGCGTCATAACGTATAACGTCATATAGTATTGCGTCATGACGTATAACGTAACATAGTAATATGTCATAACGTATAAAGCCATTTAGTAATACGTCATAACGGATACCGTCACACAGTATTACGTAATAACGTATAACGTCATATAGAATTGCGGTCTAACGTATAACGTCATATAGTAGTGCGTCATAACGTATAACGCCATATAGTAATGCGTCATATGGTATAACGCCATAAAGAATTACGGTTTCAAGTATAGCACAATACAGTAATGCGTCATAACGTATAACGCCATATAGTAATCCGTCATAACGTATAACGTCATATAGTATTGCGTCATGACGCATAACGTAGCATAGAATTACGACATAACGTACTACACCAAATAGTAATACGTCATAACGTAAAACGTCATATAGAATTACGACATAACGTATAGCGTCACATAGTAATACGTCATAACGTATAACGTCATAAAGAATTACTTCATAACATATAACGTCACATAGTAATACGTTATATCGTATAACGTCATATAGTATTACGGTTTAACGTATAACGTCATATAGTAATGCGTCGTAACGTATAACGCCATATAGTAATGCGTCATACCGTATAACGTCACATAGTAATACGTCGTAACGTATAACGTCATAAAGAATTACTTCATAACATATAACGTCACATAGTAATACGTTATAACGTATAACGTCATATAGAATTACGGTTTAACGTATAACGTCATATAGTAATGCGTCGTAACGTATAACGCCTTATAGTAATGCGTCGTACCGTATAACGTCATATAGAATTCCGGTTTAACGTATAACGAGATATATCAAGGCGTCATAACGTATAACGACATATAGAATTGCGGAATAACGTATAGCATCATATAGAATTATTGTTTAACGTATAACGTCATACAGCAAATCCTCATAACGTATAACGTCATATAGTAATACGTCACAACGAATAACGTCATATAGAATTACTGTTAAACGTATAACGCCATTTAGAATTATGTTTTAACGTATGACGTAATATAGAATTACGGTGTAACGTATAATACCATAGCGTAATGCGTCATATCGTGTAACGTCACATAGTAATACGTCATAACGCATAACGTCATATAGAATTACGGTTTAACGTATAACGTCATACAGTAATGCATCATAACGTATAACGTCATATAGAATTACGGTTTAACGTATAACGTCACATAGCAAAACGTCATAACGAATAACGTCACATAGTAAAACGTTATAACGTATAACGTCATATAGAATTACGGTTTAACGTATAACGCCATATAGTAATGCGTCATGACGTATAACGCCATATAGTAATACGTCATAACGTATAACGTCATATTGAATTACGTCATAACGTATAACGTCATATAGAATTTCGGTTTAACGTATAACGCCATAAAGAATTACGTCATAACGTATAACGTCACATAGTATAACGTCATAACGTATAACGTCATATAGAATTACGGTTTAACGTATAACGTCATACAGTAATGCGTCATAACGTATAACGTCATATAGTATTGCGTCATAACGTATAACGTCGTATAGTATTACGTCATAACGGATGACGTCTTATAGTAATACGTCATAACGTATAACGTCATATAGCAATGCGTCATAACGTATGACGCCATGTAGTAATGCGTCATAACGTATAGCGCCATATAGTAATGCGTCATAACGTATAACGCCATATAGTATTGCGTCATGATGTATAGCGTCATAGAGAACTAAGTCATAACATATAATGTCATATAGAATTGCGGCATAACGTATAACGTCATATAGTAATGCGTCATAACGTATAACGTCACATAGAATTACGGCATAATATATAACGTCACATAGAATTATGTCATAACGGATAACGTCACATAGTAAAACGTTATAACGTATAACGTCATATAGAATTACGGTTAAACGTATAACGTCATATAGTAATGAGTCATAACGTATAACGTCATATAGTATTGCGTCATAACGTATAACGTCGTATAGAATTACGTCATAACGGATAACGTCACATAGTAGTACGTCATAACTCATAACGTCATATAGAATTTCGGTTTAACGTATAACATCATACAGTAATGCGTCATAACGTATAACGTCATATAGTATTGCGTCATGACGTATAACGTCGTATAGATTTACATCATAACGGATAACGTCTCATAGTAATACGTCATAACGCATAACGCCACACAGTATTACGTAATAACGTATAACGTCATATAGTAATGCGTCATAACGTATAACGTCATATCGAAGAACGTCATAACGTATAACGTCATACAGAATTTCGGTTTAACGTATAACATCATACAGTAATGCGTCATAACGTGTAACGTCACATAGTAATACGTCATAACGTATAACGTCATATCGAATTACGTCATAACGTATAACGTCATATAGAATTTCGGTTTAACGTATAACATCATACAGTAATGCGTCATAACGTATAACGTCATATAGTATTGCGTCATGACGTATAACGTCGTATAGATTTACATCATAACGGATAACGTCTCATAGTAATACGTCATAACGCATAACGCCACACAGTATTACGTAATAACGTATAACGTCATATAGTAATGCGTCATAACGTATAACGTCATATCGAAGAACGTCATAACGTATAACGTCATACAGAATTTCGGTTTAACGTATAACATCATACAGTAATGCGTCATAACGTGTAACGTCACATAGTAATACGTCATAACGTATAACGTCATATCGAATTACGTCATAACGTATAACGTCATATAGAATTTCGGTTTAACGTATAACATCATACAGTAATGCGTCATAACGTATAACGTCATATAGTATTGCGTCATGACGTATAACGTCGTATAGATTTACATCATAACGGATAACGTCTCATAGTAATACGTCATAACGTATAACGCCACACAGTATTACGTAATAACGTATAACGTCATATAGAATTACGGTTTAACGTATAACGCCATATAGTAATGCGTCATAACGTGTAACGTCACATAGTAGTACGTCATAACTCATAACGTCATATAGAATTACGGTTTAACGCTTAACGCCATATAGTAATGCGTCATAACGTATAACGCCATATTGTAATGCGTCATAACGTATAACGTCATATAGTATTGCGTCATTACATATAACGTCATATAGAAATACGGTGAAACGTATAACGCCATATAGAGTTACGTTTTAACGTATAACCTTATATAGCATGACGGTTTAACGTATAGCGCCATATAGTAATGCGTCATAACGTATAACACCATTTAGTAATGCGTCGTACCGTATAACGCAATATAGTAATGCGTCATAACGTATAACGTCATATAGTATTGCGTCATGATGTATAACGTCATATAGAATTACGTCATGACATATAATGTCATATAGAAATACCATAATGTATAACGTCACATTGTAATACGTGATAACGTATAACGTCATATAGCATTACGGTTTAACGTGTAACGTCATACAGTAATTCGTCATAACGTAAAACGTCATATAGAGTTATTGTTTAACGTATAACGTCATACAGTAATTCCGCATAACGTATAACGTCATACAGAATTACGTCATAACGAATAACGTCATATAGAATTACGGTTAAACGTATAACGCCATATAGAATTACGGTTTAACGTATAACGTTATATAGTAACGCGTCATAACGTGTAACGCGACATAGCAATACGTCATAACGTATAACGTCATATAGAATTATTGTTTAACGTATAACGTCATACAGTAATTCCTCATAACGTATAACGTCACATAGTAATACGTCACAACGAATAACGTCATATAGAATTACGGTTTATCGTATAAAGCCATATAGTAATAAGTCATAACGTATAACGCCATATAGTAATACGTCATGACGTATAACATCACATAGTAATTCGTCATAACGTATAACGCCATATAGTAATACGTCATAACGTACAACGCCATATAGTAATACGTCATAACGTATAACGTCACATAGAATTACGGTTTAACGTATAACGTCATAGTTTAATGCGTCATAACGTATAACGCCATATAGTAATCCGTCATAACTTATAACGTCATATAGTATTGCGTCATGACGCATAACGTAGCATAGAATTACGACATAACGTACTACACCAAATAGTAATACGTCATAACGTATAACGTCATATAGAATTACGACATAACGTATAGCGTCACATAGTAATACGTCATAACGTATAACGTCATAAAGAATTACTTCATAACATATAACGTCACATAGTAATACGTTATAACGTATAACGTCACATAGTAATACGTCATAACGTATAACGTCATGTAGAATTGTTGTTTAACGTATAACGTCATACAGTAATTCCTCATAACGTATAACGTCACATAGTAATACGTCACAACGAATAACGTCATATAGTATTGCGTCATGATGTATAACGTCATATAGAATTACGTCATGACATATAATGTCATATAGAAATACGGCATAATGTATAACGTCACATAGTAATACGTGATAACGTATAACGTCATATAGCATTACGGTTTAACGTATACCGTCATACAGTAATTCGTCATAACGTAAAACGTCATATCGAATTACGGTATAACGTATAACGTCACATAGTAATACGTCATAATGTATAACGTCATATAGAATTACGTCATAACGTATAACGTCACATAGTAATACGTCATAACGTATTACATCATATAGAATTTCGGTTTAACGTAACACGCCATATAGCAATGCGTCATAACATATAACGACATATAGAATTGCGGAATAACGTATAACATCATATAGTAAGGCGTCATGACGTATAACGTCATATCGAATTACGACATCACGTACAACATCACATAGTATTACGTCATAACGTATAACGTCATATAGAATTACTTCATAACGTATAACGTCACATAGTAATACGTCATAACGTATAACGTCATATAGAATTACGACATAACGTATAACGTCACATAGTAATACGTCATAACGTATAACGTCATATGGAATTCCGGTTTAACGTATATCTCCATACAGTAATGCGTCATAACGTATAACGACATATAGAAATACGGAATAACGTATAACGTCACATAGTAATACGTCATAACGTATAACTTCACATAGGAATACGCCATAACGTAAAACGCCATATAGTAATGCCTCATAACGTATAACGTCATATAGAATTGCGGAATAACGTATAACATCATATAGTAAGTCGTCATGACGCATAACGTCATATAGAATTACGACATAACGTATAACGCCATATAGTAATCCGTCATAACGTATAACGTCATATAGTATTGCGTCATGACGCATAACGTAGCATAGAATTACGACATAACGTACTACACCAAATAGTAATACGTCATAACGTATAACGTCATATAGAATTACGACATAACGTATAGCGTCACATAGTAATACGTCATAACGTATAACGTCATAAAGAATTACTTCATAACATATAACGTCACATAGTAATACGTTATAACGTATAACGTCACATAGTAATACGTCATAACGTATAACGTCATGTAGAATTGTTGTTTAACGTATAACGTCATACAGTAATTCCTCATAACGTATAACGTCACATAGTAATACGTCACAACGAATAACGTCATATAGTATTGCGTCATGATGTATAACGTCATATAGAATTACGTCATGACATATAATGTCATATAGAAATACGGCATAATGTATAACGTCACATAGTAATACGTGATAACGTATAACGTCATATAGCATTACGGTTTAACGTATACCGTCATACAGTAATTCGTCATAACGTAAAACGTCATATCGAATTACGGTATAACGTATAACGTCACATAGTAATACGTCATAATGTATAACGTCATATAGAATTACGTCATAACGTATAACGTCACATAGTAATACGTCATAACGTATTACATCATATAGAATTTCGGTTTAACGTAACACGCCATATAGCAATGCGTCATAACATATAACGACATATAGAATTGCGGAATAACGTATAACATCATATAGTAAGGCGTCATGACGTATAACGTCATATCGAATTACGACATCACGTACAACATCACATAGTATTACGTCATAACGTATAACGTCATATAGAATTACTTCATAACGTATAACGTCACATAGTAATACGTCATAACGTATAACGTCATATAGAATTACGACATAACGTATAACGTCACATAGTAATACGTCATAACGTATAACGTCATATGGAATTCCGGTTTAACGTATATCTCCATACAGTAATGCGTCATAACGTATAACGACATATAGAAATACGGAATAACGTATAACGTCACATAGTAATACGTCATAACGTATAACTTCACATAGGAATACGCCATAACGTAAAACGCCATATAGTAATGCCTCATAACGTATAACGTCATATAGAATTGCGGAATAACGTATAACATCATATAGTAAGTCGTCATGACGCATAACGTCATATAGAATTACGACATAACGTATAACGTCACATAGTAATACGTCATAACGTATAACGTCATATAGAATTACAGCTTAACGTATAACGTCATACAGTAATGTGTCATAACGTATAACTTCACATAGGAATACGCCATAACGTATAACGTCATACAGAGTGATTCGTCATACCGTATAACGTCATATAGAATTCCGGTTTAACGTATAACGAGATATAGCAATGCGTCATAACGTATAACTACATATAGAATTACGACATAACGTACTACACCAAATAGTAATACGTCATAACGTATAACGTCATATAGAATTACGACATAACGTATAGCGTCACATAGTAATACGTCATAACGTATAACGTCATAAAGAATTACTTCATAACATATAACGTCACATAGTAATACGTTATATCGTATAACGTCATATAGTATTACGGTTTAACGTATAACGTCATATAGTAATGCGTCGTAACGTATAACGCCATATAGTAATGCGTCATACCGTATAACGTCACATAGTAATACGTCGTAACGTATAACGTCATTAAGAATTACTTCATAACATATAACGTCACATAGTAATACGTTATAACGTATAACGTCATATAGAATTACGGTTTAACGTATAACGTCATATAGTAATGCGTCGTAACGTATAACGCCTTATAGTAATGCGTCGTACCGTATAACGTCATATAGAATTCCGGTTTAACGTATAACGAGATATATCAACGCGTCATAACGTATAACGACATATAGAATTGCGGAATAACGTATAACGTCATATAGTATCACGGCATAACATATAACGTCACATAGAATTACGTCATAACGGATAACGTCACATTGTAATACGTCATAACGTATAACGTCATATAGTATTACGGCATAACATATAACGTCACATAGAATTACGTCATAACGGATAACGTCACATAGTAAAACGTTATAACGTATAACGTCATATAGAATTACGGTTTAACGTATAACGCCATATAGTAATGAGTCATAACGTATAACGCCATATAGTAATACGTCATAACGTATAACGTCATATAGTATTGCGTCATAACGTATAACGTCGTATAGAATTACGTCATAACGTAAAACGCCATATAGTAATGCCTCATAACGTATAACGTCATATAGAATTGCGGAATAACGTATAACATCATATAGTAAGTCGTCATGACGCATAACGTCATATAGAATTACGACATAACGTATAACGTCACATAGTAATACGTCATAACGTATAACGTCATATAGAATTACAGCTTAACGTATAACGTCATACAGTAATGTGTCATAACGTATAACTTCACATAGGAATACGCCATAACGTATAACGTCATACAGAGTGATTCGTCATACCGTATAACGTCATATAGAATTCCGGTTTAACGTATAACGAGATATAGCAATGCGTCATAACGTATAACTACATATAGAATTACGACATAACGTACTACACCAAATAGTAATACGTCATAACGTATAACGTCATATAGAATTACGACATAACGTATAGCGTCACATAGTAATACGTCATAACGTATAACGTCATAAAGAATTACTTCATAACATATAACGTCACATAGTAATACGTTATATCGTATAACGTCATATAGTATTACGGTTTAACGTATAACGTCATATAGTAATGCGTCGTAACGTATAACGCCATATAGTAATGCGTCATACCGTATAACGTCACATAGTAATACGTCGTAACGTATAACGTCATTAAGAATTACTTCATAACATATAACGTCACATAGTAATACGTTATAACGTATAACGTCATATAGAATTACGGTTTAACGTATAACGTCATATAGTAATGCGTCGTAACGTATAACGCCTTATAGTAATGCGTCGTACCGTATAACGTCATATAGAATTCCGGTTTAACGTATAACGAGATATATCAACGCGTCATAACGTATAACGACATATAGAATTGCGGAATAACGTATAACGTCATATAGTATCACGGCATAACATATAACGTCACATAGAAATACGTCATAACGGATAACGTCACATTGTAATACGTCATAACGTATAACGTCATATAGTATTACGGCATAACATATAACGTCACATAGAATTACGTCATAACGGATAACGTCACATAGTAATACGTCATAACGTATAAGGTCATATGGAATTTCGGTTTAACGTATAACGCCAGATAGCAATGCGTCATAACGTATAACGTCACATAGTAATACTTCATAACGTATAACGTCATATAGAATTATTGTTTATCGTATAACGTCATACAGCAATTCCTCATATCGTATAACGTCACATAGTAATACGTCACAACGAATAACGTCATATAGAATTACGGTTAAACATATAACGCCATATAGAAATGCGGTGAAACGTATAACGCCATATAGAGTTACGGTTTAACGTGTAACGTCATACAGTAATGCGTCATAACGTATAACGTCATATAGTATTGCGTCATGACGTATAACGTAACATAGTAATATGTCATAACGTATAAAGCCATTTAGTAATACGTCATAACGGATACCGTCACACAGTATTACGTAATAACGTATAACGTCATATAGAATTGCGGTCTAACGTATAACGTCATATAGTAGTGCGTCATAACGTATAACGCCATATAGTAATGCGTCATATGGTATAACGCCATAAAGAATTACGGTTTCAAGTATAGCACAATACAGTAATGCGTCATAACGTATAACGCCATATAGTAATCCGTCATAACGTATAACGTCATATAGTATTGCGTCATGACGCATAACGTAGCATAGAATTACGACATAACGTACTACACCAAATAGTAATACGTCATAACGTAAAACGTCATATAGAATTACGACATAACGTATAGCGTCACATAGTAATACGTCATAACGTATAACGTCATAAAGAATTACTTCATAACATATAACGTCACATAGTAATACGTTATATCGTATAACGTCATATAGTATTACGGTTTAACGTATAACGTCATATAGTAATGCGTCGTAACGTATAACGCCATATAGTAATGCGTCATACCGTATAACGTCACATAGTAATACGTCGTAACGTATAACGTCATAAAGAATTACTTCATAACATATAACGTCACATAGTAATACGTTATAACGTATAACGTCATATAGAATTACGGTTTAACGTATAACGTCATATAGTAATGCGTCGTAACGTATAACGCCTTATAGTAATGCGTCGTACCGTATAACGTCATATAGAATTCCGGTTTAACGTATAACGAGATATATCAAGGCGTCATAACGTATAACGACATATAGAATTGCGGAATAACGTATAGCATCATATAGAATTATTGTTTAACGTATAACGTCATACAGCAAATCCTCATAACGTATAACGTCATATAGTAATACGTCACAACGAATAACGTCATATAGAATTACTGTTAAACGTATAACGCCATTTAGAATTATGTTTTAACGTATAACGTAATATAGAATTACGGTGTAACGTATAATACCATAGCGTAATGCGTCATATCGTGTAACGTCACATAGTAATACGTCATAACGCATAACGTCATATAGAATTACGGTTTAACGTATAACGTCATACAGTAATGCATCATAACGTATAACGTCATATAGAATTACGGTTTAACGTATAACGTCACATGGCAAAACGTCATAACGAATAACGTCACATAGTAAAACGTTATAACGTATAACGTCATATAGAATTACGGTTTAACGTATAACGCCATATAGTAATGCGTCATGACGTATAACGCCATATAGTAATACGTCATAACGTATAACGTCATATTGAATTACGTCATAACGTATAACGTCATATAGAATTTCGGTTTAACGTATAGCGCCATAAAGAATTACGTCATAACGTATAACGTCACATAGTATAACGTCATAACGTATAACGTCATATAGAATTACGGTTTAACGTATAACGTCATACAGTAATGCGTCATAACGTATAACGTCATATAGTATTGCGTCATAACGTATAACGTCGTATAGTATTACGTCATAACGGATGACGTCTTATAGTAATACGTCATAACGTATAACGTCATATAGCAATGCGTCATAACGTATGACGCCATGTAGTAATGCGTCATAACGTATAGCGCCATATAGTAATGCGTCATAACGTATAACGCCATATAGTATTGCGTCATGATGTATAGCGTCATAGAGAACTAAGTCATAACATATAATGTCATATAGAATTGCGGCATAACGTATAACGTCATATAGTAATGCGTCATAACGTATAACGTCACATAGAATTACGGCATAATATATAACGTCACATAGAATTATGTCATAACGGATAACGTCACATAGTAAAACGTTATAACGTATAACGTCATATAGAATTACGGTTAAACGTATAACGTCATATAGTAATGAGTCATAACGTATAACGTCATATAGTATTGCGTCATAACGTATAACGTCGTATAGAATTACGTCATAACGGATAACGTCACATAGTAGTACGTCATAACTCATAACGTCATATAGAATTTCGGTTTAACGTATAACATCATACAGTAATGCGTCATAACGTATAACGTCATATAGTATTGCGTCATGACGTATAACGTCGTATAGATTTACATCATAACGGATAACGTCTCATAGTAATACGTCATAACGCATAACGCCACACAGTATTACGTAATAACGTATAACGTCATATAGTAATGCGTCATAACGTATAACGTCATATCGAAGAACGTCATAACGTATAACGTCATACAGAATTTCGGTTTAACGTATAACATCATACAGTAATGCGTCATAACGTGTAACGTCACATAGTAATACGTCATAACGTATAACGTCATATCGAATTACGTCATAACGTATAACGTCATATAGAATTTCGGTTTAACGTATAACATCATACAGTAATGCGTCATAACGTATAACGTCATATAGTATTGCGTCATGACGTATAACGTCGTATAGATTTACATCATAACGGATAACGTCTCATAGTAATACGTCATAACGTATAACGCCACACAGTATTACGTAATAACGTATAACGTCATATAGAATTACGGTTTAACGTATAACGCCATATAGTAATGCGTCATAACGTGTAACGTCACATAGTAGTACGTCATAACTCATAACGTCATATAGAATTACGGTTTAACGCTTAACGCCATATAGTAATGCGTCATAACGTATAACGCCATATTGTAATGCGTCATAACGTATAACGTCATATAGTATTGCGTCATTACATATAACGTCATATAGAAATACGGTGAAACGTATAACGCCATATAGAGTTACGTTTTAACGTATAACCTTATATAGCATGACGGTTTAACGTATAGCGCCATATAGTAATGCGTCATAACGTATAACACCATTTAGTAATGCGTCGTACCGTATAACGCAATATAGTAATGCGTCATAACGTATAACGTCATATAGTATTGCGTCATGATGTATAACGTCATATAGAATTACGTCATGACATATAATGTCATATAGAAATACCATAATGTATAACGTCACATTGTAATACGTGATAACGTATAACGTCATATAGCATTACGGTTTAACGTGTAACGTCATACAGTAATTCGTCATAACGTAAAACGTCATATAGAGTTATTGTTTAACGTATAACGTCATACAGTAATTCCGCATAACGTATAACGTCATACAGAATTACGTCATAACGAATAACGTCATATAGAATTACGGTTAAACGTATAACGCCATATAGAATTACGGTTTAACGTATAACGTTATATAGTAACGCGTCATAACGTGTAACGCGACATAGCAATACGTCATAACGTATAACGTCATATAGAATTATTGTTTAACGTATAACGTCATACAGTAATTCCTCATAACGTATAACGTCACATAGTAATACGTCACAACGAATAACGTCATATAGAATTACGGTTTAACGTATAACGCCATATAGTAATGAGTCATAACGTATAACGCCATATAGTAATACGTCATGACGTATAACATCACATAGTAATTCGTCATAACGTATAACGCCATATAGTAATACGTCATAACGTACAACGCCATATAGTAATACGTCATAACGTATAACGTCACATAGAATTACGGTTTAACGTATAACGTCATAGTTTAATGCGTCATAACGTATAACGCCATATAGAATTACGGCATAACGTATAACGTAACATAGAATTACGTCATAACGGATAACGTCACATAGTAGTACGTCATAACTCATAACGTCATATAGAATTTCGGTTTAACGTATAACATCATACAGTATTGCGTCATGACGTATAACGTCGTATAGATTTACATCATAACGGATAACGTCTCATAGTAATACGTCATAACGTATAACGTCACATAGAATTACGGTTTAACGTATAACGTCATAGTTTAATGCGTCATAACGTATAACGCCATATAGAATTACGGCATAACGTATAACGTACCATAGAATTACGTCATAACGGATAACGTCACATAGTAGTACGACATAACTCATAACGTCATATAGAATTACGGTTTAACGTATAACGCCATATAGTAATGCGTCATAACGTGTAACGTCACATAGTAATACGTCATAACGTATAACGTCATATCGAATTACGTCATAACGTATAACGTCATATAGAATTTCGGTTTAACGTATAACATCATACAGTATTGCGTCATGACGTATAACGTCGTATAGATTTACATCATAACGGATAACGTTTCATAGTAATACGTCATAACGTATAACGCCACACAGTATTACGTAATAACGTATAACGTCATATAGTATTACGGTTTAACGTATAACGCCATATAGTAATGCGTCATAACGTGTAACGTCACATAGTAGTACGTCATAACTCATAACGTCATATAGAATTACGGTTTAACGCTTAACGCCATATAGTAATGCGTCATAACGTATAACGCCATATTGTAATGCGTCATAACGTATAACGTCATATAGTATTGCGTCATTACATATAACGTCATATAGAAATACGGTGAAACGTATAACGCCATATAGTGTTACGTTTTAACGTATAACCTTATATAGCATGACGGTTTAACGTATAGCGCCATATAGTAATGCGTCGTAACGTATAACGCCTTATAGTAATGCGTCGTACCGTATAACGCAATATAGTAATGCGTCATAACGTATAACGTCATATAGTATTGCGTCATGATGTATAACGTCATATAGAATTACGTCATGACATATAATGTCATATAGAAATACCATAATGTATAACGTCACATTGTAATATGTGATAACGTATAACGTCATATAGCATTACGGTTTAACGTGTAACGTCATACAGTAATTCGTCATAACGTAAAACGTCATATAGAGTTATTGTTTAACGTATAACGTCACATAGTAATACGTCATAACGTATAACATCATATAGAATTTCGGTTTAACGTATAACGCCATATAGCAATGCCTCATAACGTATAACGTCATATAGAATTGCGGAATAACGTATAACATCATATAGTAAGGCGTCATGACGTATAACGTCATATAGTATTGCGTCATGACATATATCGTCATATAGAAATACGGTGAAACGTATAACGCCATATAGAGTTACGTTTTAACGTATAACCTTATATAGCATGACGGTTTAACGTATAGCGCCATATAGTAATGCGTCATAACGTATAACGCCATAAAGAATTACGTCATAACGTATAACGTCACATAGTATAACGTCATAACGTATAACGTCATATAGAATTACGGTTTAACGTATAACGTCATACAGTAATGCGTCATAACGTATAACGTCATATAGTATTGCGTCATAACGTATAACGTCGTATAGAATTACGTCATAACGGATGACGTCTTATAGTAATACGTCATAACGTATAACGTCATATAGCAATGCGTCATAACGTATGACGCCATATAGTAATGCGTCATAACGTATAGCGCCATATAGTAATGCGTCATAACGTATAACGCCATATAGTATTGCGTCATGATGTATAGCGTCATATAGAACTAAGTCATAACATATAATGTCATATAGAATTGCGGCATAACGTATAACGTCATATAGTAATGCGTCATAACGTATAACGTCACATAGAATTACGGCATAATATATAACGTCACATAGAATTACGTCATAACGGATAACGTCACATAGTAAAACGTTATAACGTATAACGTCATATAGAATTACGGTTAAACGTATAACGTCATATAGTAATGAGTCATAACGTATAACGCCATATAGTAATACGGTATAACGTATAACGTCATTTTGAATTACTTCATAACGTATAACGTCACATAGTAATACGTCATAACGTATATGGTCATATAGTATTACGGTTTAACGTATAACATCATATAGTAAGGCGTCATGACGTATAACGTCATATAGAATTATTGTTTAACGTATAACGTCATACAGTAATTCCTCATAACGTATAACGTCACATAGTAATACGTCATAACGTATAACGTCATATAGAATTATTGTTTAACGTATAACGTCATACAGTAATTCCTCATAACGTATAACGTCACATAGTAATACGTCACAACGAATAACGTCATATAGAATTACGGTTTAACGTATAACGCCATATAGTAATGAGTCATAACGTATAACGCCATATAGTAATACGTCATGACGTATAACATCACATAGTAATTCGTCATAACGTATAACGCCATATAGTAATACGTCATAACGTACAACGCCATATAGTAATACGTCATAACGTATAACGTCACATAGAATTACGGTTTAACGTATAACGTCATAGTTTAATGCGTCATAACGTATAACGCCATATAGAATTACGGCATAACGTATAACGTAACATAGAATTACGTCATAACGGATAACGTCACATAGTAGTACGTCATAACTCATAACGTCATATAGAATTACGGTTTAACGTATAACGCCATATAGTAATGCGTCATAACGTGTAACGTCACATAGTAATACGTCATAACGTATAACGTCATATCGAATTACGTCATAACGTATAACGTCATATAGAATTTCGGTTTAACGTATAACATCATACAGTATTGCGTCATGACGTATAACGTCGTATAGATTTACATCATAACGGATAACGTCTCATAGTAATACGTCATAACGTATAACGTCACATAGAATTACGGTTTAACGTATAACGTCATAGTTTAATGCGTCATAACGTATAACGCCATATAGAATTACGGCATAACGTATAACGTAACATAGAATTACGTCATAACGGATAACGTCACATAGTAGTACGTCATAACTCATAACGTCATATAGAATTACGGTTTAACGTATAACGCCATATAGTAATGCGTCATAACGTGTAACGTCACATAGTAATACGTCATAACGTATAACGTCATATCGAATTACGTCATAACGTATAACGTCATATAGAATTTCGGTTTAACGTATAACATCATACAGTATTGCGTCATGACGTATAACGTCGTATAGATTTACATCATAACGGATAACGTCTCATAGTAATAGGTCATAACGTATAACGCCACACAGTATTACGTAATAACGTATAACGTCATATAGAATTACGGTTTAACGTATAACGCCATATAGTAATGCGTCATAACGTGTAACGTCACATAGTAGTACGTCATAACTCATAACGTCATATAGAATTACGGTTTAACGCTTAACGCCATATAGTAATGCGTCATAACGTATAACGCCATATTGTAATGCGTCATAACGTATAACGTCATATAGTATTGCGTCATTACATATAACGTCATATAGAAATACGGTGAAACGTATAACGCCATATAGTGTTACGTTTTAACGTATAACCTTATATAGCATGACGGTTTAACGTATAGCGCCATATAGTAATGCGTCGTAACGTATAACGCCTTATAGTAATGCGTCGTACCGTATAACGCAATATAGTAATGCGTCATAACGTATAACGTCATATAGTATTGCGTCATGATGTATAACGTCATATAGAATTACGTCATGACATATAATGTCATATAGAAATACCATAATGTATAACGTCACATTGTAATATGTGATAACGTATAACGTCATATAGCATTACGGTTTAACGTGTAACGTCATACAGTAATTCGTCATAACGTAAAACGTCATATAGAGTTATTGTTTAACGTATAACGTCACATAGTAATACGTCATAACGTATAACATCATATAGAATTTCGGTTTAACGTATAACGCCATATAGCAATGCCTCATAACGTATAACGTCATATAGAATTGCGGAATAACGTATAACATCATATAGTAAGGCGTCATGACGTATAACGTCATATAGTATTGCGTCATGACATATATCGTCATATAGAAATACGGTGAAACGTATAACGCCATATAGAGTTACGTTTTAACGTATAACCTTATATAGCATGACGGTTTAACGTATAGCGCCATATAGTAATGCGTCATAACGTATAACGCCATAAAGAATTACGTCATAACGTATAACGTCACATAGTATAACGTCATAACGTATAACGTCATATAGAATTACGGTTTAACGTATAACGTCATACAGTAATGCGTCATAACGTATAACGTCATATAGTATTGCGTCATAACGTATAACGTCGTATAGAATTACGTCATAACGGATGACGTCTTATAGTAATACGTCATAACGTATAACGTCATATAGCAATGCGTCATAACGTATGACGCCATATAGTAATGCGTCATAACGTATAGCGCCATATAGTAATGCGTCATAACGTATAACGCCATATAGTATTGCGTCATGATGTATAGCGTCATATAGAACTAAGTCATAACATATAATGTCATATAGAATTGCGGCATAACGTATAACGTCATATAGTAATGCGTCATAACGTATAACGTCACATAGAATTACGGCATAATATATAACGTCACATAGAATTACGTCATAACGGATAACGTCACATAGTAAAACGTTATAACGTATAACGTCATATAGAATTACGGTTAAACGTATAACGTCATATAGTAATGAGTCATAACGTATAACGCCATATAGTAATACGGTATAACGTATAACGTCATTTTGAATTACTTCATAACGTATAACGTCACATAGTAATACGTCATAACGTATATGGTCATATAGTATTACGGTTTAACGTATAACATCATATAGTAAGGCGTCATGACGTATAACGTCATATAGAATTATTGTTTAACGTATAACGTCATACAGTAATTCCTCATAACGTATAACGTCACATAGTAATACGTCATAACGTATAACGTCATATAGAATTATTGTTTAACGTATAACGTCATACAGTAATTCCTCATAACGTATAACGTCACATAGTAATACGTCACAACGAATAACGTCATATAGAATTACGGTTTAACGTATAACGCCATATAGTAATGAGTCATAACGTATAACGCCATATAGTAATACGTCATGACGTATAACATCACATAGTAATTCGTCATAACGTATAACGCCATATAGTAATACGTCATAACGTACAACGCCATATAGTAATACGTCATAACGTATAACGTCACATAGAATTACGGTTTAACGTATAACGTCATAGTTTAATGCGTCATAACGTATAACGCCATATAGAATTACGGCATAACGTATAACGTAACATAGAATTACGTCATAACGGATAACGTCACATAGTAGTACGTCATAACTCATAACGTCATATAGAATTACGGTTTAACGTATAACGCCATATAGTAATGCGTCATAACGTGTAACGTCACATAGTAATACGTCATAACGTATAACGTCATATCGAATTACGTCATAACGTATAACGTCATATAGAATTTCGGTTTAACGTATAACATCATACAGTATTGCGTCATGACGTATAACGTCGTATAGATTTACATCATAACGGATAACGTCTCATAGTAATACGTCATAACGTATAACGTCACATAGAATTACGGTTTAACGTATAACGTCATAGTTTAATGCGTCATAACGTATAACGCCATATAGAATTACGGCATAACGTATAACGTAACATAGAATTACGTCATAACGGATAACGTCACATAGTAGTACGTCATAACTCATAACGTCATATAGAATTACGGTTTAACGTATAACGCCATATAGTAATGCGTCATAACGTGTAACGTCACATAGTAATACGTCATAACGTATAACGTCATATCGAATTACGTCATAACGTATAACGTCATATAGAATTTCGGTTTAACGTATAACATCATACAGTATTGCGTCATGACGTATAACGTCGTATAGATTTACATCATAACGGATAACGTCTCATAGTAATAGGTCATAACGTATAACGCCACACAGTATTACGTAATAACGTATAACGTCATATAGAATTACGGTTTAACGTATAACGCCATATAGTAATGCGTCATAACGTGTAACGTCACATAGTAGTACGTCATAACTCATAACGTCATATAGAATTACGGTTTAACGCTTAACGCCATATAGTAATGCGTCATAACGTATAACGCCATATTGTAATGCGTCATAACGTATAACGTCATATAGTATTGCGTCATTACATATAACGTCATATAGAAATACGGTGAAACGTATAACGCCATATAGTGTTACGTTTTAACGTATAACCTTATATAGCATGACGGTTTAACGTATAGCGCCATATAGTAATGCGTCGTAACGTATAACGCCTTATAGTAATGCGTCGTACCGTATAACGCAATATAGTAATGCGTCATAACGTATAACGTCATATAGTATTGCGTCATGATGTATAACGTCATATAGAATTACGTCATGACATATAATGTCATATAGAAATACCATAATGTATAACGTCACATTGTAATATGTGATAACGTATAACGTCATATAGCATTACGGTTTAACGTGTAACGTCATACAGTAATTCGTCATAACGTAAAACGTCATATAGTGTTATTGTTTAACGTATAACGTCACATAGTAATACGTCATAACGTATAACATCATATAGAATTTCGGTTTAACGTATAACGCCATATAGCAATGCCTCATAACGTATAACGTCATATAGAATTGCGGAATAACGTATAACATCATATAGTAAGGCGTCATGACGTATAACGTCATATAGTATTGCGTCATGACATATATCGTCATATAGAAATACGGTGAAACGTATAACGCCATATAGAGTTACGTTTTAACGTATAACCTTATATAGCATGACGGTTTAACGTATAGCGCCATATAGTAATGCGTCATAACGTATAACGCCATAAAGAATTACGTCATAACGTATAACGTCACATAGTATAACGTCATAACGTATAACGTCATATAGAATTACGGTTTAACGTATAACGTCATACAGTAATGCGTCATAACGTATAACGTCATATAGTATTGCGTCATAACGTATAACGTCGTATAGAATTACGTCATAACGGATGACGTCTTATAGTAATACGTCATAACGTATAACGTCATATAGCAATGCGTCATAACGTATGACGCCATATAGTAATGCGTCATAACGTATAGCGCCATATAGTAATGCGTCATAACGTATAACGCCATATAGTATTGCGTCATGATGTATAGCGTCATATAGAACTAAGTCATAACATATAATGTCATATAGAATTGCGGCATAACGTATAACGTCATATAGTAATGCGTCGTAACGTATAACGCCTTATAGTAATGCGTCGTACCGTATAACGTCATATAGAATTCCGGTTTAACGTATAACGAGATATATCAAGGCGTCATAACGTATAACGACATATAGAATTGCGGAATAACGTATAGCATCATATAGAATTATTGTTTAACGTATAACGTCATACAGCAAATCCTCATAACGTATAACGTCATATAGTAATACGTCACAACGAATAACGTCATATAGAATTACTGTTAAACGTATAACGCCATTTAGAATTATGTTTTAACGTATAACGTAATATAGAATTACGGTGTAACGTATAATACCATAGCGTAATGCGTCATATCGTGTAACGTCACATAGTAATACGTCATAACGCATAACGTCATATAGAATTACGGTTTAACGTATAACGTCATACAGTAATGCATCATAACGTATAACGTCATATAGAATTACGGTTTAACGTATAACGTCACATGGCAAAACGTCATAACGAATAACGTCACATAGTAAAACGTTATAACGTATAACGTCATATAGAATTACGGTTTAACGTATAACGCCATATAGTAATGCGTCATGACGTATAACGCCATATAGTAATACGTCATAACGTATAACGTCATATTGAATTACGTCATAACGTATAACGTCATATAGAATTTCGGTTTAACGTATAGCGCCATAAAGAATTACGTCATAACGTATAACGTCACATAGTATAACGTCATAACGTATAACGTCATATAGAATTACGGTTTAACGTATAACGTCATACAGTAATGCGTCATAACGTATAACGTCATATAGTATTGCGTCATAACGTATAACGTCGTATAGTATTACGTCATAACGGATGACGTCTTATAGTAATACGTCATAACGTATAACGTCATATAGCAATGCGTCATAACGTATGACGCCATGTAGTAATGCGTCATAACGTATAGCGCCATATAGTAATGCGTCATAACGTATAACGCCATATAGTATTGCGTCATGATGTATAGCGTCATAGAGAACTAAGTCATAACATATAATGTCATATAGAATTGCGGCATAACGTATAACGTCATATAGTAATGCGTCATAACGTATAACGTCACATAGAATTACGGCATAATATATAACGTCACATAGAATTATGTCATAACGGATAACGTCACATAGTAAAACGTTATAACGTATAACGTCATATAGAATTACGGTTAAACGTATAACGTCATATAGTAATGAGTCATAACGTATAACGTCATATAGTATTGCGTCATAACGTATAACGTCGTATAGAATTACGTCATAACGGATAACGTCACATAGTAGTACGTCATAACTCATAACGTCATATAGAATTTCGGTTTAACGTATAACATCATACAGTAATGCGTCATAACGTATAACGTCATATAGTATTGCGTCATGACGTATAACGTCGTATAGATTTACATCATAACGGATAACGTCTCATAGTAATACGTCATAACGCATAACGCCACACAGTATTACGTAATAACGTATAACGTCATATAGTAATGCGTCATAACGTATAACGTCATATCGAAGAACGTCATAACGTATAACGTCATACAGAATTTCGGTTTAACGTATAACATCATACAGTAATGCGTCATAACGTGTAACGTCACATAGTAATACGTCATAACGTATAACGTCATATCGAATTACGTCATAACGTATAACGTCATATAGAATTTCGGTTTAACGTATAACATCATACAGTAATGCGTCATAACGTATAACGTCATATAGTATTGCGTCATGACGTATAACGTCGTATAGATTTACATCATAACGGATAACGTCTCATAGTAATACGTCATAACGTATAACGCCACACAGTATTACGTAATAACGTATAACGTCATATAGAATTACGGTTTAACGTATAACGCCATATAGTAATGCGTCATAACGTGTAACGTCACATAGTAGTACGTCATAACTCATAACGTCATATAGAATTACGGTTTAACGCTTAACGCCATATAGTAATGCGTCATAACGTATAACGCCATATTGTAATGCGTCATAACGTATAACGTCATATAGTATTGCGTCATTACATATAACGTCATATAGAAATACGGTGAAACGTATAACGCCATATAGAGTTACGTTTTAACGTATAACCTTATATAGCATGACGGTTTAACGTATAGCGCCATATAGTAATGCGTCATAACGTATAACACCATTTAGTAATGCGTCGTACCGTATAACGCAATATAGTAATGCGTCATAACGTATAACGTCATATAGTATTGCGTCATGATGTATAACGTCATATAGAATTACGTCATGACATATAATGTCATATAGAAATACCATAATGTATAACGTCACATTGTAATACGTGATAACGTATAACGTCATATAGCATTACGGTTTAACGTGTAACGTCATACAGTAATTCGTCATAACGTAAAACGTCATATAGAGTTATTGTTTAACGTATAACGTCATACAGTAATTCCGCATAACGTATAACGTCATACAGAATTACGTCATAACGAATAACGTCATATAGAATTACGGTTAAACGTATAACGCCATATAGAATTACGGTTTAACGTATAACGTTATATAGTAACGCGTCATAACGTGTAACGCGACATAGCAATACGTCATAACGTATAACGTCATATAGAATTATTGTTTAACGTATAACGTCATACAGTAATTCCTCATAACGTATAACGTCACATAGTAATACGTCACAACGAATAACGTCATATAGAATTACGGTTTAACGTATAACGCCATATAGTAATGAGTCATAACGTATAACGCCATATAGTAATACGTCATGACGTATAACATCACATAGTAATTCGTCATAACGTATAACGCCATATAGTAATACGTCATAACGTACAACGCCATATAGTAATACGTCATAACGTATAACGTCACATAGAATTACGGTTTAACGTATAACGTCATAGTTTAATGCGTCATAACGTATAACGCCATATAGAATTACGGCATAACGTATAACGTAACATAGAATTACGTCATAACGGATAACGTCACATAGTAGTACGTCATAACTCATAACGTCATATAGAATTTCGGTTTAACGTATAACATCATACAGTATTGCGTCATGACGTATAACGTCGTATAGATTTACATCATAACGGATAACGTCTCATAGTAATACGTCATAACGTATAACGTCACATAGAATTACGGTTTAACGTATAACGTCATAGTTTAATGCGTCATAACGTATAACGCCATATAGAATTACGGCATAACGTATAACGTACCATAGAATTACGTCATAACGGATAACGTCACATAGTAGTACGACATAACTCATAACGTCATATAGAATTACGGTTTAACGTATAACGCCATATAGTAATGCGTCATAACGTGTAACGTCACATAGTAATACGTCATAACGTATAACGTCATATCGAATTACGTCATAACGTATAACGTCATATAGAATTTCGGTTTAACGTATAACATCATACAGTATTGCGTCATGACGTATAACGTCGTATAGATTTACATCATAACGGATAACGTTTCATAGTAATACGTCATAACGTATAACGCCACACAGTATTACGTAATAACGTATAACGTCATATAGAATTACGGTTTAACGTATAACGCCATATAGTAATGCGTCATAACGTGTAACGTCACATAGTAGTACGTCATAACTCATAACGTCATATAGAATTACGGTTTAACGCTTAACGCCATATAGTAATGCGTCATAACGTATAACGCCATATTGTAATGCGTCATAACGTATAACGTCATATAGTATTGCGTCATTACATATAACGTCATATAGAAATACGGTGAAACGTATAACGCCATATAGTGTTACGTTTTAACGTATAACCTTATATAGCATGACGGTTTAACGTATAGCGCCATATAGTAATGCGTCGTAACGTATAACGCCTTATAGTAATGCGTCGTACCGTATAACGCAATATAGTAATGCGTCATAACGTATAACGTCATATAGTATTGCGTCATGATGTATAACGTCATATAGAATTACGTCATGACATATAATGTCATATAGAAATACCATAATGTATAACGTCACATTGTAATATGTGATAACGTATAACGTCATATAGCATTACGGTTTAACGTGTAACGTCATACAGTAATTCGTCATAACGTAAAACGTCATATAGAGTTATTGTTTAACGTATAACGTCACATAGTAATACGTCATAACGTATAACATCATATAGAATTTCGGTTTAACGTATAACGCCATATAGCAATGCCTCATAACGTATAACGTCATATAGAATTGCGGAATAACGTATAACATCATATAGTAAGGCGTCATGACGTATAACGTCATATAGTATTGCGTCATGACATATATCGTCATATAGAAATACGGTGAAACGTATAACGCCATATAGAGTTACGTTTTAACGTATAACCTTATATAGCATGACGGTTTAACGTATAGCGCCATATAGTAATGCGTCATAACGTATAACGCCATAAAGAATTACGTCATAACGTATAACGTCACATAGTATAACGTCATAACGTATAACGTCATATAGAATTACGGTTTAACGTATAACGTCATACAGTAATGCGTCATAACGTATAACGTCATATAGTATTGCGTCATAACGTATAACGTCGTATAGAATTACGTCATAACGGATGACGTCTTATAGTAATACGTCATAACGGATAACGTCATATAGCAATGCGTCATAACGTATGACGCCATATAGTAATGCGTCATAACGTATAGCGCCATATAGTAATGCGTCATAACGTATAACGCCATATAGTATTGCGTCATGATGTATAGCGTCATATAGAACTAAGTCATAACATATAATGTCATATAGAATTGCGGCATAACGTATAACGTCATATAGTAATGCGTCATAACGTATAACGTCACATAGAATTACGGCATAATATATAACGTCACATAGAATTACGTCATAACGGATAACGTCACATAGTAAAACGTTATAACGTATAACGTCATATAGAATTACGGTTAAACGTATAACGTCATATAGTAATGAGTCATAACGTATAACGCCATATAGTAATACGGTATAACGTATAACGTCATTTTGAATTACTTCATAACGTATAACGTCACATAGTAATACGTCATAACGTATATGGTCATATAGTATTACGGTTTAACGTATAACATCATATAGTAAGGCGTCATGACGTATAACGTCATATAGAATTATTGTTTAACGTATAACGTCATACAGTAATTCCTCATAACGTATAACGTCACATAGTAATACGTCATAACGTATAACGTCATATAGAATTATTGTTTAACGTATAACGTCATACAGTAATTCCTCATAACGTATAACGTCACATAGTAATACGTCACAACGAATAACGTCATATAGAATTACGGTTTAACGTATAACGCCATATAGTAATGAGTCATAACGTATAACGCCATATAGTAATACGTCATGACGTATAACATCACATAGTAATTCGTCATAACGTATAACGCCATATAGTAATACGTCATAACGTACAACGCCATATAGTAATACGTCATAACGTATAACGTCACATAGAATTACGGTTTAACGTATAACGTCATAGTTTAATGCGTCATAACGTATAACGCCATATAGAATTACGGCATAACGTATAACGTAACATAGAATTACGTCATAACGGATAACGTCACATAGTAGTACGTCATAACTCATAACGTCATATAGAATTACGGTTTAACGTATAACGCCATATAGTAATGCGTCATAACGTGTAACGTCACATAGTAATACGTCATAACGTATAACGTCATATCGAATTACGTCATAACGTATAACGTCATATAGAATTTCGGTTTAACGTATAACATCATACAGTATTGCGTCATGACGTATAACGTCGTATAGATTTACATCATAACGGATAACGTCTCATAGTAATACGTCATAACGTATAACGTCACATAGAATTACGGTTTAACGTATAACGTCATAGTTTAATGCGTCATAACGTATAACGCCATATAGAATTACGGCATAACGTATAACGTAACATAGAATTACGTCATAACGGATAACGTCACATAGTAGTACGTCATAACTCATAACGTCATATAGAATTACGGTTTAACGTATAACGCCATATAGTAATGCGTCATAACGTGTAACGTCACATAGTAATACGTCATAACGTATAACGTCATATCGAATTACGTCATAACGTATAACGTCATATAGAATTTCGGTTTAACGTATAACATCATACAGTATTGCGTCATGACGTATAACGTCGTATAGATTTACATCATAACGGATAACGTCTCATAGTAATAGGTCATAACGTATAACGCCACACAGTATTACGTAATAACGTATAACGTCATATAGAATTACGGTTTAACGTATAACGCCATATAGTAATGCGTCATAACGTGTAACGTCACATAGTAGTACGTCATAACTCATAACGTCATATAGAATTACGGTTTAACGCTTAACGCCATATAGTAATGCGTCATAACGTATAACGCCATATTGTAATGCGTCATAACGTATAACGTCATATAGTATTGCGTCATTACATATAACGTCATATAGAAATACGGTGAAACGTATAACGCCATATAGTGTTACGTTTTAACGTATAACCTTATATAGCATGACGGTTTAACGTATAGCGCCATATAGTAATGCGTCGTAACGTATAACGCCTTATAGTAATGCGTCGTACCGTATAACGCAATATAGTAATGCGTCATAACGTATAACGTCATATAGTATTGCGTCATGATGTATAACGTCATATAGAATTACGTCATGACATATAATGTCATATAGAAATACCATAATGTATAACGTCACATTGTAATATGTGATAACGTATAACGTCATATAGCATTACGGTTTAACGTGTAACGTCATACAGTAATTCGTCATAACGTAAAACGTCATATAGTGTTATTGTTTAACGTATAACGTCACATAGTAATACGTCATAACGTATAACATCATATAGAATTTCGGTTTAACGTATAACGCCATATAGCAATGCCTCATAACGTATAACGTCATATAGAATTGCGGAATAACGTATAACATCATATAGTAAGGCGTCATGACGTATAACGTCATATAGTATTGCGTCATGACATATATCGTCATATAGAAATACGGTGAAACGTATAACGCCATATAGAGTTACGTTTTAACGTATAACCTTATATAGCATGACGGTTTAACGTATAGCGCCATATAGTAATGCGTCATAACGTATAACGCCATAAAGAATTACGTCATAACGTATAACGTCACATAGTATAACGTCATAACGTATAACGTCATATAGAATTACGGTTTAACGTATAACGTCATACAGTAATGCGTCATAACGTATAACGTCATATAGTATTGCGTCATAACGTATAACGTCGTATAGAATTACGTCATAACGGATGACGTCTTATAGTAATACGTCATAACGTATAACGTCATATAGCAATGCGTCATAACGTATGACGCCATATAGTAATGCGTCATAACGTATAGCGCCATATAGTAATGCGTCATAACGTATAACGCCATATAGTATTGCGTCATGATGTATAGCGTCATATAGAACTAAGTCATAACATATAATGTCATATAGAATTGCGGCATAACGTATAACGTCATATAGTAATGCGTCATAACGTATAACGTCACATAGAATTACGGCATAATATATAACGTCACATAGAATTACGTCATAACGGATAACGTCACATAGTAAAACGTTATAACGTATAACGTCATATAGAATTACGGTTAAACGTATAACGTCATATAGTAATGAGTCATAACGTATAACGCCATATAGTAATACGGTATAACGTATAACGTCATTTTGAATTACTTCATAACGTATAACGTCACATAGTAATACGTCATAACGTATATGGTCATATAGTATTACGGTTTAACGTATAACATCATATAGTAAGGCGTCATGACGTATAACGTCATATAGAATTATTGTTTAACGTATAACGTCATACAGTAATTCCTCATAACGTATAACGTCACATAGTAATACGTCATAACGTATAACGTCATATAGAATTATTGTTTAACGTATAACGTCATACAGTAATTCCTCATAACGTATAACGTCACATAGTAATACGTCACAACGAATAACGTCATATAGAATTACGGTTTAACGTATAACGCCATATAGTAATGAGTCATAACGTATAACGCCATATAGTAATACGTCATGACGTATAACATCACATAGTAATTCGTCATAACGTATAACGCCATATAGTAATACGTCATAACGTACAACGCCATATAGTAATACGTCATAACGTATAACGTCACATAGAATTACGGTTTAACGTATAACGTCATAGTTTAATGCGTCATAACGTATAACGCCATATAGAATTACGGCATAACGTATAACGTAACATAGAATTACGTCATAACGGATAACGTCACATAGTAGTACGTCATAACTCATAACGTCATATAGAATTACGGTTTAACGTATAACGTCATATAGTAATGCGTCATAACGTGTAACGTCACATAGTAATACGTCATAACGTATAACGTCATATCGAATTACGTCATAACGTATAACGTCATATAGAATTTCGGTTTAACGTATAACATCATACAGTATTGCGTCATGACGTATAACGTCATATAGTATTGCGTCATGACGTATAACGTCGTATAGATTTACATCATAACGGATAACGTCTCATAGTAATACGTCATAACTCATAACGTCATATAGAATTTCGGTTTAACGTATAACATCATACAGTAATGCGTCATAACGTATAACGTCATATAGTATTGCGTCATGACGTATAACGTCGTATAGATTTACATCATAACGGATAACGTCTCATAGTAATACGTCATAACGCATAACGCCACACAGTATTACGTAATAACGTATAACGTCATATAGTAATGCGTCATAACGTATAACGTCATATCGAAGAACGTCATAACGTATAACGTCATACAGAATTTCGGTTTAACGTATAACATCATACAGTAATGCGTCATAACGTGTAACGTCACATAGTAATACGTCATAACGTATAACGTCATATCGAATTACGTCATAACGTATAACGTCATATAGAATTTCGGTTTAACGTATAACATCATACAGTAATGCGTCATAACGTATAACGTCATATAGTATTGCGTCATGACGTATAACGTCGTATAGATTTACATCATAACGGATAACGTCTCATAGTAATACGTCATAACGTATAACGCCACACAGTATTACGTAATAACGTATAACGTCATATAGAATTACGGTTTAACGTATAACGCCATATAGTAATGCGTCATAACGTGTAACGTCACATAGTAGTACGTCATAACTCATAACGTCATATAGAATTACGGTTTAACGCTTAACGCCATATAGTAATGCGTCATAACGTATAACGCCATATTGTAATGCGTCATAACGTATAACGTCATATAGTATTGCGTCATTACATATAACGTCATATAGAAATACGGTGAAACGTATAACGCCATATAGAGTTACGTTTTAACGTATAACCTTATATAGCATGACGGTTTAACGTATAGCGCCATATAGTAATGCGTCATAACGTATAACACCATTTAGTAATGCGTCGTACCGTATAACGCAATATAGTAATGCGTCATAACGTATAACGTCATATAGTATTGCGTCATGATGTATAACGTCATATAGAATTACGTCATGACATATAATGTCATATAGAAATACCATAATGTATAACGTCACATTGTAATACGTGATAACGTATAACGTCATATAGCATTACGGTTTAACGTGTAACGTCATACAGTAATTCGTCATAACGTAAAACGTCATATAGAGTTATTGTTTAACGTATAACGTCATACAGTAATTCCGCATAACGTATAACGTCATACAGAATTACGTCATAACGAATAACGTCATATAGAATTACGGTTAAACGTATAACGCCATATAGAATTACGGTTTAACGTATAACGTTATATAGTAACGCGTCATAACGTGTAACGCGACATAGCAATACGTCATAACGTATAACGTCATATAGAATTATTGTTTAACGTATAACGTCATACAGTAATTCCTCATAACGTATAACGTCACATAGTAATACGTCACAACGAATAACGTCATATAGAATTACGGTTTAACGTATAACGCCATATAGTAATGAGTCATAACGTATAACGCCATATAGTAATACGTCATGACGTATAACATCACATAGTAATTCGACATAACGTATAACGCCATATAGTAATACGTCATAACGTACAACGCCATATAGTAATACGTCATAACGTATAACGTCACATAGAATTACGGTTTAACGTATAACGTCATAGTTTAATGCGTCATAACGTATAACGCCATATAGAATTACGGCATAACGTATAACGTAACATAGAATTACGTCATAACGGATAACGTCACATAGTAGTACGTCATAACTCATAACGTCATATAGAATTACGGTTTAACGTATAACGCCATATAGTAATGCGTCATAACGTGTAACGTCACATAGTAATACGTCATAACGTATAACGTCATATCGAATTACGTCATAACGTATAACGTCATATAGAATTTCGGTTTAACGTATAACATCATACAGTATTGCGTCATGACGTATAACGTCGTATAGATTTACATCATAACGGATAACGTCTCATAGTAATACGTCATAACGTATAACGTCACATAGAATTACGGTTTAACGTATAACGTCATAGTTTAATGCGTCATAACGTATAACGCCATATAGAATTACGGCATAACGTATAACGTAACATAGAATTACGTCATAACGGATAACGTCACATAGTAGTACGTCATAACTCATAACGTCATATAGAATTACGGTTTAACGTATAACGCCATATAGTAATGCGTCATAACGTGTAACGTCACATAGTAATACGTCATAACGTATAACGTCATATCGAATTACGTCATAACGTATAACGTCATATCGAATTACGTCATAACGTATAACGTCATATAGAATTTCGGTTTAACGTATAACATCATACAGTATTGCGTCATGACGTATAACGTCGTATAGATTTACATCATAACGGATAACGTCTCATAGTAATACGTCATAACGTATAACGCCACACAGTATTACGTAATAACGTATAACGTCATATAGAATTACGGTTTAACGTATAACGCCATATAGTAATGCGTCATAACGTGTAACGTCACATAGTAGTACGTCATAACTCATAACGTCATATAGAATTACGGTTTAACGCTTAACGCCATATAGTAATGCGTCATAACGTATAACGCCATATTGTAATGCGTCATAACGTATAACGTCATATAGTATTGCGTCATTACATATAACGTCATATAGAAATACGGTGAAACGTATAACGCCATATAGTGTTACGTTTTAACGTATAACCTTATATAGCATGACGGTTTAACGTATAGCGCCATATAGTAATGCGTCGTAACGTATAACGCCTTATAGTAATGCGTCGTACCGTATAACGCAATATAGTAATGCGTCATAACGTATAACGTCATATAGTATTGCGTCATGATGTATAACGTCATATAGAATTACGTCATGACATATAATGTCATATAGAAATACCATAATGTATAACGTCACATTGTAATATGTGATAACGTATAACGTCATATAGCATTACGGTTTAACGTGTAACGTCATACAGTAATTCGTCATAACGTAAAACGTCATATAGAGTTATTGTTTAACGTATAACGTCACATAGTAATACGTCATAACGTATAACATCATATAGAATTTCGGTTTAACGTATAACGCCATATAGCAATGCCTCATAACGTATAACGTCATATAGAATTGCGGAATAACGTATAACATCATATAGTAAGGCGTCATGACGTATAACGTCATATAGTATTGCGTCATGACATATATCGTCATATAGAAATACGGTGAAACGTATAACGCCATATAGAGTTACGTTTTAACGTATAACCTTATATAGCATGACGGTTTAACGTATAGCGCCATATAGTAATGCGTCATAACGTATAACGCCATAAAGAATTACGTCATAACGTATAACGTCACATAGTATAACGTCATAACGTATAACGTCATATAGAATTACGGTTTAACGTATAACGTCATACAGTAATGCGTCATAACGTATAACGTCATATAGTATTGCGTCATAACGTATAACGTCGTATAGAATTACGTCATAACGGATGACGTCTTATAGTAATACGTCATAACGTATAACGTCATATAGCAATGCGTCATAACGTATGACGCCATATAGTAATGCGTCATAACGTATAGCGCCATATAGTAATGCGTCATAACGTATAACGCCATATAGTATTGCGTCATGATGTATAGCGTCATATAGAACTAAGTCATAACATATAATGTCATATAGAATTGCGGCATAACGTATAACGTCATATAGTAATGCGTCATAACGTATAACGTCACATAGAATTACGGCATAATATATAACGTCACATAGAATTACGTCATAACGGATAACGTCACATAGTAAAACGTTATAACGTATAACGTCATATAGAATTACGGTTAAACGTATAACGTCATATAGTAATGAGTCATAACGTATAACGCCATATAGTAATACGGTATAACGTATAACGTCATTTTGAATTACTTCATAACGTATAACGTCACATAGTAATACGTCATAACGTATATGGTCATATAGTATTACGGTTTAACGTATAACATCATATAGTAAGGCGTCATGACGTATAACGTCATATAGAATTATTGTTTAACGTATAACGTCATACAGTAATTCCTCATAACGTATAACGTCACATAGTAATACGTCATAACGTATAACGTCATATAGAATTATTGTTTAACGTATAACGTCATACAGTAATTCCTCATAACGTATAACGTCACATAGTAATACGTCACAACGAATAACGTCATATAGAATTACGGTTTAACGTATAACGCCATATAGTAATGAGTCATAACGTATAACGCCATATAGTAATACGTCATGACGTATAACATCACATAGTAATTCGTCATAACGTATAACGCCATATAGTAATACGTCATAACGTACAACGCCATATAGTAATACGTCATAACGTATAACGTCACATAGAATTACGGTTTAACGTATAACGTCATAGTTTAATGCGTCATAACGTATAACGCCATATAGAATTACGGCATAACGTATAACGTAACATAGAATTACGTCATAACGGATAACGTCACATAGTAGTACGTCATAACTCATAACGTCATATAGAATTACGGTTTAACGTATAACGCCATATAGTAATGCGTCATAACGTGTAACGTCACATAGTAATACGTCATAACGTATAACGTCATATCGAATTACGTCATAACGTATAACGTCATATAGAATTTCGGTTTAACGTATAACATCATACAGTATTGCGTCATGACGTATAACGTCGTATAGATTTACATCATAACGGATAACGTCTCATAGTAATACGTCATAACGTATAACGTCACATAGAATTACGGTTTAACGTATAACGTCATAGTTTAATGCGTCATAACGTATAACGCCATATAGAATTACGGCATAACGTATAACGTAACATAGAATTACGTCATAACGGATAACGTCACATAGTAGTACGTCATAACTCATAACGTCATATAGAATTACGGTTTAACGTATAACGCCATATAGTAATGCGTCATAACGTGTAACGTCACATAGTAATACGTCATAACGTATAACGTCATATCGAATTACGTCATAACGTATAACGTCATATAGAATTTCGGTTTAACGTATAACATCATACAGTATTGCGTCATGACGTATAACGTCGTATAGATTTACATCATAACGGATAACGTCTCATAGTAATACGTCATAACGTATAACGCCACACAGTATTACGTAATAACGTATAACGTCATATAGAATTACGGTTTAACGTATAACGCCATATAGTAATGCGTCATAACGTGTAACGTCACATAGTAGTACGTCATAACTCATAACGTCATATAGAATTACGGTTTAACGCTTAACGCCATATAGTAATGCGTCATAACGTATAACGCCATATTGTAATGCGTCATAACGTATAACGTCATATAGTATTGCGTCATTACATATAACGTCATATAGAAATACGGTGAAACGTATAACGCCATATAGTGTTACGTTTTAACGTATAACCTTATATAGCATGACGGTTTAACGTATAGCGCCATATAGTAATGCGTCGTAACGTATAACGCCTTATAGTAATGCGTCGTACCGTATAACGCAATATAGTAATGCGTCATAACGTATAACGTCATATAGTATTGCGTCATGATGTATAACGTCATATAGAATTACGTCATGACATATAATGTCATATAGAAATACCATAATGTATAACGTCACATTGTAATATGTGATAACGTATAACGTCATATAGCATTACGGTTTAACGTGTAACGTCATACAGTAATTCGTCATAACGTAAAACGTCATATAGAGTTATTGTTTAACGTATAACGTCACATAGTAATACGTCATAACGTATAACATCATATAGAATTTCGGTTTAACGTATAACGCCATATAGCAATGCCTCATAACGTATAACGTCATATAGAATTGCGGAATAACGTATAACATCATATAGTAAGGCGTCATGACGTATAACGTCATATAGTATTGCGTCATGACATATATCGTCATATAGAAATACGGTGAAACGTATAACGCCATATAGAGTTACGTTTTAACGTATAACCTTATATAGCATGACGGTTTAACGTATAGCGCCATATAGTAATGCGTCATAACGTATAACGCCATAAAGAATTACGTCATAACGTATAACGTCACATAGTATAACGTCATAACGTATAACGTCATATAGAATTACGGTTTAACGTATAACGTCATACAGTAATGCGTCATAACGTATAACGTCATATAGTATTGCGTCATAACGTATAACGTCGTATAGAATTACGTCATAACGGATGACGTCTTATAGTAATACGTCATAACGTATAACGTCATATAGCAATGCGTCATAACGTATGACGCCATATAGTAATGCGTCATAACGTATAGCGCCATATAGTAATGCGTCATAACGTATAACGCCATATAGTATTGCGTCATGATGTATAGCGTCATATAGAACTAAGTCATAACATATAATGTCATATAGAATTGCGGCATAACGTATAACGTCATATAGTAATGCGTCATAACGTATAACGTCACATAGAATTACGGCATAATATATAACGTCACATAGAATTACGTCATAACGGATAACGTCACATAGTAAAACGTTATAACGTATAACGTCATATAGAATTACGGTTAAACGTATAACGTCATATAGTAATGAGTCATAACGTATAACGCCATATAGTAATACGGTATAACGTATAACGTCATTTTGAATTACTTCATAACGTATAACGTCACATAGTAATACGTCATAACGTATATGGTCATATAGTATTACGGTTTAACGTATAACATCATATAGTAAGGCGTCATGACGTAGAACGTCATATAGAATTATTGTTTAACGTATAACGTCATACAGTAATTCCTCATAACGTATAACGTCACATAGTAATACGTCATAACGTATAACGTCATATAGAATTATTGTTTAACGTATAACGTCATACAGTAATTCCTCATAACGTATAACGTCACATAGTAATACGTCACAACGAATAACGTCATATAGAATTACGGTTTAACGTATAACGCCATATAGTAATGAGTCATAACGTATAACGCCATATAGTAATACGTCATGACGTATAACATCACATAGTAATTCGTCATAACGTATAACGCCATATAGTAATACGTCATAACGTATAACGCCATATAGTAATACGTCATAACGTATAACGTCACATAGAATTACGGTTTAACGTATAACGTCATAGTTTAATGCGTCATAACGTATAACGCCATATAGAATTACGGCATAACGTATAACGTAACATAGAATTACGTCATAACGGATAACGTCACAAACTAGTACGTCATAACTCATAACGTCATATAGAATTACGGTTTAACGTATAACGCCATATAGTAATGCGTCATAACGTGTAACGTCACATAGTAATACGTCATAACGTATAACGTCATATCGAATTACGTCATAACGTATAACGTCATATAGAATTTCGGTTTAACGTATAACATCATACAGTATTGCGTCATGACGTATAACGTCATATAGTATTGCGTCATGACGTATAACGTCGTATAGATTTACATCATAACGGATAACGTCTCATAGTAATACGTCATAACGTATAACGTCATAAAGAATTACTTCATAACATATAACGTCACATAGTAATACGTTATATCGTATAACGTCATATAGTAATGCGTCGTAACGTATAACGTCATATAGTATTGCGTCATGACGCATAACGTAGCATAGAATTACGACATAACGTACTACACCAAATAGTAATACGTCATAACGTATAACGTCATATAGAATTACGACATAACGTATAGCGTCACATAGTAATACGTCATAACGTATAACGTCATAAAGAATTACTTCATAACATATAACGTCACATAGTAATACGTTATATCGTATAACGTCATATAGTAATGCGTCGTAACGTATAACGCCATACAGTAATGCGTCGTAACGTATAACGCCATATAGTAATGCGTCATACCGTATAACGTCACATAGTAATACGTCGTAACGTATAACGTCATTAAGAATTACTTCATAACATATAACGTCACATAGTAATACGTTATAACGTATAACGTCATATAGAATTACGGTTTAACGTATAACGTCATATAGTAATGCGTCGTAACGTATAACGCCTTATAGTAATGCGTCGTACCATATAACGTCATATAGAATTCCGGTTTAACGTATAACGAGATATATCAACGCGTCATAACGTATAACGACATATAGAATTGCGGAATAACGTATAGCATCATATAGAATTATTGTTTAACGTATAACGTCATACAGCAATTCCTCATAACGTATAACGTCATATAGTAATACGTCACAACGAATAACGTCATATAGAATTACTGTTAAACATATAACGCCATTTAGAATTATGTTTTAACGTATAACGTAATATAGAAGTACGGTGTAACGTATAATACCATAGCGTAATGCGTCATATCGTGTAACGTCACATAGTAATACGTCATAACGCATAACGTCATATAGAATTACGGTTTAACGTATAACGTCATACAGTAATGCATCATAACGTATAACGTCATATCGAATTACGGTTTAACGTATAACGTAACATAGCAAAACGTCATAACGTATAACGTCACATATTAAAACGTCATAACGTATAACGTCATATAGAATTACGGTTTAACATATAACGTCATACTGTAATGCTTCATAACGTATAACGTCATATAGTATTGCGTCATGACGAATAACGTCGTATAGAATTACGTCATAACGGATAACGTCTTACAGTAATACGTCATAACGTAGAACGCCATATAGCTATGCGTCATAACGTATAACGCCATATAGTAATGCGTCATAACGTATAACGCCATATAGTAATGCGTCATAACGTATAACGCAATATAGTATTGCGTCATGATGTATAACGTCATACAGAATTACGTCATAACATATAATGTCATATAGTATTGCGTCATAACGTATAACGTCATATAGTATCACGGCATAACATATAACGTCACATAGAATTACGTCATAACGGATAACGTCACATTGTAATACGTGATAACGTATAACGTCATATAGCATTACGGTTTAACGTGTAACGTCATACAGTAATTCGTCATAACGTAAAACGTCATATAGAGTTATTGTTTAACGTATAACGTCATACAGTAATTCCGCATAACGTATAACGTCATACAGTAATTCCGCATAACGTATAACGTCATACAGAATTACGTCATAACGAATAACGTCATATAGAATTACGGTTAAACGTATAACGCCATATAGAATTACGGTTTAACGTATAACGTCATATAGTAACGCGTCATAACGTGTAACGCGACATAGTAATACGTCATAACGTATAACGTCATATAGAATTATTGTTTAACGTATAACGTCATACAGTAATTCCTCATAACGTATAACGTCACATAGTAATACGTCACAACGAATAACGTCATATAGAATTACGGTTTAACGTATAACGCCATATAGTAATGAGTCATAACGTATAACGCCATATAGTAATACGTCATGACGTATAACATCACATAGTAATTCGTCATAACGTATAACGCCATATAGTAATACGTCATAACGTATAACGCCATATAGTAATACGTCATAACGTATAACGTCACATAGAATTACGGTTTAACGTATAACGTCATAGTTTAATGCGTCATAACGTATAACGCCATATAGAATTACGGCATAACGTATAACGTAACATAGAATTACGTCATAACGGATAACGTCACATAGTAGTACGTCATAACTCATAACGTCATATAGAATTACGGTTTAACGTATAACGCCATATAGTAATGCGTCATAACGTGTAACGTCACATAGTAATACGTCATAACGTATAACGTCATATCGAATTACGTCATAACGTATAACGTCATATAGAATTTCGGTTTAACGTATAACATCATACAGTAATGCGTCATAACGTATAACGTCATATAGTATTGCGTCATGACGTATAACGTCGTATAGATTTACATCATAACGGATAACGTCTCATAGTAATACGTCATAACGTATAACGCCACACAGTATTACGTAATAACGTATAACGTCATATAGAATTACGGTTTAACGTATAACGCCATATAGTAATGCGTCATAACGTGTAACGTCACATAGTAGTACGTCATAACTCATAACGTCATATAGAATTACGGTTTAACGCTTAACGCCATATAGTAATGCGTCATAACGTATAACGCCATATTGTAATGCGTCATAACGTATAACGTCATATAGTATTGCGTCATTACATATAACGTCATATAGAAATACGGTGAATCGTATAACGCCATATAGAGTTACGTTTTAACGTATAACCTTATATAGCATGACGGTTTAACGTATAGCGCCATATAGTAATGCGTCATAACGTATAACGCCATTTAGTAATGCGTCGTACCGTATAACGCAATATAGTAATGCGTCATAACGTATAACGTCATATAGTATTGCGTCATGATGTATAACGTCATATAGAATTACGTCATGACATATAATGTCATATAGAAATACCATAATGTATAACGTCACATTGTAATACGTGATAACGTATAACGTCATATAGCATTACGGATTAACGTGTAACGTCATACAGTAATTCGTCATAACGTAAAACGTCATATAGAGTTATTGTTTAACGTATAACGTCATACAGTAATTCCGCATAACGTATAACGTCATACAGTAATTCCGCATAACGTATAACGTCATGCAGAATTACGTCATAACGAATAACGTCATATAGAATTACGGTTAAACGTATAACGCCATATAGAATTACGGTTTAACGTATAACGTCATATAGTAACGCGTCATAACGTGTAACGCGACATAGTAATACGTCATAACGTATAACGTCATATAGAATTACGTCATAACGTATAACGTCACATAGTAATACGTCATAACGTATAACATCATACAGAATTTCGGTTTAACGTATAACGCCATATAGCAATGCCTCATAACGTATAACGTCATATAGAATTGCGGAATAACGTATAACATCATATAGTAAGGCGTCATGACGTATAACGTCATATAGTATTGCGTCATGACATATAACGTCATATAGAAATACGGTGAAACGTATAACGCCATATAGAGTTACGTTTTAACGTATAACCTTATATAGCATGACGGTTTAACGTATAGCGCCATATAGTAATGCGTCATAACGTATAACGCCATTTAGTAATGCGTCGTACCGTATAACGCAATATAGTAATGCGTCATAACGTATAACGTCATATAGTATTGCGTCATGATGTATAACGTCATATAGAATTACGTCATGACATATAATGTTATATAGAAGTACCATAATGTATAACGTCACATTGTAATACGTGATATCGTATAACGTCATATAGCATTACGGTTTAACGTGTAACGTCATACAGTAATTCGTCATAACGTAAAACGTCATATAGAGTTATTGTTTAACGTATAACGTCATACAGTAATTCCGCATAACGTATAACGTCATACAGTTATTCCGCATAACGTATAACGCCATACAGAATTACGTCATAACGAATAACGTCATATAGAATTACGGTTAAACGTATAACGCCATATAGAATTACGGTTTAACGTATAACGTCATATAGTAACGCGTCATAACGTGTAAAGCGACATAGTAATACGTCATAACGTATAACGTCATATAGAATTACGTCATAACGTATAACGTCACATAGTAATACGTCATAACGTATAACATCATATAGAATTTCGGTTTAACGTATAACGCCATATAGCAATGCCTCATAACGTATAACGTCTTATAGAATTGCGGAATAACGTATAACATCATATAGTAAGGCGTCATGACGTATAACGTCATATAGAATTACGACATAACGTACAACGTCACATAGTAATACGTCATAACGTATAACGTCATATAGAATTACGGCATAACGTATAACGTCATACGCTAATGCGTCACAACGAATAACGTCATATAGTAATACGTCATAACGTATAACGTCATGTAGAATTCCGGTTTAACGCATAACACCATACAGTAATGCGTCATAACGTATAATGACATATAGAAATGCGGAATAACGTATAACGTCACATAGTAATACGTCATAACGTATAACGTCACATAGGAATACGCCATAACGTATAACGCCATATAGTAATGCCTCATAACGTATAACGTCATATAGAATTTCGGTTTAACGTATAACGCCAGATAGCAATGCGTCATAACGTATTACGTGACATAGTAATACGTCATAACGTATAACGTCATATAGAATTATTGTTTAACGTATAACGTCATAGTGTAATGCGTCATAACGTATAACGCCATATCGAAGTACGTCATAACATATAACGTCATATAGAATTTCGGTTTAACGTATAACGCCATATAGCAATGCGTCATAACGTATAACTTCACATAGTAATACGTCATAACGTATAACGTCATATAGAATTATTGTTTATCGTATAACGTCATACAGCAATCCCTCATATCGTATAAGGTCACATAGTAATACGTCACAACGAATAACGTCATATAGAATTACGGTTAAACATATAACGCCATATAGAAATACGGTGAAACGTATAACGCCATATAGACCTACGGTTTAACGTATAACGTCATAGAGTAATGCGTCATAACGTATAACGTCATATAGTATTGCGTCATAACGTATAACGTAACATAGTAATACGTCATAACGTATAATGCCATATAGTAATACGTCATAACGTATAACATCATATAGAATTTCGGTTTAACGTATAACGCCATATAGCAATGCCTCATAACGTATAACGTCATATAGAATTGCGGAATAACGTATAACATCATATAGTAAGGCGTCATGACGTATAACGTCATATAGAATTACGACATAACGTATAACGTCACATAGTGATACGTCATAACGTATAACGTCATATAGAATTACGGCTTAACGTATAACGTCATACGGTAATGCGTCATAACGAATAACGTCATATAGTATTACGTCATGACGTATAACGTCGTATAGAAATAGGACATAACGTATTACATCAAATAGTAATACGTCATAAAGTATAACGTCATATAGAATTACGGCTTAACGTATAACGTCATACGGTAATGCGTCATAACGAATAACGTCATATAGTAATACGCCATAACGTATAACGTCATATAGAATTCCGGTTTAACGTATAACACCATACAGTAATGCGTCATAACGTATAACGACATATAGAAATGCGGAATAACGTATAACGTCACATAGTAATACGTCATAACAGATAACGTCACATAGGTATACGCCATAACGTATAACGCCATATAGTAATGCCTCATAACGTATAACGTCATATAGAATTTCGGTTTAACGTATAACGCCAGATAGCAATGCGTCATATCGTATAACGTCACATAGTAATACGTCATAACGTATAACGTCATATAGAATTATTGTTTAACGTATAACGTCATAGTGTAATGGGTCATAACGTATAGCGCCATATCGAATTACGTCATAACATATAACGTCATATAGAATTTCGGTTTAACGTATAACGCCATATAGCAATGCGTCATAACGTATAACGTCACATAGTAATACGTCATAACGTATAACGTCATATAGAATTATTGTTTATCGTATAACGTCATACAGCAATCCCTCATATCGTATAACGTCACATAGTAATACGTCACAACGAATAACGTCATATAGAATTACGGTTAAACATATAACGCCATATAGAAATACGGTGAAACGTATAACGCCATATAGAGTTACGGTTTAACGTATAACGTCATACAGTATTACGTAATAACGTATAACGTCATATAGAATTGCGGTTTAACGTATAACGTCATATAGTAATGCGTCATAACGTATAACGCCATATAGTAATGCGTCATAACGTATAACGTCATATAGAATTACGGTTTCACGTATAACACCATACAGTAATGCGTCATAACGTATAACGCCATATAGTAATCCGTCATAACGTATAACGTCATATAGTATTGCGTCATGACATATAACGTCATATAGAAATACGGTGAAACGTATAACGCCATATAGAGTTACGTTTTAACGTGTAACGTCATAGTGTAATGCGTCATAACGTATAACGCCATATCGAATTACGTCATAACATATAACGTCATATAGAATTTCGGTTTAACGTATAACGCCATATAGTAATACGTCATAACGGATAACGTCACACAGTATTACGTAATAACGTATAACGTCATATAGAATTGCGGTTTAACGTATAACGTCATATAGTAATGCGTCATAACGTATAACGCCATATAGTAATGCGTCATAACGTATAACGCCATATAGTAATGCGTCATAACGTATAACGTCATATAGAATTACGGTTTCACGTATAACACCTTACAGTAATGCGTCATAACGTATAACGCCATATAGTAATCCGTCATAACGTATAACGTCATATAGTATTGCGTCATGACGTGTAACGTAACATAGTAATACGTCATAACGTATAACGCCATATAGTAATACGTCATAACGGATAACGTCACACAGTATTACGTAATAACGTATACCGTCATATAGAATTGCGGTTTAACGCATAACGTCATATATTAATGCGTCATAACGTATAACGCCATATAGTAATGCGTCATAACGTATAACGTCACATAGAATTACGGTTTCACGTATAACACCATACAGTAATGCGTCATAACGTATAACGCCATATAGTAATCCGTCATAACGTATAACGTCATATAGTATTGCGTCATGACGTATAACGTAGAATAAAATTACGACATAACGAACTACATCAAATAGTAATACGTCATAACGTATTACGTCGTATAGAATTAGGACATAAAGTATTGAGTCAAATAGTAATACGTCATAAAGTATAACGTCATATAGAATTACGACATAACGTATAACGTCACATAGTAATACGTCATAACGTATAACGTCATATAGAATTCCGGTTTAACGTATAACACCATACAGTAATGCGTCATAACGTATAACGACATATAGAAATACGGAATAACGTATAACGTCAAATAGTAATACGTCATAACGTATAACGTCACTTAGGAATACGCCATAACGTATAACGCCATATAGAATTCCGGTTTAACGTATAACGTCATATAGAGTTACGTTTTAACGTATAACGTCATAGTTTAATGCGTCATAACGTATAACGCCATATCGAATTACGTCATAACATATAACGTCATATAGAATTTCGGTTTAACGTATAACGCCATATAGCAATGCGTCATAACGTATAACGTTACATAGTAATACGTCATAACGTATAACGTCATATAGAATTACGACATAACGTATAGCGTAACATAGTAAAACGTTATAACGTATAACGTCATATAGAATTACGGTTAAACGTATAACGTCATATAGTAATGAGTCATAACGTATAACGCCATATAGTAATACGGTATAACGTATAACGTCATTTTGAATTACTTCATAACGTATAACGTCACATAGTAATACGTCATAACGTATAAGGTCATATAGAATTTCGGTTTAACGTATAACGCCAGATAGCAATGCGTCATAACGTATAACGTCACATAGTAATACGTCATAACGTATAACGTCATATAGAATTATTGTTTATCGTATAACGTCATACAGCAATTCCTCATATCGTATAACGTCACATAGTGATACGTCACAACGAATAACGTCATATAGAATTGCGGTTAAACATATAACGCCATATAGAAATGCGGTAAAACGTATAACGCCATATAGAGTTACGGTTTAACGTGTAACGTCATATAGTAGTGCGTCATAACGTATAACGCCATATACTAATGCGTCATATCGTATAACGTCATAAAGAATTACGGTTTCAAGTATAGCACCATACAGTAATGCGTCATAACGTATAACGCCATATAGTAATCCGTCATAACGTATAACGTCATATAGTATTGCGTCATGACGCATAACGTAGCATAGAATTACGACATAACGTACTACACCAAATAGTAATACGTCATAACGTATAACGTCATATAGAATTACGACATAACGTATAGCGTCACATAGTAATACGTCATAACGTATAACGTCATAAAGAATTACTTCATAACATATAACGTCACATAGTAATACGTTATATCGTATAACGTCATATAGTATTACGGTTTAGCGTATAACGTCATATAGTAATGCGTCGTAACGTATAACGCCAAATAGTAATGCGTCATACCGTATAACGTCATATAGAATTCCGGTTTAACGTATAACGAGATATATCTATGCGTCATAACGTATAACGACATATAGAATTGCGGAATAACGTATAACATCATATAGTAAGGCGTCATGACGTATAACGTCATATAGAATTATTGTTTAACGTATAACGTCATACAGTAATTCCTCATAACGTATAACGTCACATAGTAATACGTCATAACGTATAACGTCATATAGAATTATTGTTTAACGTATAACGTCATACAGTAATTCCTCATAACGTATAACGTCACATAGTAATACGTCACAACGAATAACGTCATATAGAATTACGGTTTAACGTATAACGCCATATAGTAATGAGTCATAACGTATAACACCATATAGTAATACGTCATGACGTATAACATCACATAGTAATTCGTCATAACGTATAACGCCATATAGTAATACGTCATAACGTATAACGCCATATAGTAATACGTCATAACGTATAACGTCACATAGAATTACGGTTTAACGTATAACGTCATAGTTTAATGCGTCATAACGTATAACGCCATATAGAATTACGGCATAACGTATAACGTCATATAGAATTTCGGTTTAACGTATAACATCATACAGTAATGCGTCATAACGTATAACGTCATATAGTATTGCGTCATGACGTATAACGTCGTATAGATTTACATCATAACGGATAACGTCTCATAGTAATACGTCATAACGTATAACGCCACACAGTATTACGTAATAACGTATAACGTCATATCGAATTACGTCATAACGTATAACGTCATATAGAATTTCGGTTTAACGTATAACATCATACAGTAATGCGTCATAACGTATAACGTCATATAGTATTGCGTCATGACGTATAACGTCGTATAGATTTACATCATAACGGATAACGTCTCATAGTAATACGTCATAACGTATAACGCCACACAGTATTACGTAATAACGTATAACGTCATATAGAATTACGGTTTAACGTATAACGCCATATAGTAATGCGTTATAACGTGTAACGTCACATAGTAGTACGTCATAACTCATAACGTCATATAGAATTACGGTTTAACGCTTAACGCCATATAGTAATGCGTCATAACGTATAACGCCATATTGTAATGCGTCGTACCGTATAACGCAATATAGTAATGCGTCATAACGTATAACGTCATATAGTATTGCGTCATGATGTATAACGTCATATAGAATTACGTCATGACATATAATGTCATATAGAAATACCATAATGTGTAACGTCACATTGTAATACGTTATAACGTATAACGTCATATAGCATTACGGTTTAACGTGTAACGTCATACAGTAATTCGTCATAACGTAAAACGTCATATAGAGTTATTGTTTAACGTATAACGTCATACAGTAATTCCGCATAACGTATAACGTCATACAGTTAATCCGCATAACGTATAACGTCATACAGAATTACGTCATAACGAATAACGTCATATAGAATTACGGTTAAACGTATAACGCCATATAGAATTACGGTTTAACGTATAACGTCATATAGTAACGCGTCATAACGTGTAACGCGACATAGTAATACGTCATAACGTATAACGTCATATAGAATTACGTCATAACGTATAACGTCACATAGTAATACGTCATAACGTATAACATCATATAGAATTTCGGTTTAACGTATAACGCCATATAGCAATGCCTCATAACGTATAACGTCTTATAGAATTGCGGAATAACGTATAACATCATATAGTAAGGCGTCATGACGTATAACGTCATATAGAATTACGACATAACGTACAACGTCACATAGTAATACGTCATAACGTATAACGTCATATAGAATTACGGCTTAACGTATAACGTCATATGCTAATGCGTCACAACGAATAACGTCATATAGTAATACGTCATAACGTATAACGTCATATAGAATTCCGGTTTAACGTATAACACCATACAGTAATGCGTCATAACGTATAACGACATATAGAAATGCGGAATAACGTATAACGTCACATAGTAATACGTCATAACGTATAACGTCACATAGGAATACGCCATAACGTATAACGCCATATAGCAATGCCTCATAACGTATAACGTCATATAGAATTTCGGTTTAACGTATAACGCCAGATAGCAATGCGTCATAACGTATTACGTGACATAGTAATACGTCATAACGTATAACGTCATATAGAATTATTGTTTAACGTATAACGTCATAGTGTAATGCGTCATAACGTATAACGCCATATCGAAGTACGTCATAACATATAACGTCATATAGAATTTCGGTTTAACGTATAACGCCATATAGCAATGCGTCATAACGTATAACGTCACATAGTAATACGTCATAACGTATACCGTCATATAGAATTATTGTTTATCGTATAACGTCATACAGCAATCCCTCATATCGTATAACGTCACATAGTAATACGTCACAACGAATAACGTCATATAGAATTACGGTTAAACATATAACGCCATATAGAAATACGGTGAAACGTATAACGCCATATAGACCTACGGTTTAACGTATAACGTCATAGAGTAATGCGTCATAACGTATAACGTCATATAGTATTGCGTCATAACGTATAACTTAACATAGTAATACGTCATAACGTATAATGCCATATAGTAATACGTCATAACGTATAACATCATATAGAATTTCGGTTTAACGTATAACGCCATATAGCAATGCCTCATAACGTATAACGTCATATAGAATTGCGGAATAACGTATAACATCATATAGTAAGGCGTCATGACGTATAACGTCATATAGAATTACGACATAACGTATAACGTCACATAGTAATACGTCATAACGTATAACGTCATATAGAATTACGGCTTAACGTATAACGTCATACGGTAATGCGTCATAACGAATAACGTCATATAGTATTACGTCATGACGTATAACGTCGTATAGAAATAGGACATAACGTATTACATCAAATAGTAATACGTCATAAAGTATAACGTCATATAGAATTACGGCTTAACGTATAACGTCATACGGTAATGCGTCATAACGAATAACGTCATATAGTAATACGTCATAACGTATAACGTCATATAGAATTCCGGTTTAACGTATAACACCATACAGTAATGCGTCATAACGTATAACGACATATAGAAATGCGGAATAACGTATAACGTCACATAGTAATACGTCATTACGTATAACGTCACATAGGAATACGCCATAACGTATAACGCCATATAGTAATGCCTCATAACGTATAACGTCATATAGAATTTCGGTTTAACGTATAACGCCAGATAGCAATGCGTCATATCGTATAACGTCACATAGTAATACGTCATAACGTATAACGTCATATAGAATTATTGTTTAACGTATAACGTCATAGTGTAATGCGTCATAACGTATAGCGCCATATCGAATTACGTCATAACATATAACGTCATATAGAATTTCGGTTTAACGTATAACGCCATATAGCAATGCGTCATAACGTATAACGTCACATAGTAATACGTCATAACGTATAACGTCATATAGAATTATTGTTTATCGTATAACGTCATACAGCAATCCCTCATATCGTATAAGGTCACATAGTAATACGTCACAACGAATAACGTCATATAGAATTACGGTTAAACATATAACGCCATATAGAAATACGGTGAAACGTATAACGCCATATAGAGTTACGGTTTAACGTATAACGTCATACAGTATTACGTAATAACGTATAACGTCATATAGAATTGCGGTTTAACGTATAACGTCATATAGTAATGCGTCATAACGTATAACGCCATATTGTAATGCGTCATAACGTATAACGTCATATAGTATTGCGTCATTACATATAACGTCATATAGAAATACGGTGAAACGTATAACGCCATATAGAGTTACGTTTTAACGTATAACCTTATATAGCATGACGGTTTAACGTGTAACGTCATATAGTAGTGCGTCATAACGTATAACGCCATATACTAATGCGTCATATCGTATAACGTCATAAGGAATTACGGTTTCAAGTATAGCACCATACAGTAATGCGTCATAACGTATAACGCCATATAGTAATCCGTCATAACGTATAACGTCATATAGTATTGCGTCATGACGCATAACGTAGCATAGAATTACGACATAACGTACTACACCAAATAGTAATACGTCATAACGTATAACGTCATATAGAATTACGACATAACGTATAGCGTCACATAGTAATACGTCATAACGTATAACGTCATAAAGAATTACTTCATAACATATAACGTCACATAGTAATACGTTATATCGTATAACGTCATATAGTATTACGGTTTAACGTATAACGTCATATAGTAATGCGTCGTAACGAATAACGCCAAATAGTAATGCGTCATACCGTATAACGTCATATAGAATTTCGGTTTAACGTATAACGAGATATATCTATGCGTCATAACGTATAACGACATATAGAATTGCGGAATAACGTATAACATCATATAGTAAGGCGTCATGACGTATAACGTCATATAGAATTATTGTTTAACGTATAACGTCATACAGTAATTCCTCATAACGTATAACGTCACATAGTAATACGTCATAACGTATAACGTCATATAGAATTATTGTTTAACGTATAACGTCATACAGTAATTCCTCATAACGTATAACGTCACATAGTAATACGTCACAACGAATAACGTCATATAGAATTACGGTTTAACGTATAACGCCATATAGTAATGAGTCATAACGTATAACGCCATATAGTAATACGTCATGACGTATAACATCACATAGTAATACGTCATAACGTATTACGCCATATAGTAATACGTCATAACGTATAACGCCATATAGTAATACGTCATAACGTATAACGTCACATAGAATTACGGTTTAACGTATAACGTCATAGTTTAATGCGTCATAACGTATAACGCCATATAGAAATACGGTGAAACGTATAACGCCATATAGAGTTACGGTTTAACGTATAACGTCATACAGTATTACGTAATAACGTATAACGTCATATAGAATTGCGGTTTAACGTATAACGTCATATAGTAATGCGTCATAACGTATAACGCCATATTGTAATGCGTCATAACGTATAACGTCATATAGTATTGCGTCATTACATATAACGTCATATAGAAATACGGTGAAACGTATAACGCCATATAGAGTTACGTTTTAACGTATAACCTTATATAGCATGACGGTTTAACGTGTAACGTCATATAGTAGTGCGTCATAACGTATAACGCCATATACTAATGCGTCATATCGTATAACGTCATAAGGAATTACGGTTTCAAGTATAGCACCATACAGTAATGCATCATAACGTATAACGCCATATAGTAATCCGTCATAACGTATAACGTCATATAGTATTGCGTCATGACGCATAACGTAGCATAGAATTACGACATAACGTACTACACCAAATAGTAATACGTCATAACGTATAACGTCATATAGAATTACGACATAACGTATAGCGTCACATAGTAATACGTCATAACGTATAACGTCATATAGAATTACTTCATAACATATAACGTCACATAGTAATACGTTATATCGTATAACGTCATATAGTATTACGGTTTAACGTATAACGTCATATAGTAATGCGTCGTAACGAATAACGCCAAATAGGAATGCGTCATACCGTATAACGTCATATAGAATTTCGGTTTAACGTATAACGAGATATATCTATGCGTCATAACGTATAACGACATATAGAATTGCGGAATAACGTATAACATCATATAGTAAGGCGTCATGACGTATAACGTCATATAGAATTATTGTTTAACGTATAACGTCATACAGTAATTCCTCATAACGTATAACGTCACATAGTAATACGTCATAACGTATAACGTCATATAGAATTATTGTTTAACGTATAACGTCATACAGTAATTCCTCATAACGTATAACGTCACATAGTAATACGTCACAACGAATAACGTCATATAGAATTACGGTTTAACGTATAACGCCATGTAGTAATGAGTCATAACGTATAACGCCATATAGTAATACGTCATGACGTATAACATCACATAGTAATACGTCATAACGTATTACGCCATATAGTAATACGTCATAACGTATAACGCCATATAGTAATACGTCATAACGTATAACGTCACATAGAATTACGGTTTAACGTATAACGTCATAGTTTAATGCGTCATAACGTATAACGCCATATAGAATTGCGGCATAACGTATAACGTAACATAGAATTACGTCATAACGGATAACGTCACATAGTAGTACGTCATAACTCATAACGTCATATAGAATTACGGTTTAACGTATAACGCCATATAGTAATGAGTCATAACGTATAACGCCATATAGTAATACGTCATGACGTATAACATCACATAGTAATACGTCATAACGTATAACGCCATATAGTAATGAGTCATAACGTATAACGCCATATAGTAATACGTCATGACGTATAACATCACATAGTAATACGTCATAACGTATTACGCCATATAGTAATACGTCATAACGTATAACGCCATATAGTAATCCGTCATAACGTATAACGTCATATAGTATTGCGTCATGACGCATAACGTAGCATAGAATTACGACATAACGTACTACACCAAATAGTAATACGTCATAACGTATAACGTCATATAGAATTACGACATAACGTATAGCGTCACATAGTAATACGTCATAACGTATAACGTCATAAAGAATTACTTCATAACATATAACGTCACATAGTAATACGTTATATCGTATAACGTCATATAGTATTACGGTTTAACGTATAACGTCATATAGTAATGCGTCGTAACGAATAACGCCAAATAGTAATGCGTCATACCGTATAACGTCATATAGAATTTCGGTTTAACGTATAACGAGATATATCTATGCGTCATAACGTATAACGACATATAGAATTGCGGAATAACGTATAACATCATATAGTAAGGCGTCATGACGTATAACGTCATATAGAATTATTGTTTAACGTATAACGTCATACAGTAATTCCTCATAACGTATAACGTCACATAGTAATACGTCATAACGTATAACGTCATATAGAATTATTGTTTAACGTATAACGTCATACAGTAATTCCTCATAACGTATAACGTCACATAGTAATACGTCACAACGAATAACGTCATATAGAATTACGGTTTAACGTATAACGCCATATAGTAATGAGTCATAACGTATAACGCCATATAGTAATACGTCATGACGTATAACATCACATAGTAATACGTCATAACGTATTACGCCATATAGTAATACGTCATAACGTATAACGCCATATAGTAATACGTCATAACGTATAACGTCACATAGAATTACGGTTTAACGTATAACGTCATAGTTTAATGCGTCATAACGTATAACGCCATATAGAAATACGGTGAAACGTATAACGCCATATAGAGTTACGGTTTAACGTATAACGTCATACAGTATTACGTAATAACGTATAACGTCATATAGAATTGCGGTTTAACGTATAACGTCATATAGTAATGCGTCATAACGTATAACGCCATATTGTAATGCGTCATAACGTATAACGTCATATAGTATTGCGTCATTACATATAACGTCATATAGAAATACGGTGAAACGTATAACGCCATATAGAGTTACGTTTTAACGTATAACCTTATATAGCATGACGGTTTAACGTGTAACGTCATATAGTAGTGCGTCATAACGTATAACGCCATATACTAATGCGTCATATCGTATAACGTCATAAGGAATTACGGTTTCAAGTATAGCACCATACAGTAATGCGTCATAACGTATAACGCCATATAGTAATCCGTCATAACGTATAACGTCATATAGTATTGCGTCATGACGCATAACGTAGCATAGAATTACGACATAACGTACTACACCAAATAGTAATACGTCATAACGTATAACGTCATATAGAATTACGACATAACGTATAGCGTCACATAGTAATACGTCATAACGTATAACGTCATATAGAATTACTTCATAACATATAACGTCACATAGTAATACGTTATATCGTATAACGTCATATAGTATTACGGTTTAACGTATAACGTCATATAGTAATGCGTCGTAACGAATAACGCCAAATAGGAATGCGTCATACCGTATAACGTCATATAGAATTTCGGTTTAACGTATAACGAGATATATCTATGCGTCATAACGTATAACGACATATAGAATTGCGGAATAACGTATAACATCATATAGTAAGGCGTCATGACGTATAACGTCATATAGAATTATTGTTTAACGTATAACGTCATACAGTAATTCCTCATAACGTATAACGTCACATAGTAATACGTCATAACGTATAACGTCATATAGAATTATTGTTTAACGTATAACGTCATACAGTAATTCCTCATAACGTATAACGTCACATAGTAATACGTCACAACGAATAACGTCATATAGAATTACGGTTTAACGTATAACGCCATGTAGTAATGAGTCATAACGTATAACGCCATATAGTAATACGTCATGACGTATAACATCACATAGTAATACGTCATAACGTATTACGCCATATAGTAATACGTCATAACGTATAACGCCATATAGTAATACGTCATAACGTATAACGTCACATAGAATTACGGTTTAACGTATAACGTCATAGTTTAATGCGTCATAACGTATAACGCCATATAGAATTGCGGCATAACGTATAACGTAACATAGAATTACGTCATAACGGATAACGTCACATAGTAGTACGTCATAACTCATAACGTCATATAGAATTACGGTTTAACGTATAACGCCATATAGTAATGAGTCATAACGTATAACGCCATATAGTAATACGTCATGACGTATAACATCACATAGTAATACGTCATAACGTATAACGCCATATAGTAATGAGTCATAACGTATAACGCCATATAGTAATACGTCATGACGTATAACATCACATAGTAATACGTCATAACGTATTACGCCATATAGTAATACGTCATAACGTATAACGCCATATAGTAATGCGTCATAACGTGTAACGTCACATAGTAATACGTCATAACGTATAACGTCATATCGAATTACGTCATAACGTATAACGTCATATAGAATTTCGGTTTAACGTATAACATCATACAGTAATGCGTCATAACGTATAACGTCATATAGTATTGCGTCATGACGTATAACGTCGTATAGATTTACATCATAACGGATAACGTCTCATAGTAATACGTCATAACGTATAACGCCACACAGTATTACGTAATAACGTATAACGTCATATAGAATTACGGTTTAACGTATAACGCCATATAGTAATGCGTCATAACGTGTAACGTCACATAGTAGTACGTCATAACTCATAACGTCATATAGAATTACGGTTTAACGCTTAACGCCATATAGTAATGCGTCATAACGTATAACTTCATATTGTAATGCGTCATAACGTATAACGTCATATAGTATTGCGTCATTACATATAACGTCATATAGAAATACGGTGAAACGTATAACGCCATATAGAGTTACGTTTTAACGTATAACCTTATATAGCATGACGGTTTAACGTATAGCGCCATATAGTAATGCGTCATAACGTATAACGCCATTTAGTAATGCGTCGTACCGTATAACGCAATATAGTAATGCGTCATAACGTATAACGTCATATAGTATTGCGTCATGATGTATAACGTCATATAGAATTACGTCATGACATATAATGTCATATAGAAGTACCATAATGTATAACGTCACATTGTAATACGTGATAACGTATAACGTCATATAGCATTACGGTTTAACGTGTAACGTCATACAGTAATTCGTCATAACGTAAAACGTCATATAGAGTTATTGTTTAACGTATAACGTCATACAGTAATTCCGCATAACGTATAACGTCATACAGTAATTCCGCATAACGTATAGCGTCATACAGAATTACGTCATAACGAATATCGTCATATAGAATTACGGTTAAACGTATAACGCCATATAGAATTACGGTTTAACGTATAACGTCATATAGTAACGCGTCATAACGTGTAACGCGACATAGTAATACGTCATAACGTATAACGTCATATAGAATTACGTCATAACGTATAACGTCACATAGAATTACGCCATAACGGATAACGTCACATAGTAGTACGTCATAACTCATAACGTCATATAGAATTACGTCATAACGTATAACGTCACATAGTAATACGTCATAACGTATAACATCATATAGAATTTCGGTTTAACGTATAACATCATACAGTAATGCGCCATAACGTATAACGTCATATAGTATTGCGTCATGACGTATAACGTCGTATAGATTTACATCATAACGGATAACGTCTCATAGTAATACGTCTTAACGTATAACGCCACACAGTATTACGTAATAACGTATAACGTCATATAGAATTACGGTTTAACGTATAACGTCATAGTTTAATGCGTCATAACGTATAACGCCATATAGAATTACGGCATAACGTATAACGTCACATAGTAATACGTCATAACGTATAACATCATATAGAATTTCGGTTTAACGTATAACGCCATATAGCAATGCCTCATAACGTATAACGTCTTATAGAATTGCGGAATAACGTATAACATCATATAGTAAGGCGTCATGACGTATAACGTCATAAAGAATTACTTCATAACATATAACGTCACATAGTAATACGTTATAACGTATAACGTCATATAGAATTACGGTTTAACGTATAACGTCACATAGTAATACGTCATAACGTATAACATCATATAGAATTTCGGTTTAACGTATAACGCCATATAGCAATGCCTCATAACGTATAACGTCTTATAGAATTGCCGAATAACGTATAACATCATATAGTAAGGCGTCATGACGTATAACGTCATATAGAATTACGACATAACGTATAATGTCACATAGTAATACGTCATAACGTATAACGTCATATAGAATTACGGCTTAACGTATAACGTCATACGCTAATGCGTCACAACGAATAACGTCATATAGTAATACGTCATAACGTATAACGTCATATAGAATTCCGGTTTAACGTATAACACCATACAGTAATGCGTCATAACGTATAACGACATATAGAAATGCGGAATAACGTATAACGTCACATAGTAATACGTCATAACGTATAACGTCACATAGGAATACGCCATAACGTATAACGCCATATAGTAATGCCTCATAACGTATAATGTCATATAGAATTTCGGTTTAACGTATAACGCCAGATAGCAATGCGTCATAACGTATTACGTGACATAGTAATACGTCATAACGTATAACGTCATATAGAATTATTGTTTAACGTATAACGTCATAGTGTAATGCGTCATAACGTATAACGCCATATCGAAGTACGTCATAACATATAACGTCATATAGAATTTCGGTTTAACGTATAACGCCATATAGCAATGCGTCATAACGTATAACGTCACATAGTAATACGTCATAACGTATAACGTCATATAGAATTATTGTTTATCGTATAACGTCATACAGCAATCCCTCATATCGTATAACGTCACATAGTAGTACGTCACAACGAATAACGTCATATAGAATTACGGTTAAACATATAACGCCATATAGAAATACGGTGAAACGTATAACGCAATATAGAGTTACGGTTTAACGTATAACGTCATAGAGTAATGCGTCATAACGTATAACGTCATATAGTATCGCGTCATAACGTATAACGTAACATAGTAATACGTCATAACGTATAACGCCATATAGTAATACGTCATAACGTATAACATCATATAGAATTTCGGTTTAACGTATAACGCCATATAGCAACGCCTCATAACGTATAACGTCATATAGAATTGCGGAATAACGTATAACATCATATAGTAGGGCGTCATGACGTATAACGTCATATAGAATTACGACATAACGTATAACGTCACATAGTAATACGTCATAACGTATAACGTCATATAGAATTACGGCTTAACGTATAACGTCATACGGTAATGCGTCATAACGAATAACGTCATATAGTATTACGTCATGACGTATAACGTCGTATAGAATTAGGACATAACGTATTACATCAAATAGTAATACGTCATAAAGTATAACGTCATATAGAATTACGGCTTAACGTATAACGTCATACGGTAATGCGTCATAACGAATAACGTCATATAGTAATACGTCATAACGTATAACGTCATATAGAATTCCGGTTTAACGTATAACACCATACAGTAATGCGTCATAACGTATAACGACATATAGAAATGCGGAATAACGTATAACATCACATAGTAATACGTCATAACGTATAACGTCACATAGGAATACGCCATAACGTATAACGCCATATAGTAATGCCTCATAACGTATAACGTCATATAGAATTTCGGTTTAACGTATAACGCCAGATAGCAATGCGTCATAACGTATAACGTTACATAGTAATACGTCATAACGTATAATGTCATATAGAATTATTGTTTAACGTATAACACCATACAGTAATGCGTCATAACGTATAACGACATATAGAAATGCGGAATAACGTATAACGTCACATAGTAATACGTCATAACGTATATCGTCACATAGGAATACGCCATAACGTATAACGTCATATAGAATTATTGTTTATCGTATAACGTCATACAGCAATTCCTCATATCGTATAACGTCACATAGTAATACGTCACAACGAATAACGTCATATAGAATTACGGTTAAACATATAACGCCATATAGAAATACGGTGAAACGTATAACGCCATATAGAGTTACGGTTTAACGTATAACGTCATACAGTATTACGTAATAACGTATAACGTCATATAGAATTGCGGTTTAACGTATAACGTCATATAGTAATGCGTCATAACGTATAACGCCGTATAGTAATGCGTCATAACGTATAACGTCATATAGAATTACGGTTTCACGTATAACACCATACAGTAATGCGTCATAACGTATAACGCCATATAGTAATGCGTCATAACGTATAACGTCATATAGAATTGCGGTTTAACGTATAACGTCATATAGTAATGCGTCATAACGTATAACGCCATATAGCAATGCGTCATAACGTATAACGTCACATAATAATACGTCATAACGTATAACGTCATATAGAATTATTGGTTATCGTATAACGTCATACAGCAATTCCTCATATCGTATAACGTCACATAGTAATACGTCACAACGAAAAACGTCATATAGAATTACGGTTAAACATATAACGCCATATAGAAATACGTATAACGTCATATAGTAATGCGTCATAACGTATAACGCCATATAGTAATGCGTCATAACGTATAACGCCATATAGTAATGCGTCATAACGTATAACGTCATATAGAATTACGGTTTCACGTATAACACCATACAGTAATGCGTCATAACGTATAACGCCATATAGTATTCGGTCATAACGTATAACGTCATATAGTATTGCCTCATGACGTATAACGTAACTTAGTAATACGTCATAACGTATAACGCCATATAGTAATACGTCATAACGGATTACGTCATATCGAATTACGTCATAACGTATAACGTCATATAGAATTGCGGTTTAACGCATAACGTCATATAGTAATGCGTCATAACGTATAACGCCATATAGGAATGCGTCATAACGTATAACGTCACATAGAATTACGGGTTCACGTATAACACCATACAGTAATGCGTCATAACGTATAACGCCATATAGTAATGCGTCATAACGTATAACGTCATATAGAATTGCGGTTTAACGTATAACGTCATATAGTAATGCGTTATAACGTATAACGCCATATAGCAATGCGTCATAACGTATAACGTCACATAGAATTACGGGTTCACGTATAACACCATACAGTAATGCGTCATAACGTTTAACGCCATATAGTAATCCGTCATAACGTATAACGTCATATAGAATTACGACATAACGTATAACGTCACATAGTAATACGTCATAACGTATAACGTCATATAGAATTCCGGTTTAACGTATAACACCATACAGTAATGCGTCATAACGTATAACGACATATAGAAATACGGAATAACGTATAACGTCACATAGTAATACGTCATAACGTATAACGTCACTTAGGAATACGCCATAACGTATAACGCCATATAGAATTCCGGTTTAACGTATAACGTCATATAGAGTTACGTTTTAACGTATAACGTCATAGTTTAATGCGTCATAACGTATAACGCCATATCGAATTACGTCATAACATATAACGTCATATAGAATTTCGGTTTAACGTATAACGCCATATAGCAATGCGTCATAACGTATAACGTTACATAGTAATACGTCTTAACGTATAACGTCATATAGAATTATTGTTTATCGTATAACGTCATACAGCAATTCCTCATATCGTATAACGTCACATAGTAATAGGTCACAACGAATAACGTCATATAGAATTACGGTTAAACATATAACGCCATATAGAAATACGGTGAAACGTATAACGCCATATAGAGTTACGGTTTAACGTATAACGTCATACAGTAATGCGTCATAACGTATAACGTCATATAGTATTGCGTCATAACGTATACCGTCGTATAGAATTACGGCATAACGTATAACGTTATATAGTAATGCGTCATAACGTATAAAGTCACATAGAATTACGGCATAATATATAACCTCACATAGAATTACGTCATAACGGATAACGTCACATAGTAAAACGTTATAACGTATAACGTCATATAGAATTACGGTTAAACGTATAACGTCATATAGTAATGAGTCATAACGTAGAACGCCATATAGTAATACGTTATAACGTATAACGTCATTTTGAATTACTTCATAACGTATAACGTCACATAGTAATACGTCATAACGTATAAGGTCATATAGAATTTCGGTTTAACGTATAACGCCAGATAGCAATGCATCATAACGTATAACGTCACATAGTAATACGTCATAACGTATAACGTCATATAGAATTATTGTTTATCGTATAACGTCATACAGCAATTCCTCATATCGTATAACGTCACATAGTAGAACGTTATAACGTATAACGTCATATAGAATTACGGTTAAACGTATAACGTCATATAGTAATGAGTCATAACGTATAACGTCATATAGTATTGCGTCATAACGTATAACGACATATAGAATTACTTCAGAACGTATAACGTCACATAGTAATACGTCATAACGTATAACGTCATATAGCATTACTTCATAACGTATAACGTCACATAGTAATACGTCATAACGTATAACGTCATATAGAATTACGGTTTAACGTATAACGTCATATAGTAATGCGTCATAACTTATAACGAAAAATAGAATTCCGGTTTAACGTATAACACCATACAGTAATGCGTCATAACGTATAACGACATATAGAAATACGGAATAACGTATAACGTCACATAGTAATACGTCATAACGTATAACGTCACATAGGAATACGTCATAACGTATAACGCCATATAGTAATGCCTCATAACGTATAACGTCATATAGAATTACGGTTTAACGTATCACCCCATATAGTAATGCGTCATAACCTATAACGTCATATAGAATTCCGGTTCAACGTATAACGAGATATAGCAATGCGTCATAACGTATAACGACATATAGAATTGCGGAATAACGTATAACATTATATAGTAAGGCGTCATGACCTATAACGTCATATCGAATTACGTCATAACGTACAACATCACATAGTATTACGTCATAACGTATAACGACACATAGAATTACTTCAGAACTTGTAACGTCACATAGTAATACGTCATAACGTATAACGTCATATAGCATTACTTCATAACGTATAACGTCACATAGTAATTCGTCATAACGTATAACGTCATATCGAATTACGGTATAACGTATAACGTCACATAGTAATACGTCATAACGTATAACGTCATATAGAATTACGTCATAACTTATAACGTCACATAGTAATACGTCATAACGTATAACATCATATAGAATTTCGGTTTAACGTATAACGCCATATAGTAATGCGTCATAACGTATGACGACATATAGAATTGCGGAATGACGTATAACATCATATAGTAAGGCGTCATGACGTATAACGTCACATAGGAATACGTCATAACGTATAACGTCATATCGAATTACGGTATAACGTATAACGTCATATAGAATTACGTCATAACTTATAACGTCACATAGTAATACGTCATTACGTATAACATCATATAGAATTTCGGTTTAACGTATAACGTCATATAGTAATGCGTCATAACGTATAACGCCATATTGTAATGCGCCATAACGTATGACGACATATAGAATTGCGGAATGACGTATAACATCATATAGTAAGGCGTCATGACGTATAACGTCACATAGTAATACGTCATAACGTATAACGTCATATCGAATTACGGTATAACGTACAACATCACATAGTATTACGTCATAACGTATAACGTCATATAGAATTACTTCATAACGTATAACGTCACATAGTATTACGCCATAACGTATAACGCCATATAGTAATGCCTCATAACGTATAACGTCACATAGCATTCCGGCTTAACGTATAACACCATACAATAATGCGTCATAACGTATAACGTCCCATAGTAATACGTCATAACGTATAACGCCACACAGTATTACGTGATAACGTATAACGTCATATAGAATTACGGTTTAACGTATAACGCCAGATAGCAATGCGTCATAACGTATAACGCCATATCGAATTACGTCATAACATATAACGTCATATAGAATTTCGGTTTAACGTATAACGCCATATAGCAATGCGTCATAACGTATAACGCCATAATGTAATGCGTCATAACGTATAACGTCATATAGTATTGCGTCATGATGTATAACGTCATATAGAATTACGTCATGACATATAATGTCATATAGAATTACGGCATAATGTATAACGTCACATAGTAATACGTGATAACATATAACGTCATATAGAATTACGGTTTAACGTATAACGTCATATAGTAATGCGTCATAACTTATAACGAAAAATAGAATTCCGGTTTAACGTATAACACCATACAGTAATGCGTCATAACGTATAACGACATATAGAAATACGGAATAACGTATAACGTCACATAGTAATACGTCATAACGTATAACGTCACATAGGAATACGTCATAACGTATAACGCCATATAGTAATGCCTCATAACGTATAACGTCATATAGAATTACGGTTTAACGTATCACCCCATATAGTAATGCGTCATAACCTATAACGTCATATAGAATTCCGGTTCAACGTATAACGAGATATAGCAATGCGTCATAACGTATAACGACATATAGAATTGCGGAATAACGTATAACATTATATAGTAAGGCGTCATGACCTATAACGTCATATCGAATTACGTCATAACGTACAACATCACATAGTATTACGTCATAACGTATAACGACACATAGAATTACTTCAGAACTTGTAACGTCACATAGTAATACGTCATAACGTATAACGTCATATAGCATTACTTCATAACGTATAACGTCACATAGTAATACGTCATAACGTATAACGTCATATCGAATTACGGTATAACGTATAACGTCACATAGTAATACGTCATAACGTATAACGTCATATAGAATTACGTCATAACTTATAACGTCACATAGTAATACGTCATAACGTATAACATCATATAGAATTTCGGTTTAACGTATAACGCCATATAGTAATGCGTCATAACGTATGACGACATATAGAATTGCGGAATGACGTATAACATCATATAGTAAGGCGTCATGACGTATAACGTCACATAGGAATACGTCATAACGTATAACGTCATATCGAATTACGGTATAACGTATAACGTCATATAGAATTACGTCATAACTTATAACGTCACATAGTAATACGTCATTACGTATAACATCATATAGAATTTCGGTTTAACGTATAACGTCATATAGTAATGCGTCATAACGTATAACGCCATATTGTAATGCGCCATAACGTATGACGACATATAGAATTGCGGAATGACGTATAACATCATATAGTAAGGCGTCATGACGTATAACGTCACATAGTAATACGTCATAACGTATAACGTCATATCGAATTACGGTATAACGTACAACATCACATAGTATTACGTCATAACGTATAACGTCATATAGAATTACTTCATAACGTATAACGTCACATAGTATTACGCCATAACGTATAACGCCATATAGTAATGCCTCATAACGTATAACGTCACATAGCATTCCGGCTTAACGTATAACACCATACAATAATGCGTCATAACGTATAACGTCCCATAGTAATACGTCATAACGTATAACGCCACACAGTATTACGTGATAACGTATAACGTCATATAGAATTACGGTTTAACGTATAACGTCATATAGTAATGCGTCATAACGTATAACGCCATATTGTAATGCGCCATAACGTATAACGTCATATAGTATTGCGTCATGATGTATAACGTCATATAGAATTACGTCATGACATATAATGTCATATAGAATTACGGCATAACTTATAACGTCATATAGAATTACGACATAACGTATAACGTCACATAGTAATACGTCATAACGTATAACGTCATATAGAATTACGGTATAACGTATAACGTAACATAGAATTACGTCATAACGGATAACGTCATATAGAATTACGGTTTAACGTATAACATCATACAGTAATGCGCCATAACGTATAACGTCATATAGTATTGCGTCATGACGTGTAACATCACATAGTAATACGTCATAACGTATAACGTCACATAGTAATACGTCATAACGTATAACGTCATATCGAATTACGGTATAACGTATAACGTCATATAGAATTACGTCATATCTTATAACGTCACATAGTAATACGTCATAACGTATAACATCATATAGAATTTCGGTTTAACGTATAACGCCATATAGTAATACGTCATAACGTATAACGCCATATAGTAATACGTCATAACGTATAACGACATATAGAATTACTTCAGAACTTGTAACGTCACATAGTAATACGTCATAACGTATAACGTCATATAGCATTACTTCATAACGTATAACGTCACATAGTAATACGTCATAACGTATAACGTCATATAGAATTACGTCATAACTTATAACGTCACATAGTAATACGTCATAACGTATAACGTCATATCGAATTTCGGTTTAACGTATAACGCCATATAGTAATGCGTCATAACGTATAACGACATATAGAATTACTTCAGAACTTGTAACGTCACATAGTAATACGTCATAACGTATAACGTCATATAGCATTACTTCATAACGTATAACGTCACATAGTAATACGTCATAACGTATAACGTCATATCGAATTACGGTATAACGTATAACGTCACATAGTAATACGTCATAACGTATAACGTCATATAGAATTACGTCATAACTTATAACGTCACATAGTAATACGTCATAACGTATAACATCATATAGAATTTCGGTTTAACGTATAACGCCATATAGTAATGCGTCATAACGTATAACGACATATAGAATTGCGGAATGACGTATAACATCATATAGTAAGGCGTCATGACGTATAACGTCATATCGAATTACGTCATCACGTACAACATCACATAGTATTACGCCATAAAGCATAACGTCATATAGAATTACTTCATAACGTATAACGTCACATAGTAATACGTCATTACGTATAACGTCATATAGAATACGGCATAACGTATAACGTCATATAGTAATACGTCATAACGTATAACGTCATACAGTGATTCGTCATACCGTATAACGTCATATAGAATTCCGGTTTAACGTATAGCGAGATATAGCAATGCGTCATAACGTATAACGACATATAGAATTGCGGAATAACGTATAACGTCATATAATAAGGCGTCATGACGTGTAACGTCAAATCGAATTACGTCATAACGTACAACATCACATAGTATTATGTCATAACGTATAACGTCATATAGAATTACTTCATAACGTATAACGTCAAATAGTAATACGTCATAACGTATAACGCCATATAGAATTACGACATAACGTATAACGTCACATAGTAATACGTCATATCGTATAACGTCATATAGAATTACGGCATAACGTATAACGTAACATAGAATTACGTCATAACGGATAACGTCACATAGTAGTACGTCATAACGCATAACGTCATATAGATTTACGGTTTAACGTATGGCGCCATATAGTAATGCGTCATAAAGTGTAACGTCACAAAGTAATACGTCATAACGTATAACGTCATATCGAATTACGTCATAACGTATAACGTCATATAGAATTACGGTTTAACGTATACCATCATACAGTAATGCGTCATAACGTATAACGTCATATAGTATTGCGTCATGACGTATACATCTCATAGTAATACGTCATAACGTATAACGCCATATAGTAATACGTCATAACGTATAACGCCATATAGTAATACGTCATAAAGTATAACGTCACATAGAATTACGGTTTAACGTATAACGTCATAGTGTAATGCGTCATAACGTATAACGCCATATAGAATTACGTCATAACGGATAACGTCTCATAGTAATACTTCATAACGTATAACGCCACATAGTAATACGTGATACCGTATAACGTCATATAGCATTACGGTTTAACGTATAACGTCATACAGTATTTCGTCATAACGTAAAACGTCATATCGAATTACGGTATAACGTATAACGTCACATGGTAATACGTCATAACGTATAACGTCACATAGTATCGCGTCATGACGTATAACGTCATACAGAATTACGGTTTAACGTATAACGTCATATAGTAATCTGTCATTATGTATAACGCCATACAGTAATACGTCATAATGTATAACGTCATATAGAAATACGGTTAAACGTATAACGCCACATAGAATTACGTTTTAACGTATAACGTCATATCGAAATACGGTTTAACGTATAACGTCATATAGTCTTGCGTCATAACGTATAATGACACATAGTAAAACGTCATAACTTATAACGTCATATAGAATTACGTTTTAACGTATAACGCCATACAGAATTAAGTCATAACGAATAACGTCATGTAGAATTACGGTTAAACGTCTAACGCCATATAGAGTTACGTTTTAAAGTATATCGTCATACAGTAATGCGTCATAACGTGTAACGTCATATAGTATTGAGTCATGACGTATAACGTCGTATAGAATTACGTCATAACGTATAACGTCATATAGAATTCCGGTTTAACGTATGACGCCATACAGTATTGCGTCATAACGTATAACTTCATATAGAATTTCGGCTAAAGTATAACGTCACATATTAATACGTCATAACGTATAACGTAATATGGAATTCCGGTTTAACGTATAGAGCCATATAGCAATGCGTCATGCCGTATAACGTCATACAGAATTATGGCATAACGTATAACGTCACATAGTAATACGTCATAACGTTTAACGTCATATAGAATTCCGGTTTAACGTATAACGCCATATAGCAATGCGTTATAGCGTATAACGTCATATAGAATTCCGGTTTAACGTATAACACCATACAGTAATGCGTCATAACGTATAACGTCATATAGAATTACGGCATAACGTATAACGTCACATATTAATACGTCATAACGTTTAACGTCATATAGAATTCCGGTTTAACGTATGGCGCCATATAGCAATGCGTCATGCCGTATAACGTCATATAGAATTACGGCATAACGTATAACGTCACATAGTAATACGTCATAACGTATAACGTCATATAGAATTACGGTTTAACGTATAGCGTCATATAGTAATGTGTCATATCGTACAACGTCATATAGAATTACGTCATAACGTACAACGTCACATAGTAATACGTCATAACGTATAACGTCATATAGCATTCCAGCTTAACGTATAACACCATACTATAATGCGTCATAACGTATAACGTCATATAGTAAGGCGTCATGACTTATCACGTCATATGGTATTGCGTCAAGACGTATATTGTCACATAGTAATACGTCATGCCGTATAACGTCATATAGTATTGCGTCATGACGTATAACGTCATATAGAATTACGTCATAACGTACAACGTCACATAGTAATACGTCATAACGTATAACGTCATATGGCATTCCAGCTTAACGTATAACACCATGCAATAATGCGTCATAACGTATAACGTCATATAGTAAGGCGTCATGACTTATCACGTCATATGGTATTGCGTCATGACGTATATTGTCACATAGTAATACGTCATGCCGTATAACGTCATATAGTATTGCGTTATGACGTATAACGTCATATAGAATTACGTCATAACGTATAACGCCATATCGTAATGCTTCATAACGTATAACGTCATATAGTATTGCGTCATGACGTATAACGTCACATAGTGATACGTCATAACGTATAACGTCATCTAGAATTACTTCATAACTTATAACGTCACATAGTAATGCGTCATAACGTATAACGACATATAGAATTGCGGAATAACGTATAACATCATATAGTATTACGTCACAACGTACAACGTCATATAGAAGTACGACATAACGTATAACGTCACATAGTAATACGTCATAACGTATAACGTCATATAGAATTCCGGCTTAACGTATAACACCATACAGTAATGCGTCATAACGTATAACGTCATATCGTAATGCGTCATTACGTATAACGTCATATAGGATTACGGCATAACATATAACGTCACATAGAATTACGTCATAACGTATAACGTCATCTAGAATTACTTCATAACGTATAACGTCACATAGTAATGCGTCATAACGTATAACGACATATAGAATTGCGGAATAACGTATAACATCATATAGTATTACGTCACAACGTACAACGTCATATAGAAGTACGACATAACGTATAACGTCACATAGTAATACGTCATAACGTATAACGACATATAGAATTGCGGAATAACGTATAACATCATATAGTATTACGTCACAACGTACAACGTCATATAGAAGTACGACATAACGTATAACGTCACATAGTAATACGTCATAACGTATAACGTCATATAGAATTACGGTTAAACGTATAACGTCATACAGTAAATCGTCATAACGTATAACGTCACATAGTATCGCGTCATGACGTATAACGTCATACAGAATTACGGTTTAACGTATAACGTCATATAGTAATCTGTCATTACGTATAACGCCATACAGTAATACGTCATAATGTATAACGTCATATAGAAATACGGTTAAACGTATAACGCCACATAGAATTACGTTTTAACGTATAACGTCATATCGAAATACGGTTTAACGTATAACGTCATATAGTCTTGCGTCATAACGTATAATGACACATAGTAAAACGTCATAACTTATAACGTCATATAGAATTACGTTTTAACGTATAACGCCATACAGAATTACGTCATAACGAATAACGTCATACAGAATTACGGTTAAACGTCTAACGCCATATAGAGTTACGTTTTAAAGTATATCGTCATACAGTAATGCGTCATAACGTGTAACGTCATATAGTATTGAGTCATGACGTATAACGTCGTATAGAATTACGTCATAACGTATAACGTCATATAGAATTCCGGTTTAACGTATGACGCCATACAGTAATGCGTCATAACGTATAACTTCATATAGAATTTCGGCTAAAGTATAACGTCACATATTAATACGTCATAACGTATAACGTAATATGGAATTCCGGTTTAACGTATAGAGCCATATAGCAATGCGTCATGCCGTATAACGTCATACAGAATTACGGCATAACGTATAACGTCACATAGTAATACGTCATTACGTTTAACGTCATATAGAATTCCGGTTTAACGTATAACGCCATATAGCAATGCGTTATAGCGTATAACGTCATATAGAATTCCGGTTTAACGAATAACACCATACAGTAATGCGTCATAACGTATAACGTCATATAGAATTACGGCATAACGTATAACGTCACATATTAATACGTCATAACGTATAAAGTCACATAGTATTACGTCATAACGTATAACGTCGTAGAGAATTACTTCATAACGTATTACTTCACATAGTAATACGTCATAACGTATAACGTCACATAGAATTACGGTGTAACGTATAGCGTCATATAGAATTACGGTTTAACCTACAACGTCATATGGTAATGCGTCATAACGTTTAACGCTATATAGTAATGCGTCATAACGTATAACGTCATATAGTATGGCGCCATGACGTATAACGTCATATAGTATTGCGTCATGACGGAATAACGTCATATAGAATTACGTCATAACGTATAACATCACATAGTATTACGTCATAACGTATAACGTCACATAGTATTTCGTCATATCGTATAAGGTCATATAGAATTACGTCATAACGTATAACGTCACATAGTAATACACCATAACGTATAACGTCATATAGTATTGGTTCATGACGTATAACGTCATACAGAATTACGACATAACGTACAACATCACATAGTATTACGTCATAACGTATAACGTCATGGAGAATTACTTCATAACGTATAACGTCACATAGTAATACGCAATAATGTATAACACGATATAGTAATGCGTCATAACGTATAACGTCACATAGTAATACGCCATAACGTATAACGTCATATAGAATTATGGATTAACGTATAACGTCATATAGTATTGGGTCATTACGTATAACGTCATACAGAATTACGACATAACGTACAACATCACATAGTATTACGGTTTAACGTATAACGTCATATAGAATTATGGATTAACGTATAACGTCATATAGAATTACGTCATAACGTATAACGTCATATAGTATTGCGCGATGACTTATAACGTCACATAGTGATACGTCATAACGTATAACGTCATCTAGAAGTACTTCATAACGTATAACGTCACATAGTAATACGTCATAACGTGTAACGCCATATGGTAATGCGTCACAACGTATAACGTCATATAGAATTACGTCATAACGTATAACGTCACATAGTATTACGTCATATCGTATAACGTCACATAGAATTACGGTTTAACGTATAACGTCATATAGAATTATAGATTAACGTATAACGTCATATAGAATTACGTCATAACGTATAACGTCATATAGTATTGCGCGATGACGTATAACGTCATATAGTATTGCGTCATGACGTATAACGTCATACAGTAATGCGTCATAACGAATAACGTCATATAGTATTACGTCATGACGTATATATGCGTATAGAATTAGGACATAACGTATTACATCAAATCGTAATACGTCATAATGTATAACGTCATATAGAATTACGACATAACGTATAACATCATAGAGTAGTATGTCATAACGTATAACGACATATGGAATTACGTCATAACGTATAACGTCACATAGTAATACGTCATAACGTCTAACGTCATATAGAATTACGTCATAACGTATAACGTCACATAGTAATACGTCATAACGTATAACATTATATAGAATTTCGGTTTAAGGTATAACGCCATATAGCAATGCGTCATAACGTATAACGTCATATAGAATTACGACATAACGTATAACGTCACATAGTAATACGTCATAACGTATAACGTCATATAGAATTCCGGTTTAACGTATATCACCATACAGTAATGCGTCATAACGTATATCGACATATAGAAATACGGAATAACGTATAACGCCATATAGTAATGCGTCATAACGTATAACGTCAAATAGTATTGCGTCATGACGTATAACGTCATATAGAATTACGTCATAACGTATAACGTCATATAGAATTCCGGTTTAACGTATAACGAGATATAGCAATTCGTCATAACGTATAACGACATATAGAATTGCGGAATAACGTATAACATCATATAGTAAGGCGTCATGACGTATAACGTCATATCGAATTACGTCATCACGTACAACATCACATAGTATTACGTCATAACGTATAACGTCATATAGAATTACTTCATAACGTATAACGTCACATAGTAATGCGTCATAACGTATAACGACATATAGAATTGCGGAATAACGTATAACATCATATAGTATTACGTCACAACGTACAACGTCATATAGAAGTACGACATAACGTATAACGTCACATAGTAATACGTCATAACGTATAACGTCATATAGAATTCCGGCTTAACGTATAACACCATACAGTAATGCGTCATAACGTATAACGTCATATCGTAATGCGTCATTACGTATAACGTCATATAGGATTACGGCATAACATATAACGTCACATAGAATTACGTCATAACGTATAACGTCACATAGTAATACGTCATAACGTATAACGTCATATAGAATTACGGTTTAACGTATTACGTCATACAGTAAAGCGTCATAACGTACAACGTCATATAGTATTGCGTCATAACGTGTAACGTCACATAATAATACGTCATTACGTATAAGGTCATACAGTAATTCGTCATACCGTATAACGTCATATAGAGTTACAGGATAACGTATAACGTCATATAGTCTTGCGTCATAACGTATAATGACACATAGTAAAACGTCATAACTTATAACGTCATATAGAATTACGTTTTAACGTATAACGCCATACCGAATTACGTCATAACGAATAACGTCATATGGAATTACGGTTAAACGTCTAACGCCATATAGAGTTACTTTTTAAAGTATATCGTCATACAGTAATGCGTCATAACGTGTAACGTCATATAGTATTGAGTCATGCCGTATAACGTCGTATAGAATTACGTCATAACGTATAACGTCATATAGAATTCCGGTTTAACGTATGACGCCATACAGTAATGCGTCATAACGTATAACTTCATATAGAATTTCGTCTAAAGTATAACGTCACATATTAATACGTCATAACGTATAACGTAATATGGAATTCCGGTTTAACGTATAGAGCCATATAGCAATGCGTCATGCCGTATAACGTCATACAGAATTACGGCATAACGTATAACGTCACATAGTAATACGTCATTACGTTTAACGTCATATAGAATTCCGGTTTAACGTATAACGCCATATAGCAATGCGTTATAGCGTATAACGTCATATAGAATTCCGGTTTAACGAATAACACCATACAGTACTGCGTCATAACGTATAACGTCATATAGAATTACGGCATAACGTATAACGTCACATATTAATACGTCATAACGTATAAAGTCACATAGTATTACGTCATAACGTATAACGTCGTAGAGAATTACATCATAACGTATTACTTCACATAGTAATACGTCATAACGTATAACGTCACATAGAATTACGGTTTAACGTATAGCGTCATATAGAATTACGGTTTAACGTACAACGTCATATGGTAATGCGTCATAACGTTTAACGCTATATAGTAATGAGTCATTACGTATAACGTCATATAGTATGGCGCCATGACGTATAACGTCATATAGTATTGCGTCATGACGGAATAACGTCATATAGAATTACGTCATAACGTATAACATCACATAGTATTACGTCATAACGTATAACGTCACATAGTATTTCGTCATATCGTATAAGGTCATATAGAATTACGTCATAACGTATAACGTCACATAGTAATACACCATAACGTATAACGTCATATAGTATTGGGTCATGACGTATAACGTCATACAGAATTACGACATAACGTACAACATCACATAGTATTACGTCATAACGTATAACGTCATGGAGAATTACTTCATAACGTATAACGTCACATAGTAATACGCAATAATGTATAACACGATATAGTAATGCGTCATAACGTATAACGTCACATAGTAATACGCCATAACGTATAACGTCATATAGTATTGGGTCATTACGTATAACGTCATACAGAATTACGACATAACGTACAACATCACATAGTATTACGTCATAACGTATAACGTCATGGAGAATTACTTCATAACGTATAACGTCACATAGTAATACGCAATAATGTATAACGCGATATAGTAATGCGTCATAACGTATAACGTCATATCGAATTACGTCGTAACGTATAACATCACATAGTAATACGACAAAACGTACAACGTCATATAGAATTAAGTTTTAACGTATAACGTCATATAGAATTATTGTTTAACGTAAAACGTCATACAGTAATTCCGCATAACGTATAACGTCATACAGAATTACGTCATAACGTATAACGTCATATAGGATTGCGTCATGACGTATAACGTCGTATAGAATGACGTCATAACGGATAACGCCTCATAGTAATACGTCATAAAGTATAACATCACACAGTATTACGTCGTAACCTATAACGTCATATAGAATTACGGTTTATCGTATAACGTCATATAGTAATGCGTCATAACGTATAACGTCACATAGTAATACGTCATAACGTATAACGTCTTATAGTATTGCGCCAAGACGTATAGCGTTATTAAGTATAACGTCATAACGTATAACGTCATATAGTATTACGTCATAACGTATAGCGCTATATTGTATTGCGTCATAACGTATAACCTTATATAGTATTACGTCATAACGTATAACGTCACATAGTAATACGTCATGACGTACAACGTTATATGTTATTGTGTAATAGCGTATAACATCACATAGTAATACGTCATAACGTATAGCGCTATATTGTATTACGTCATGACGTATAACGTTATATAGTGTTACGTATTAAGGTATAACGTTATATGGTATAACGTAATAATGTTGAACGTTGTGCAGTTTTAAGGTATGACGTATGACGTCACATAGTATTACTTCGTAACGGATAATGTCATATAGTATTGCGTCATGACGTATAACGTTATATGGTATTGCGTAATAACGTATAACGTCAAATAGTTTTGCGTCATTTCGAATGACGTCATATAATATTGCGTCATAACGTACAACGTCACATAGTAATACGTCATAACGTATAACGTCAGATAAAATTAAGGTTTAACGTATAACGTCGCATAGTTATACGTCATAACGTATAACTTCATATAGAATTGCGGAATAACGTATAACATCATATAGTAAGGCGTCATGACGTATAACGTCATATAGAATTACGACATAACGTATAACGTCACATAGTAATACGTCATAACGGATGACGTCATATAGAATTACGTCATGACGTATAAAATCATATTGAATTACGTCATAACGTATAATGTCATATAGAATTACGTCATGACGTATAACGTTTATGGTATTGCGTAATAACGTATAACGTCATATAGTATTCCGCCATGAGGTATAACGTCATATAGAGTTGCGTCATTACGAATGACGTCATATAATATTGCGTCATAACGTATAACGTCACACAGTAATACGTCATAACGTACAACCGCACATAGTAATACGTCATAACGTACAATGTCATGTAGTATTAAGGTATAACGTATATCGTCACATAGTAATACATCATAACGTATAATGTCATGTAGTATTAAGGTATAACGTATAACGTCACATAGTAATACGCCACAACGGATAACGTCATATAGAATTACGTCATAACGTACAACGTCACATAGTAATACGTCATAACGTATAATATCATGTAGTATTAAGGTATAACGTATAACGTCACATAGTAATACGTCATAACGTATAGCGCTATATTGTATTGCGCCATAACGTATAACGCCACATAGTATTACGTCATAACGTATGACGTCACATAGTACTACGCCACAACGGATAACGTCATATAGAATTACATCATAACGTATAACCTCACATAGCAATACGTCATAACGTGGATTGTCATGTACTATTGCGTCATGACGTATAACGTTATATAGAGTTACGTCATAACGTATAACGTTATATAGTAGGACGTAATAAAGTTTAACGTTGTACAGTATTAAGGTATAACGTATAACATCACATAGTATTACTTCGTAACGGATGATGACATATAGAATTACGTCATGACGTATAACGTCATATGGAATTACGTCATAACGTACAACCGCACACAGTAATACGTCATAACGTACAATGTAATGTAGTATTAAGGTATAACGTATATCGTCACATAGTAATACGTCATAACGTATGACGTTATATGGTATTGCGTCATAACGTATAACGTCATATAGCATTACGGTACAACGTATAACGTCATATGGTATTACGCCATGTCGTATAATGTTATAAAGTATAACGTCATATAGTATTCCGCCATGACGTATAACGTTATAAAGTATAACGTCATAGCGCATAACGTCATATAGAGTTGCGTCATTACGAATGACGTCATATAATATTGAGTCATAACGTATAACGTCACATAGTAATACGTCATAACGTACAACCGCACATAGTATTACGTCATAACGTATAACGTCATATAGTACTGCGTAATAACGTATAACGTCATATTATATTTCGCCATGACGTATAACGTTATAAAGTATAACGTCATAACGCATAACGTCATATGGAGTTACGGTTTAACGTATACCGTCACATAGTTATACGTCATAACGTATAGCGCTATATTGTATTACGTCATAACGTATAACGTCATATAGTATTGCGGCATTACGACGGACGTCATATAATATTGCGTCATCACGTATAACGTCACATAGTATTACGTCATAACGTATAACGTCACATAGTACTACGTCAGAACGGATGACGTCAAATACAATTACGCCATGACGTATAACGTCATATAGAATTACGTCATAACGTATAACATCATATAGTAATACGTCATAACGTATAACGTCATATGGAATTACGGTTTAACGTATACCGTCACATATTTCGACGTCATAACGTATAGCGCCATATAGTATTACGTCATAACGTATAACTTTATATATTACTGCGCCATGACGCATAACGCTATAAAGTATAATGTCACAACGTATAACGTCATATAGTATTGCGTCATTCCGAATGACATCATATAATATTGCGCCATAACGTATAACGTCACATAGTAATACGTCATAACGTACAACCGCACATAGTAATACGTCATAACGTACAATGTCATGTAGTATTAAGGTATAACGTATATCGTCACATAGTCATACGTCATAACGGATGACGTCATATAGAATTACGTCATGACGTATAACGTCATATTGAATTACGTCATAACGTATAACGTCATATAGAATTACGTCATGACGTATAACGTCATATAGTATTGCGCCACGACGTAGAACGTTATAAAGTATAACGTCATGACGTATAACGTCATATAGTAATGCGTCATTACGACTGACGTCATATAATATTGCGTTATAACGTATAACGTCACATAGTAATACGTCATAACGTACAATCGCACACAGTAATACGCCATAACGTACAATGTCATGTAGTATTAAGGTATAACGTATATCATCACATAGTAATACGTCATAACGGATGACGTCATATCGAATTGCGTCATGACTAATAACGTTATTTGGTATTGCGTAATAACGTATAACGTCATATAATTTTGCGTCAGAACGGATGACGTCATAAAGAATTACATCATGACGTATAACGCCATGAGGAATTACGGTAGAACGTATAACGTCATATAGTATTGCGACATTCCAAATGAGGTCATATAATATTGCGTCATAACGTATAACGTCACATAGTATTGCGTCGTGACGTACAACGTAACATAGTAATACGTCATAACGTATAATGTCATGTAGTATTAAGGTATAACGTATAACGTCACATAGTAATACGTCATAACGTATAGCGCTTTATTGTATTGCTGCATAACGTATAACGTCTCATAGTATTACGTCCTGACTTATAACGTCAATCAGAATTACGTCATAAAGCACAACGTCACATAGTAATAGGTCATATCGTATATTGTCATGTAGTATTAAGGTATAACGTATAACGTCACATAGTAGTACGTGATGACGCACAACGTTATATTGTGTGACGTCATAACGTATAACGTCATATAGAATTACGTCATAACGTATAACGTCATATAGTATTGCGTCATGACGTACAACGATATATGTTATTGTGTCATAACGTGTAACGTCACATAGTAATACGTCACAACATATAGCGCTATATTGTAAAGCGTCATAACGTATAACGTCACATAGTACTACGTCATAACGGATGACGTCATATAGAATTACGTCATGACGTATAACGTCATATATAATTACGTCATAATGTACAACCGCACATAGTAATACGTCATAACGTATAACGTCACATAGAATTACGGCATAATATATAACGTCACATAGAATTATGTCATAACGGATAACGTCACATAGTAATACGTCATAACGTATAACGAGATATAGCAATGCGTCATAACGTATAACGTCATATAGAATTACGGTTTAAGGTATAACGTCATATAGTAATGCGTCATAACGTATAACGCCATATAGTAATGAGTCATAACGTACAACGTCATATAGTATTGCGTCATGACGTATAACGTCATTTAGAATTACGTCATAACGTAGAACATCACATAGTAATACGTCATAACGTATAACGTCATATAGAGTTACGTCATAACTTATAACGTCACATAGTAGTACGTAATAACGTTTAACGTCATATAGAATTCTGGTTTAACGTACAACTCCATATAGCAACGTGTTATAAAGTATAACGTCATATAGTAATGCATGATAACGTATAACGTCATATAGTATTGCGTCATGACGTATAACGTCATATAGAATTAGGTCATAACGTATAACGTCACATAGAATTACGGTTTAACGTATAACGTCATATAGTAATGTGTCATACCGTATCACGCCATTTAGTAATGCGTCATAACGTACAACGTCATATAGTATTGCGTCATGACGTATAACGTCATATAGAATTACGTCATAACGTAGAACATCACATAGTAATACGTCTTAACGTAAACGTCATACAGCATTCCGTCATAACGTATAACGTCATATAGAGTGACGTCATAACTTATAACGTCACATACTTATACGTCATAACGTATAACGTCATATAGAATTGCGTCATGACGTATAACGTCACATAGTAATACGTCATAACGTATAACGTCATATAGAATTCCGGTATAACGTATAACGTCATATGTAATTACGGTTTAACGTATAAAGCCATTTAGAATTACGGCATAACGTATAACCTCACATAGGAATACGTCATAACGTATAACGTCATGTAGTATTGCGTCATGAAGTATAACGTCATGTAGAATCAGGTCATAACGTAGAACATCACATAGTAATACGTCATAACGTATAACGTCATATAGAATTACGGCATAACGTATAACAACACATGGAATTACGGTTTAGCGTATAACGTCATATAGCAATGCGCCATAACGTATAACGCAATTTAGTAATGCGTCCTAACGTATAACGTCATATAGACTTACGGTCTAACGTATACCGTCATGTAGAATTCCGGTTTAACGTATAACGTCATATAGTAATGCGTCATAACGTATAACGCCATATAGAAATACGTCATAACGTATAACTTCACATAGTAATACGTCATAACGTATAACGTCATATAGAATTGCGTCATAACGTATAACGTCACATAGTAATACGTAATAACGTATAACGTCATATAGAATTCCGGTTTAACGTATAACGTCATATGTAATTACGGTTTAACGTATAAAGCCATATAGAATTACGGCATAACGTATAACGTCACACAGTAATACGTCATAACGTATAACGTCATATAGAATTACAGCATAACGTATAACGTCATATAGAATTACGGTTTAACGTATAACGAGATATCGTAATGCGTCATAACGGATAACGCTATTTAGTAATGCGTCATAACGTATAACGTCATATAGAATTACGGCATAACGTATAACGTCATAGAGAATTAGGGTTTAACGCATAACGTCATATAGAATTACGGTTTAGCGTATAACGTCATATAGAATTAGGGTTTAACGTATAACGTCATATAGTAATGCGTCATAACGTATAACGTAATATAGAATTACGGTTTAACGTATAACGTCATATAGTAATGCGTCATAACTTATAACGCCATTTAGTAATGCGTCATAACGTATAACGCCATTTAGTAAAGCGTCATAACGTATAACGCCATATAGTAATGCGTCATAACGTATGACGTCACATAGTATTCCGTCATAGCGTATAACGTCATATAGAATTACGTCATAACGTAGAACATCACATAGTAATACGTCATAACGTATAACGTCATATAGAATTGGGGTTTAACGTATGACGTCATATAGAATTACGGTTTAACGTATAACGTCATATGGTATTGCGTCATAACGGATAACGCCATTTAGTAATGCGTCATAACGTATAACGTCACATAGTAATACGTCATAACATATAACGTCATATAGAATTACGGCATAACGTATAAGGTCACATAGTAATACGACATAACGTATAGCGTCACATAGTAATACGTCATAATGTATAACGTCACATAGTAATACGTCATAACGTATACAGAGATATAGCAATGCGTCATAACGTATAACGTCATATAGAATTACGGTTTAAGGTATAACGTCATATGGTAGTGCGTCATAACGTATAACGCCATATAGTAATGAGTCATAACGTATAACGTCATATAGTACGCGTCATGAAGTATAACGTCATATAGAATTACGTCATAACGTAGAACATCACATAAAAATACGTCATAACGTATAACGTCATATAGAGTTACGTCATAACTTATAACGTCACATAGTAGTACGTAATAAAGTTTAACATCATATAGAATTCCGGTTTAACGAATAACGCTATATAGCAATGCGTCATAACGTATAACGTCATATAGAATTACGGCATCATGTGCAACGTCACATAGTAATACGTCATAATGTATAACGCCATATAGCAATGCGTCATAACGTATAACGTCATATAGAAATACGGTTTAACGTACAACGTCATACAGTAATGCGTCATAACGCATGACGTCACATAGTAATACGTCATAACTTATAACGTCACATAGAATTACGGTTTAGCGTATAAAGTCATATAGAATTAGTGTTTAACGCATAACGTCACATGGAATTACGGTTTAGCGTATAACGTCATATAGAATTAGGGTTTAACGTATAACGTCATATAGATTTACGGTTTAGCGTATAACGTCATATAGTAATGCGTCATAACGGATAACGCCATTTAGTAATGCGTCATAACGTATAACGTCATATAGAATTACGTCATAACGTATAACGCCATATAGTAATGCGTCATAACGTATAACGTCTTATAGAATTACGGTTTAACGTATAACGTCATATAGTAATGCGTCATAACGTATGACGTAATATAGTATTCCGTCATAACGTATCACGTCATATAGAATTACGTCATAGCTTAGTACATCACATAGTAATACGTCATAACGTATAACGTCATATAGAATTACGGTTTAACGTATAACGTCATATAGAATTACGGTTTAACGTATAACGTCATATAGTATTGCGTCATGAAGGATAACGCCATCTTGTAATGCGTCATAACGTATAACGTCACATAGTAATACGTCATAACGTATGGCGTCGCATAGTAATACGTCATAATGTATAACGTCACATAGTAATACGTCATAACGTATAACGAGATATAGCAATGCGTCATAACGTATAACGTCATATAGAATTGCGGTTTAAGGTATAACGTCATATAGTAATGCGTCATAACGTATAACGCCATATAGTAATGAGTCATAACGTATAACGTCATATAGTATTGCGTCACGACGTATAACGTCATTTAGAATTACGTCATAACGTAGAACATCACATAGTAATACGTCATAACGTATAACGTCATATAGAGTTACGTCATAACTTATAACGTCACATAGTAGTACGTAATAACGTTTAACGTCATATAGAATTCTGGTTTAACGTACAACTCCATATAGCAACGTGTTATAAAGTATAACGTCATATAGTAATGCATGATAACGTATAACGTCATATAGTATTGCGTCATGACGTATAACGTCATATAGAATTAGGTCATAACGTATAACGTCACATAGAATTACGGTTTAACGTATAACGTCATATAGTAATGTGTCATACCGTATCACGCCATTTAGTAATGCGTCATAACGTACAACGTCATATAGTATTGCGTCATGACGTATAACGTCATATAGAATTACGTCATAACGTAGAACATCACATAGTAATACGTCTTAACGTAAACGTCATACAGCATTACGTCATAACGTATAACGTCATATAGAGTGACGTCATAACTTATAACGTCACATATTTATACGTCATAACGTATAACGTCATATAGAATTACGGCATAACGTATAACAACACATGGAATTACGGTTTAGCGTATAACGTCATATAGCAATGCGCCATAACGTATAACGCAATTTAGTAATGCGTCCCAACGTATAACGTCATATAGACTTACGGTCTAACGTATACCGTCATATAGAATTCCGGTTTAACGTATAACGTCATATAGTAATGCGTCATAACGTATAACGCCATATAGAAATACGTCATAACGTATAACTTCACATAGTAATACGTCATAACGTATAACGTCATATAGAATTGCGTCATAACGTATAACGTCACATAGTAATACGTAATAACGTATAACGTCATATAGAATTCCGGTTTAACGTATAACGTCATATGTAATTACGGTTTAACGTATAAAGCCATATAGAATTACGGCATAACGTATAACGTCACACAGTAATACGTCATAACGTATAACGTCATATAGAATTACAGCATAACGTATAACGTCATATAGAATTACGGTTTAACGTATAACGAGATATCGTAATGCGTCATAACGGATAACGCTATTTAGTAATACGTCATAACGTATAGCGCTATATTGCATTGCGCGATAACGTATGATGTCACATAGTATTACGTCATAACGTATGACGTCATATAGTATTGCGCCATGACGTATAACGTCATACAGTATTACGTCATAACGTATAACGTCATATAGTATAACGTCATAACGTATACAGTCATATAGCATTGCGCCATGACGTACAACGTTATAAAGTATAACGTCATAACGTATAACGTCATATAGTATTACGTTATAACGTATAACGTCATATAGTATTGTGTCATCACGTACAACGTTATATGTTATTGTGTAATAACGTATAACGTCACAAAGCAATACGTCGTAACGTATAGCTCTATATTCTATTGCGTCATAACGTACAACGTCACTTAGTGATACGTTATATCGTATAACGTCACATAGTATTACTTCGTAACGGATAACGTCATATAGAATTACGTCTTGACGTATAAAGTCATATAGAATTACGTCATAACGTATAACGTCATATAGTATTGCGTCATGACGTACAACATTATATGTGATTGTGTAATAACGTATAACGTCGCAAAGTAATACGTCATAACGTATAACGTCATATAGAATTTCGGTTTAACGTATAGCGTCATATAGCAATGCGTCATAACGTATAACGTCACAGCGTAATACGTCATAACGTATAACGTCATACAGTAATTCCTCATAACGTATAACGTCACATAGTAATACGTCACAACGAATAACGTCATATAGAATTACGGTTAAACGTATAACGCCATATAGAGTTACGTTTTAACGTATAACGTCATATAGAATTACGGTTAAACGTATAACGCCTTATAGAATTACGTTTTAACTTATAACGTAATATAGAATTACGGTGTAACGTATAACACCATAGCGTAATGCGTCATAACGTGTAACGTCACATAGTAATACGTCATAACGTATAATGACTTATAGAATTACGTCATAACGTATAACGTCACATAGTAATACGTCATACCGTATAACGTCATATCGAATTAAGTCATAACGTATAAAGTCATACAGTAATTCGTCATACCGTATAACGTCATATAGATTTACAGTTTAACGCATAACGTCATATAGGTTTACGGTTTAACGTTTAACGTCATATAATAATGCGCCATAACGTATAACGCCATATAGTAATGCGTCATAGCGTATAATGTCATATAGTATTGCGTCATGACGTATAACGTCATATAGAAATACGGTTAAACGTATAACGCCATATAGAGTTACGTTTTAACGTATAACGTCATATAGAATTACGGTTAAACGTATAACGCCTTATAGAATTACGTTTTAACTTATAACGTAATATCGAATTACGGTGTAACGTATAACACCATAGCGTAATGCGTCATAACGTGTAACGTCACATAGTAATACGTCATAACGCATAATGACTTATAGAATTACGTCATAACGTATAACGTCACATAGTAGAACGTCATAACGTATAACGTCATATCGAATTAAGTCACAACGTATAACGTCATACAGTAATTGGTCATACCGTATAACGTCATATAGATGTGCGGTTTAACGAATAACGTGATATAGGTTTACGGTTTAACGTTTAACGTGATATACTAATGCGTCATAACGTATAACGTCACATAGTAATACGTCATATCGTATAACGTCATATAGCAATGCCTCATGATGTATAACGTCATATAGAATTACGTCATAACATATAATGCCATATAGAAATACGGCATAACGTATAACGTCATATCGTAATGCGTCATAACGTATAACGCCATATAGTAATACGTCATAACGTATAACATCATATAGAATTACGGTTTAACGTACAACGTCAGATAGTAATGAGTCATAACCTATAACGCCATATAGTAATACTTCATAACGTATAACGTCATATACAATTGCCTCATAACGTATAACGTCACATAGTAATACATCATAACGTATAACGTCATATAGTATTTCGGTTCAACGTATAACGTCATATAGGAATGCGTCATAAAGTATAACGTCACATAGTAATACGTCATAACGTATAACGTCATATAGGATTATTGTTTAACGTATAACGTCATACAGTAATCCCTCATAACGTATAACGTCACATAGTAATACGTCACAACGTATAACGTCATATAGAATTACGGTTAAACGTATAACGCCATATAGAATTGCGTTTTAACTTATAACGTAATATAGAATTACGGTGTAACGTATAACACCATAGCGTAATGCGTCATAACGTATAACGTCACATACTAATACGTCATACCGTATGACGTCATATCGAATTACGTCATAACGTATAGCGGCTTATAGTAATACGTCATAAAGTATAACGTCATATAGCAATGCGTCATGATGTATAACGTCATATAGAATTACGTCATAACATATAATGCCATATAGAATTACGTCATAACGTATAACGTCATATAGTAATGCGTCATAACGTATAACGTCATATAGTACTGCGTCATGATGTATAACGTCATATCGAATTACCACATAACGTATAATTTCACATTGTAATGCGTCATAACGTGTAACGTCACATAGTAATACGTCATAACGTATAACGTCGTATAGAATTACATCATAACGGATAACGTCTTATAGTAATACGTCATGACGTATAACGTCATATAGAAATACGGTTAAACGTATAACGCCATATAGAGTTACGTTTTAACGTATAACGTCATATAGAATTACGGTTTAACGTATAACGCCATATAGTAATACGTCATAACGTATAACGTCATATAGAATTACTTCATAACGTATAACGTCACATAGTAATACATCATAACGTATAACGTCATATAGAATTTCGGTTTAACGTATAGCGTCATATAGCAATGCGTCATAACGTATTACGTCACATCGTAATACGTCATAACGTATAACGTCATATAGGATTATTGTTTAACGTGTAACGTCATACAGTAATTCCTCATAACGTATAACGTCACATAGTAATACGTCACAACGAATAACGTCATATAGAATTACGGTTAAACGTATAACGCCTTATAGAATTACCTTTTAACTTATAACGTAATATAGAATTACGGTGTAACGTATAACACCATAGCGTAATGCGTCATAACGTGTAACGTCACATAGTAATACGTCATAACGTATAATGACTTATAGAATTACGTCATAACGTATAACGTCACATAGTAATACGACATACCGTATAACGTCATATCGAATTAAGTCATAACGTATAAAGTCATACAGTAATTCGTCATACCGTATAACGTCATATAGATTTACAGTTTAACGCATAACGTCATATAGGTTTACGGTTTATCGATTAACGTCATATAATAATGCGCCATAACGTATAACGCCATATAGTAATGCGTCATAGCGTATAATGTCATATAGTATTGCGTCATGACGTATAACGTCATATAGAAATACGGTTAAACGTATAACGCCATATAGAGTTACGTTTTAACGTATAACGTCATATAGAATTACGGTTAAACGTATAACGCCTTATAGAATTACGTTTTAACTTATAACGTAATATAGAATTACGGTGTAACGTATAACAACATAGAGTAATGCGTCATAACGTGTAACGTCACATAGTAATACGTCATAACGTATAACGCCATTTAGTAATGCGTCATAACGTATAACGCCATTTAGTAATGCGTCATAACGTATAACGTCATATAGAATTGGGGTTTAACGCATAACGTCATATAGAATTACGGTTTAGCGTATAACGTCATATAGAATTAGGGTTTAACGTATAACGTCATATAGTAATGCGTCATAACGTATAACGTAATATAGAATTACGGTTTAACGTAGAACATCACATAGTAATACGTCATAACGTATAACGTCATATAGAATTAGGGTTTAACGTATAACGTCATATAGTAATGCGTCATAACGGATAACGTCACATAGTAATGCGTCATAACGTATAACGCCATATAGTAATTCGTCATAACGTATAACGCCATATAGCCATGCGTCATAACGTATAACGTCATGTGGAATTACGGTTTAACGTATAACGTCATATAGTAATGCGTGATAACGTATAACGCCATATAGTAATGCATCATAACGTATGACGTCATATAGTATTGCGTCATGACGTATAGCGTCATATAGAATTACGTCACAACGTATAACAGCACATAGTAATACGTCTTAATGTATAACGTCACATAGCATTACGTCATAACGTATAACGTCATATAGAGTTACGTCATAACTTATAACGTCACATATTTATACGTAATAACGTTTAACGTCATATAGAATTCCGGTTTAACGTATAACTTCACATAGTAATACGTCATAACGTATAACGTCATATAATAAGGCGACATGACGTATAACGCCATATAGTAATGCGTCATAACGTATAACGTCATATAGTAATTCGTCATAACGTATAACGCCATATAGCCATGCGTCATAACGTATAACGTCATGTGGAATTACGGTTTAACTTATAACGTCATATAGTAATGCGTGATAACGTATAACGCCATATAGTAATGCGTGATAACGTATCACGCCATATAGTAATGCGTCATAACCTATAACGTCATATAGTATTGCGTCATGACGTACAACGTCATATAGAATTACGTCATAACGTATAACGTCATATAGAGTTACGTCATAACTTATAACGTCACATATTTATACGTAATAACGTTTAACGTCATGCAGAATTCCCGTTTAACGTATAACGTCATATGTAATTACGGTTTAACGTATAAAGCCATATAGAATTACGGCATAACGTAGAACATCACATAGTAATACGTCACAACATATAACGTCATATAGAATTACGGCATAACGTATAACATCACATGGAATTACGGTTTAGCGTATAACGTCATATAGCAATGCGTCATAACGTATAACGCCGTATAGTAATGCGTCAGAACGTATGGCGTCATATAGTATTTCGTCATGACATATAACGTCATGCAGAATTAGGTCATAACGTAGAACATCACATAGTAATACGTCATAACGTATAAGGTCATACAGTAATTCGTCATACCGTATAAAGTCATATAGAATTACGGCATAAAGTATAACGTCACGTAGTAATACGTCATAACGTACAACGTCATATAGAATTACGGCATGACGTATAAAGTCACATAGTAATACGTCATAACGTATAACGTCACTTAGAATTACGGTTTAGCGTATAACGTCATATGTAATTACGGTTTAATGTATAACGTCATATAGAATTAGGGTTTAACGTATAACGTCATATAGTAATGCGTCATAACGGCTAACGTCACATAGAATTACGGTTTAGCGTATAACGCCACACAGAATTACGGTTTAGCGTATAACGTCATATAGTAATGCGTCATAACGTATAACGCCATTTAGTAATGCGTCATAACGTATAACGCCATTTAGTAATGAGTCATAACGTATAACGCCATATAGTAATGCGTCATAACGTATAACGTCACATAGAATTACGGTTTAGCGTATAACGTCACATAGAATTACAGTTTAGCGTATAACGTCATATAGAATTAGGGTTTAACGTATAACGTCATATAGTAATGCGTCATAACGTATAACGTCATATAGAATTACGTCATAACGTAGAACATCACATAGTAATACGCCATAACGTATAACGTCATATAGAATTAGGGTTTAACGCATAACGTCATATAGAATTACGGTTAAACGTATAACGCCTTATAGAATTACGTTTTAACTTATAACGTAATATAGAATTACGGTGTAACGTATAACACCATAGCGTAATGCGTCATAACGTATAACGTCACATAGTATAAGGTCATAATGTATAACGTCATATGGAATTATGGCATAACGTATAACGTCATACAGTAATGCGTCATAACGTATAACGTCATATAGTATAGCGTCATGACGTATAACGTCCTATAGCGTTACGTCATAATGGATAACATCTTCTAGTAATACGTCATAACGTATAACGTCATATAGTAATGCGTCATAACGTATAACGTCATATAGTATTGCGTCATGATGTATAACGACATATCGAATTACGGGTTAACGTATAACGTCATACAGTAATGCGTCTCAACGTTTAACGTCATATAGTGTTGCGTCATGTTGTATAACGACATATCGAATTACGGTTTAACGTATAACGTCATATAGTAATGCGTCATAACGTATAACGTCATATAGTATTGCGTCATGAAGTATAACGTCGTATAGAGTTACGTCATAACGGATAACGTCTTATAGTAATACGTCATAACGTATAACGTCATATAGAATTACTTCTTACCGTATAACGTCAAATAGAATTACGGCATAACATATAACGTCGCATAGAATTACGTCATAACGGATAACGTCACATAGTAAACGTTAGAACGTATAACGTCATATAGAATTACATTTTAACGTATAACGCAATATAGTAATGCGTCATAACGTATAACGTCATATAGTATTGCGTCATGATGTATAACGTCATATAGAATTACGTCATAACATATAATGTCATATAGAATTACGGCATATCGTATAACGTCATATAGATTTACAGTTTAACGCATAACGTCATATAGGTTTACGGTTTAACGTTTAACGTCATATAATAATGCGCCATAACGTATAACGCCATATAGTAATGCGTCATAGCGTATAATGTCATATAGTGTTGCGTCATGACGTATAACGTCATATAGAAATACGGTTAAACGTATAACGCCATATAGAGTTACGATTTAACGTATAACGTCATATAGAATTACGGTTAAACGTATAACGCCTTATAGAATTACGTTTTAACTTATAACGTAATATAGAATTACGGTGTAACGTATAACACCATAGTGTAATGCGTCATAACGTGTAACGTCACATAGTAATACGTCATAACGTATAATGACTTATAGAATTACGTCATAACGTATAACGTCACATAGTAGAACGTCATAACGTATAACGTCATATAGCAATGCCTCATGATGTATAACGTCATATAGAATTACGTCATAACATATAATGCCATATAGAAATACGGCATAACGTATAACGTCATATCGTAATGCGTCATAACGTATAACGCCATATAGTAATACGTCATAACGTATAACGTCATATAGAATTACGGTTTAACGTACAACGTCAGATAGTAATGAGTCATAACCTATAACGCCATATAGTAATACTTCATAACGTATAACGTCATATAGAATTGCTTCATAACGTATAACGTCACATAGTAATACATCATAACGTATAACGTCATATAGTATTTCGGTTCAACGTATAACGTGTTATAGCAATGCGTCATAAAGTATAACGTCACATAGTAATACGTCATAACGTATAACGTCATATAGGATTATTGTTTAACGTATAACGACATACAGTAATTCCTCATAACGTATAACGTCACATAGTAATACGTCACAACGTATAACGTCATATAGAATTACGGTTAAACGTATAACGCCTTATAGAATTACGTTTTAACTTATAACGTAATATAGAATTACGGTGTAACGTATAACACCGTAGCGTAATGCGTCATAACGTGTAACGTCACATAGTAAAACGTCATAACGTATAATGACTTATAGAATTACGTCATAACGTATAACGTCACATAGTAATACGTCATACCGTATAACGTCATATCGAATTAAGTCATAACGTATAAAGTCATACAGTAATTCGTCATACCGTATAACGTCATACAGATTTACAGTTTAACGCATAACGTCATATAGGTTTACGGTTTATCGTTTAACGTCATATAATAATGCGCCATAACGTATAACGCCATATAGTAATGCGTCAAAGCGTATAATGTCATATAGTATTGCGTCATGACGTATAACGTCATATAGAAATACGGTTAAACGTATAACGCCATATAGAGTTACGTTTTAACGTATAACGTCATATAGAATTACGGTTAAACGTATAACGCCTTATAGAATTACGTTTTAACTTATAACGTAATATAGAATTACGGTGTAACGTATAACACCATAGCGTAATGCGTCATAACGTGTAACGTCACATAGTAATACGTCATAACGTATAATGACTTATAGAATTACGTCATAACGTATAACGTCACATAGTAGAACGTCATAACGTATAACGTCATATCGAATTAAGTCATAACGTATAACGTCATACAGTAATTGGTCATACCGTATAACGTCATATAGATGTACGGTTTAACGAATGACGTGATATAGGTTTACGGTTTAACGGTTAACGTGATATACTAATGCGTCATAACGTATAACGTCACATAGTAATACGTCATACCGTATAACGTCATATAGCAATGCCTCATGATGTATAACGTCATATAGAATTACGTCATAACATATAATGCCATATAGAAATACGGCATAACGTATAACGTCATATCGTAATGCGTCATAACGTATAACGCCATATAGTAATACGTCATAACGTATAACGTCATATAGAATTACGGTTCAACGTACAACGTCAGATAGTAATGAGTCATAACCTATAACGCCATATAGTAATACTTCATAACGTATAACGTCATATAGTATTTCGTTTCAACGTATAACGTCATATAGTATCGCGTCATGATGTATAACGACATATCGAATTACGGTTTAACGTATAACGTCATACAGTAATGCGTCTCAACGTATAACGTCATATAGTGTTGCGTCATGATGTATAACGACATATCGAATTACGGTTTAACGTATAACGTCATATAGTAATGCGTCATAACGTATAACGTCATATAGTATTGCGTCATGATGTATAACGACATATCGAATTACGGTTTAACGTATAACGTCATACAGTAATGCGTCTCAACGTATAACGTCATATAGTATTGCGTCATGACGTATAACGTCGTATAGAATTACGTCATAACGGATAACGTCTTATAGTAATACGTCATAACGAATAACGTCATATAGAATTACTTCATAACGTATAACGTCAAATAGAATTACGGCATAACATATAACGTCGCATAGAATTACGTCATAACGGATAACGTCACATAGTAAACGTTAGAACGTATAACGTCATATAGAATTACATTTTAACGTATAACGCAATATAGTAATGCGTCATAACGTATAACGTCATATAGTATTGCTTCATGATGTATAACGTCATATAGAATTACGTCATAACATATAATGTCATATAGAATTACGGCATATCGTATAACGTCATATAGATTTACAGTTTAACGCATAACGTCATATAGGTTTACGGTTTAACGTTTAACGTCATATAATAATGCGCCATAACGTATAACGCCATATAGTAATGCGTCATAGCGTATAATGTCATATAGTGTTGCGTCATGACGTATAACGTCATATAGAAATACGGTTAAACGTATAACGCCATATAGAGTTACGTTTTAACGTATAACGTAATATAGAATTACGGTGTAACGTATAACACCATAGCGTAATGCGTCATAACGTGTAACGTCACATAGTAATACGTCATAACGTATAATGACTTATAGAATTACGTCATAACGTATAACGTCACATAGTAGAACGTCATAACGTATAACGTCATATCGAATTAAGTCATAACGTATAACGTCATACAGTAATTGGTCATACCGTATAACGTCATATAGATGTACGGTTTAACGAATGACGTGATATAGGTTTACGGTTTAACGGTTAACGTGATATACTAATGCGTCATAACGTATAATGTCACATAGTAATACGTCATACCGTATAACGTCATATAGCAATGCCTCATGATGTATAACGTCATATAGAATTACGTCATAACATATAATGCCATATAGAAATACGGCATAACGTATAACGTCATATCGTAATGCGTCATAACGTATAACGCCATATAGTAATACGTCATAACGTATAACGTCATATAGAATTACGGTTTAACGTACAACGTCAGATAGTAATGAGTCATAACCTATAACGCCATATAGTAATACTTCATAACGTATAACGTCATATAGAACTGCTTCATAACGTATAACGTCACATAGTAATACATCATAACGTATAACGTCATATAGTATTTCGGTTCAACGTATAACGTCATATAGTATTGCGTCATGATGTATAACGACATATCGAATTACGGTTTAACGTATAACGTCATACAGTAATGCGTCTCAACGTATAACGTCATATAGTGTTGCGTCATGATGTATAACGACATATCGAATTACGGTTTAACGTATAACGTCATATAGTAATGCGTCATAACGTATAACGTCATATAGTATTGCGTCATGATGTATAACGACATATCGAATTACGGTTTAACGTATAACGTCATATAGTAATGCGTCATAACGTATAACGTCATATCGAATTAAGTCATAACGTATAACGTCATACAGTAATTGGTCATACCGTATAACGTCATATAGATGTACGGTTTAACGAATGACGTGATATAGGTTTACGGTTTAACGGCTAACGTGATATACTAATGCGTCATAACGTATAATGTCACATAGTAATACGTCATACCGTATAACGTCATATAGCAATGCCTCATGATGTATAACGTCATATAGAATTACGTCATAACATATTATGCCATATAGAAATACGGCATAACGTATAACGTCATATCGTAATGCGTCATAACGTATAACGCCATATAGTAATACGTCATAACGTATAACGTCATATAGAATTACGGTTTAACGTACAACGTCAGATAGTAATGAGTCATAACCTATAACGCCATATAGTAATACTTCATAACGTATAACGTCATATAGAACTGCTTCATAACGTATAACGTCACATAGTAATACATCATAACGTATAACGTCATATAGTATTTCGGTTCAACGTATAACGTCATATAGTATTGCGTCATGATGTATAACGACATATCGAATTACGGTTTAACGTATAACGTCATACAGTAATGCGTCTCAACGTATAACGTCATATAGTGTTGCGTCATGATGTATAACGACATATCGAATTACGGTTTAACGTATAACGTCATATAGTAATGCGTCATAACGTATAACGTCATATAGTATTGCGTCATGATGTATAACGACATATCGAATTACGGTTTAACGTATAACGTCATATAGTAATGCGTCATAACGTATAACGTCATATAGTATTGCGTCATGACGTATAACGTTGTATAGAATTACGTCATAACGGATAACGTCTTACAGTAATACGTCATAACGTATAACGTCATATAGCAATGCGTCATAACGTATAACGCCATGTAGTAATACGTCATAACGTATAACGTCATATAGAATTACGGTTTAACGTACAACGTCAGATAGTAATGAGTCATAACCTATAACGCCATATAGTAATACTTCATAACGTATAACGTCATATAGAACTGCTTCATAACGTATAACGTCACATAGTAATACATCATAACGTATAACGTCATATAGTATTTCGGTTCAACGTATAACGTCATATAGTATCGCGTCATGATGTATAACGACATATCGAATTACGGTTTAACGTATAACGTCATACAGTAATGCGTCTCAACGTATAACGTCATATAGTGTTGCGTCATGATGTATAACGACATATCGAATTACGGTTTAACGTATAACGTCATATAGTAATGCGTCATAACGTATAACGTCATATAGTATTGCGTCATGATGTATAACGACATATCGAATTACGGTTTAACGTATAACGTCATACAGTAATGCGTCTCAACGTATAACGTCATATAGTATTGCGTCATGACGTATAACGTCATATAGAATTACGTCATAACGGATAACGTCTTATAGTAATACGTCATAACGAATAACGTCATATAGAATTACTTCATAACGTATAACGTCAAATAGAATTACGGCATAACATATAACGTCGCATAGAATTACGTCATAACGGATAACGTCACATAGAATTACATTTTAACGTATAACGCAATATAGTAATGCGTCATAACGTATAACGTCATATAGTATTGCGTCATGATGTATAACGTCATATAGTATTACGTCATAACATATAATGTCATATAGAATTACGGCATATCGTATAACGTCATATAGATTTACAGTTTAACGCATAACGTCATATAGGTTTACGGTTTAACGTTTAACGTCATATAATAATGCGCCATAACGTATAACGCCATATAGTAATGCGTCATAGCGTATAATGTCATATAGTGTTGCGTCATGACGTATAACGTCATATAGAAATACGGTTAAACGTATAACGCCATACAGAGTTACGTTTTAACGTATAACGTCATATAGAATTACGGTTAAACGTATAACGCCTTATAGAATTACGTTTTAACTTATAACGTAATATAGAATTACGGTGTAACGTATAACACCATAGCGTAATGCGTCATAACGTGTAACGTCACATAGTAATACGTCATAACGTATAACGTCATATAGAATTACATTTTAACGTATAACGCAATATAGTAATGCGTCATAACGTATAACGTCATATAGTATTGCGTCATGATGTATAACGTCATATAGAATTACGTCATAACATATAATGCCATATAGAAATACGGCATAACGTATAACGTCATATCGTAATGCGTCATAACGTATAACGCCATATAGTAATACGTTATAACGTATAACGTCATATAGAATTACGGTTTAGCGTATAAAGTCATATAGAATTAGTGTTTAACGTATAACGTCACATGGAATTACGGTTTAGCGTATAACGTCATATAGAATTAGGGTTTAACGTATAACGTCATATAGATTTACGGTTTAGCGTATAACGTCATATAGTAATGCGTCATAACGGATAACGCCATTTAGTAATGCGTCATAACGTATAACGTCATATAGAATTACGTCATAACGTATAACGCCATATAGTAATGCGTCATAACGTATAACGTCTTATAGAATTACGGTTTAACGTATAACGTCATATAGTAATGCGTCATAACGTATGACGTCATATAGTATTCCGTCATAACGTATAACGTCATATAGAATTACGTCATAGCTTAGTACATCACATAGTAATACGTCATAACGTATAACGTCATATAGTAATGCGTCATAACGTATAACGTCATACAGTAATGCGTCATAACGTATAACGTCATATAGTATTGCGTTATAACGTATAACGTCGTATAGATTTACGTCATATCGTATAACGTCATATAGAATTACTTCATAACGTATAACGTCACATAGTATAACGTCATAACGTATAACGTCATATAGAATTACGTCATAACGTATAACGTCATATAGAGCTACGGTTTAACGTATTACGTCATATAGTAATGCGTCATAACGTATAACGCCACATAGTAATGCGTCATAACGTATAAAGTCATATAGTACTTCATCATGATGTATAACGTCGTACAGAATTACGTCATAACGGATAACGTCTTATAGTAATACGTCATAACGTATAACGTTACACAGTATTACGTCATAACGTATAACGTCATATAGAGCTACGGTTTAACGTATTACGTCATATAGTAATGCGTCATAACGTATAACGTCATATAGTATTGCGTCATGATGTATAACGACATATCGAATTACGGTTTAACGTATAACGTCATACAGTAATGCGTCTCAACGTATAACGTCATACAGTATTACGGCATAACATATAACGTCACATAGAATTACGTCAGAACGGAGAACGTCACATAGGAATACGTCATAACGTATAACGTCATATAGTATTACGGCATAACGTATAACGTCATACAGTAATTCCTCATAACGTATAACGTCACGTAGTAATACGTCACAACGAATAACGTCATATAGAATTACGGTTAAACGTATAACGTCATACAGTAATGCGTCATAACGTATAACGTCACATAGTAATACGTCATACCGTATAACGTCATATCGAATTACGTCATGACGTATAACGTCACATAGCAAAACGTCATAACGTATAACGTCACATAGTAAAACGTCATAACGTATAACGTCATACTGAAATGCGTCATAACGTATAACGTCATATAGTATTGCGTCATGACGTATAACGTTGTATAGAATTACGTCATAACGGATAACGTCTTACAGTAATACGTCATAACGTATAACGTCATATAGCAATGCGTCATAACGTATAACGCCATGTAGTAATGCGTCATAACGTATAACGCCATATAGTAATGCGTCATAACGTATAACGCCATATAGTATTGCGTCATGATGTATAACGTCATACAGAATTACGTCATAACATATAATGTCATATAGTATTGCGTCATAACATATAACGTCATACAGTATTACGGCAAAACATATAACGTCACATAGAATTACGTCATAACGGATAACGTCTTCTAGTAATACGTCATAACGTATAACGTCATATAGAATTACGGTTTAACGTATAACGTCATACAGTAATGCGTCATAACGTATAACGTCACATGGTAATACGTCATACAGTATAACGCCATATAGTAATGCGTCATAACGTATAACGCCATATAGTCATGCGTCATAACGTATAACGCCATATAGTATTGCGTCATGATGTATAACGTCATACAGAATTACGTCATGATGTATAACGCCATACAGAATTACGTCATAACATATAATGTCATATTGTATTGCGTCATAACGGATAACGTCATATAGTATTACGGCATACCGTAGAACGTCATATAGAATTACGATATAACGTATAACGTCATACAGTAATACGTCATAACGTATAACGTCATATAGAATTACGATTTAACGTATAACGTCATACAGTATTACGGTTTAACGTACAACGTCATACAGTAATGCGTCATAACGTATAACGCCATATAGTAATACGTCACAACGAATAGCATCATATGGAATTACCGTTAAACGTATAACGCCATATAGAATTACGTTTTAACGTATAACGTAATATAGAATTACGGTGTAACGCATAATACCATAGCGTAATGCGTCATATCGTGTAACGTCACATAGTAATATGTCATAACGCATAAAGTCATATAGAATTACGGTTTAACTTATAACGTTATACAGTAATACGTCATAACGTATATCGTCATATAGCAATGCGTCATAACGTATAACGTCATATCGAATTACGTCATAACGTATAACGTCACATAGCAAAACGTCATAAGTATAACGTCACATAGTAGAACGTCATAACGTATAACGTCACACAGTATTACGTAATAACGTATAACGTCACATAGAATTACGTCATAACGGATAACGTCACACAGTAAAACGTCATAACGTACAACGTCATATAGTATTGCGTCATGACGTATAACGTTGTATAGAATTACGTCATAACGGATAACGTCTTACAGTAATACGTCACAACGTATAACGTCATATAGCAATGCGTCATAACGTATCACGCCATGTAGTAATGCGTCATAACGTATAACGCCATATAGTAATGCGTCATAACGTATAACGCCATATAGTATTGCGTCATGATGTATAACGTCATACAGAATTACGTCATAACATATAATGTCATATAGTATTGCGTCATAACGTATAACGTCATATAGTATTACGGCAAAACATATAACGTCACATAGAATTACGTCATAACGGATAACGTCACATAGTAAAACGTCATAACGTATAACGTCACATAGTAAAACGTCATAACGTATAACGTCACACAGTATTACGTAATAACGTATAACGTCACATAGAATTACGTCATAACGGATAACGTCACATAGTAAAACGTCATAACGTATAACGTCATATAGTATTACGGCATACCGTATAACGTCATATAGAATTACGGCATAACGTATAACGTCATACAGTAATGCGTCATAACGTATAACGTCATATAGTATTGCGTCATGACGTATAACGCCGTATAGTAATGCGCCAGAACGTATAACGCCATATAGTATTCCGTCATGATGTATAACGTCATATCGAATTACAACATAACGTATAACGTCACATAGTAAAACGATATAACGTATAACGTCATATAGAATTACGGTTTAACGTATAACGTAATACAGTAATGAGTCATAACGTATAACGTCATATAGTATTGCGTCATCACGTATAACGTCGTATAGCATTACATCATTTGGATAACGTCTTCTAGTAATGCGTCATAACGTATAACGTCATATAGTATAGCGTCATGATGTAAATGTCATATCGAATTACGACATAACGTATAACGTCACATAGTAAAACGTCATAACGTATAACGTCATATAGTGTTGCGGCATACCGTATAACATCATATAGAATTACGGCATAACGTATAACGTCATACAGTAATGCGTCATAACGTATAACGTCATATAGTATTACGGCATAACATATAACGTCACATAGAATTACGTCATAACGGATAACGTCACATAGTAAAACGTCATAACGTATAACGTCATATAGTATTACGGCATACCGTATAACGTCATATAGAATTACGGCATAACGTATAACGTCATACAGTAATGCGTCATAACGTATAACGTCATATAGTATTGCGTCATGATGTATAACGTCATATCGAATAACATCATAACGTATAACGTCACATAGTAAAACGATATAACGTATAACGTCATATAGAATTACGGTTTAACGTATAACGTCATATAGTATTGCGTCATGACGTATAACGCCATATAGTAATGCGTCAGAACGTATAACGCCATATAGTATTGCGTCATGATGTATACCGTCATATAGAATTACGACATAACATATAATGTCATATAGAATTACGGCATAACGTATAACGTCATATAGTATAACGTTAGAACGTATAACGTCATATAGAATTACTGTTTAACGTATAACGCAATATAGTAATGCGTCATAACGTATAACGTTAAATAGTATTGCGTCATGACCTATAACGCCATATAGCAATGCGTCATAACGTATAACGCCATATAGTAATACGTCATATCGTATAACGTCATATAGAATTACTTCATAACGTATAACGTCACATAGTATAACGTCATAACGTATAACGTCATATAGAATTACGTCATAACATATAATGTCATATAGCATTGCGTCATAACGTATAACGTCATATAGTATTACGGCATAACATGTAACGTCACATAGAATTACGTCATAACGGATAACGTCACATAGTAAAACGTCATAACGGATAACGTCATATAGTATTACGGCATACCGTAGAACGTCATATAGAATTACGATATAACGTATAACGTCATACAGTAATACGTCATAACGTATAACGTCATTTAGAATTACGATTTAACGTATAACGTCATACAGTATTACGGTTTAACGTACAACGTCATACAGTAATGCGTCATAACGTATAACGCCATATAGTAATACTTCACAACGAATAGCATCATATGGAATTACCGTTAAACGTATAACGCCATATAGAATTACGTTTTAACGTATAACGTAATATAGAATTACGGTGTAACGCATAATACCATAGCGTAATGCGTCATATCGTGTAACGTCACATAGTAATACGTCATGACGTATAACGTTATATTGTGTGACGTCATAACGTATAACGTCACATAGAATTACGGTACAACGTATAACGTCATATAGTATTGCGCCATAACGTATATCGTCACATAGTGTTACGTCATATCGTATAACGTCACATAGTATGACGTCATGACGTATGACGTCATATAGTATTGCTTCATAACGTATAGCGTCACATAGTAACACGTCATGACGTATAACGTTATATTGTGTGACGTCATAACGTATAACGTCACATAGAATTACGGTACAACGTATAACGTCATATAGTATTGCGCCATAACGTATGACGTCATATAGTATTACGTCATAACGTATAACGTCATATAGTATTGCGTCATGACGTACAACGTTATATGTTATTGTGTAATAACGTATAACGTCACAAAGTAATACGTCATAACGTATAGCGCTATATTGTATTGCGTCATGACGTATAACGTCATATAGAATGACGTCATAACGTATAACGTCACATAGTAATACGTCATAATGTATAACGTCATACAGAGTTACGGTTTAACGTATACCATCACATAGTATTCTGTCATAACGTATAACGTCACATTGTTCCACGTCAGTACGGATGACGTCATATATAATTACGCCATGACGTATAACGTCATATTGAATTACGTCATAACGTATAACGTCATATAGTATTGCGTCATTACGAATGACGTCATATAATATTGCGTCATGAGGTATAACGTCACATAGTAATACGTCGTAACGGATGACGTCACATGGAATTACGCCATGACGTATAACGTCATATTGAATTACGGTTTAACGTATACCGTCACATAGTTATACGTCATAACGTATAGCGCTATATTGTATTACGTCATAACGTATAATGTCATATAGTATTGCGTCATGTCGTACAACGTTATATGATATTGTGTAATAACGTATAACGACACATAGTAATACGTCATAACGTATAACGTTATATTGTGTGACGTCATAACGTATAACATCATATAGAATTACGGTACAACGTATAACGTCATATAGTATTGAGCCATGACGCATAACGTTATCTGGTATTGCGTAATAACGTATAACGTCATATGTAATTACGTCATAAGGTATAACGTCACATAGTACTACGCCACAACGGATGACGTCATATAGAATTACGTCATAACGTACAACGTAACATTGTAATACGTCATAACGTATAATGTCATATGGAATTACGGTTTAATGTATAACGTCACATAGTTATACGTCATAACGTATAGCGCTATATTGTATTACGTCATAACTTATAACGTCATATAGTGTTGCGTCATGACGTTCAACGTTATATGTTATTGTGTAATAACATATAACGTCATATAGTATTGCGCCATGACGTATAACGTTATCAAGTATAACGTCATAACGTATAACGTCATATAGTATTGCGTCATTACGACTGACGTCATATAATATTGCGTCATAACGTATAACTTCAGATAGTATTGCGTCATGACGAGCAACGTTATATGTTATTGTGTAATAACGTATAACGTCACAAAGTTATACGTCATAACGTATAGCGCTATATTGTATTGCGTCATGACGTATATCGTCACATAGTGTTACGTCATATCGTATAACGTCACATAGTATGACGTCATGACGTATGACGTCATATAGTATTGCTTCATAACGTATAGCGTCACATAGTAACACGTCATGACGTATAGCGTTATATTGTGTGACGTCATAACGTATAACGTCACATAGAATTACGGTACAACGTATAACGTCATATAGTATTGCGCCATAACGTATAACGTCATATAGTATTACGTCATAACGTATAACGTCATATAGTATTGCGTCATGACGTACAACGTTATATGTTATTGTGTAATAACGTATAACGTCACAAAGTAATACGTCATAACGTATAGCGCTATATTGTATTGCGTCATGACGTATAACGTCATATAGAATGACGTCATAACGTATAACGTGACATAGTAATACGTCATAATGTATAACGTCATACAGAGTTACGGTTTAACGTATACCATCACATAGTATTCTGTCATAACGTATAACGTCACATTGTTCCACGTCAGAACGGATGACGTCATATATAATTACGCCATGACGTATAACGTCATATTGAATTACGGTTTAACGTATACCGTCACATAGTTATACGTCATAACGTATAGCGCTATATTGTATTACGTCATAACGTATAATGTCATATAGTATTGCGTCATGTCGTACAACGTTATATGATATTGTGTAATAACGTATAACGACACATAGTAATACGTCATAACGTATGACGTCATGTAGTATTACGTCATAACGTATGACGTCATATAGTATTGCGTCATAGCATATAACGTCACATAGTACTACGCCACAAGGGATGATGTCATATAGAATTACGTCATGACGTACAACGTAACATAGTAATACGTCATAACGTATAATATCATGTAGTATTAAGGTATAACGTATAACGTTATATTGTTTGACGTCATAACGTATAACCTCATATAGAATTACGGTACAACGTATAACGTCATATAGTATTGCGCCGTGACGTATAATGTTATAAAGTATAACGTCATATCGCATAACGTCATATAGAGTTACGGTTTAACGTATACCATCACACAGTATTCCGTCATAACGTATAACGTCACATTGTTCTACGTCAGAACGGAAGACGTCATATATAATTACGCCATGACGTATAACGTCATATTGAATTACGCCATAACGTATAACGTCATATAGTATTGCGTCATTACGAATGACGTCATATAATATTGCGTCATAACGTATAACGTCACATAGTAATACGTCATAACGGATGACGTCATATGTAATTACGCCATGACGTATAACGTCATATTGAATTACGGTTTAACGTATACCGTCAGATAGTTATACGTCATAACGTATAGCGCTATATTGTATTACGTCATAACGTATAACTTCGTATAGAATTACGGTACAACGTATAACGTCATATAGTATTGCGCCATGACGTATAACGTTATCTCGTATTGCGTAATAACGTATAACGTCATATGTAATTACGTCATAAGGTATAACGTCACATAGTACTGCGCCACAACGGATGACGACATATAAAATTACGTCATAACGAACAGTGTAACATAGTAATACGTCATAACGTATAATGTCATGTACTATTAAGGTATAACGTATAACGTCACATAGTAATACGTCATAACGTATGACGTCATATAGTATTACGTCATAACGTATGACGTCATATAGTATTGCGTCATAGCATATAACGTCAAATAGTACTACGCCACAAGGGATGACGTCATATAGAATTACGTCATGACGTACAACGTAACATAGTAATACGTCATAACGTATAATATCATGTAGTGTTAAGGTATAACGTATAACGTTATATTGTTTGACGTCATAACGTATAACCTCATATAGGATTACGGTACAACGTATAACGTCATATAGTATTGCGCCTCGACGTATAAGGTTATAAAGTATAACGTCATATCGCATAACGTCATATAGAGTTACGGTTTAACGTATACTGTCACATAGTAATACGTCATAACTTATAGCGCTATATTGAATTACGTCATAACGCAAAACGTCATATAGTATTGCGTCGTTACGACTGACGTCATATAATATTGCGTCATAACGTATAACGTCTCATAGTAATACGTCATAACGTATAACGTCATATTGAATTACGGTTTAACGTATACCGTCACATAGTTATACGTCATAACGTATAAAGTCATATAGAATTACGGTTTAACGTATAACGTCACATAGTTATACGTCATAATGTATAACGTCATACAGAGTTACGGTTTAACGTATACCATCACATAGTATTCCGTCATAACGTATAACATCACATTGTTCTACGTCAGAACGGATGACGTCATATATAATTACGCCATGACGTATAACGTCATATTGAATTACGTCATAACGTATAACGTCATATAGTATTGCGTCATTACGAATGACGTCATATAATATTGCGTCATGAGGTATAACGTCACATAGTAATACGTCATAACGGATGACGTCATATGGAGTTACGCCATGACGTATAACGTCATATTGAATTACGGTTTAACGTATACCGTCACATAGTTATACGTCATAACGTATAACGTCATATAGTATTGCGTCATGACGTACAACGTTATATGTTATTGTGTAATAACGTATAACGTCACAAAGTAATACGTCATAACGTATAGCGCTATATTGTATTGCGCCATGGCCTATAACGTCATATAGTATTACGTCATAACGTATTACGGCTTATAGTATTGCGTCATTCCGATTGACGTCATATAATATTGCGTCATAACGTATAACGTCACATATTAATACGCCATAACGTATAACGTCATATGGAATTACGGTTTAACGTATACCATCACATAGTTATACGTCTTAACATATAGCGCTATATAGTATAGCGTCATAACGTATAACGTCACATAGTTCTACGTCAGAACGGATGACGTCATATAGAATTACGTCATGACGTATAACGTCATACACAATTACGTCATAACGCACAACGTCACTGAGTTATACGTCATAACGTATAATGTCATGCAGTGGTAAGGTATAACGTATAACGTCACATAGTAATACGTCATGACGTATAACGTTATATTATGTGACGTCGTAACGTATAACGTCATATAGAATTACGGTACAACGTATAACGTCATATAGTATTGCGCCATGACGTATAACGTTATATGGTATTGCGTCATGACGTAAAACGTCGTATAGAATTACGTCATAACGTATAACGTCATACAGAATTACGTCATAACGTATAACGTCATATAGAATTACGGTACAACGTATAACGTCATATAGTATTGCGCGAGGACGTATAACGTTATAAAGTATAACGTCATAACGTATAACGTCATATAGTATTACGTCATAACGTAAAACGTCATATAGCATTGCGCCATGACGTACAACGTTATATGTTATTGTGTTATAACGTATAACGTCACAAGGTAATACGCCATAACGTATAATGTCATGTAGTATTAATTTATAACGTATAACGTCACATAGTAATACGTCATGACGTATAACGTTATATTGTGTGACGTCGTAACGTATAACGTCATATAGAATTACGGTACAACGTATAACGTCATATAGTATTGCGCCATGACGTATAACGTTATATGGTATTGCGTAATAACGTATAACGTCATATAATATTGTGTCAGAACGGATGACGTCATAAAGAATTACGTCATGACGTGTAACGTTATATGGTATTGCGTAATAACGCATAACAACACATAGTACTACGCCACAACGGATGACGTACTACAGAATTACGTCATGACGTATAACGTCATATAGTATTACGTCATGACGTACAACGTTTGAGAGTATTACGTCATAACTTATAACGCCACATAGTAATACGCCATAACGTATCACGGCATATAGTATTGTGTCATTCCGAATGACGACATATAATATTGCGTCATAACGTACAACGTTTCATAGTAATACGTCATAACGTATAATGTCATGTAGTATTAAGGTAGAACGTATAACGTCACACAGTAATACGTCTTGACGCATAACGTTATATTGTGTGACGTAATAACGTATAACGTCATATAGAATTACGGTACAACGTATAACGTCATATAGTATTGCGCCATGCCGTATAACGCCATAGTATTACGTCATAACGTATAACGTCATATAGTATTGCGTAATGACGTACAACGTTATATGTTATTGTGTAATAACGTATAACGTCACAAAGTAATTCGTCATAACGTATAGCGCTATATTGTATTGCGTCATAACGTATAACGTCACATAGTATTGCGTCATAACGGATGACGTCATATAGAATTACGTCATGACGTACAACGTCATTCAGAATTACGTCATCACGTACAACGTCACATAGTAATACGTCACAACGTATAAGGTCATATAGAATATCGGTTTAACGTATACCGTCACATAGTTATACGTCATAACGTATAGCGCTATATTGTATTACGTCATGACGTATAACGTTATATGGTATTGCGTAATAACGTATAACGACATATAGTATTACGTCATAACTTATAACGTCACATAGTACTACGTCATAACGGATGACGTCATATAGAAATACGTCATGACGTATAACGTTATTTAGTATTGCGCCATGACATACAACGTTATATGTTATTGTGTAATAACCTATAACGTCCCATAGTAATACGTCATAACCTATAGCGCTATATTGTATAGCGTCATAACGTATGACGTCACATAGTACTACGTCATAACGCATAATTTCATGTAGTATTAAGGTATAACGTATAACGTCACATAGTACTACGCCACAACGGATGACGTCATTTAGTATTACGTCATAACGCACGTCACATAGTAATACGTCATATCTTATAATGTCATGTAGTATTATGGTAGAACGTATAACGTCACACAGTAATACGTCTTGACGCATAACGTTATATTGTGTGACGTCATAACGTATAACGTCATATAGAATTACGGTACAACGTATAACGTCATATAGTATTGCGCCATGACGTATAACGTCATAGTATTACGTCATAACGTTTAACGGCATATAGTATTGCGTCATGACGTACAACGTTATATGTTATTGTGTAATAACGTATAACGTCACAAAGTATTTCGTCATAACGTATAGCGCTATATTGTATTGCGTCATAACGTATAACGTCACATAGTATTGCGTCATAACGTATGACGTCATATAATATTTCGTCATAACGTATAACGTCACATAGTGCTACGCCACAACGGATGACGTCATATAGAATTACGTCATGACGTACAACGTCATTCAGAATTACGTCATAACGTACATCGTAACATAGTAATACGTCATAACGTATAATGTCATGTAGGATTAAGGTATAACTTATAGCGTCACATAGTAATACGTCATGACGCATAACGTTGTATTGTGTGACGTCATAACGTATAACGTCATATAGAATTAAGGTACAACGTATAACGTCATATAGTATTGCGCCATGCCGTATAACGTCATAGTATTACGTCATAACGTATAACGTCATATAGTATTGCGTCAGTCCGAATGACGTCATATAATATTGCGTCATAACGTATAACGTCACATAGTAATACGTCACAATGTATAAGGTCATATAGAATATCGGTTTAACGTATACCGTCACATAGTTATACGTCATAACGTATAGCGCTATATTGTATTACGTCATGACGTATAACGTTATTTAGTATTGCGCCATGACGTACAACGTTATATGTTATTGTGTAATAACCTATAACGTCCCATAGTAATACGTCATAACGTATAGCGCTATATTGTATAGCGTCATAACGTATGACGTCACATAGTACTACGTCATAACGCATAATTTCATGTAGTATTAAGGTATAACGTATAACGGCACATAGTACTACGCCAAAACGGATGACGTCATATAGTATTACGTCATAACGCACGTCACATAGTAATACGTCATATCTTATAATGTCATGAAGTATTATGGTAGAACGTATAACGTCACACAGTAATACGTCTTGACGCATAACGTTATATTGTGTGACGTCATGACGTATAACGTCATATAGAATTACGGTACAACGTATAACGTCATATAGTATTGCGCCATGCCGTATAACGTCATAGTATTACGTCATAACGTTTAACGTCATATAGTATTGCGTCATGCCGTACAACGTTATATGTTATTGTGTAATAACGTATAACGTCACAAAGTAATTCGTCATAACATATAGCGCTATATTGTATTTAGTCATAACGTATAACGTCACATAGTATTGCGTCATAACGGATGACGTCATATAGAATTACTTCATGACGTACAACGTCATTCAGAATTACGTCATAACGTACAACGTACCATAGTAATACGTCATGACGTATAATGTCATGTAGTATTAAGGTATAACGTATAACGTCACATAGTAATACGTCATAACGTACAGCGCTATATTGTAAAGCGTTATAACGTATAACGTCAGCTAGTACTACGCCACAACGGATGACGTCATATAGACTTACGTCATGACGTATAACGTCATATAGAATTACGTCATAACGTACAACGTCACATAGTAATACGTCATAACGTATAATGTCATGTTGTATTAATTTATAACGTATAAAGTCACATAGTACTACGTCATAACGTATGACGTCATATAGTATTGCGTCATAACGTATAGCGTCTCATAGTACTACGCCACAACGGATGACGTCATATAGTATTACGTCATGACGTATAACGTCATACAGAATTACGTCATGACGTGCAACGTCACATAGGAATACGCCACAACGGATGACGTCATATAGAATTACGTCATGTCGTACAACGTCATACAGAATTACGTCATAACGTACAACGTAACACAGTAATACGTCATAACGTATAATGTCATGTAGTATTAAGGTATAACTTATAACGTCACATAGTAATACGTCATAACGTATGACGTCATATAGTATTGCGTCATAACGTATAGCGTCTCATAGTACTACGCCACAACGGATGACATCATATAGTATTACGTCATAACGTATAATGTCATGTAGTATTAAGGTAGAACGTATAACGTCACACAGTAATACGTCATGACGCATAACGTTGTATTGTGTGACGTCATAACGTATAACGTCATATAGAATTACGGTACAACGTATAACGTCATATAGTATTGCGCCATGCCGTATAACGTCATAGTATTACGTCATAACGTATAATGTCATGTAGTATTAAGGTAGAACGTATAACGTCACACAGTAATACGTCATGACGCATAACGTTGTATTGTGTGACGTCATAACGTATAACGTCATATAGAATGACGGTACAACATATAACGACATATAGTATTGCGTCATAACGTATAGCGACACATAGTACTACGCCACAACGGATGACGTCATATAGAATTACGGCTTAACGTATACCGTCACATAGTTATACGTCATAACGTATGGCGGTATATTGTATTGAGTCATAACGTATAACGTCATATAGTATTACGTCATAACGTATAACGTCGTATAGTATTGCGCCATGACGTATAACATCATATAGAATAAGGTCATAACGTATAACGTCACATACTAATACGTCATAACGTATAGCGTCATATAGAATTACGGCTTAACGTATACCGTCACATAGTTATACGTCATAACGTATGGCGGTATATTGTATTGAGTCATAACGTATAACGTCATATAGTATTACGTCATGACGTATAACGTCTAGTAGAATTACGGTTTAACGTATACCGTAACATAGTAATACGTCATAACGTATAGCGCTATATTGTATAGCGTCATAACGTATAACGTCACATAGTACTACTTCATAACGGATGACGTCATATAGTATTGCGTCATAACGTATAGCGTTACATAGTACTACGCCACAACGGATGACGTCATATAGAATTACGGCATGACGTATAACGGCATACCGAATATCGTCATAACGCACAGCGTCACAGGGTAATACGTCATAACGTATAACGTCATATAGTATTGTGTCATGACGTACAACGTTATATGTTATTGTGTAATAACGTATAACGTCACAAAGTAATTCGTCATAACGTATTGCGCTATATTGTATTGCGCCATAACGTATAACGTCACATAGTATTGCGTCAATCCGAATGACGTCATATAGAATTACGTCATAACGTACAACGTCACATAGTAATACGTCATATCGTATAGCGCTATATTGTATAGCGTCACAACGTATAACGTCACATAGTACTACGTCATAACGGAGGACGTCATATAGTATTGCGTCATAACGGATGACTTCATACAGTATTGCGTCATAACGTATAACGTTAGAAAGTATAGCGTCATAACGTGTAACGTCACATAGTACTACGTCATAACGGATGACGTCATATAGTATTGCGTCAAAACGTATAACGTCACATCGTAATACTCCACAACGGATGACGTCATATAGAATTACGTCATGACGTACAACGTCATACAGAATTACGTCATCACGTACAATGTAACTTCGTAATACGTCATAACGTATAATGTCATGTATTATTAAGGTATAACGTATAACCTCACATAGTAATACGTCATGATGTATAACGTTATATTGTGTGACGTCATAACGTATAACGTCATATAGAATTACGTTACAACGTATAACCTCATATAGTATTGCGCCAGGACGTATAACGATATAAAGTATAACGTCACAACGTATAACGTCATATAGTATTGCGTCAGTCCGAATGACGTCATATAATATTGCGTCATAACGTATAACGTCACATAGTAATACGTCACAAGGTATAAGGTCATATAGAATATCGGTTTAACGTATACCGTCACATAGTTATACGTCATAACGTATAGCGCTATATTGTATTACGTCATGACGTATAACGTTATATGGTATTGCGTAATAACGTATAACGACATATAGTATTACGTCATAACGTATAACGTCACATAGTACTACGTCATAACGGATGACGTCATATAGAAATACGTCATGACGTATAACGTTATTTAGTATTGCGCCATGACGTACAACGTTATATGTTATTGTGTAATAACCTATAACGTCCCATAGTAATACGTCATAACGTATAGCGCTATATTGTATAGCGTCATAACGTATGACGTCGCATAGTACTACGTCATAACGCATAATTTCATGTAGTATTAAGGTGTAACGTATAACGTCACATAGTACTACGCCACAACGGATGACGTCATATAGTATTACGTCATAACGCACGTCACATTGTAATACGTCATATCTTATAATGTCATGTAGTATTATGGTAGAACGTATAACGTCACACAGTAATACGTCTTGACGCATAACGTTATATTGTGTGACGTCATAACGTATAACGTCAAATAGAATTACGGTACAACGTATAACGTCATATAGTATTGCGTCATAACGGATGACGTCATATAGAATTACGTCATGACGTACAACGTCATTCAGAATTACGTCATAACGTACAACGTAACATAGTAATACGTCATAACGCATAATGTCATGTAGTATTAAGGTATAACGTATAACGTCACATAGTAATACGTCATAGCGTACAGCGCTATATTGTATAGCGTTATAACGTATAACGTCAGCTAGTACTACGCCACAACGGATGACGTCATATAGACTTACGTCATGACGTATAACGTCATATAGAATTACGTCATAACGTACAACGTCACATAGTAATACGTCATAACGTATAATGTCATGTAGTATTAAGGTAGAACGTATAACGTCACACAGTAATACGTCATGACGCATAACGTTGTATTGTGTGACGTCATAACGTTTAACGTCATATAGTATTGCGTCATGACGTACAACGTTATATGTTATTGTGTAATAACGTATAACGTCACAAAGTAATTCGTCATAACGTATAGCGCTATATTGTATTGCGTCATAACGTATAACGTCACATAGTATTGCGTCATAACGGATGACGTCATATAGAATTACGTCATGACGTACAACGTCATTCAGAATTACGTCATAACGTACAACGTAACATAGTAATACGTCATAACGTATAATGTCATGTAGTATTAAGGTATAACGTATAACGTCACATAGTACTACGTCATAACGTATGACGTCATAAAGTATTGCGTCATGACGTATAGCGTCACATAGTACTACGCCACAACGGATGACGTCATATAGAATTACGTCATGACGTGTAACGTCATACAGAATTACGTCATAACGTACAACGTAACATAGTAATACGACATAACGTATAATGTCATGTAGCATTAAGGTATAACGTATAACGTCACATAGTACTACGTCATAACGTATGACGTCATACAGTATTGCGTCATGACGTATAGCGTCACATAGTACAACGTCATAACGGATGACGTCATATAGAAATACGTCATGACGTATAACGTTATTTAGTATTGCGCCATGACATACAACGTTATATGTTATTGTGTAATAACCTATAACGTCCCATAGTAATACGTCATAACCTATAGCGCTATATTGTATAGCGTCATAACGTATGACGCCACATAGTACTACGTCATAACGCATAATTTCATGTAGTATTAAGGTATAACGTATAACGTCACATAGTACTACGCCACAACGGATGACGTCATTTAGTATTACGTCATAACGCACGTCACATAGTAATACGTCATATCTTATAATGTCATGTAGTATTATGGTAGAACGTATAACGTCACACAGTAATACGTCTTGACGCATAACGTTATATTGTGTGACGTCATGACGTATAACGTCATATAGAATTACGGTACAACGTATAAAGTCATATAGTATTGCGCCATGCCGTATAACGTCATAGTATTACGTCATAACGTTTAACGTCATATAGTATTGCGTCATGACGTACAACGTTATATGTTATTGTGTAATAACGTATAACGTCACAAAGTAATTCGTCATAACATATAGCGCTATATTGTATTTAGTCATAACGTATAACGTCACATAGTATTGCGTCATAACGGATGACGTCATATAGAATTACTTCATGACGTACAACGTCATTCAGAATTACGTCATAAGGTACAACGTACCATAGTAATACGTCATGACGTATAATGTCATGTAGTATTAAGGTATAACGTATAACGTCACATAGTAATACGTCATAACGTACAGCGCTATATTGTAAAGCGTTATAACGTATAACGTCAGCTAGTACTACGCCACAACGGATGTCGTCATATAGACTTACGTCATGACGTATAACGTCATATAGAATTACGTCATGACGTACAACGTTTCAGAGTATTACGACATAACGTATAACGTCATAAATAATTACGTCATAACGTATAACTTCACATAGTAATACGTCATAACGGATGACGTCATATGGAATTACGTCATAACGTATAACATCATATAGAATTACGGTACAACGTATAACGTCATATAGTATTGCGTCATAACGTATAACGTCACATAGTACTACGCCACATCGGACGACGTCATACAGAATTACGTCATGACCTACAACGTCATACAAAATTACGTCATAACGTTCAACGTAACCTAGTAATATGACATAACGTATAATGTCATGTAGTATTAGGGTATAACGTATAACGTCACATAGTAATTCGTCATGACGTATAACGTTATATTGTGTGACGTCATAACGTATAACGTCATATAGTATTGCGTCATTCCGAATGACGGCATATAATACTGCGTCCTAAGGTACAACGTCACATAGTAATACGTCATAACGTACAACGTCATATGTTATTGTGTAATAACGTATGACGTCACATAGTAATACGTCATAACGTATAGCGATATATTGTATAGCGTCGTAACTTATGTCGTCACATAGTACTACGTCATAACGTATAATGTCATGAAGTATTAAGGTATAACGTGTAACGTCACATAGTAATACGTCATAACGTATGGCGCTATATTGTATTGAGTCATAACGTTAAACGTCATATAGTATTGCGTCATGACGTACAACGTTATATGTTATTGTGTAATAACCTATAACGTCACAAAGTACTACGACATAACGTATAGCGCTATATTGTATTGCGTCATAACGTATATCGTCACATAGTGTTACGTCATATCGTATAACGTCACATAGTATTACTTCGTAACGGATGAAGTCATAACGTATGGCGCTATATTGTATTGAGTCATAACGTTAAACGTCATATAGTATTGCGTCATGACGTACAACGTTATATGTTATTGTGATAACGTATAACGTCACATAGTACTACGTCATAACGGATGATGTCATATAGAATTACGTCATAACGTATAACGTCATATAGAATTACGTCATAACGTACAACATAACATAGTAATACGTCATAACGTATAATGTCATGTAGTATTGCGTCATGACGTATAATGTTATATAGAGTTACGTCATAACGTATAACGTTATATGGTATAACGTAATAATGTTTAAAGTTGTACAGTATTAAGGTATAACGTATAACGTCAGATAGTATTACTTCGTAACGGATGATGTCATATAGAATTACGTCATGATGTATAAAGTCATATAGAATTACGTCGTAACGTATAACGTCATATAGTATTGCGCCATGACGCATAACATCATAGAGTATTACGTCATAACGTATAACGTCATATGGTATTGCGTCATGACGTACAACGTTATATGTTATTGTGTAATAACGTATAGCGTCACAAAGTAATACGACATAACGTATAGCGCTATATTGTATTGCGTCATAACGTATATCGTCACATAGTGTTACGTCATATCGTATAACGTCACATAGTATTACTTCGTAACCGATGACGTCACATAGAATTACGTTATGACGTATAAAGTCATACAGAATTATGTCGTAACGTATAACGTCATATAGTATTGCGTCATGAATTATAACGTTATGTGGTATTGCGTATTAACGTATAACGTCATATTTAATTACGTCATGACGTACAACGTTTCAGAGTATTACGACATAACGTATAACGTCATAAATAATTACGTCATAACGTATAACTTCACATAGTAATACGTCATAACGGATGACGTCATATGGAATTACGCCATGACGTATAACGTCATATTGAATTACGGTTTAACGTATACCGTCAGATAGTTATACGTCATAACGTATAGCGCTATATTGTATTACGTCATAACGTATAACATCATATAGAATTACGGTACAACGTATAACGTCATATAGTATCGCGCCATGACGTATAACGTTATCTGGTATTGCGTAATAACGTATAACGTCATATTTAATTACCTCATAAGGTACAACGTCACATAGTACTGCGCCACAACGGATGACGTCATATAAAATTACGTCATAACGTACAACGTAACATAGTAATACGTCATAACGTATAATGTCATGTACTATTAAGGTATAACGTATAACGTCACATAGTAATACGTCATAACGTATGACGTCATATAGTATTACGTCATAACGTATGACGTCATATAATATTGCGTCATAGCATATAACGTCACATAGTACTACGCCACAACGGATGACGTCATATAGAATAACGTCATAATGTACAACGTAACATAGTAATACGTCATAACGTATAATATCATGTAGTATTAAGGTATAACGTATAACGTCACATATTAATACGTCATAACGTATAGCGCTATATTGTATTGCGTCATAACGTATAACGTTATATGATATTGTGTAATAACGTATAGCGTCACAAAGTAATACGTCATAACGTATAACGTTATATTGTGTGACGTCATAACGTATAACGTCATATCGAATTACGGTACAACGTATAACGTTATATTGTGTGACGTCATAACGTATAACGTCATATAGAATTACGGTACAACGTATAACGTTATATTGTGTGACGTCATAACGTATAACGTCATATAGAATTACGGTACAACGTATAACGTCATATAATATTGCGTCATAACGTATAACGTCACATATTAATACGCCATAACGTATAACGTCATATGGAATTACGGTTTAACGTATACCATCACATAGTTATACGTCTTAACATATAGCGCTATATAGTATAGCGTCATAACGTATAACTTCACATAGTACTACGTCATGACGGATGACGTCATATAGTATTGCGTCATGACGTACAACGTTATATGTTACTGTGTAATAACGTATAATGTCACATAGTAATACGCCATAGCGTATAACGTCATATAGTATTGTGTCATTCCGAATGACGTCATATAATATTGCGCCATGACGTATCACGTCATATAGTATTACGCCATAACGTATAACGTCATATAGTATTGTGTCATGACGTTCAACGTTATATGTTATTGTGTAATAACGTATAACGTCACATAGTAATACGTCATAACGTATAACGTCATATAGAATTACGGTTTAACGTATACCGTCACATAGTTATACGTTATAACGTATGGCGGTATATTGTATTGAGTCATAACGTATAACGTCATATAGTATTGCGTCATGACGTACAACGTTATATGTTATTGTGTAATAACGTATAACGTCACATAGATATACGTCATAACGTATAGCGCTATATTGTATTACGTCATAACGTATAACGTTATATAGTATTGCGTCATGACGTACAACGTTATGTGTTATTGTGAAATAACGAATAACGTCACATAGTAATACGTCATAACGTATAGCGCTATATAGTATGGCGTTATAACGTATAACGTCACATAGTACTACGTCATGACGGATGACGTCATATAGTATTGCGTCATAACGTATAACGTCACATAGTATTACGTCATAACGTATAGCGCTATATTGTATAGCGTCATAACGTATAACGTCACATATAATTACCTCATAACGTATAACATCACATAGTAATACGTCATAACGTAGAATGTCATGTAGTATTGCGTCATGACTTGTAACGTTATATAGAGTTACGTCATAACGTATAACGTTATATGGTATAACGTTATATGGTATAACGTAATAATGTTGAACGTTGTACAGTATTAAGGTATAACGTATAACGTCACATAGTATTACTTCGCAACGGATGATGTCATATAGTATTACGTCACGACGTATAACGTCATATAGAATAACGTCATAACGTATAACGTCACATAGTAATACGTCATAACGTATAATGTCATGTAGTATTAATTTATAATGTATAAGGTCACATAGTAATGCGCCATAACGTTTAATGGCAGATAGTATTGCGTCATTCCGAATGACGTCTTATAATATTGCGCCATGACGTATAACGTCATATAGTATTACGTCATAACGTATAACATCATATAGTATTGTGTCATGACGTTCAACGTTATATGTTATTGTGTAATAACGTATAACGTCACAAAGTAATTCGTCATAACGTATAGCGCTATATTGTATTGCGCCATAACGTATAACGTCACATAGTATTACGTGATAACGTATGACGTCATATAGTATTGCGTCATAACGTATAACGTCACATATTAATACGCCATAACGTATAACGTCATATGGAATTACTGTTTAACGTATACCATCACATAGTTATACGTCTTAACATATAGCGCAATATAGTATAGCGTCATAACGTATAATGTCACATAGTACTACGTCATAACGGATGACGTCATATAGTATTGCGTCATAACGTATAACGTTATATAGAATTACGTTGTGACGTATAACGTTATATGTTATTGTGTAATAACGTATAACGTCACATAGTAATACGTCATAACGTATAGCGCTATATGGTATAGCGTCATAACGTATAACGTCGCATAGTACTACGTCATAACGGATGACGTCATATAGTATTGCGTCATGACGTATAACGTGATATAGAGTTACGTCATAACGTATAACGTTATATGGTATAACGTTATATGGTATAACGTAATAATGTTGAACGTTGTACAGTATTAAGGTATAACGTATAACGTCACATAGTAATACTTCGTAACGGATGATGTCATATAGTATTACGTCATGACGTATAACGTCATATAGAATAACGTCATAACGTATAACGTCACATAGTAATACGCCATATCGTATAATGTCATGTAGTATTACTATATAACGTATAACGTCACATAGTAATACGTCATAACGTATAGCGCTATATTGTATTGCGTCATAACGGATAACGTCTCATAGTACTACGCCACAACGGATGACGTCATATAGTATTACATCATAACGCACGTCACATAGTAATACGTCATATCGTATAATGTCATGTAGTATTAAGGTAGAACGTATAACGTCACACAGAAATATGTCATGACGCATAACGTTATATTGTGTGAAGCCATAACGTATAACGTCATATAGTGTTACGTCATGACTTACAACGTTATATGTTATTGTGTAATAACGTGTAACGTCACAAAGTAATTCGTCATAACGTATAGCGCTATATTGTATTGTGTCATAACGTATAACGTCACATAGTATTGCGTCATAACGTATGACGTCATATATTATTGCGTCATAACGTATAGCGTCTCATAGTACTACGCCACAACGGATGACGTCATATAGTATTACATCATAACGCACGTCACATAGTAATACGTCATATCGTATAATGTCATGTAGTGTTAAGGTGGAACGTATAACGTCACACAGAAATACGTCATGACGCATAACGTTATATTGTGTGACGCCATAACGTATAACGTCATATAGATTTACGGTACAACGTATAATGTCATATAGTATTGCGCCATGCCGTATAACGTCATAGTATTACGTCATAACGTATAACGTCATATAGTATTGCGTCATGACGTACAACGTTATATGTTATTGTGTAATAACGTTTAACGTCACAAAGTAATTCGTCATAACGTATAGCGCTACATTGTATTGTATCATAACGTATAACGTCTCATGGTATTCCGTCATAACGTATGACGTCATATAGTATTGCGTCATAACGTATAGCGTCTCATAGTATTGCGTCATAACGTATGACGTCATATAGTATTGCGTCATAACGTATAGCGCTATATTGTATTACGTCACTACGTATGACGTCATATAGTATTGCGTCATGACGTACAACGTTATGTGTTATTGTGAAATAACGTATAACGTCACATAGTAGTACGTCATAACGTATAGCGCTATATAGTATGGCGTCATAACGTATAACGGCACATAGTACTACGTCATAACGGATGACGTCATATAGTATTGCGTCATGACGTATAAATTGATATAGAGTTACGTCATAACGTATAACGTCATACAGAATTACGTTATAACGCACCACGTCACATAGTAATACGTCATAACGTATAACGTCATATAGTATTGCGTCATTACGTACAACGTTATATGTTATTGTGTAATAACGTGTAACGTCACAAAGTAATTCGTCATAACGTATAGCGCTATATTGTATTGTGTCATAACGTATAACGTCACATGGTATTCCGTCATAACGTATGACGTCATATAGTATTGCGTCATAACGTATAGCGTCTCATAGTACTACGCCACAACGGATGACGTCATATAGTATTACATCATGACGCACGTCACATAGTAATACGTCATATCGTATAATGTCATGTAGTATTAAGGTAGAACGTATAACGTCACACAGTAATACGTCATGACGCATAACGTTATATTGTGTGACGCCATAACGTATAACGTCATATAGAATTACGGTACAACGTATAATGTCAGATAGTATTGCGCTATGCCGTATAACGTCATAGTATTACGTCATAACGTATAACGTCATTCAGAATTACGTCTTAACGTACAACGTAACATAGTAATACGTCATAACGTATAATGTCATGTAGTATTAAGGTATAACGTATAACGTCACATAGTAATACGTCATAACGTATAGCGCTATATTGTATAGCGTTATAACGTATAACGTCAGCTAGTACTACGTCACAACGGATGACGTCATATAGAATTACGTCATGACGTATAACGTCATATAGAATTACGTCATAACGTACAACGTCACATAGTAATACGTCATAACGTGTAATGTCATGTAGTATTAATTTATAACGTATAAAGTCACATAGTACTACGTCAGAACGGATGACGTCATATAGAATTACGCCATTACATATATCGTCATATAGAATTACGTCATGACGTGTAATGTCATATAGAATTACGTCATAACGTATAACGTCACATCGTAATACGTCATGACGTATAACGTCATACAGAATTACGGTTTAACGTGTACCGTCACATAGTTATACGTCATAACGTATTGCGCTGTATTGTATTACGTCATAACGTATAACGTCATATTGTATTGCGCCATGACGTATAACGTTATAAAGTATAACGTCATAACGCATAACGTCATATAGAGTTACGGTTTATCGTATACCGTCACATAGTAATACGTCATAACGTATAGCGCATTATTGTATAGCGTCATAACGTATATCGTCATATAGAATTACGTCATAACGTATAACGTCATATAATACTACGCCACAACGGATGACGTTATATAGAATTACGTCATAACGTATGACGTCATATTGTCTTGCGTAATATCGTATAACGTCATATAGCAATCCGCCATGATGTATAACGTTATAATGTATAACGTCATATCGCATAACGTCATATAGAGTTACGGTTTAACGTACACTGTCATATAGTAATACGTCATAACGAATAGCGCTATATTGTATTGTGTCATAACGTATAACGTCACATAGTATTGCGTCATAACGTATGACGTCATATATTATTGCGTCATAACGTATAGCGTCTCATAGTACTACGCCACAACGGATAACGTCATATAGAATTACGCCATAACTTATAACGTCATATAGTATTGCGCCATGACGTATAACGTTATAAAGTATAACGTCATAACGTATAACGTCATATAGAATTACGGTAAAACGTATAACGTCATATAGTATTGTGCCATGACGTATAACGTTATAAAGTATAACGTCATAACGTATAACATCATATAGTATTACGTCATAAAGTATAACGTCATATAGTATTGAGCCATGACGTACAACGTTATATGTTATTGTGTTATAACATATATCGTCACAAGGTAATACGTCATAACGTATGACGTCATAAAGTATTGCGTCATGACGTATAGCGACACACAGCACTACGCCACAACGGATGACGTCATATAGTATTACGTCATAACGCACGTCACATAGTAATACGTCATATTTTATAATGTCATGTAGTATTAAGGTAGAACGTATAACGTCACACAGTAATACGTCATGACGCATAACGTTATATTGTGTGACGTCATAACGTATAACGGCATATAGAATTACGGTACAACGTATAACGTCATATAGTATTGCGCCATGCCGTATAACGTCATAGTATTACGTCATAACGTATAACGTCATATAGTATTGAGTCATGACGTGCAACGTTATATGTTATTGTGTAATGACGTATAACGTCACAAAGTAATTCGTCATAACGTATAGCGCTATATTGTATTGCGTCATAACGTATAACGTCACATAGTATTGCGTCATAACGGATGACATCATATAGAATTACGTCATGACGTACAACGTCATTCAGAATTACGTCATAACATACAACGTAACATAGTAATACGTCATAACGTATAATGTCATGTAGTATTAAGGTATAACCTACAACGTCACATAGTAAGACGTCATAACGTACAGCGCTATATTGTATAGCGTTATAACGTATAACGTCAGCTAGTACTACGCCACAACGGATGACGTCATATAGACTTACGTCATGACGTATAACGTCATATAGAATTACTTCATAACGTACAATGTAACATAGTAATACGTCATAACGTATAATGTCATGTAGTATTAAGGTATAACGTATACCGTCACATAGTTATACGTCATAACGTATAGCGCTATATTGTATTACGTCATAACGTATAACGTCACATAGTACTACGTCATAACGGATGACGTCATATAGAAATACGTCAAGACGTATAATGTCATGTCGTATTACGGTATAACGTATCACGTCACATAGTAATACGTCATATCGTATAATGTCATGTAGTATTAAGATATAACGTATATGGTCACATAGTAACACATCATGACGTATAACGTTAAATTGTGTTACGTCATAACGTATAACGTCATATAGAATTACGGTAAAACGTATAACGTCCTATAGTATTGTGCCATGACGTATAACCTTATAAAGTATATCGTCATAACGTATAACATCATATAGTATTACGTCATAACGTATACCGTCATATAGTATTGCGCCATGAGGTACAACGTTATATGTTATTGTGTTATAACATATATCGTCACAAGGTAATACGTCATAACGTATGACGTCATAAAGTATTGCGTCATGACGTATAGCGACACACAGTACTACGCCACAACGGATGACGTCATATAGTATTACGTCATAACGCACGTCACATAGTAATACGTCATATTTTATAATATCATGTAGTATTAAGGTAGAACGTATAACGTCACACAGTAATACGTCATGACGCTTAACGTTATATTGTGTGACGTCATAACGTATAACGTCATATAGAATTACGGTACAACGTATAACGTCATATAGTATTGCGCCATGCCGTATAACGTCATAGTATTACGTCATAACGTATAACGTCATATAGTATTGAGTCATGACGTGCAACGTTATATGTTATTGTGTAATGACGTATAACGTCACAAAGTAATTCGTCATAACGTATAGCGCTATATTGTATTGCGTCATAACGTATAACGTCACATAGTATTGCGTCATAACGGATGACGTCATATAGAATTACGTCATGACGTACAACGTCATTCAGAATTACGTCATAACGTACAACGTAACATAGTAATACGTCATAACGTATAATGTCATGAAGTATTAAGGTATAACCTACAACGTCACATAGTAAGACGTCATAACGTACAGCGCTATATTGTATAGCGTTATAACGTACAACGTCACATAGTAATACGCCACAACGGATGACGTCATATAGAATTACGTTATGACGGATAACGTCATATAGAATTACGTCATAACGTACAACGTCTCACAGTAGTACGCCATGACGTATAACGTCATATAGTATTACGTCATAACGTATAACGTCATATAGTATTCGTCATGACGTACAACGTTATATTTTATTGTGTAATAACGTATAACGTCACAAAGTAATACGTCATAACGTATAGCGCCATATTGTATTGCGTCATAACGTATAACGTCACATAGTGTTACGTCATATCGTAAAACGTCACATAGTATTACTTCGTAACGGATGACGTCATATGGAATTACGTCATGACGTATAAAGTTATATAGAATTACGTCATAACGTATACCGTCATACAGTATTGCGTCATGACGTATAACGTTATAAAGTATAACGTCATAACGTATAACGTCAAACAGTATTACGTCATAACGTATAACGTCATATAGTATTGCGCCATGACGTACAACGTTATATGTTATTGTGTTACAACGTATAACGTCACAAAGTAATACGTCATAACGTATAACGTCATATAGAATTACGGTTTAACGTATACCGTCACATAGTTATACGTCGTAACGTATGGCGGTATATTGTATTGAGTCATAACGTATAACGTCATATAGTATTCGTCATGACGTATAACGTTATATGGTTTTGCGTAATAACGTATAACGTCACATAGTACTACGCCACAACGGCTGTCGTCATATAGTATTGCGTCATGACGTATAACGTTATATGGTATTGCGTAATAACGTAAAACCTCACATTGTAAGACGTCATGACGTAGTACGTCATATAGTACTACGCCACAACGGATGACGTCATAGAGTATTGCGTCATGATGTATAACGGTATATGGTTTTGCGTAATAACGTATAACGTCACATAGTACTACGTCAGAACGGATGACGTCATATAGAAGTACGCCATGACGAATAACGTCATCTAGAATTACGGTTTAACGTATTCCGTCACATAGTTATATGTCATAACGTGTAGCCCTATATTGTATTACGTCATAACGTATAACGTCATATAGTATTGCGTCATGACGTATAATGTTATATAGAATTACGGTTTAACGTATACCGTCACATAATTATACGTCATAACGTATTGGGCTATATTGTATTGCGTCATAACGTATAACGTCACATAGTATCGCGTCATAACGTATAACGTCACATAGTAATACGCCACAACGGATGACGTCATATAAAATTACGGTTTAGCGTATACCGTCACATAGTCATACGTCATAACGTATAGCGCTATATTGTATTACGTCATAACGTATAACGTCATTTAGTATTGCGCCATGACGTATAACGTTATAAAGTATAACGTCATAACGTATAACGTCATATAGTATTGCGTCATGCCATATAACATTATATAGAGTTACGTCATAACGTATAACGTTACATGGTATAACGTAATAATGTTTAACGTTGTACAGTATTAAGGTATAACGCATAACGTCACATAGTACTACGTCAGAACGTATTCCGTCACATAGTTATACGTCATAACGTATAGCGCTATATTGAATTACATCATAACGTATAACGTCATATAGTATTGCGTAATGACGTATAACGTTATATGGTAATTCGTAATAACGTATAACGTCACATAGTATCACTTGGTAATGGATGACTTCATATAGAATGACGTCATGACGTATAACGTCATATTGAAGTACGTCATAACGTATAACGTCATAGAGTATTGCGCCATGACGTATAACGTTATAAAGTATATCGTCATAACGTATAACGTCATATAGTATTGCGTCATAACGTATAACGTCACATAGTAATAAGTCGCAACGGATGACGTCATATAGAATTACGCCATGACGTATAACGTGATATTGAACTACGTTATAACGTATAGCGACATATAGTATTGCGCCATGACGTATAACGTCATAAAGAATAACGCCATATCGTATAGCGTCATATAGTAATTCATCATAACGCATAACGTCACATAGAATTACGGTTTAACGTATTCCGTCACATAGTTATATGTCATAACGTACAGCGCTATATTGTATTACGTCATAACGTATAACGTCATAGAGTATTGCGCCATGACGTATAACGTTATAAAGTATAACGTCATAACGTATAACGTCATATAGTATTGCGTCATGACGTATAACGTTATTTGGTCTTGCGTAATAACGTATAACGTCACATAGTGCTACGCCACAACGGATGACGTCATCTAGAATTACGCCATGACGTATAACGTCATATTGAATTACGTCATAACGTATAGCGTCATATAGTAATACATCATAACGCATAACGTCATATAGAATTTCGGCTTAACGCATTCCGTCACATAGTTATATGTCATAACGTATAGAGCTATATTTTTTACGTCATAACGTATAACGTCATATCGTATTGCTTCATGAGGTATAACGTCATTTGGTATTTCGTAGTAACGTATAATGTCGCATAGTATCACTTCGTAACGGATGACGCCATATAGAATTACGGTTTAACGTATTCCGTCACCTACGTATACGTCATAACGTATAGCCATGTATTGTATTACGTCATAACGTATAACGTCATATTGTATTGCGCCATGACGTATAACGTTATAAAATATAACGTCATAACATATAACGTCATATAGTATTGCGTCATGACGTATAACGTTATATGGTTTTGCGTAATAACGTATAACGTCACACAGTACTACGCCACAACGGATGACGTCATATAGAAATACGTCATGACGTATAACGTCATATAGAATTACGTCATAACGTACAACGTCTCACAATAGTACGTCATTACGTATAACGTCATATATAATTTCGTTATAAGGAATAACTTCACATAGTAATACGTCATAACATGTAATGTTTTGTAGTATTGCGTCATGATGTATAACGTTATATAGAGTTACGTCATAACGTATAACGTTATATGGTATAACGTAATAATGTTTAACGTTTTACAGTATTAAGTTATAACGTATAACGTCACATAGTATCACTTCGTAACGGATGACGTCATATAGATTTACGGTTTAACGTATACCGTCACATAGTTATACGTTATAACGTATAGCGCTGTATTGTATTACGTCATAACGTATACCGTCATATTGTATTGCGCCATGACGTATAACGTTATATGGTTTTGCGTAATAACGTATAACGTCATATAGTACTACGCCACAACGGATGACGTCATATAGTATTGCGTCATGACGTATAACGTTATATGGTATTGCGTAATAACGTAAAACCTCACTTCGTAAGACGTCATGATTTAGAACGTCATATAGTACTACGTCAGAACGGATGACGTCATATAGAATTACGCCATGACGTATAACGTCACCTAGAATTACGGTTTAACGTATTCCGTCACATAGTTATATGTCATAACGTGTAGCCCTATATTGTATTACGTCATAACGTATAAAGTCATATAGTATTGCGTCATGACGTATAACGTTATATGTTAGGGTGTAATAAGGTATAACGTCACACAGTAATACGTCATAACGTATAGCGCAATATTGTATTGCGTCATAACGTATAACGTCACATAGTAATACGTCATAACGTATAACGTCATATAGAATTACGGTTTAACGTATACCATCACATAGTTCTACGTCAGAACGGATGACGTCATATAGAATTACGCCATGACGTGTAACGTCATATTGAAATACGTCATAACGTACAACGTCATATAGTATTGCGTCGTAACGTATAACGTTATAAAGTATAACGTCATAACGTATATCGTCACATAGTAATACGTCATAACGTACAACGTCATATAGTAATGCGTCATGACGTATAACGTTATATGGTATTGCGTAATAACGTATAACGTCATATAATATTCCGACAGATCGGATGACGCAATAAAGAATTACGTCATGACATATAACGTGATATAGATTTAGGGTACAACGTATAACGTCATATAGTATTGCGCCATGACGTATAACGTTATAAAGTATAATGTCATAACGTATAACGTCATATAGTATTGCGTCATTCCGAATGACGTCATATAATATTGCGTCATAACGTATAACGTCACATAGTATTGCGTCATTCCGAATGACGTCATATAATATTGCGTCATAACGTATAACGTCACATAGTCATACGTCATAACGTACAACCGCACATATTAATACGTTATAACGTACAATGTCATGTAGTATTAAGGTATACGTATATCGTCACATAGTAATACGTCGTGACGTATAGTGTTATATTGTGTGACGTCATAACGTTTAACGTCACACAGTATTACGTCATAACGTATAACATCACGTAGTACTACGTCAGAACGGATGACGTCATATATTATTACGCCATGACAGTATAACGTCATATAGAATTATTTCATAACGTATAACGTCACATAGTATTCCGCCATGACGTATAACGTCATATAGAATTATGTCATAACGTATAACTTCACATAGTACAACGACACAACGGATGACGTTATATAGAATTACGTCATTACGTATGACGTCATATTGTATTGCGTCATAACGTATAACGTCACATAGTAATACGTCATGACGTATAACGTTATATTGCGTGACGTCATGACGTACAACGTCATATAGAATTACGTCATAACGTATAGCGCTATATTGTATAGCGTCATAACTTATAACGTCATATATCATAGCGCCATGACGTATAACGTTATAAAGTATAATGTCATAACGTATAACGTCATATAGAATTACGTCATAACGTATAACGTCATATAGGATTGCGTCAGAACGGATGACGTCATAAAGTATTACGTCATGAAGTATAACGTCATATAGAATTACGGTACAACGTATAACGTCATATAGTATTGCGCCATGACTTATAACGTTATAAAGTAGAATGTCATAACGTATAACGTCATATAGTATTGCGTCATTCCGAATGACGTCATATAATATTGCGTCATAACGTATAACGTCACATAGCTCTACGTCAGAACGGATGACGTCATATCGAAATACGCCATGACGTATAACGTCATATTGAATTACTTCATAACGTATAACGTCATATAGTATTGCTCCATGACGTATAACGTCATAAAGTATAACGTCATAACGTATAACGTCATATATTATGGCGTCATTACGAATGACGTCATATAATATTGCGTCATAACGTATAACGTCGCATCGTAATACTTCATAACGTAGAACGTCCTATATAATTACGGTTTAACGTATACCGTCACATAGTTATACGTCATAACGTACAGCGCTGTTATGTATTACGTCATAACGTATAACGTCATATAGTATTGCGTCATGACGTGTAACGTTATATGTTACTGTGTAATAAGGTATAGCGTCACATAGTAACACGTCACAACGTATTGCGCTATATTGTATTGCGTAATAACGTATAACGTCACATAGTACTACGTCATAACGTATAACGTTATAAAGTGTATCGTCATAATGTATAACGTCATATAGTATTGCGTCATTACGACTGACGTCATATAATATTGAGTCATAACGTACAACGTCACATAGTAATACGTCATAACGTATAATGTTATGTAGTATTAAGGAATAACGTATAACATCACACAGTAATACGTCAATAAGTATAGCGCTATATTGTATTGCGCCATAACGTATTACGGCATATAGTATTGCGACATTACGACTGACGTCATATAATATTGAGTCATAACGTACAACGTCACATAGTAATACGTCATAACGTATAACGTCATATAGTATTGCGTCATGACGTATAATGTCATATAGAATTACGGTTTAACGTATACCGTCACATAGTTATACGTCATAACGTATTGCGCTATATTGTATTGCGTCATAACGTATAACGTCACATAGTATCGCGTCATAACGTATAACGTCACATAGTAATACGCCACAACGGATTACGTCATATAAAATACGGTTTAGAATATACCGTCACATAGTCATACGTCATAACGTATAGCGCTATATTGTATTACGTCATAACGTATAACGTTACATGGTATTACGTAATAATGTTTAACGTTGTACAGTATTAAGGTATAACGCATAACGTCACATAGTACATCGTCAGAACGTATTCCGTCACATAGTTATACGTCATAACGTATAGCGCTATATTGCATTACATCATAACGTATAACGTCATATAGTATTGCGTAATGACGTATAACGTTATATGGTATTTCGTAATAACGTATAACGTCACATAGTATCACTTGGTAATCGATGACTTCATATAGAATGACGTCATGACGTATAACGTCATATTGAAGTACGTCATAACGTATAACGTCATAGAGTATTGCGCCATGACGTATAACGTTATAAAGTATATCGTCATAACGTATAACGTCATATAGTATTGCGTCATAACGTATAACGTCACATAGTAATTAGTCGCAACGGATGACGTCATATAGAATTACGCCATGACGTATAACGTCATATTGAACTACGTTATAACGTATAGCGACATATAGTATTGCGCCATGACGTATAACGTCATAAAGAATAACGTCATATCGTATAGCGTCATATAGTAATTCATCATTACGCATAACGTCACATAGAATTACGGTTTAACGTATTCCGTCACATAGTTATATGTCATAACGTACAGCGCTATATTGTATTACGTCATAACGTATAACGTCATAGAGTATTGCGCCACGACGTATCACGTTATAAAGTATAACGTCATAACGTATAACGTCATATATTATTGCGTCATTACGAATGGCGTTATATAGTATGGTGTCATGACGTATAACGTCATATAGAATTGTGGTTTAACGTATTCCGTCACATAGTTATACGTCATAAGTATAGCGCTATATTGTATTACGTCATAACGTATAACGTCATAGAGTATTGCGCCATGACGTATAACGTTATAAAGTATAACGTCATAACGTATAACGTCATATAGTATTGCGTCATGACGTATAACGTTATTTGGTCTTGCGTAATAACGTATAACGTCACATAGTGCTACGCCACAACGGATGACGTCATCTAGAATTACGCCATGACGTATAACGTCATATTGAATTACGTCATAACGTATAGCGTCATATAGTAATACATCATAACGCATAACGTCATATAGAATTTCGGCTTAACGCATTCCGTCACATAGTTATATGTCATAACGTATAGAGCTATATTTTTTACGTCATAACGTATAACGTCATATCGTATTGCTTCATGAGGTATAACGTCATTTGGTATTTCGTAATAACGTATAATGTCGCATAGTATCACTTCGTAACGGATGACGCCATATAGAATTACGGTTTAACGTATTCCGTCACCTACGTATACGTCATAACGTATAGCCATGTATTGTATTACGTCATAACGTATAACGTCATATTGTATTGCGCCATGACGTATAACGTTATAAAATATAACGTCATAACATATAACGTCATATAGTATTGCGTCATGACGTATAACGTTATATGGTTTTGCGTAATAACGTATAACGTCACACAGTACTACGCCACAACGGATGACGTCATATAGAAATACGTCATGACGTATAACGTCATATAGAATTACGTCATAACGTACAACGTCTCACAATAGTACGTCATTACGTATAACGTCATATATAATTTCGTTATAAGGAATAACTTCACATAGTAATACGTCATAACATGTAATGTTTTGTAGTATTGCGTCATGATGTATAACGTTATATAGAGTTACGTCATAACGTATAACGTTATATGGTATAACGTAATAATGTTTAACGTTTTACAGTATTAAGTTATAACGTATAACGTCACATAGTATCACTTCGTAACGGATGACGTCATATAGATTTACGGTTTAACGTATACCGTCACATAGTTATACGTTATAACGTATAGCGCTGTATTGTATTACGTCATAACGTATACCGTCATATTGTATTGCGCCATGACGTATAACGTTATATGGTTTTGCGTAATAACGTATAACGTCATATAGTACTACGCCACAACGGATGACGTCATATAGTATTGCGTCATGACGTATAACGTTATATGGTATTGCGTAATAACGTAAAACCTCACTTCGTAAGACGTCATGATTTAGAACGTCATATAGTACTACGTCAGAACGGATGACGTCATATAGAATTACGCCATGACGTATAACGTCACCTAGAATTACGGTTTAACGTATTCCGTCACATAGTTATATGTCATAACGTGTAGCCCTATATTGTATTACGTCATAACGTATAAAGTCATATAGTATTGCGTCATGACGTATAACGTTATATGTTAGGGTGTAATAAGGTATAACGTCACACAGTAATACGTCATAACGTATAGCGCAATATTGTATTGCGTCATAACGTATAACGTCACATAGTAATACGTCATAACGTATAACGTCATATAGAATTACGGTTTAACGTATACCATCACATAGTTCTACGTCAGAACGGATGACGTCATATAGAATTACGCCATGACGTGTAACGTCATATTGAAATACGTCATAACGTACAACGTCATATAGTATTGCGTCGTAACGTATAACGTTATAAAGTATAACGTCATAACGTATATCGTCACATAGTAATACGTCATAACGTACAACGTCATATAGTAATGCGTCATGACGTATAACGTTATATGGTATTGCGTAATAACGTATAACGTCATATAATATTCCGACAGATCGGATGACGCAATAAAGAATTACGTCATGACATATAACGTGATATAGATTTAGGGTACAACGTATAACGTCATATAGTATTGCGCCATGACGTATAACGTTATAAAGTATAATGTCATAACGTATAACGTCATATAGTATTGCGTCATTCCGAATGACGTCATATAATATTGCGTCATAACGTATAACGTCACATAGTATTGCGTCATTCCGAATGACGTCATATAATATTGCGTCATAACGTATAACGTCACATAGTCATACGTCATAACGTACAACCGCACATATTAATACGTTATAACGTACAATGTCATGTAGTATTAAGGTATACGTATATCGTCACATAGTAATACGTCGTGACGTATAGTGTTATATTGTGTGACGTCATAACGTTTAACGTCACACAGTATTACGTCATAACGTATAACATCACGTAGTACTACGTCAGAACGGATGACGTCATATATTATTACGCCATGACAGTATAACGTCATATAGAATTATTTCATAACGTATAACGTCACATAGTATTCCGCCATGACGTATAACGTCATATAGAATTATGTCATAACGTATAACTTCACATAGTACAACGACACAACGGATGACGTTATATAGAATTACGTCATTACGTATGACGTCATATTGTATTGCGTCATAACGTATAACGTCACATAGTAATACGTCATGACGTATAACGTTATATTGCGTGACGTCATGACGTACAACGTCATATAGAATTACGTCATAACGTATAGCGCTATATTGTATAGCGTCATAACTTATAACGTCATATATCATAGCGCCATGACGTATAACGTTATAAAGTATAATGTCATAACGTATAACGTCATATAGAATTACGTCATAACGTATAACGTCATATAGGATTGCGTCAGAACGGATGACGTCATAAAGTATTACGTCATGAAGTATAACGTCATATAGAATTACGGTACAACGTATAACGTCATATAGTATTGCGCCATGACTTATAACGTTATAAAGTAGAATGTCATAACGTATAACGTCATATAGTATTGCGTCATTCCGAATGACGTCATATAATATTGCGTCATAACGTATAACGTCACATAGCTCTACGTCAGAACGGATGACGTCATATCGAAATACGCCATGACGTATAACGTCATATTGAATTACTTCATAACGTATAACGTCATATAGTATTGCTCCATGACGTATAACGTCATAAAGTATAACGTCATAACGTATAACGTCATATATTATGGCGTCATTACGAATGACGTCATATAATATTGCGTCATAACGTATAACGTCGCATCGTAATACTTCATAACGTAGAACGTCCTATATAATTACGGTTTAACGTATACCGTCACATAGTTATACGTCATAACGTACAGCGCTGTTATGTATTACGTCATAACGTATAACGTCATATAGTATTGCGTCATGACGTGTAACGTTATATGTTACTGTGTAATAAGGTATAGCGTCACATAGTAACACGTCACAACGTATTGCGCTATATTGTATTGCGTAATAACGTATAACGTCACATAGTACTACGTCATAACGTATAACGTTATAAAGTGTATCGTCATAATGTATAACGTCATATAGTATTGCGTCATTACGACTGACGTCATATAATATTGAGTCATAACGTACAACGTCACATAGTAATACGTCATAACGTATAATGTTATGTAGTATTAAGGAATAACGTATAACATCACACAGTAATACGTCAATAAGTATAGCGCTATATTGTATTGCGCCATAACGTATTACGGCATATAGTATTGCGACATTACGACTGACGTCATATAATATTGAGTCATAACGTACAACGTCACATAGTAATACGTCATAACGTATAACGTCATATAGTATTGCGTCATGACGTATAATGTCATATAGAATTACGGTTTAACGTATACCGTCACATAGTTATACGTCATAACGTATTGCGCTATATTGTATTGCGTCATAACGTATAACGTCACATAGTATCGCGTCATAACGTATAACGTCACATAGTAATACGCCACAACGGATTACGTCATATAAAATACGGTTTAGAATATACCGTCACATAGTCATACGTCATAACGTATAGCGCTATATTGTATTACGTCATAACGTATAACGTTACATGGTATTACGTAATAATGTTTAACGTTGTACAGTATTAAGGTATAACGCATAACGTCACATAGTACATCGTCAGAACGTATTCCGTCACATAGTTATACGTCATAACGTATAGCGCTATATTGCATTACATCATAACGTATAACGTCATATAGTATTGCGTAATGACGTATAACGTTATATGGTATTTCGTAATAACGTATAACGTCACATAGTATCACTTGGTAATCGATGACTTCATATAGAATGACGTCATGACGTATAACGTCATATTGAAGTACGTCATAACGTATAACGTCATAGAGTATTGCGCCATGACGTATAACGTTATAAAGTATATCGTCATAACGTATAACGTCATATAGTATTGCGTCATAACGTATAACGTCACATAGTAATTAGTCGCAACGGATGATGTCATATAGAATTACGCCATGACGTATAACGTCATATTGAACTACGTTATAACGTATAGCGACATATAGTATTGCGCCATGACGTATAACGTCATAAAGAATAACGTCATATCGTATAGCGTCATATAGTAATTCATCATTACGCATAACGTCACATAGAATTACGGTTTAACGTATTCCGTCACATAGTTATATGTCATAACGTACAGCGCTATATTGTATTACGTCATAACGTATAACGTCATAGAGTATTGCGCCACGACGTATCACGTTATAAAGTATAACGTCATAACGTATAACGTCATATATTATTGCGTCATTACGAATGGCGTTATATAGTATGGTGTCATGACGTATAACGTCATATAGAATTGCGGTTTAACGTATTCCGTCACATAGTTATACGTCATAAGTATAGCGCTATATTGTATTACGTCATGACGTATAACGTCATATGGAATTGCGCCATAACGTATAACGTTATATGGTATTGCGTAATAACGTATAACGTCATAGAGTATTGTGCCATAACGTATAACGTCACATAGTAATACGCCGCAACGGAAGACGTCATATAGAATTACGGTTTGACGTATACCGTCACCTACTTATACGTCATAACGTATAGCCATGTATTGTATTACGTCATAACGTATAACGTCATATTGTATTGCGCCATGACGTATAACGTTATAAAATATAACGTCATAACATATAACGTCATATAGTATTGCGTCATGACGTATAACGTTATATGGTTTTGCGTAATAACGTATAACGTCACATAGTACTACGCCACAACGGATGACGTCATATAGAAATACGTCATGACGTATAACGTCATATAGAATTACGTCATAACGTACAACGTCTCACAATAGTACGTCATGACTTATAACGTCATATATAATTTCGTTATAACGAATAACTTCACATAGTAATACGTCATAACGTGTAATGTTATGTAGTATTGCGTCATGATGTATAACGTTATATAGAGTTACGTCATAACGTATAACGTTATATGGTATTGCGCCATGACGTATAACGTTATAAAGTTTAACGTCATAACGTATAACGTCACATAGTACTACGCCACAACGGATGACGTCATGTAGAATTACGTCATGACGTATAACGTTATATAGTATTGCGTCGTAACGTATAACGTTATAAAGTATAACGTCATAACGTATATCGCCACATAGTAATACGTTATAACGTACAATGTCATGTAGTATTAAGGAATACGTATATCGTCACATAGTAATACGTCGTGACGTATAGTGTTATATTGTGTGACGTCATAACGTTTAACGTCACACAGTATTACGTCATAACGTATAACATCACATAGTACTACGTCAGAACGGATGACGTCATATATTATTACGCCATGACAGTATAAGGTCATATAGAATTATTTCATAACGTATAACGTCACATAGTATTCCGCCATGACGTATAACGTCATATAGAATTACGTCATAACGTATAACTTCACATAGTACAACGACACAACGGATGACGTTATATAGAATTACGTCATAACGTATGACGTCATATTGTATTGCGTCATAACGTATAACGTCACATAGTATTCCGCCATGACGTATAACGTTATAATGTATAACGTCATAACGCATAACGTCATATAGATTTACGGTTTAACGTATACCGTCACAAAGTAATACGTCATAACGTTTAGCGCTATATTCTATTACGTCATAACGTATAACGGCATATAGTATTGCGACATGACGTACAACGTTATATGTTATTGTGTAATAAAGTATGACGTCACATAGTAATACGTCATAACGTATAGCGCTATATTGTATAGCGTCATAACGTTTAACGTCATATAGAATTACGTCATAACGTATAACGTCATATAGTATTGCGCCATTCCGAATGACGCCATATAATATTGCGTCATAACGTATAACGTCACATAGTAATACGTCCGACGTATAACGTCATATAGTAATGCCTCCTAACATATAACGTTCTAAAGAATAACGTCATAACGTATAGCGTCTGATAGTAATACGTCATAACGTATAACGTCATATAGAATTACGGTACAACGTATAACGTCATATAGTATTGAGCCACGACGTATAACGTCATATAGTATTGCGACATGACGTACAACGTTATATGCTATTGTGTAATAACGTATAACGTCACATAGTGATACATCATAACGTATAGCGCTATATTGTATAGCGTCATAACGTATAACGTCATATAGAATTACGTCATAACGTATAACGTCCTATAGAATTACGGTTTAACGTATACCGTCACATAGTTATACGTCATAACGTATAGCGCTATATTGTATTACGCATAACTTATAACGTCATATAGTATAGCGCCATGACGTATAACGTTATAAAGTATAATGTCATAACGTATAACGTCATATAGAATTACGTCATAACGTATAACGTCATATAGTATTGCGTCAGAACGGATGACGTCATAAAGTATTACGTCATGACGTATAACGTCATATAGAATTACGTTACAACGTATAACGTCATATAGTATTGCGCCATGACGTATAACGTTATAAAGTAGAATGTCATAACGTATAACGTCATATTGTATTGCGCCATCACGTATAACGTTATAAAGTATAACGTCATAAGGTATAACGCCATATAGTATTGCGTCATGACGTATAAGGTTATATGATTTTGCGTAATAACGTATAACGTCACATGGTACTACGCCACAACGGATGACGTCATGTAGAATTACGCCATGACGTATAACGTCAAATTGAATCACGTCATAACGTATAGCGTCTTATAGTATTGCGCCATGACGTATAACGTCATAAAGAATAACGTCATATCGTATTGCGTCATATAGTAATACGTCATAAGTATAGCGCTATATTGTATTACGTCATGACGTATAACGTCATATGGAATTGCGCCATAACGTATAACGTTATATGGTATTGCGTAATAACGTATAACGTCATAGAGTATTGCGCCATAACGTATAACGTCACATAGTACTACGCCACAACGGATGACGTCATATAGAAATACGTCATGACGTATAACGTCATATAGAATTACGTCATAACGTACAACGTCTCACAATAGTACGTCATGACTTATAACGTCATATATAATTTCGTTATAACGAATAACTTCACATAGTAATACGTCATAACGTGTAATGTTATGTAGTATTGCGTCATGATGTATAACGTTATATAGAGATACGTCATAACGTATAACGTTATATGGTATTGCGCCATGACGTATAACGTTATATGGTTTTGCGTAATAACGTATATCGTCATATAGTACTACGTCAGAACGGATGACGTCATATAGAATTACGCCATGACGTATAACGTCATATTGAATTACGTCATAACCTATAACGTCATAGAGTATTGCGCCATGACGTATAACGTTATAAAGTATAACGTCATAACGTATAACGTCATATAGTATTGCGTCATAACGTATAACGTCGCATAGAATTACGGTTTAACGTATACCGTCACATAGCTATACGTCATGACGTATAGCGCTGTATTGTATTACGTCATAACGTATAACGTCATAGAGTATTGCGCCATGACGTATAACGTTATAAAGTTTAACGTCATAACGTATAACGTCACATAGTACTACGCCACAACGGATGAAGTCATGTAGAATTACGTCATGACGTATAACGTTATATAGTATTGCGTCGTAACGTATAACGTTATAAAGTATAACGTCATTACGTATATCGTCACATAGTAATACGTCATAACGTATAACGTCATATAGAATTACGGTTTAACGTATACCGTCACCTAATTCTACGTCAGAACGGATTTCGTCATATAGAATTACGCCATGCCGTGTAACGTCATATTGAAATACGTCATAACGTACAACGTCATATAGTATTGCGTCGTAACGTATAACGTTATAAAGTATAACGTCATAACGTATATCGCCACATAGTAATACGTCATAACGTACAACGTCATATAGTAATGCGTCATGACGTATAACGTTATATGGTATTGCGTAATAACGTATAACGTCACATAGTATTACGTCATAACGTATAACGTCACGTAGCAACACTTCATAACGTAGAACGTCCTATAGAATAACGGTTTAACGTATACCGTCACATAGTTATATGTCATAACGTATAGCGCTATGTTGTATTACATCATAACGTATAACTTCACATAGTACTATGCCACAACGGATGACGTCATATAGAATTACGTCATAACGTATGACGTCATATTGTATTGCGTCGTAACGGATAACGTCACATAGTATTACGTCATAACGTATAACGTCACGTAGCAATACTTCATAACGTAGAACGTCCTATAGAATTACGGTTTAACGTATACCGTCACATTGTTATACGTCATAACGTATAGCGCTATGTTGTATTACGTCATAACGTATAACTTCACATAGTACTACGCCACAACGGATGACGTCATATAGAATTACGTCATAACGTATGACGTCATAATGTATTGCGTCGTATCGTATAACGTCACATAGTATTACGTCATAACGTATAACGTCACGTAGCAATACTTCATAACGTAGAACGTCCTATAGAATTACGGTTTAACGTATACCGTCACATAGTTATACGTCATAACTTATAGCGCTATGTTGTATTACGTCATAACGTATAACGTCACATAGTATTACGTCATAACGTATAACGTCACGTAGCAATACTTCATAACGTAGAACGTCCTATAGAATTACGGTTTAACGTATACCGTCAAATAGTTATACGTCATAACGTATAGCGCTATATTGTATGACGTCATAACGTATAACGTCATATAGTATTGCGCCATGACGTATAATGTTATGTGTTATTGTGTAATAAGGTATAACGTCACCTAGTAATACGTCATAACGTATAGCGCTATATTGTACAGCGTCATAACGATTAACGTCACATAGTACTACGCCACAACGGATGACGTCATATAGAATTACGTCATGACGTTAAACGTCGTACAGAATTACGTCATAACGCACAAGGTCACATAGTAATACGTCATAACGTATAACGTCATATGGAATTACGGTTTAACGTATACCGTCACATAGTTATACGTCATAACGTATGGCGGTATATTGTATTGAGTCATAACGTGTAACGTCATATAGTATTGCGTCATGACGTATAACGTTATGTGGTATTGCGTAATAACGTGTAACGTCATATAGAATTACGGTACAACGTATAACGTCTGATAGTATTGCGTCATGACATACAACGTTATATGTTATTGTGTTACAACGTATAACGTCACCAAGTAATACGCCATAACGTATAGCGCTATATTGTATTGCGTCATAACGTATAACGTCACATAGTATTACTTCGTAACGGATGACGTCATATAGAATTACGTCATGACGTATCACGTCGTATAGATTTACGATACAACGTATAATGTCATACAGTACTGCGCCATGACGTATAACGTTATAAAGTATAACGTCATAACTTATAACGTCACATAGTAATACGTCATGACGTGCAATGTTATATGTTATTGTGTAATAACGCATAACGTCACATAGTAATACGTCATAACGTATAGCGCTATATTGTATTACGTCATAACGTATAACGTCATATAGTATTGCGTCATGACGTACAACGTTATGTGTTATTGTGAAATAACGTATAACGTCACATAGTAATACGTCATAACGTATAGCGCTATATAGTATGGCGTCATAACGTAAAACGTCACATAGTACTACGTCATAACGGATGACGTCATATAGTATTGCGTCATAACGTATAACGTCACATAGTACTACGTCATAACGGATGACGTCATATAGTATTGCGTCATAACGTATAACGTCACATAGTATTACGTCATAACGTATAGCGCTATATTGTATAGCGTCATAACGTATAACGTCACATAGTACTACGTCATAACGGATGACGTCATATATTATTGCGTCATAACGTATAACGTCATATAGTATTGCGTCGTGACGTACAACGTTTCAGAGTCTTACGTCATAACGTATAACGTCATATATAATTACCTCATAACGTATAACATCACATAGCAATACGACATAACGTAGAATGTCATGTAGTATTGCGTCATGACGTATAACGTGATATAGAGTTACGTCATAACGTATAACGTTATATGGTATAACGTAATAATGTTGAACGTTGTACAGTATTAAGGTATAACGTATAACGTCACATAGTATTACTTCGTAACGGATGATGTCATATAGTATTACGTCATGACGTATAACGTCATATAGATTGACGTCATAACGTATAACGTCACATAGTAATACGTCATAACGTATAGCGCTATATTGTATTGCGTCATAACGTATAACGTCACATAGTATTGCGTCATAACGTATGACGTCATATAATATTGCGTCATAACGTATAACGTCACATAGTACTACACCACAACGGATGACGTCATATAGAATTACGTCATGACGTACAACGTCATTCAGAATTACGTCATAACGTATAACGTCATATAGTATTGCGCCATGACGTATAACGTTATGTGTTATTGTGTAATAAGGTATAACGTCACATAGTAAGACGTCATAACGTACAGCGCTATATTGTATAGCGTTATAACGTATAACGTCAGCTAGTACTACGCCACAACGGATGACGTCATATAGACTTACGTCATGACGTATAACGTATGAACATATAGCGCTATATTGTATTACGTCATAACGTATAACGTCATATAGTATAGCATCATGACGTACAACGTTATATGTTATTATGTAATAACGTATAACGTCACATAGTAATACGTCATAACGTATAGCGCTATATAGTATAGCGTCATAACGTACACGTCACATAGTAATACGCCATAACGTATAACGTCATATGGAATTACGGTTTAACGTATACCGTCACATAGTTATACGTCTTAACGTATAGAGCTATACTGTATTACGTCATAACGTATAACGTCATATAGTATTACGTCATAACGTATATCGTCACATCGTAATACGTCAGGACGTACAACGTTATATGTTATTGTGTAATAACGTATAACGTCACATAGTAATACGTCATAACATATAGCGCTATATTGTATTAAGTCATAACGTATAACGTCATATAGAATTACTGTTTAACGTATGCCGTCACATAGTTATACGTCACAACGTTTGGCGCTATATTGTATTGAGTCATAACGTATAACGTCATATAGTATTGCATCATGACGTACAACGTTGTATGTTATTGTGTAATAACGTATAACGTCACACACTAATACGTCATAACGTGTAGCGCTATATTGTATTACGTCATAACGTATAACGTCATATAGTATTGCGTCATGACGTATAACGTTATATGGTATTGCGTAATAACGTATAACGTCATAAAATATTGCGTCAGAACGGATGACGTCATAAAGAATTACGTCATGACGTGTAACGTTATATGGTACTGCGTAATAACGTATAACGTCATATAGAATTACGGTACAACGTATAACGTCATATAGTATTATGCCATAACGTATAACGTCATATAATATTACGTCATAACGTATAACATCATATCGTATTGTGTCATGTCGTACAACGTTATATGTTATTGTGTAATAACGTATAACGTCACCAAGTAATACGTCATAACGTATACCGCTATATTGTATTGCGTCATCACGTATAAGGTCACATAGTATTGCGTCATTCCGAATGACGTCATATAATATTGCGTCATAACATATAACGTCACATAGTAATACGCCATAACGTATAACGGCATATAGAATTACGTCATAACGTACAACGTCACATAGTAATACGTCATAACGTATAACGTCATATACAATTACGTCATAACGTATAACTTCACATAGCAATATGTCATAACGTATAATGTCATGTATTATTAAGGTATAACGTATAACGTCATATAGTAATACGCCATGACGTATAACGTTATAGTGTGTGACGTCATAACGTACAACGTCATATAGTAGTGCGTCATAACGTACAACGACACATAGTAATACGTCATAACGTATAATGTCATGTAGTATTAATTTATAACGTATAACGTCACATAGTAATACGTCATAACGTCTAGCGCTATATTGTATTGCGCCATAACGTATAACGTCACATAGTACTACGCCACAACGGATGACGTCATATAGAATTACGTCATGACTTATAACGTCATATAGAATCACGTCATAACGCACAACGTCACATGGTAATACGTCATAACGTATAATGTCATGTAGTATTACGTCATAACGTATAACGTCTTATAGTATTGCATCATGACGTACAACGATATGTGTTATTGTGTAATAACGTATAACGTCAGAAAGTAATACGTCATAACGTATAGCGCTATATTGTATTGCGTCATAACGTATAACGTCACATAGTGTTACGTCATATTGTATAACGTCACATATCATTACTTCGTAACGGATGACGTCATATAGAATTACGTCATGACGTATAAAGTCATATAGAATTACTGTCATAACGGATAACGTCATATAGAATTGCGTCATGACGTATAACGTCATACGGAATTACGTCATAACGCACAATGTCACATAGTAATACGTCATAACGTATAATGTCATGTAGTATTAAGAGATAACATATAACGTCACATAGTAATACGGCATGACATATAACGTTATACTGTGTGACGTCATAACGTATAACGTCATATAGAATTACGGTACAACGTATAACGTCACATAGTATTACTTCGTAACGGATGACGTCATATAGAATTACGTCATAACGTATCACGTCGTATAGAATTACGGTACAACGTATAACGTCATATAGTATTGCCCCATGACGGATAACGTTATAAAGTACAACGTCATAACGTATAACGTCACGTAGTAATACGTTAAAACGTATAGCGCTATATTGTAATGCGTCATAACGTATAACGTCACATAGTATTACTTCGTAACGTATAACGTCATATAGTATTGCGTCATGATGTCCAACGTTATATGTTATTGTGTAATAACGTAGAACGTCACATAGTAATACGTCATAACGTATTGCGCTATATAGTATAGCGTCATCACGTATAACGTCACATAGTACTACGTCATAACGGATGACATCATATAGTATTGCGTCATGACATAGAACGTTATATGTTATTGTGTAATAACGTATAACGTCACATAGTACTACGCCATAACAGATGTCGTCATATAGAATTACGTCATGAAGTATAACGTCATACAGAATTACGTCATAGCGCACAACGTCACACAGTAATACGTCATAACGTATAATGTCATGTAGTATTAAGGTATAACGTATAACGTCACACAGTAATACGTCATGACGTACAATGTAATGTAGTATTAATTTATAACGTATAACGTCACATAGTAATACGCCATAACAGATGACGTCATATAGAATTACGTCATGAAGTATAACGTCATACAGAATTACGTCATAGCGCACAACGTCACACAGTAATACGTCATAACGTACAATGTAATGTAGTACTAATTTATAACGTATAACGTCACATAGTAATACGTCATAACGTATAATGTCATGTCGAATTACGGTACAACGTATAACGTCATATTGTATTGCGCCATGACGTATAACGTCATATAGTATTGCGTCATGACGTACAACGTTTCAGAGTATTACGTCATAACGTATAACGTCATATATAATTACGTCATAACGTATAACTTCACATAGCAATACGACATATCGTAGAATGTCATGTAGTATTGCGTCATGACGTATAACGTTATATAGTACTGCGTAATAACATATAACGTCATATAGTATTGCGTCATTCCGAATGACGTCATATAATATTGCGTCATAAAGTATAGCGCCACATAGTACTACGCCACAACGGATGACGGCATATAGAATTACGTCATTACGTATAACGTCATATAGAATTACGTCATAACGTACAACGTCACACAGTAATACGTCATAACGTATAATGTCATGTAGTATTAAGGTATAACTTATAGCGTCACATAGTAATACGTCATGACGCATAACGTTCTATTGTGTGACGTCATAACGTATAACGTCATATAGTATTGCGCTATAACGTATAACGTCATATAGTGTTGCGCCATGACGTATAACGTCATATAGTATTACGTCATAACGTATAACGTCATATAGTATTCGTCATGACGCACAACGTTATATGTTATTGTGTAATTACGTATAACGTCACAAAGTAATACGTCATAACGTATAGCGCTATATTGTATAGCGTCATAACGTATGACGTCACATAGTATTACGTCATAACGCATAATGTCATGTAGTATTAAGGTATAACGTATAACGTCACATAGTAACTCGTCGTAACGTATAGCGCTATATTGTATAGCGTCATAACGTATGACGTCACATAGTACTACGTCATAACGTATAGTGTCATGTAGTATTAAGGCATAACGTATAACGTCACATAGTTATACGTCATAACGTATGACGACATATAGTATTGCGTCATAACGTATAGCGTCTCATAGTACTACGCCACAACGGATGACGTCATATAGAATTACGTCATGACGTATAACGTCATACAGAATTACGTCATAACGCACAACGTCACATAGTAATACGTCATAACGTATAATTTCATATGGAATTACTGTTTAACGTATACCGTCACACAGTTATACGTCTTAACATATAGCGCTATATTGTATTACGTCATAACGTATAACGTCATATAGTATAGCATCAGGACGTACAACGTTATATGTTATTATGTAATAACGTATAACGTCACATAGTAATACGTCATAACGTATAGCGCTATATTGTATTACGTCATAACGTATAACGTCATATAGAACTACTGCTTAACGTATGCCGTCACATAGTTATACGTCACAACGTTTGGCGCTATATTGTATTGAGTCATAACGTATAACGTCATATAGTATTGCATCATGACGTACAACGTTGTATGTTATTGTGTAATAACGTATAACGTCACATACTAATACGTCACAACGTGTAGCGCTATATTGTATTACGTCATAACGTATAACGTCATATAGTATTGCGTCATGACGTATAACGTTATATGGTATTGCGTAATAACGTATAACGTCATAAAATATTGCGTCAGAACGCATGACGTCATAAAGAATTACGTCATGACGTGTAACGTTATATGGTATTGCGTAATAACGTATAACGTCATATAGAATTACGGTACAACGTATAACGTCATATAGTATTATGCCATGACGTATAACGTCATATAATATTACGTCATAACGTATAACATCATATCGTATTGTGTCATGTCGTACAACGTTATATGTTATTGTGTAATAACGTATAACGTCACCAAGTAATACGTCATAACGTATACCGCTATATTGTATTGCGTCATCACGTATAAGGTCACATAGTATTGCGTCATTCCGAATGACGTCATATAATATTGCGTCATAACATATAACGTCACATAGTAATACGCCATAACGTATAACGGCATATAGAATTACGTCATAACGTACAACGTCACATAGTAATACGTCATAACGTATAACGTCATATACAATTACGTCATAACGTATAACTTCACATAGCAATATGTCATAACGTATAATGTCATGTATTATTAAGGTATAACGTATAACGTCATATAGTAATACGTCATGACGTATAACGTTATAGTGTGTGACGTCATATAGTAGTGCGTCATAACGTACAACGACACATAGTAATACGTCATAACGTATAATGTCATGTAGTATGAATTTATAACGTATAACGTCACATAGTAATACGTCATAACGTCTAGCGCTATATTGTATTGCGCCATAACGTATAACGTCACATAGTACTACGCCACAACGGATGACGTCATATAGAATTACGTCATGACGTATAACGTCATATAGAATTACGTCATGACGTATAACGTCATATAGAATCACGTCATAACGCACAACGTCACATAGTAATACGTCATAACGTATAATGTCATGTAGTATTACGTCATAACGTATAACGTCTTATAGTATTGCGTCATGACGTACAACGATATGTGTTATTGTGTAATAACGTATAACGTCAGAAAGTAATACGTCATAACGTATAGCGCTATATTGTATTGCGTCATAACGTATAACGTCACATAGTGTTACGTCATAACGTATCACGTCGTATAGAATTACGGTACAACGTATAACGTCATATAGTATTGCGCCATGACGGATAACGTTATAAAGTATAACGTCATAACGAATAACGTCACATAGTAATACGTTATAACGCATAGCGCTATATTGTAATGCGTCATAACGTATAACGTCACATAGTATTACTTCGTAACGTATAACGTCATATAGTATTGCGTCATGATGTCCAACGTTATATGTTATTGTGTAATAACGTAGAACGTCACATAGTAATACGTCATAACGTATTGCGCTATATAGTATAGCGTCATCACGTATAACGTCACATAGTACTACGTCATAACGGATGACGTCATATAGTATTGCGTCATGACATAGAACGTTATATGTTATTGTGTAATAACGTATAACGTCACATAGTACTACGCCATAACAGATGACGTCATAGAGAATTACGTCATGAAGTATAACGTCATACAGAATTGCGTCATAGCGCACAACGTCACACAGTAATACGTCATAACGTATAATGTCATGTAGTATTAAGGTATAACGTATAACGTCACACAGTAATACGTCATGACGTATAACGTTATATTGTGTGACATCATAACGTATAACGTCATATAGAATTACGGTACAACGTATGACGTCATATAATATTACGTCATAACGTACTACGTCACATAGTAATACGTCATAACGTACAATGTAATGTAGTATTAATTTATAACGTATAACGTCACATAGTAATACGTCATAACGTATAATGTCATGTCGAATTACGGTACAACGTATAACGTCATATTGTATTGCGCCATGACGTATAACGTCATATAGTATTACGTCATAACGTATAATGTCATGTAGTATTAAGGTATAACGTATAACGTCACACAGTAATACGTCATGACGTATAACGTTATATTGTGTGACATCATAACGTATAACGTCATATAGAATTACGGTACAACGTATGACGTCATATAATATTACGTCATAACGTACTACGTCACATAGTAATACGTCATAACGTACAATGTAATGTAGTATTAATTTATAACGTATAACGTCACATAGTAATACGTCATAACGTATAATGTCATGTAGTATTAAGGTACAACGTATAACGTCATATTGTATTGCGCCATGACGTATAACGTCATATAGTATTACGTCATAACTTATAACGTCATATAGTATTGCGTCATGACGTACAACGTTTCAGAGTATTACGTCATAACGTATAACGTCATATATAATTACGTCATAACGCACAACGTCACATAGCAATACGTCATAACGTAGAATGTCATGTAGTATTGCGTCATGACGTATAACGTTATATGGTACTGCGTAATAACATATAACGTCATATAGTATTGCGTCATGCCGAATGACGTCATATAATATTACGTCATAAAGTACAGCGCCACATAGTACTACGAACACAATGGATGACGTCATATAGAATTACGTCATGACGTATAACGTCATATAGTATTGCGTCATAACGTACAACGTCACACAGTAATACGTCATGACGTATAATGTCATGTAGTATTAAGGTATAACGTATAACGTCACATAGTAATACGTCATAACGTATAACACTATATTGTATTGCGCCATAACGTATAACGTGACATAGTATTACGTCAGAACGTGCGACGTCATATAGTATTGCGTCATAACGTATAACGTCACATAGTACTATGCCACAGCGGATCTTGTCATATAGAATTACGTCATTACGTATAACGTCATATAGAATTACGTCATAACGTACAACGTCACATAGTAATACGTCATAACGTATAATGTCATGTAGTATTAAGGTATAACGTACAACGTCATACAGAATTACGTCACAACGTGCAACGTAACATAGTAATACGTCATAACGTATAGTGTCATGTAGTATCAAGGTATAACGTATAACGTCACATAGTAATACGTCATGACGTATAACGTTATATTGTGTGACGTCATAACGTAGAACGTCATATAGAATTACGGTACAACGTATAGCTTCATATAGTATTGCGCCATGACGTATAACATTATAAAGTATAACGTCATAACGTATAAGGTCATATCGTATTGCGTCATTCCGAATGACGTCATTTAATACAGCGTCATAACGTATAACGTCACATAGTAATACGTCATAACGTATAACGTCACATAGTAATACGTCATAACGTATAACGTCATACAGAATTACGGTTTAACGTATTCCGTCACATAGTTACACGCCATAACGAATAGCGCTATATTTTATTACGTCATAACGCATACCGTCATATAGTATTGCGTCATGACGTATAAAGTTATATTTTATTGTGTAATAAGGCATAACGTCACATAGTAATACGTCATAACGTATAACGTCATATAGTATTGAGGCATGACGTATAACGTTATAAAGTATAACGTCATAACGTATATCGTCACAAGGTAATACGTCATAACGTATAGCGCTATATTGTATTGCGTCATAACGTATAACGTCACATAGCATTACTTCGTTACGGATGACGTCATATAGAATTACGTCATAACGTATAACGTTATATAGTATTGCGTCATTCCGAATGACGTCATATAATATTGCGTCATAACGTATAACGTCACATAGTAATACGCCATAACGTATAACGGCATATAGTACTGCGTCATTCCGAATGACGTCATATAATATTGCGTCATAACGTATAACGTCACATAGTAATACGCCATAATGTATAACGTCATATGGAATTACGGTTTAACGTATACCGTCACATAGTTATACGTCTTAACATATAGCGCTATATAGTATAGCGTCATAACGTATAACGTCACATAGTATTGCGTCATAACGTATAACGTCACATAGTACTACGCCACAACGGATGACGTCATATAGAATTACGTCATGACGTATAACGTCATACACAATTACGTCATAACGCACAACGTCACTGAGTTATACGTCATAACGTATAATGTCATGTAGTATTAAGGTATAACGTATAACGTCACACAGTAATACGTCATGACGTACAACGTTATATTGCGTGACGTCGTAACGTATAACGTCACATAGAACTAAGCCACAACGAATGACGTCATATAGAATAACGTCATGACGTATAATGTCATATAGAATTACGTCATAAAGCACAACGTCACATAGTAATACGTCATAACGTATAATGTCATGTAGTATTAAGGTATAACGTATAACGTCACACAGTAACACGTCATGATGTATAACGTTATATTGTGTGACGTCATAACGTATAACGTCATATAGAATTACGGTACAACGTATAACGTCATATAGTATTGCGCCATGACGTATAACGTTATATGGTATTGCGTAATAACGTGTAACGTCATATAATATTGCGTCAGAACGGATGACGTCATAAAGAATTACGTCATGACGTGTAACGTTATATGGTATTGCGTAATAACGCATAAAGACACATAGTACTACGCCACAACGGATGACGTACTACAGAATTACCTCATAACGTATAACATCACATAGTAATACGTCATAACGTAGAATGTCATGTAGTGTTGCGTCATGACGTATAACGTTATATAGAGTTACGTCATAACGTATAACGTTATATGGTATAACGTAATAATGTTGAACGTTGTACAGTATTAAGGTATAACGTATAACGTCACATAGTATTGCATCATTCCGAATGACGTCATACAATATTGCGTCATAACGTATAACGTCACATAGTATTACTTCGTAACGGATGATATCATATAGTATTACGTCATGACGTATAACGTCACATAGAACTAAGCCACAACGAATGACGTCATATAGAATATCGTCATAACGTATAACGTCACATAGCCATACGTCATAACGTATAATGTCATGTAGTATTAATTTTTAACGTATAACGTCATATAGTATTACGTCATAACCTATAACGTCACCTAGTATTACGTCATAACGTATAACGTCACATAGAACTAAGCCACAACGAATGACGTCATATAGAATAACGTCAAGACGTATAACGTCATATAGAATTACGGTACAACGTATAACGTCATATAGTATTGCGCCATGGCGTATAACGTCATATAGTATTACGTCATAACGTATAACGGCTTATAGTATTGCGTCATTCCGATTGACGTCATATAATATTGCGTCATAACGTATAACGTCACATATTAATACGCCATAACGTATAACGTCATATGGAATTACGGTTTAACGTATACCATCACATAGTTATACGTCTTAACATATAGCGCTATACAGAATAGCGTCATAACGTATAACGTTATATAGTATTGCGTCATGACGTACAACGTTTCAGAGTATTACGTCATAACGTATAACGTCATATATAATTATCTCATAACGTATAACATCACATAGTAATACGTCATAACGTAGAATGTCATGTAGTATTGCGTCATGACGTATAACGTGATATAGAGTTACGTCATAACGTATAACGTTATATGGTATAACGTTATATGGTATAACGTAATAATGTTGAACGTTGTACAGTATTAAGGAATAACGTATAACGTCACATAGTATTACTTCGTAACGGATGATGTCATATAGTATTACGTCATGACGTATAACGTCATATAGAATAACGTCATAACGTATAACGTCACATAGTAATACGCCATAACGTATAATGTCATGTAGTATTCCGCCATGACGTATAACGTCATATTGAATTATGTCATAACGTATAACGTCATATTAAATTACGTCATAACGTATAACGTCACATAGTTCTACGTCAGAACGGATGACGTCATATAGAATTACGCCATGACGTATAACGTCACATAGTAATACGTCATAACGTATAGCGCTATATTGTATTGCGTCATAACGGACAACGTCACATAGTATTGTGTCATTCCGAATGACGTCATATAATATTGCGTCATAACGTATAACGTCACATAGTAATACGCCATAACGTATAACGTCATATAGTATTGCGTCATGACGAACAACGTTATATGTTATTGTGTAATAACGTATAACGTCACAAAGTAATTCGTCATAACGTTTAGCGCTATATTGTATTGCGTCATAACGTATAACGTCACATAGTATTGCGTCATATCGTATGACGTCATATAATATTGCGTCATAACGTATAGCGTCACATAGTACTACGCCACAACGGATGATGTCATATAGAATTACGTCATGTCGTATAACGTTATATAGAATTACGTCATAACGTACATCGTAACATAGTAATACGTCATGACGCATAACGTTCTATTGTGTGACGTCATAACGTATAACGTCATATAGTATTGCGTCATGACGTATAGCGTCACATAGTATTACGCCACAACGGATGTTGTCATATAATATTGCGTCATAAGGTATAGCGTCACATAGTACTACCCCGCAACGGATGACGTCATATGGAATTACGTCAATACGTATAACGTCATATAGACTTACGCCATGACGTATAACGTCATATTGAATTACGTCATAACGTATAACGTCATATAGTATTGCGCCATGACGTATAACGTTATGTGTTATTGTGTAAAAAGGTATAACGTCACATAGTACTACGCCACAACGGATGACGTCATATAGTATTTCGTCATAACGCACGTCACATAGTAATACGTCATAACGTATAATGTCATGTAGTATTAAGGTATAACTTTTAACGTCACATAGTAATACGTCATGACGCATAACGTTATATTGTGTGACGGCATAACGTATAACGTCATATAGTATTACGTCATGACGTATAACGTCATATAGTATTCGTCATGACGTATAACGTCATATAGAATTCCGTCATAACGTACAACGTCACATAGTAATACGGCACAACGTATAAGGTCATATAGAATATCGGTTTAACGTATACCGTCACATAGTTATACGTCATCACGTATAGCGCTATATTGTATTACGTCATGACGTATAACGTTATATGGTATTGCGTAATAACGTATAACGACATATAGTATTACGTCATAACGTATATCGTCACATAGTACCACGTCATAACGGATGACGTCATATAGAAATACGTCATGACGTATAACGTTATTTAGTATTGCGCCATGACGTACAACGTTATATGTTATTGTGTAATAACCTATAACGTCCCATAGTAATACGTCATAACGTATAGCGCTATATTGTATAGCGTCATAACGTATGACGTCACATAGTACTACGTCATAACGCATAATTTCATGTAGTATTAAGGTATAACGTATAACGTCACATAGTACTACGCCAAAACGGTTGACGTCATATAGAATTACGTCATGACGTACAACGTCATATAGTAATACGCCATAACGTATAACGGCATATAGTACTACGCCACAACGGATGACGTCATATAGAATTACGTCATGACGTACAACGTCATTCAGAATTACGTCATAACGTACAACGTAACATAGTAATACGCCATAACGTATAATGTCATGTAGTATTAAGGTATAACGTATAACGTCACATAGTACTACGCCACAACGGATGACGTCATATAGAATTACGTCATGACGTACAACGTCATATAGTAATACGCCATAACGTATAACGGCATATAGTATTGCATCATTCCGAATGACGTCATATAATATTGCGTCATAACGTATAACGTCAAATTGTAATACGTCATAACGTATAATGTCATGTAGTAATAAGGTAGAACGTATAACGTCACATTGTAATACGTCATAACATATAGCGCTATATTGAATTGCACGATAACGTATAACGTCACATGGTATAACGTCATAACGTATGACGCCATATAATATTGCGTCATAACGTATAACGTCATATAATATTGTGTCAGAACGGATGACGTACTACAGAATTACGTCATGACGTATAACGTCATATAGTATTACGTCATGACGTACAACGTTTCAGAGTATTACGTCATGACTTATAACGCCACACAGTAATACGCCATAACGTATCACGGCATATAGTATTGTGTCATTCCGAATGACGACATATAATATTGCGTCATAACGTACAACGTTTCATAGTAATACGTCATAACGTATAATGTCATGTAGTATTAAGGTAGAACGTATAACGTCACACAGTAATACGTCTTGACGCATAACGTTATATTGTGTGACGTAATAACGTATAACGTCATATAGAATTACGGTACAACGTATAACGTCATATAGTATTGCGCCATGCCGTATAACGCCATAGTATTACGGCATAACGTATAACGTCATATAGTATTGCGTAATGACGTACAACGTTATATGTTATTGTGTAATAACGTATAACGTCACAAAGTAATACGTCATAACGTACAGCGCTATATTGTATTGCGTCATAACGTATAACGTCACATAGTGTTACGTCATATCGTAAAACGTCACATAGTATTACTTCGTAACGGATGACGTCATATGGAATTACGTCATGACGTATAACGTTATGTGGTATTGCGTAATAACGTATAACGTCACATAGTAATACGCCATAACGTATAACGTGATATAGAATTACGGCTTAACGTATACCGTCACAAGGTTATACGTCTTAACGTATAGCGCTATATTGTATTACGTCATAACGTATAACGTCACATAGTATTGCGTCATAACGGATGACGTCATATAGAATTATGTCATGACGTACAAGGTCATTCAGAATTACGTCATAACGTACAACGTAACATAGTAATACGTCATAACGTATAATGTCATGTAGTATTAAGGTATAACGTATAACGTCACATAGTAATACGTCATAACGTACAGCGCTATATTGTATAGCGTTATAACGTATAACGTCAGCTAGTACTACGCCACAACGGATGACGTCATATAGAATTATGTCATGACGTACAACGTCATTCAGAATTACGTCATAACGTACAACGTAACATAGTAATACGTCATAACGTATAATGTCATGTAGTATTAAGGTATAACGTATAACGTCACATAGTAATACGTCATAACGTACAGCGCTATATTGTATAGCGTTATAACGTATAACGTCAGGTAGTACTACGCCACAACGGATGACGTCATATAGACTTACGTCATGACATATAACGTTATATGGTATTGCGTAATAACGTATGACGTCATAACGCATAATTTCATGTAGTATTAAGGTATAACGTATAACGTCACATAGTACTACGCCACCACGGATGACGTCATATAGTAATACGTCATCACGCACGTCACATAGTAATACGTCATATCTTATAATGTCATGTAGTATTATGGTAGAACGTATAACGTCACACAGTAATACGTCTTGACGCATAACGTTATATTGTGTGACGTCATAACGTATAACGTCATATAGAATTACGGTACAACGTATAACGTCATATAGTATTGCGCCATGCCGTATAACGTCGTAGTATTACGTCATAACTTTTAACGTCATATAGTATTGCGTCATGACGTACAACGTTATATGTTATTGCGTAATAACGTATAACGTCACCAAGTAATTCGTCATAACGTATAGCGCTATATTGTATTGCGTCATAACGTATAACGTCACATAGTATTGCGTCATAACGCATGACGTCATATAATATTGCGTCATAACGTATAACGTCACATAGTACTACGCCACAACGGATGACGTCATATAGAATTACGCCATGATGTACAACGTCATTCAGAATTACGTCATAACGTACAACGTAACAGAGTAATACGTCATAACGTATAATGTCATGTAGTATTAAGGTATAACGTATAACGTCACATAGTACTACGTCATAACGTATGACGTCATACAGTATTGCGTCATGACGTATAGCGTCACATAGTACTACGCCACAACGGATGACGTCATATAGAATTACGTCATGTCGTACAACGTTATACAGAATTACGTCATAACGTACAACGGAACATAGTAATACGTCATAACGTATAATGTCATGTAGGATTAAGGTATAACTTATAGCGTCACATAGTAATACGTCATGACGCATAACGTTATATTGTGTGACATCATAACGTATGACGTCATATAGTATTGCGTCATAACGTATAGCGTCTCATAGTACTACGCCACAACGGCTGACGTCATATATAATTACGTCATAACGTATAACTTCACATAGTACTACGCCACAACGGATGACGTCATATAGAATTACGTCATAACGTATAACGTCATATAGTATTGCGCCATGACGTATAACGTTATAAAGTATAACGTCATAACGTATAGCGCTATATTGTATTGCCTCATAACGGATAACGTCACGTAGTATTGCGTCATTCCGAATGACGTCATATAGTATTCCGTCATGACGTATAACGTCATATTGAATTACGTCATAACGTATAACGTCACACAGTTCTACGTCAGAACGGATGACGTCATATAGAATTCCGCCATGACGTATAACGTCATATTGAATTACGTCATAACGTATAACGTCATATTAAATTACGTCATAACGTATAACGTCACATAGTTCTACGTCAGAACGGATGACGTCATATAGTATTGCGTCATAACGTATAACATCACATAGTATTACGTCATAACGTATAGCGCTATATTGTATAGCGTCATAACGTATAACGTCACATAGTACTACGTCATAACGGATGACGTCATATAGTATTGCGTCATAACATATAACGTCATATAGTATTGCGTCATGACGTACAACGTTTCAGAGTATTTCGTCATAACGTATGACGTCATATAATATTGCGTCATAACGTATGACGTCACATAGAACTAAGCCACAACGAATGACGTCATATAGAATAACGTCATGACGTATAACGTCATATAGAATTACGTCATAAAGCAGAACGTCACATAGTAATACGTCATAACGTTTAATGTCATGTAGTATTAAGGTATAACGTATAACGTCACACAGTAATACGTCATGATGTATAACGTTATATTGTGTGACGTCGTAACGTATAACGTCATATAGAATTACGTCATAACTTTTAACGTCATATAGTATTGCGTCATGACGTATAACGTTATATGGTATTGCGTAATAACGTGTAACGTCAAATAATATTGCGTCAGAACGGATGACGTCATAAAGAATTACGTCATGACGTGTAACGTTATATGGTATTGCGTAATAACGCATAACGACACATAGTACTACGGCACAACGGATGACGTACTACAGAATTACCTCATAACGTATAACATCACATAGTAATACGTCATAACGTAGAATGTCATGTAGTGTTGCGTCATGACGTATAACGTTATATAGAGTTACGTCATAACGTATAACGTTATATGGTATAACGTAATAATGTTGAACGTTGTACAGTATTAAGGTATAACGTATAACGTCACATAGTATTGCATCATTCCGAATGACGTCATACAATATTGCGTCATAACGTATAACGTCACATAGTATTACTTCGTAACGGATGATATCATATAGTATTACGTCATGACGTATAACGTCACATAGAACTAAGCCACAACGAATGACGTCATATAGAATATCGTCATAACGTATAACGTCACATAGCCATACGTCATAACGTATAATGTCATGTAGTATTAATTTATAACGTATAACGTCATATAGTATTACGTCATAACCTATAACGTCACCTAGTATTACGTCATAACGTATAACGTCACATAGAACTAAGCCACAACGAATGACGTCATATAGAATAACGTCAAGACGTATAACGTCATATAGAATTACGGTACAACGTATAACGTCATATAGTATTGCGCCATGGCGTATAACGTCATATAGTATTACGTCATAACGTATAACGGCTTATAGTATTGCGTCATTCCGATTGACGTCATATAATATTGCGTCATAACGTATAACGTCACATATTAATACGCCATAACGTATAACGTCATATGGAATTACGGTTTAACGTATACCATCACATAGTTATACGTCTTAACATATAGCGCTATACAGAATAGCGTCATAACGTATAACGTTATATAGTATTGCGTCATGACGTACAACGTTTCAGAGTATTACGTCATAACGTATAACGTCATATATAATTATCTCATAACGTATAACATCACATAGTAATACGTCATAACGTAGAATGTCATGTAGTATTGCGTCATGACGTATAACGTGATATAGAGTTACGTCATAACGTATAACGTTATATGGTATAACGTTATATGGTATAACGTAATAATGTTGAACGTTGTACAGTATTAAGGAATAACGTATAACGTCACATAGTATTACTTCGTAACGGATGATGTCATATAGTATTACGTCATGACGTATAACGTCATATAGAATAACGTCATAACGTATAACGTCACATAGTAATACGCCATAACGTATAATGTCATGTAGTATTCCGCCATGACGTATAACGTCATATTGAATTATGTCATAACGTATAACGTCATATTAAATTACGTCATAACGTATAACGTCACATAGTTCTACGTCAGAACGGATGACGTCATATAGAATTACGCCATGACGTATAACGTCACATAGTAATACGTCATAACGTATAGCGCTATATTGTATTGCGTCATAACGGACAACGTCACATAGTATTGTGTCATTCCGAATGACGTCATATAATATTGCGTCATAACGTATAACGTCACATAGTAATACGCCATAACGTATAACGTCATATAGTATTGCGTCATGACGAACAACGTTATATTTTAATGTGTAATAACGTATAACGTAACATAGTAATACGCCATAACGTATAGCGCTATATTGTATTGCGCCATAACGTATAACGTCACATAGTATTACGTCATAACGTATGACGTCATATAGTATTGCGTCATAACGTATAACGTCATATTGAATTATGTCATAACGTATAACGTCATATTAAATTACGTCATAACGTATAACGTCACATAGTTCTACGTCAGAACGGATGACGTCATATAGAATTACGCCATGACGTATAACGTCACATAGTAATACGTCATAACGTATAGCGCTATATTGTATTGCGCCATAACGTATAACGTCACATAGTATTACGTCATTACGTATGACGTCATATAGGATTGCGTCATAACGTATAACGTCACATAGAACTAAGCCACAACGAATGACGTCATATAGAATAACGTCAAGACGTATAACGTCATATAGAATTACGGTACAACGTATAACGTCATATAGTATTGCGCCATGGCGTATAGCGTCACATAGTACTACGCCACAACGGATGACGTCATATAGAATTGCGTCATGACGTATAACGTTATACAGAATTACGACATAACGTACAACGACCCATAGTAATACGCCACAACGGATGACGTCATATAGAATTACGTCATGACGTACCACGTCATACATAATTACGTCATAACGTACATCGTAACATAGTAATACGTCATAACGTATAAAGTCATATAGTATTGCGTCATGAAGTACAACGTTATATGTTATTGTGTAATAACGTATAACGTCACAAAGTAATTCGTCATAACGTATAGCGCTATATTGTATTGCGTCATAACGTATAACGTCACATAGTATTGCGTCATATCGTATGACGTCATAAAGTATTGCGTCATGACGTATAGCGTCACATAGTACTATGCCACAACGGATGACGTCATATAGAATTACGTCATGTCGTATAACGTCATATAGAATTACGTCATAACGTACATCGTAACATAGTAATACGTCATAACGTATAATGTCATGTAGTATTAATTTATAACGTATAAAGTCACATAGTACTACGTCATAACGTATGACGTCATAAAGTATTGCGTCATGACGTATAGCGTCACATAGTACTACGCCACAACGGATGAAGTCATATAGAATTGCGTCATGACGTATAACGTTATACAGAATTACGTCATAACGTACAACGTCCCATAGTAATACGCCACAACGGATGACGTCATATAGAATTACGTCATGACGTACAACGTCATACAGAATTACGTCATAGCGTACATCGTAACATAGTAATACGTCATAACGTATAAAGTCATATAGTATTGCGTCATGAAGTACAACGTTATATGTTATTGTGTAATAACGTATAACGTCACAAAGTAATTCGTCATAACGTATAGCGCTATATTGTATTGCGTCATAACGTATAACGTCACATAGTATTGCGTCATATCGTATGACGTCATAAAGTATTGCGTCATGACGTATAGCGTCACATAGTACTACGCCACAACGGATGACGTCATATAGAATTACGTCATGTCGTATAACGTCATATAGAATTACGTCATAACGTACATCGTAACATAGTAATACGTCATAACGTATAATGTCATGTAGGATTAAGGTATAACTTATAGCGTCACATAGTAATACGTCATGACGCATAACGTTATATTGTGTGACGTCATAACGTATAACGTTATATAGTATTGCGTCATAACGTATAGCGTCACATAGTACTACGCCACAACGGATGACGTCATATAGAATTGCGTCATGACGTATAACGTTATACAGAATTACGTCATAACGTACAACGTCACATAGTAATACGCCACAACGGATGACGTCATATAGAATTTCGTCATGACGTACAACGTCATACAGAGTTACGTCAAAACGTACATCGTAACATAGTAATACGTCATAACGTATAAAGTCATATAGTATTGCGTCATGACGTACAACGTTATATGTTATTGTGTAATAACGTATAACGTCACAAAGTAATTCGTCATAACGTATAGCGCTATATTGTATTGCGTCATAACGTATAACGTCACATAGTATTGCGTCATATCGTATGACGTCATATAATATTGCGTCATAACGTATAGCGTCACATAGTACTACGCCACAACGGATGATGTCATATAGAATTACGTCATGTCGTATAACGTCATATAGAATTACGTCATAACGTACATCGTAACATAGTAATACGTCATGACGCATAACGTTCTATTGTGTGACGTCATAACGTATAACGTCATATAGTATTGCGTCATGACGTATAGCGTCACATAGTATTACGCCACAACGGATGTTGTCATATAATATTGCGTCATAAGGTATAGCGTCACATAGTACTACCCCGCAACGGATGACGTTATATGGAATTACGTCAATACGTATAACGTCATATAGACTTACGCCATGACGTATAACGTCATATTGAATTACGTCATAACGTATAACGTCATATAGTATTGCGCCATGACGTATAACGTTATGTGTTATTGTGTAAAAAGGTATAACGTCACATAGTACTACGCCACAACGGATGACGTCATATAGTATTACGTCATAACGCACGTCACATAGTAATACGTCATAACGTATAATGTCATGTAGTATTAAGGTATAACTTTTAACGTCACATAGTAATACGTCATGACGCATAACGTTATATTGTGTGACGGCATAACGTATAACGTCATATAGTATTACGTCATGACGTATAACGTCATATAGTATTCGTCATGACGTATAACGTCATATAGAATTCCGTCATAACGTACAACGTCACATAGTAATACGGCACAACGTATAAGGTCATATAGAATATCGGTTTAACGTATACCGTCACATAGTTATACGTCATCACGTATAGCGCTATATTGTATTACGTCATGACGTATAACGTTATATGGTATTGCGTAATAACGTATAACGACATATAGTATTACGTCATAACGTATATCGTCACATAGTACCACGTCATAACGGATGACGTCATATAGAAATACGTCATGACGTATAACGTTATTTAGTATTGCGCCATGACGTACAACGTTATATGTTATTGTGTAATAACCTATAACGTCCCATAGTAATACGTCATAACGTATAGCGCTATATTGTATAGCGTCATAACGTATGACGTCACATAGTACTACGTCATAACGCATAATTTCATGTAGTATTAAGGTATAACGTATAACGTCACATAGTACTACGCCAAAACGGTTGACGTCATATAGAATTACGTCATGAAGTACAACGTCATATAGTAATACGCCATAACGTATAACGGCATATAGTACTACGCCACAACGGATGACGTCATATAGAATTACGTCATGACGTACAACGTCATTCAGAATTACGTCATAACGTACAACGTAACATAGTAATACGCCATAACGTATAATGTCATGTAGTATTAAGGTATAACGTATAACGTCACATAGTACTACGCCACAACGGATGACGTCATATAGAATTACGTCATGACGTACAACGTCATATAGTAATACGCCATAACGTATAACGGCATATAGTATTGCATCATTCCGAATGACGTCATATAATATTGCGTCATAACGTATAACGTCAAATTGTAATACGTCATAACGTATAATGTCATGTAGTAATAAGGTAGAACGTATAACGTCACATTGTAATACGTCATAACATATAGCGCTATATTGAATTGCACGATAACGTATAACGTCACATGGTATAACGTCATAACGTATGACGCCATATAATATTGCGTCATAACGTATAACGTCATATAATATTGTGTCAGGACGGATGACGTACTACAGAATTACGTCATGACGTATAACGTCATATAGTATTACGTCATGACGTACAACGTTTCAGAGTATTACGTCATGACTTATAACGCCACATAGTAATACGCCATAACGTATCACGGCATATAGTATTGTGTCATTCCGAATGACGACATATAATATTGCGTCATAACGTACAACGTTTCATAGTAATACGTCATAACGTATAATGTCATGTAGTATTAAGGTAGAACGTATAACGTCACACAGTAATACGTCTTGACGCATAACGTTATATTGTGTGACGTAATAACGTATAACGTCATATAGAATTACGGTACAACGTATAACGTCATATAGTATTGCGCCATGCCGTATAACGCCATAGTATTACGGCATAACGTATAAGGTCATATAGTATTGCGTAATGACGTACAACGTTATATGTTATTGTGTAATAACGTATAACGTCACAAAGTAATACGTCATAACGTACAGCGCTATATTGTATTGCGTCATAACGTATAACGTCACATAGTGTTACGTCATATCGTAAAACGTCACATAGTATTACTTCGTAACTGATGACGTCATATGGAATTACGTCATGACGTATAAAGTCATATAGAATTACGTCATAACGTATAACGTCATATAGTATTGCGTCATGACGTATAACGTTATGTGGTATTGCGTAATAACGTATAACGTCACATAGTAATACGCCATAACTTATAACGTGATATAGAATTACGGCTTAACGTATACCGTCACAAGGTTATACGTCTTAACGTATAGCGCTATATTGTATTACGTCATAACGTATAACGTCACATAGTATTGCGTCATAACGGATGACGTCATATAGAATTATGTCATGACGTACAAGGTCATTCAGAATTACGTCATAACGTACAACGTAACATAGTAATACGTCATAACGTATAATGTCATGTAGTATTAAGGTATAACGTATAACGTCACATAGTAATACGTCATAACGTACAGCGCTATATTGTATAGCGTTATAACGTATAACGTCAGCTAGTACTACGCCACAACGGATGACGTCATATAGAATTATGTCATGACGTACAACGTCATTCAGAATTACGTCATAACGTACAACGTAACATAGTAATACGTCATAACGTATAATGTCATGTAGTATTAAGGTATAACGTATAACGTCACATAGTAATACGTCATAACGTATAGCGCTATATTGTATTGCGTCATAACGTATAACGTCACATAGTATTGCGTCATATCGTATGACGTCTTATAATATTGCGTCATAACGTATAGCGTCACATAGTACTACGCCACAACGGATGATGTCATATAGAATTACGTCATGTCGTATAACGTCATATAGAATTACGTCATAACGTACATCGTAACATAGTAATACGTCATGACGCATAACGTTCTATTGTGTGACGTCATAACGTATAACGTCATATAGTATTGCGTCATGACGTATAGCGTCACATAGTATTACGCCACAACGGATGTTGTCATATAATATTGCGTCATAAGGTATAGCGTCACATAGTACTACCCCGCAACGGATGACGTCATATGGAATTACGTCAATACGTATAACGTCATGTAGACTTACGCCATGACGTATAACGTCATATTGAATTACGTCATAACGTATAACGTCATATAGTATTGCGCCATGACGTATAACGTTATGTGTTATTGTGTAAAAAGGTATAACGTCACATAGTACTACGCCACAACGGATGACGTCATATAGTATTACGTCATAACGCACGTCACATAGTAATACGTCATAACGTATAATGTCATGTAGTATTAAGGTATAACTTTTAACGTCACATAGTAATACGTCATGACGCATAACGTTATATTGTGTGACGGCATAACGTATAACGTCATATAGTATTACGTCATGACGTATAACGTCATATAGTATTCGTCATGACGTATAACGTCATATAGAATTCCGTCATAACGTACAACGTCACATAGTAATACGGCACAACGTATAAGGTCATATAGAATATCGGTTTAACGTATACCGTCACATAGTTATACGTCATCACGTATAGCGCTATATTGTATTACGTCATGACGTATAACGTTATATGGTATTGCGTAATAACGTATAACGACATATAGTATTACGTCATAACGTATATCGTCACATAGTACCACGTCATAACGGATGACGTCATATAAAAATACGTCATGACGTATAACGTTATTTAGTATTGCGCCATGACGTACAACGTTATATGTTATTGTGTAATAACCTATAACGTCCCATAGTAATACGTCATAACGTATAGCGCTATATTGTATAGCGTCATAACGTATGACGTCACATAGTACTACGTCATAACGCATAATTTCATGTAGTATTAAGGTATAACGTATAACGTCACATAGTACTACGCCAAAACGGTTGACGTCATATAGAATTACGTCATGACGTACAACGTCATATAGTAATACGCCATAACGTATAACGGCATATAGTACTACGCCACAACGGATGACGTCATATAGAATTACGTCATGACGTACAACGTCATTCAGAATTACGTCATAACGTACAACGTAACATAGTAATACGCCATAACGTATAATGTCATGTAGTATTAAGGTATAACGTATAACGTCACATAGTACTACGCCACAACGGATGACGTCATATAGAATTACGTCATGACGTACAACGTCATATAGTAATACGCCATAACGTATAACGGCATATAGTATTGCATCATTCCGAATGACGTCATATAATATTGCGTCATAACGTATAACGTCAAATTGTAATACGTCATAACGTATAATGTCATGTAGTAATAAGGTAGAACGTATAACGTCACATTGTAATACGTCATAACATATAGCGCTATATTGAATTGCACGATAACGTATAACGTCACATGGTATAACGTCATAACGTATGACGCCATATAATATTGCGTCATAACGTATAACGTCATATAATATTGTGTCAGAACGGATGACGTACTACAGAATTACGTCATGACGTATAACGTCATATAGTATTACGTCATGACGTACAACGTTTCAGAGTATTACGTCATGACTTATAACGCCACATAGTAATACGCCATAACGTATCACGGCATATAGTATTGTGTCATTCCGAATGACGACATATAATATTGCGTCATAACGTACAACGTTTCATAGTAATACGTCATAACGTATAATGTCATGTAGTATTAAGGTAGAACGTATAACGTCACACAGTAATACGTCTTGACGCATAACGTTATATTGTGTGACGTAATAACGTATAACGTCATATAGAATTACGGTACAACGTATAACGTCATATAGTATTGCGCCATGCCGTATAACGCCATAGTATTACGGCATAACGTATAACGTCATATAGTATTGCGTAATGACGTACAACGTTATATGTTATTGTGTAATAACGTATAACGTCACAAAGTAATACGTCATAACGTACAGCGCTATATTGTATTGCGTCATAACGTATAACGTCACATAGTGTTACGTCATATCGTAAAACGTCACATAGTATTACTTCGTAACGGATGACGTCATATGGAATTACGTCATGACGTATAAAGTCATATAGAATTACGTCATAACGTATAACGTCATATAGTATTGCGTCATGACGTATAACGTTATGTGGTATTGCGTAATAACGTATAACGTCACATAGTAATACGCCATAACGTATAACGTGATATAGAATTACGGCTTAACGTATACCGTCACAAGGTTATACGTCTTAACGTATAGCGCTATATTGTATTACGTCATAACGTATAACGTCACATAGTATTGCGTCATAACGGATGACGTCATATAGAATTATGTCATGACGTACAAGGTCATTCAGAATTACGTCATAACGTACAACGTAACATAGTAATACGTCATAACGTATAATGTCATGTAGTATTAAGGTATAACGTATAACGTCACATAGTAATACGTCATAACGTACAGCGCTATATTGTATAGCGTTATAACGTATAACGTCAGCTAGTACTACGCCACAACGGATGACGTCATATAGAATTATGTCATGACGTACAACGTCATTCAGAATTACGTCATAACGTACAACGTAACATAGTAATACGTCATAACGTATAATGTCATGTAGTATTAAGGTATAACGTATAACGTCACATAGTAATACGTCATAACGTACAGCGCTATATTGTATAGCGTTATAACGTATAACGTCAGGTAGTACTACGCCACAACGGATGACGTCATATAGACTTACGTCATGACGTATAACGTTATATGGTATTGCGTAATAACGTATGACGTCATAACGCATAATTTCATGTAGTATTAAGGTATAACGTATAACGTCACATAGTACTACGCCACCACGGATGACGTCATATAGTAATACGTCATCACGCACGTCACATAGTAATACGTCATATCTTATAATGTCATGTAGTATTATGGTAGAACGTATAACGTCACACAGTAATACGTCTTGACGCATAACGTTATATTGTGTGACGTCATAACGTATAACGTCATATAGAATTACGGTACAACGTATAACGTCATATAGTATTGCGCCATGCCGTATAACGTCGTAGTATTACGTCATAACTTTTAACGTCATATAGTATTGCGTCATGACGTACAACGTTATATGTTATTGCGTAATAACGTATAACGTCACCAAGTAATTCGTCATAACGTATAGCGCTATATTGTATTGCGTCATAACGTATAACGTCACATAGTATTGCGTCATAACGCATGACGTCATATAATATTGCGTCATAACGTATAACGTCACATAGTACTACGCCACAACGGATGACGTCATATAGAATTACGCCATGATGTACAACGTCATTCAGAATTACGTCATAACGTACAACGTAACATAGTAATACGTCATAACGTATAATGTCATGTAGTATTAAGGTATAACGTATAACGTCACATAGTACTACGTCATAACGTATGACGTCATACAGTATTGCGTCATGACGTATAGCGTCACATAGTACTACGCCACAACGGATGACGTCATATAGAATTACGTCATGTCGTACAACGTTATACAGAATTACGTCATAACGTACAACGGAACATAGTAATACGTCATAACGTATAATGTCATGTAGGATTAAGGTATAACTTATAGCGTCACATAGTAATACGTCATGACGCATAACGTTATATTGTGTGACATCATAACGTATGACGTCATATAGTATTGCGTCATAACGTATAGCGTCTCATAGTACTACGCCACAACGGATGACGTCATATAGTATTACGTCATGACGTATAACGTCATACAGAATTACGTCATGACGTACAACGTCACATAGTAATACGCCACAACGGATGACGTCATATAGAATTACGTCATGTCGTACAACGTCATACAGAATTACGTCATAACGTACAACGTAACATAGTAATACGTCATAACGTATAATGTCATGTAGTATTAAGGTATAACGTATAACGTCACATAGTAATACGTCATAACGTATGACGTCATATAGTATTGCGTCATAACGTATAGCGTCTCATAGTACTACGCCACAACGGATGACGTCATATAGTATTACGTCATAACGTATAATGTCATGTAGTATTAAGGTAGAACGTATAACGTCACACAGTAATACGTCATGACGCATAACGTTGTATTGTGTGACGTCATAACGTATAACGTCATATAGAATAACGGTACAACGTATAACGTCATATAGTATTGCGCCATGCCGTATAACGTCATAGTATTACGTCATAACGTATAACGTCATATAGTATTGCGTCATGACGTACAACGTTATATGTTATTGTGTAGTAACGTATAACGTCACAAAGTAATTCGTCATAACGTATGACGTCATATAATATTGCGTCATAACGTATAACGTCACATCGTACTACGCCACAACGGATGACGTCATATAGAATTACGTCATGACGTACAACGTCACATAGTAATACGCCATAACGTATAACGGCATATAGTATTGCGTCATTCCGAATGACGTCATATAATATTGCGTCATAGCGTATAACGTCAAATAGTAATACGGCATAACGTATAATGTCATGTAGTAATACGGTAGAACGTGTAACGTCACATAGTAATACGTCATAACATATAGCGCTATACTGAATTGCGCGATAACGTATAACGTCACAAAGTAATTCGTCATAACGTATGACGTCATATAATATTGCGTCATAACGTATAACGTCACATCGTACTACGCCACAACGGATGACGTCATATAGAATTACGTCATGACGTACAACGTCACATAGTAATACGCCATAACGTATAACGGCATATAGTATTGCGTCATTCCGAATGACGACATATAATATTGCGTCATAACGTACAACGTTTCATAGTAATACGTCATAACGTATAATGTCATGTAGTATTAAGGTAGAACGTATAACGTCACACAGTAATACGTCTTGACGCATAACGTTATATTGTGTGACGTAATAACGTATAACGTCATATAGAATTACGGTACAACGTATAACGTCATATAGTATTGCGCCATGCCGTATAACGCCATAGTATTACGGCATAACGTATAACGTCATATAGTATTGCGTAATGACGTACAACGTTATATGTTATTGTGTAATAACGTATAACGTCACAAAGTAATACGTCATAACGTACAGCGCTATATTGTATTGCGTCATAACGTATAACGTCACATAGTGTTACGTCATATCGTAAAACGTCACATAGTATTACTTCGTAACGGATGACGTCATATGGAATTACGTCATGACGTATAAAGTCATATAGAATTACGTCATAACGTATAACGTCATATAGTATTGCGTCATGACGTATAACGTTATGTGGTATTGCGTAATAACGTATAACGTCACATAGTAATACGCCATAACGTATAACGTGATATAGAATTACGGCTTAACGTATACCGTCACAAGGTTATACGTCTTAACGTATAGCGCTATATTGTATTACGTCATAACGTATAACGTCACATAGTATTGCGTCATAACGGATGACGTCATATAGAATTATGTCATGACGTACAAGGTCATTCAGAATTACGTCATAACGTACAACGTAACATAGTAATACGTCATAACGTATAATGTCATGTAGTATTAAGGTATAACGTATAACGTCACATAGTAATACGTCATAACGTACAGCGCTATATTGTATAGCGTTATAACGTATAACGTCAGCTAGTACTACGCCACAACGGATGACGTCATATAGAATTATGTCATGACGTACAACGTCATTCAGAATTACGTCATAACGTACAACGTAACATAGTAATACGTCATAACGTATAATGTCATGTAGTATTAAGGTATAACGTATAACGTCACATAGTAATACGTCATAACGTACAGCGCTATATTGTATAGCGTTATAACGTATAACGTCAGGTAGTACTACGCCACAACGGATGACGTCATATAGACTTACGTCATGACGTATAACGTTATATGGTATTGCGTAATAACGTATGACGTCATAACGCATAATTTCATGTAGTATTAAGGTATAACGTATAACGTCACATAGTACTACGCCACCACGGATGACGTCATATAGTAATACGTCATCACGCACGTCACATAGTAATACGTCATATCTTATAATGTCATGTAGTATTATGGTAGAACGTATAACGTCACACAGTAATACGTCTTGACGCATAACGTTATATTGTGTGACGTCATAACGTATAACGTCATATAGAATTACGGTACAACGTATAACGTCATATAGTATTGCGCCATGCCGTATAACGTCGTAGTATTACGTCATAACTTTTAACGTCATATAGTATTGCGTCATGACGTACAACGTTATATGTTATTGCGTAATAACGTATAACGTCACCAAGTAATTCGTCATAACGTATAGCGCTATATTGTATTGCGTCATAACGTATAACGTCACATAGTATTGCGTCATAACGCATGACGTCATATAATATTGCGTCATAACGTATAACGTCACATAGTACTACGCCACAACGGATGACGTCATATAGAATTACGCCATGATGTACAACGTCATTCAGAATTACGTCATAACGTACAACGTAACATAGTAATACGTCATAACGTATAATGTCATGTAGTATTAAGGTATAACGTATAACGTCACATAGTACTACGTCATAACGTATGACGTCATACAGTATTGCGTCATGACGTATAGCGTCACATAGTACTACGCCACAACGGATGACGTCATATAGAATTACGTCATGTCGTACAACGTTATACAGAATTACGTCATAACGTACAACGGAACATAGTAATACGTCATAACGTATAATGTCATGTAGGATTAAGGTATAACTTATAGCGTCACATAGTAATACGTCATGACGCATAACGTTATATTGTGTGACATCATAACGTATGACGTCATATAGTATTGCGTCATAACGTATAGCGTCTCATAGTACTACGCCACAACGGATGACGTCATATAGTATTACGTCATGACGTATAACGTCATACAGAATTACGTCATGACGTACAACGTCACATAGTAATACGCCACAACGGATGACGTCATATAGTATTACGTCATAACGTATAATGTCATGTAGTATTAAGGTAGAACGTATAACGTCACACAGTAATACGTCATGACGCATAACGTTGTATTGTGTGACGTCATAACGTATAACGTCATATAGAATAACGGTACAACGTATAACGTCATATAGTATTGCGCCATGCCGTATAACGTCATAGTATTACGTCATAACGTATAACGTCATATAGTATTGCGTCATGACGTACAACGTTATATGTTATTGTGTAGTAACGTATAACGTCACAAAGTAATTCGTCATAACGTATGACGTCATATAATATTGCGTCATAACGTATAACGTCACATCGTACTACGCCACAACGGATGACGTCATATAGAATTACGTCATGACGTACAACGTCACATAGTAATACGCCATAACGTATAACGGCATATAGTATTGCGTCATTCCGAATGACGTCATATAATATTGCGTCATAGCGTATAACGTCAAATAGTAATACGGCATAACGTATAATGTCATGTAGTAATACGGTAGAACGTGTAACGTCACATAGTAATACGTCATAACATATAGCGCTATACTGAATTGCGCGATAACGTATAACGTCACATAGTATTACGTCATAACGTATGACGTCATATAATATTGCGTCATAACGTATAACGTCACATCGTAATACGCCACAACGGATGACGTCATATAGAATTACGTCATAACGTATAGCGTCTCATAGTACTACGCCACAACGGATGACGTCATATAGTATTACGTCATGACGTAAAACGTCATACAGAATTACGTCATGACGTACAACGTCACATAGTAATACGCCACAACGGATGACGTCATATAGAATTACGTCATATCGTACAACGTCATACAGAATTACGTCATAACGTACAACGTAACATAGTAATACGTCATAACGTACAACGTCACATAGTAATACGTCATAACGTATAATGTCATGTAATATTGCGTCAGAACGGATGACGTCATATAGAATTACGTCATATCGTACAACGTCATACAGAATTACGTCATAACGTATAACGTCATATAGTATTGCGTCATGACGTACAACGTTATATGATATTGTGTAATAACGTATAACGTCACATAGTAATACGTCATAACGTATAGCGCTATATTGTATAGCGTCGTAACGTATAACGTCACATAGTTCTACGTCATAACGGATGACGTCATATAGAATTACGTCAAGACGTATAACGTCATATAGTATTACGTCAAAACGTATGACGTCATATAGTATTGCGTCATGACGTACAACGTTATATGTTATTGTGTAATAACGCATAACGTCACAAAGTAATACGTCATAACGTATAGCGCTATATTGTATTGCGTCATAACGTATAAGGTCACATTGTATTGGGTCATGACGTACAACGTCATATGTTATTGTGTAATAACGTATAACGTCACTTAGTTATACGTCATAACGTATAGCGCTATATTGTATTGCGTCATAACGTACAACGTCACATAGTAATACGTCATAACGTACAATGTCACATAGTACTACGTGAGAACGGATGACGTCATATAGAATTACGTCATCACGTATAACGTTATGTAGAATTACGTCATAACGTACAACGTCACATAGTAAGACGTCATAACGTATAACGTCATATAGAATTACGGTTAAACGTATAACGTCACATAGTTATACGTCATAACGTATAGCGCCATATTGTATTACGTCATAACGTATAACGTCATATAGTAATCCGCCATGACGTATAACGTTATAATGTATAACGTCATATCGCATAACGTCATATAGAGTTACGGTTTAATTTATACTGTCACATAGTACTACGTCATAACGTATAACGTCACATAGTACTTCGTCAGAACGGATGACGTCATATCTAATAACGTCGTGACGTATAAAGTCATATAGAATTACGACATAACGTATAACGTTATATGGTATAACGTTATATGGTATAACGTTATATGGTATAACGTAATAATGTTGAACGTTGTACAGTATTAAGGTATAACGTATAACGTCACATGGTATTCCGTCATAACGTATAACGTCACATAGTATTACGTCATAACAATGACGTCATATAGTGTTGCGTCATAACGTATAACGTTATGAAGTATAAGGTCATAACGTATAACGTCATATAGTATTACGTCATAACGTATAACGTCATATAGTATTCCGCCATGACGTATAACGTTATAAAGTATAACGTCATAACGCATAACGTCATACGGAGTTACGGTTTAACGTATACCGTCACATGGTATTCCGTCATAACGTATAACGTCATATAGTATTGCGCCATGACGAATAACGTTATAAAGTATAACGTCATAACGTATAACCTCATATAGTATGGCGTCATTACGAATGACGTCATATGATATTACGTCATAACGTATAACGTCGCATAGTAATACGACATAACGTAGAACGTCCTATAGAATTACGGTTTAACGTATACCGTCACATAGTTATACGTCATAACGTACAGCGCTATATTGTATTACGTCATAACGTAGAACGTCATATAGTATTGCGTCATGACGTATAACGTTATATGTTATTGTGTAATAAGGTATAACGTCACATAGTAACACGTCATAACGTATAGCGCTATATTGTATTGCGTCATAACGTATAACGTCACATAGTACTACGTCATAACGTAGAACGTCATATAGTATTGCGTCATGACGTATAACGTTATATGGTATTTTGTCATAACGTATAACGTCACATAGTTCTACGTCAGAACGGATGACGTCACATAGAATTGCGCCATGACGTGTAACGTCATATTGAAATACGTCATAACGTACAACGTCAAATAGTATTGCGCCGTAACGTATAACGTTATAAAGTATATCGTCATAACGTATAACGTCATATAGAATTACGGTTTAACGTATACCGTCACATAGTTATACGTCATAACGTATAGCGCTATATTGTATTACGTCATAACGTATAACGGCATATAGTATTGCGACATGACGTTCAACGTTATATGTTATTGTGTAATAACGTATAACGTCACATAGTAATACGTCATAACGTATAATGTCATGTAGTATTAAGGTATATCGTATAACGTCACATAGTAATACGTCATGACGTATAACGTTATATTGTGTGACAACATAACGTATAACGTCATATAGAATTACGGTACAACGTATAACGACATATAGTATTGCGCCATGACGTATAACGTTATAAAGCATAACGTCATAACGCATAACGTCATATAGAGTTACGGTTTAACCTATACCGCCACATAGCAATACGTCATAACGTATAGCGCTATGTTGTATTGCGCCATAACGTATAACGTCACATAGTAATACGTCATAACGTATAATGTCATGTAGTATTAAGGTATAGCGTATAACGTCACTTAGTAATAAGTCATGACGTATAACGTTATATTGTGTGACGTCATAACGTATAACTTCATGTAAAATTACGGTACAACGTATAACGTCATATAGTATTGCGCCATGACTTGTAACGTTCTAAAGTATAACGTCATAACGTATAACGTCATATAGTACTACGTCATAACGGATGACGTCATATAGAATTACGGTTTAACGTATACCGTCACATAGTTATGCGTCTTAACGTATAGCGCTATATTGTATTAGGTCATAACGTATGACGTCATATAGTAATCCGCCATGACGTATAACGTTATAATGTATAACGTCATATCGCATAACGTCATATAGAGTTACGGTTTAACGTATACTGTCACATAGTAATACGTCATAATGAATAGCGCTATATTGTATTGCGTCATAACGTACAACGTCACATAGTATTACGTCATAACGTATAACATCACATAGTACTACGTCAGAACGGATGACGTCATATAATATTACGCCATGACATATAACGTCATATAGAATTACGTCATAACGTGTAACGTCATATATTATTGCGCCATGACGTATAGCGTTATAAAGTATAACGTCATATATAGTTACGGTTTAACGTATACCGTCACATACTATTCCGTCATAACGTATAACGTCACACAGTTCTACGTCATAACGTAGAACATCATATAGTACTGCGCCATGATGTATAACGTTATAAAGTATAACGTCACAACGTATAACGTCATATAGTATTGCGCCATGACGTATAACGTTATAAAATATAAGGTCATATAGTATTGCGTCATTACGAATGACGTCATATTATATTGCGTCATAACGCATAACGTCACATGGTAATATGCCGCAACGGAAGATGTCGTATTGAATTACGTCATAACGTACAACGTCACATGGTACTATGCCACAACGGAAGACGTCATATAGAATTACTTGATAACGTATAAAGTCATATAGTATTGCGCCATGACGTATAACGTTATAAAGTATAACGTCATAACGTATATCGTCATATAGTACTGCGTCATGACGTACAACGTTATATGATATTGTGTAATAACGTATAACGTAACATAGTAATACGTGATAACGTATAATGTCATGTAGTATTAAGGTATAACGTATAACGTCACATAGTAAGACGTCATAACGTATAACGTCATATAGTATTCCGCCATAACGTATAACGTTATAAAGTATAACGTCATAACGCATAACGTCATATAGTATTGCGTCATGACGTATAACGTTATATGGTATTGCGTAATAACGTATAACGTCATATAGTATTGCGTCAGAACGGATGACCTCATAAAGAATTACGTCGTAACGTATAACGTTATAAAGTATAAGGTCATAACGTATATCGTCATATAGTACTGCGTAATAACGTATAACGTCATATAGTATTCCGCCATGACGTATACCGTTGTAATGTATAACGTCATAACATATACCGTCATATAGAGTTACGGTTTAACATATACCATCACATAGTAATACGTCATAGCGTATAGGGCTATATTGTATAGCGTCATAACTTATAACGTCATATAGAAATACGTCATAACGTATAACGTCATATAATATTGCGTCAGAACGGATGACGTCATAAAGAATTACGTCATGACGTGTAACGTCATATAGAATTACGGTACAACGTATGACGTCATATAGTATTGCGTCATAACGTATAACGTCACATAGTACTACGCCACAACCTATGACGTCGTATAGAATTACGTCATAACGTATAACTTCACATAGTACTACGCCACAACGGATGACGTCATATGGAATTACGTCATGACATATAACGTCATATTGAATTACGTCATAACGTATAACGTGAAATAGTATTGCGCCATGACGTATAACGTTATAAAGTATAACGACATAACTTATAACGTCATATAGATTTACGTCATAACGTACAACGTAACATAGTAATACGTCATAACGTATAATATCAAGTAGTATTAAGGTATAACGTATAACATCACGTAGTAATACGTCATGACGTATAGCTTTATATTGTGTGACGTCATAACGTATAACGTCATATAGAATTACGGTACAACGTATAACGTGATATAGTATTGCGCCATGACGTATATCGTTACAAAGTATAACGTCATAACGTATAACGTCATATAGAATTACACCATGACGTATAACGTCATATTGAATTACGTCATAACGTATAACGTCAAACAGTATTGCACCATGACTTATAACGTTATAAAGTATAACGACATAACGTATAACGTCATATAGTATTGCGTCATGACGAATAACGTTATATGGTATTGCGTAATAACGTATAACGTCACATAGTATTACGTCATAATATAATGCTGTGTTGTATTACGTCATAACGTATGACGTCATATAGAACTACGGTATAACGTGCAACGTCGTACATTATTACGTCATAACGTATAATGTCATATATAATTACGTCATAACGTATAACATCACATAGTATTACGTCATAACGTATAATGTCATGTAGTATTGCGTCATGACGTATAACGTTATATAGAGTTACGTCATAACGTGTAGCGTTATATGGTATAACGTAATAATGTTTAACGTTGTACAGTATTAAGGTATAACGTATACCGTCACATAGCAACACGCCATGACGTATAACGTCATATTGATTTACTTCATAACGTATAACGACATATACTATTGCGTCATGACGTATAACGTCATATAGTATTGCGTCCTAACGTATAACGTTATAAAGTATAACGTCATAACGTATAGCGTCACAGAGTATTGCGACATGACGTACAACGTTATATGTTATTGTGTTATAACGTATAACGTCACATAGTAATGCGTCGTAAAGTATAGCGCTATTTTGTATAGAGTCACAACGTGTGACGTCACATAGTACTACGTAATAACGTATAATGTCATGTAGTATTAAGGTATACCGTATAACGTCACATAGTAATACGTCATAACGTATAGCGCTATTTTGTATTGCTGCATAACGTATAACATCACATAGTATTACGTCATAACGTATAATGTCATGTAGTATTGCGTCATGACGTATAACGTTATATAGAGTTACGTCATAACGTGTAGCGTTATATGGTATAACGTAATAATGTTTAACGTTGTACAGTATTAAGGTATAACGTATACCGTCACATAGCAACACGCCATGACGTATAACGTCATATTGATTTACTTCATAACTTATAACGTCATATAATATTGCGCCATGACGTATAACGTTATAAAGTACTACGATATAACGTATAACGTCATATAGTATTGCGTCATTACGAATGACGTCATGTAATATTGCGTCATAACGTATAACGTCACATAGTAATACGTCATAACGTATAACGTCATGTAATATTGCGTCAGAACGGATGACGTCATATAGTATTCCGCCATGACGTATAACGTTATAAAGTATAACGTCATAACGCATAACGTCATACGGAGTTACGGTTTAACGTATACCGTCACATGGTATTCCGTCATAACGTATAACGTCATATAGTATTGCGCCATGACGAATAACGTTATAAAGTATAACGTCATAACGTATAACCTCATATAGTATGGCGTCATTACGAATGACGTCATATGATATTACGTCATAACGTATAACGTCGCATAGTAATACGACATAACGTAGAACGTCCTATAGAATTACGGTTTAACGTATACCGTCACATAGTTATACGTCATAACGTACAGCGCTATATTGTATTACGTCATAACGTAGAACGTCATATAGTATTGCGTCATGACGTATAACGTTATATGTTATTGTGTAATAAGGTATAACGTCACATAGTAACACGTCATAACGTATAGCGCTATATTGTATTGCGTCATAACGTATAACGTCACATAGTACTACGTCATAACGTATAACGTTATATAGTGTAACGTCATAACGTATAACGTTATATAGTATTGCGTCGTAACGTATAACGTTATAAAGTATAACGTCATTACGTATATCGTGACATAGTAATACGTCATAACGTATAACGTCATATAGAATTACGGTTTAACGTATACCGTCACATAGTTATATGTAATAACGTATAGCGCTATATTGTATTACGTCATAACGTAGAACGTCATATAGTATTGCGTCATGACGTATAACGTTATATGTTATTGTGTAATAAGGTATAACGTCACATAGTAACACGTCATAGCATATAGCGCTATATTGTATTGCGTCATAACGTATAACGTCACATAGTACTACGTCATAACGTATAACGTTATAAAGTGTAACGTCATGACGTATAACGTTATAAAGTATATCGTCATAACGTATAACGTCATATAGAATTACGGTTTAACGTATACCGTCACATAGTTATACGTCATAACGTATAGCGCTATATTGTATTACGTCATAACGTATAACGGCATATAGTATTGCGACATGACGTACAACGTTATATGTTATTGTGTAATAACGTATAACGTCACATAGTAATACGTCAAAACGTATAGCGCTATATTGTATAGCGTCATAGCGTATAACGTCATATAGAATTACGTCATAACGTATAACGTCATATAGTATTGCGTCATGACGTATAACGTTATATGGTATTTTGTCATAACGTATAACGTCACATAGTTCTACGTCAGAACGGATGACGTCACATAGAATTGCGCCATGACGTGTAACGTCATATTGAAATACGTCATAACGTACAACGTCAAATAGTATTGCGCCGTAACGTATAACGTTATAAAGTATATCGTCATAACGTATAACGTCATATAGAATTACGGTTTAACGTATACCGTCACATAGTTATACGTCATAACGTATAGCGCTATATTGTATTACGTCATAACGTATAACGGCATATAGTATTGCGACATGACGTTCAACGTTATATGTTATTGTGTAATAACGTATAACGTCACATAGTAATACGTCATAACGTATAATGTCATGTAGTATTAAGGTATATCGTATAACGTCACATAGTAATACGTCATGACGTATAACGTTATATTGTGTGACAACATAACGTATAACGTCATATAGAATTACGGTACAACGTATAACGACATATAGTATTGCGCCATGACGTATAACGTTATAAACCATAACGTCATAACGCATAACGTCATATAGAGTTACGGTTTAACCTATACCGCCACATAGCAATACGTCATAACGTATAGCGCTATGTTGTATTGCGCCATAACGTATAACGTCACATAGTAATACGTCATAACGTATAATGTCATGTAGTATTAAGGTATAGCGTATAACGTCACTTAGTAATAAGTCATGACGTATAACGTTATATTGTGTGACGTCATAACGTATAACTTCATGTAAAATTACGGTACAACGTATAACGTCATATAGTATTGCGCCATGACTTGTAACGTTCTAAAGTATAACGTCATAACGTATAACGTCATATAGTACTACGTCATAACGGATGACGTCATATAGAATTACGGTTTAACGTATACCGTCACATAGTTATGCGTCTTAACGTATAGCGCTATATTGTATTAGGTCATAACGTATGACGTCATATAGTAATCCGCCATGACGTATAACGTTATAATGTATAACGTCATATCGCATAACGTCATATAGAGTTACGGTTTAACGTATACTGTCACATAGTAATACGTCATAACGAATAGCGCTATATTGTATTGCGTCATAACGTACAACGTCACATAGTATTACGTCATAACGTATAACATCACATAGTACTACGTCAGAACGGATGACGTCATATAATATTACGCCATGACATATAACGTCATATAGAATTACGTCATAACGTGTAACGTCATATATTATTGCGCCATGACGTATAACGTTATAAAGTATAACGTCATATATAGTTACGGTTTAACGTATACCGTCACATACTATTCCGTCATAACGTATAACGTCACATAGTTCTACGTCATAACGTAGAACGTCATATAGTACTGCGCCATGATGTATAACGTTATAAAGTATAACGTCACAACGTATAACGTCATATAGTATTGCGCCATGACGTATAACGTTATAAAATATAAGGTCATATAGTATTGCGTCATTACGAATGACGTCATATTATATTGCGTCATAACGCATAACGTCACATGGTAATATGCCGCAACGGAAGATGTCGTATTGAATTACGTCATAACGTACAACGTCACATGGTACTATGCCACAACGGAAGACGTCATATAGAATTACTTGATAACGTATAAAGTCATATAGTATTGCGCCATGACGTATAACGTTATAAAGTATAACGTCATAACGTATATCGTCATATAGTACTGCGTCATGACGTACAACGTTATATGATATTGTGTAATAACGTATAACGTAACATAGTAATACGTCATAACGTATAATGTCATGTAGTATTAAGGTATAACGTATAACGTCACATAGTAAGACGTCATAACGTATAACGTCATATAGTATTCCGCCATGACGTATAACGTTATAAAGTATAACGTCATAACGCATAACGTCATATAGTATTGCGTCATGACGTATAACGTTATATGGTATTGCGTAATAACGTATAACGTCATATAGTATTGCGTCATGACGTATAACGTTATATGGTATTTTGTCATAACGTATAACGTCACATAGTTCTACGTCAGAACGGATGACGTCACATAGAATTGCGCCATGACGTGTAACGTCATATTGAAATACGTCATAACGTACAACGTCAAATAGTATTGCGCCGTAACGTATAACGTTATAAAGTATATCGTCATAACGTATAACGTCATATAGAATTACTTTTTAACGTATACCGTCACATAGTTATACGTCATAACGTATAGCGCTATATTGTATTACGTCATAACGTATAACGGCATATAGTATTGCGACATGACGTTCAACGTTATATGTTATTGTGTAATAACGTATAACGTCACATAGTAATACGTCATAACGTATAATGTCATGTAGTATTAAGGTATATCGTATAACGTCACATAGTAATACGTCATGACGTATAACGTTATATTGTGTGACAACATAACGTATAACGTCATATAGAATTACGGTACAACGTATAACGACATATAGTATTGCGTCATGACGTATAACGTTATATGTTATTGTGTAATAAGGTATAACGTCACATAGTAACACGTCATAACGTGTAGCGCTATATTGTATTGCGTCATAACGTATAACGTCACATAGTACTACGTCATAACGTATAACGTTATAAAGTGTAACGTCATAACGTATAACGTTATATAGTATTGCGTCGTAACGTATAACGTTATAAAGTATAACGTCATTACGTATATCGTGACATAGTAATACGTCATAACGTATAACGTCATATAGAATTACGGTTTAACGTATACCGTCACATAGTTATATGTAATAACGTATAGCGCTATATTGTATTACGTCATAACGTAGAACGTCATATAGTATTGCGTCATGACGTATAACGTTATATGTTATTGTGTAATAAGGTATAACGTCACATAGTAACACGTCATAACGTATAGCGCTATATTGTATTGCGTCATAACGTATAACGTCACATAGTACTACGTCATAACGTATAACGTTATAAAGTGTAACGTCATGACGTATAACGTTATAAAGTATATCGTCATAACGTATAACGTCATATAGAATTACGGTTTAACGTATACCGTCACATAGTTATACGTCATAACGTATAGCGCTATATTGTATTACGTCATAACGTATAACGGCATATAGTATTGCGACATGACGTACAACGTTATATGTTATTGTGTAATAACGTATAACGTCACATAGTAATACGTCAAAACGTATAGCGCTATATTGTATAGCGTCATAGCGTATAACGTCATATAGAATTACGTCATAACGTATAACGTCATATAGTATTGCGTCATGACGTATAACGTTATATGGTATTTTGTCATAACGTATAACGTCACATAGTAATACGTCATAACGTATAATGTCATGTAGTATTAAGGTATATCGTATAACGTCACATAGTAATACGTCATGACGTATAACGTTATATTGTGTGACAACATAACGTATAACGTCATATAGAATTACGGTAAAACGTATAACGACATATAGTATTGCGCCATGACGTATAACGTTATAAAGCATAACGTCATAACGCATAACGTCATATAGAGTTACGGTTTAACCTATACCGCCACATAGCAATACGTCATAACGTATAGCGCTATGTTGTATTGCGCCATAACGTATAACGTCACATAGTAATACGTCATAACGTATAATGTCATGTAGTATTAAGGTATAGCGTATAACGTCACTTAGTAATAAGTCATGACGTATAACGTTATATTGTGTGACGTCATAACGTATAACTTCATGTAAAATTACGGTACAACGTATAACGTCATATAGTATTGCGCCATGACTTGTAACGTTCTAAAGTATAACGTCATAACGTATAACGTCATATAGTACTACGTCATAACGGATGACGTCATATAGAATTACGGTTTAACGTATACCGTCACATAGTTATGCGTCTTAACGTATAGCGCTATATTGTATAGCGTTATATCGTATGTCGTCACATAGTACTACGTCATAGCGTATAATGTCATGTAGTATTAAGGTATAACGTATAACGTTACATAGTAATACGTCATAACGTATAACGTCATATAGAGTTACGGTTTAACGTATACCGTCACATAGTATTCCGTCATAACGTATAACGTCACATAGTTCTACGTCAGAACGGATGACGTCACATAAAATTACGGTTTAACGTATACCGTCACGTAGTAATGCGTCTTAACGTATAGCGCTATATTGTATTACGTCATAACGTATGACGTCATATAGTATTGCGTCATAAGATATAACGTCACATAGTAATACGCCATAACGTACAACCTCACATAGTAATACGTTGTAACGTACAATGTCATGTAGTATTAAGGTATACGTATATCGTCACATAGTAATACGTCGTGACGTATAATGTTATATTGTGTGACGTCATAACGTATAACGTCATATAGTATTCCGTCATAAGGTATAACATCATATAGTATTGTGTCATGACGCATAACGTTATATGGTATTGCGTAATAACGTATAACGTCACATAGCATTGCGCCATGACGTATAACGTCATAAAGTATAACGTCATAACGTATAACGTCATATAGTATTGCGTCAGAACGGATGACGTCATAAAGAATTACGTCATGACGTATAACGTCATATAGAATTACAGTACAACGTATAACGTCATATAGCATTGCGCCATGATGTATAACGTTATAAAGTATAATGTCATAACGTATGACGTCATATAGTATTGCGTCATAACGTATAACGTCACATAGTACTACGCCACAACGAATGACGTCATATAGAATAACGTCATGACGTATAACGTCATATAGTATTGCGTCATAACGTATAATGTCACATAGTAATACGTCATAACGTATAACGTCATATAGAATTGCGCTTTAACGTATACCGTCACATACTTATACGTCATAACGTATAGCGCCATATTGTATTACGTCATAACGTATAACGTCATATAATACTGCGTAATAATGTATAACGTCACATAGTACTACGCCACAACGTATGACGTCATATAGTATTGCGTCATAACGTAAAACGTCACATAGTTCTACGTCATAACGTATAACTTCATATAGTACTACGCCACAACGGATGACGTCATATAGTATTCCGCCATGACGTATAACGTTATAATGTATAACGTCATAACGCATAACGTCATATAGAGTTACGGTTTAACGTATACCGTCACATAGTAATACGTCATATCGTATAGCGTTATATATTGTGTAGCGTCATAACGTATAACGTCACATAGAATTACGTCATAACGTATAACGTCATATAGTATTGCGTCAGAACGGATGACGTCATAAAGAATTACGTCATGACGTATAACGTCATATAGAATTACAGTACAACGTATAACGTCATATAGCATTGCGCCGTGACGTATAACGTTATAAAGTATACTGTCATAACGTATGACGTCATATAGTATTGCGTCATAACGTATAACGTCACATAGTACTACGCCACAACGGATGACGTCATATAGAATAACGTCATGACGTATAACGTCATGTTGAATTATGTCATAACGTGTAACGTCAAATAGTATTGCGCCATGACGTATAACGTTATAAAGTATAACGGCATAACGTATAACGTCATATTGAATTACGTCATAACGTATAACGTCATATAGTATTGCGTCATGACGTACAACGTTATATGTTATTGTGTAATAACGTATAACGTCACAAAGTAATACGTCATAACGTATAGCGCTATATTGTATTGCGTCATAATGTATAATGTCACATAGTGTTACGTCATAACGTATAACGTCACATAGTATTACCTCGTAACGGATGACGTCATATAGAATTACGTCATGACGTATAAAGTCATATAGAATTACGTCATAACGTATAACGTCATATAGTATTGCGCCATGACGTATAACATTATAAAGTATAACGTCATAACGTATAACGTCATATAGTATTGCGTCAGAACGGATGACGTCATAAAGAATTACGTCATGACGTATAACGTCATATAGAATTACAGTACCACGTATAACGTCATATAGCATTGCGCCATGACGTATAACGTTATAAAGTATAATGTCATAACGTATGACGTCATATAGTATTGCGTCATAACGTATAACGTCACATAGTACTACGCCACAACGTATGACGTCATATAGAATTACGTCATAACGTATAACTTCATATAGTACTACGCCACAACGGATGACGTCATATAGTATTCTGTCATGACGTATAACGTTATATGGTATTGCGTAATAACATATAACGTCGTATAGTAATCCGCCATGATGTATAACGTTACAATGTATAACGTCATATCGCATAACGTCATATAGTTACGGTGTAACGTATACTGTCACATAGTAATACGTCATAACGTATAGCGCTTTATTGTATTGCGTCATAACGTATAACGTCACATAGCATTACGTCATAACGTATAACGTCATATAGTATTGCGCCATGATGTATAACGTTATAAAGTATAACGTCATAGCGCATAACGTCATATAGAGTTGCGGTTTTACGTATACCGTCACATAGTATTCCGTCATAACGTATAACGTCACATAGTTCTACGTCAGAACGGATGACGTCATATAGAATTACGCCATGACGTGGAACGTCATATTGAAATACGTCATAACGTACAACGTCATATAGTATTGCGTCGTAACGTATAACGTTATAAAGTATAAGGTCATAACGTATATCGTCACATAGTAATACGTCAGAACGTATAACGTCATATAGAATTACGGTATAACGTATAACGTCATATAGTATTGGGCCATGACGTATAACGTTATAAAGTATATCGTCATAACGTATAACGTCATATAGTATTACGTCATAACGTATAACGTCATATATATCGCTATAATGTATTACGTCATAACGTATAACGTCATATAGTATTGCGTCATGACGTATAACGTTATATGTTATTGTGTAATAACGTATAACGTCATATAGTACTACGTCATAACGGATGACGTCACATAAAATTACGGTTTAACGTATACCGTCACGTAGTAATGCGTCTTAACGTATAGCGCTATATTGTATTACGTCATAACGTATGACGTCTTATAGTATTGCGTCATAAGATATAACGTCACAAAGTACTACGCCACAACGTATAACGTCATATAGTATTGCGCCATGACGTATAACGTTACAAAGTATAACGTCATAAAGCATAACGTCATATAGAGTTGCGGTTTTACGTATACCGTCACATAGTATTCCGTCATAACGTATAACGTCACATAGTTTTACGTCGTAACGTATAACGTCATATAGTATTGCGTCATTACGACTGACGTCATACAATATTGCGTCATAACGTATAATGTCACATAGTAATACTTCATAACGTAGAACGTCCTATATAATTACGGTTTAACGTATACCGTCACATAGTTATACGTCATAACGTACAGCGCTATATTGTATTACGTCATAACGTATAACGTCACATAGTACTACGTCATAACGTATAACGTTATAAAGTGTAACGTCATAACGTATAACGTCATATAGTAGTGCGTCATTACGACTGACGTCATATAATATTGCGTCATAACGTATAATGTCACATAGTACTACGTCATAACGTATAACGTCATATAGTATTGCGTCATTACGACTGACGTCATATAATATTGCGTCATAACGTATAATGTCACATAGTAATACGTCATAACGTATAACGTCATATAGAATTACGGTTTAACGTATACCGTCACATACTTATACGTCATAACGTATAGCGCCATATTGTATTACGTCATAACGTATAACGTCATATAGTACTGCGTAATAACGTATAACGTCACATAGTACTACGCCACAACGTATGACGTCATATAGTATTGCGTCATAACGTAAAACGTCACATAGTTCTACGTCATAACGTATAACTTCATATAGTACTACGCCACAACGGATGACGTCATATAGTATTCCGCCATGACGTATAACGTTATAATGTATAACGTCATAACGCATAACGTCATATAGAGTTACGGTTTAACGTATACCGTCACATAGTAATACGTCATATCGTATAGCGTTATATATTGTGTAGCGTCATAACGTATAACGTCACATAGAATAACGTCATAACGTATAACGTCATATAGTATTGCGTCAGAACGGATGACGTCATAAAGAATTACGTCATGACGTATAACGTCATATAGAATTACAGTACATCGTATAACGTCATATAGCATTGCGCCATGACGTATAACGTTATAAAGTATACTGTCATAACGTATGACGTCATATAGTATTGCGTCATAACGTATAACGTCACATAGTACTACGCCACAACGGATGACGTCATATAGTATTCTGTCATGACGTATAACGTTATATGGTATTGCGTAATAACATATAACGTCGTATAGTAATCCGCCATGATGTATAACGTTACAATGTATAACGTCATATCGCATAACGTCATATAGTTACGGTTTAACGTATACTGTCACATAGTAATACGTCATAACGTATAGCGCTATATTGTATTACGCCATGACGTATAACATCATATAGAATTACGTCATAACGTATAACGTCATATAGTATTGCGTCATGACGTATAATGCCACATAGTACCACGCCACAACCTATGACGTCATATAGAAATACGTCATAACGTATAACTTCACATAGTACTACGCCACAACGGATGACGTCATATAGAATTACGTCATAACGTATAACGTCATATAGTATAGCGCCATGACGTATAACGTTATAATGTATAACGTCATAACGCATAACGTCATATAGAGTTACTGTTTAACGTATACCGTCACATAGTAATACGTCATAACGTATAGCGCTATATTGTACAGCGTCATAACGTATAACGTCATATAGAATTACGTCGTAACGTATAACGTCATATAGTACTGCGTCATGACGTACAACGTTATATGATATTGTGTAATAACGTATAACGTAACATAGTAATACGTCATAACGTATAATGTCATGTAGTATTAAGGTATAACGTATAACGTCACATAGTAAGACGTCATAACGTATAACGTCATATAGTATTCCGCCATGACGTATAACGTTATAAAGTATAACGTCATAACGCATAACGTCATATAGTATTGCGTCATGACGTATAACGTTATATGGTATTGCGTAATAACGTATAACGTCATATAGTATTGCGTCATGACGTATAACGTTATATGGTATTTTGTCATAACGTATAACGTCACATAGTTCTACGTCAGAACGGATGACGTCACATAGAATTGCGCCATGACGTGTAACGTCATATTGAAATACGTCATAACGTACAACGTCAAATAGTATTGCGCCGTAACGTATAACGTTATAAAGTATATCGTCATAACGTATAACGTCATATAGAATTACTTTTTAACGTATACCGTCACATAGTTATACGTCATAACGTATAGCGCTATATTGTATTACGTCATAACGTATAACGGCATATAGTATTGCGACATGACGTTCAACGTTATATGTTATTGTGTAATAACGTATAACGTCACATAGTAATACGTCATAACGTATAATGTCATGTAGTATTAAGGTATATCGTATAACGTCACATAGTAATACGTCATGACGTATAACGTTATATTGTGTGACAACATAACGTATAACGTCATATAGAATTACGGTACAACGTATAACGACATATAGTATTGCGTCATGACGTATAACGTTATATGTTATTGTGTAATAAGGTATAACGTCACATAGTAACACGTCATAACGTGTAGCGCTATATTGTATTGCGTCATAACGTATAACGTCACATAGTACTACGTCATAACGTATAACGTTATAAAGTGTAACGTCATAACGTATAACGTTATATAGTATTGCGTCGTAACGTATAACGTTATAAAGTATAACGTCATTACGTATATCGTGACATAGTAATACGTCATAACGTATAACGTCATATAGAATTACGGTTTAACGTATACCGTCACATAGTTATATGTAATAACGTATAGCGCTATATTGTATTACGTCATAACGTAGAACGTCATATAGTATTGCGTCATGACGTATAACGTTATATGTTATTGTGTAATAAGGTATAACGTCACATAGTAACACGTCATAACGTATAGCGCTATATTGTATTGCGTCATAACGTATAACGTCACATAGTACTACGTCATAACGTATAACGTTATAAAGTGTAACGTCATGACGTATAACGTTATAAAGTATATCGTCATAACGTATAACGTCATATAGAATTACGGTTTAACGTATACCGTCACATAGTTATACGTCATAACGTATAGCGCTATATTGTATTACGTCATAACGTATAACGGCATATAGTATTGCGACATGACGTACAACGTTATATGTTATTGTGTAATAACGTATAACGTCACATAGTAATACGTCAAAACGTATAGCGCTATATTGTATAGCGTCATAGCGTATAACGTCATATAGAATTACGTCATAACGTATAACGTCATATAGTATTGCGTCATGACGTATAACGTTATATGGTATTTTGTCATAACGTATAACGTCACATAGTAATACGTCATAACGTATAATGTCATGTAGTATTAAGGTATATCGTATAACGTCACATAGTAATACGTCATGACGTATAACGTTATATTGTGTGACAACATAACGTATAACGTCATATAGAATTACGGTAAAACGTATAACGACATATAGTATTGCGCCATGACGTATAACGTTATAAAGCATAACGTCATAACGCATAACGTCATATAGAGTTACGGTTTAACCTATACCGCCACATAGCAATACGTCATAACGTATAGCGCTATGTTGTATTGCGCCATAACGTATAACGTCACATAGTAATACGTCATAACGTATAATGTCATGTAGTATTAAGGTATAGCGTATAACGTCACTTAGTAATAAGTCATGACGTATAACGTTATATTGTGTGACGTCATAACGTATAACTTCATGTAAAATTACGGTACAACGTATAACGTCATATAGTATTGCGCCATGACTTGTAACGTTCTAAAGTATAACGTCATAACGTATAACGTCATATAGTACTACGTCATAACGGATGACGTCATATAGAATTACGGTTTAACGTATACCGTCACATAGTTATGCGTCTTAACGTATAGCGCTATATTGTATAGCGTTATATCGTATGTCGTCACATAGTACTACGTCATAGCGTATAATGTCATGTAGTATTAAGGTATAACGTATAACGTTACATAGTAATACGTCATAACGTATAACGTCATATAGAGTTACGGTTTAACGTATACCGTCACATAGTATTCCGTCATAACGTATAACGTCACATAGTTCTACGTCAGAACGGATGACGTCACATAAAATTACGGTTTAACGTATACCGTCACGTAGTAATGCGTCTTAACGTATAGCGCTATATTGTATTACGTCATAACGTATGACGTCATATAGTATTGCGTCATAAGATATAACGTCACATAGTAATACGCCATAACGTACAACCTCACATAGTAATACGTTGTAACGTACAATGTCATGTAGTATTAAGGTATACGTATATCGTCACATAGTAATACGTCGTGACGTATAATGTTATATTGTGTGACGTCATAACGTATAACGTCATATAGTATTCCGTCATAAGGTATAACATCATATAGTATTGTGTCATGACGCATAACGTCATATGGTATTGCGTAATAACGTATAACGTCACATAGCATTGCGCCATGACGTATAACGTCATAAAGTATAACGTCATAACGTATAACGTCATATAGTATTGCGTCAGAACGGATGACGTCATAAAGAATTACGTCATGACGTATAACGTCATATAGAATTACAGTACAACGTATAACGTCATATAGCATTGCGCCATGATGTATAACGTTATAAAGTATAATGTCATAACGTATGACGTCATATAGTATTGCGTCATAACGTATAACGTCACATAGTACTACGCCACAACGAATGACGTCATATAGAATAACGTCATGACGTATAACGTCATATAGTATTGCGTCATAACGTATAATGTCACATAGTAATACGTCATAACGTATAACGTCATATAGAATTGCGCTTTAACGTATACCGTCACATACTTATACGTCATAACGTATAGCGCCATATTGTATTACGTCATAACGTATAACGTCATATAATACTGCGTAATAATGTATAACGTCACATAGTACTACGCCACAACGTATGACGTCATATAGTATTGCGTCATAACGTAAAACGTCACATAGTTCTACGTCATAACGTATAACTTCATATAGTACTACGCCACAACGGATGACGTCATATAGTATTCCGCCATGACGTATAACGTTATAATGTATAACGTCATAACGCATAACGTCATATAGAGTTACGGTTTAACGTATACCGTCACATAGTAATACGTCATATCGTATAGCGTTATATATTGTGTAGCGTCATAACGTATAACGTCACATAGAATTACGTCATAACGTATAACGTCATATAGTATTGCGTCAGAACGGATGACGTCATAAAGAATTACGTCATGACGTATAACGTCATATAGAATTACAGTACAACGTATAACGTCATATAGCATTGCGCCGTGACGTATAACGTTATAAAGTATACTGTCATAACGTATGACGTCATATAGTATTGCGTCATAACGTATAACGTCACATAGTACTACGCCACAACGGATGACGTCATATAGAATAACGTCATGACGTATAACGTCATGTTGAATTATGTCATAACGTGTAACGTCAAATAGTATTGCGCCATGACGTATAACGTTATAAAGTATAACGGCATAACGTATAACGTCATATTGAATTACGTCATAACGTATAACGTCATATAGTATTGCGTCATGACGTACAACGTTATATGTTATTGTGTAATAACGTATAACGTCACAAAGTAATACGTCATAACGTATAGCGCTATATTGTATTGCGTCATAATGTATAATGTCACATAGTGTTACGTCATAACGTATAACGTCACATAGTATTACCTCGTAACGGATGACGTCATATAGAATTACGTCATGACGTATAAAGTCATATAGAATTACGTCATAACGTATAACGTCATATAGTATTGCGCCATGACGTATAACATTATAAAGTATAACGTCATAACGTATAACGTCATATAGTATTGCGTCAGAACGGATGACGTCATAAAGAATTACGTCATGACGTATAACGTCATATAGAATTACAGTACCACGTATAACGTCATATAGCATTGCGCCATGACGTATAACGTTATAAAGTATAATGTCATAACGTATGACGTCATATAGTATTGCGTCATAACGTATAACGTCACATAGTACTACGCCACAACGTATGACGTCATATAGAATTACGTCATAACGTATAACTTCATATAGTACTACGCCACAACGGATGACGTCATATAGTATTCTGTCATGACGTATAACGTTATATGGTATTGCGTAATAACATATAACGTCGTATAGTAATCCGCCATGATGTATAACGTTACAATGTATAACGTCATATCGCATAACGTCATATAGTTACGGTGTAACGTATACTGTCACATAGTAATACGTCATAACGTATAGCGCTTTATTGTATTGCGTCATAACGTATAACGTCACATAGCATTACGTCATAACGTATAACGTCATATAGTATTGCGCCATGATGTATAACGTTATAAAGTATAACGTCATAGCGCATAACGTCATATAGAGTTGCGGTTTTACGTATACCGTCACATAGTATTCCGTCATAACGTATAACGTCACATAGTTCTACGTCAGAACGGATGACGTCATATAGAATTACGCCATGACGTGGAACGTCATATTGAAATACGTCATAACGTACAACGTCATATAGTATTGCGTCGTAACGTATAACGTTATAAAGTATAAGGTCATAACGTATATCGTCACATAGTAATACGTCAGAACGTATAACGTCATATAGAATTACGGTATAACGTATAACGTCATATAGTATTGGGCCATGACGTATAACGTTATAAAGTATATCGTCATAACGTATAACGTCATATAGTATTACGTCATAACGTATAACGTCATATATATCGCTATAATGTATTACGTCATAACGTATAACGTCATATAGTATTGCGTCATGACGTATAACGTTATATGTTATTGTGTAATAACGTATAACGTCATATAGTACTACGTCATAACGGATGACGTCACATAAAATTACGGTTTAACGTATACCGTCACGTAGTAATGCGTCTTAACGTATAGCGCTATATTGTATTACGTCATAACGTATGACGTCTTATAGTATTGCGTCATAAGATATAACGTCACAAAGTACTACGCCACAACGTATAACGTCATATAGTATTGCGCCATGACGTATAACGTTACAAAGTATAACGTCATAAAGCATAACGTCATATAGAGTTGCGGTTTTACGTATACCGTCACATAGTATTCCGTCATAACGTATAACGTCACATAGTTTTACGTCGTAACGTATAACGTCATATAGTATTGCGTCATTACGACTGACGTCATACAATATTGCGTCATAACGTATAATGTCACATAGTAATACTTCATAACGTAGAACGTCCTATATAATTACGGTTTAACGTATACCGTCACATAGTTATACGTCATAACGTACAGCGCTATATTGTATTACGTCATAACGTATAACGTCACATAGTACTACGTCATAACGTATAACGTTATAAAGTGTAACGTCATAACGTATAACGTCATATAGTAGTGCGTCATTACGACTGACGTCATATAATATTGCGTCATAACGTATAATGTCACATAGTACTACGTCATAACGTATAACGTCATATAGTATTGCGTCATTACGACTGACGTCATATAATATTGCGTCATAACGTATAATGTCACATAGTAATACGTCATAACGTATAACGTCATATAGAATTACGGTTTAACGTATACCGTCACATACTTATACGTCATAACGTATAGCGCCATATTGTATTACGTCATAACGTATAACGTCATATAGTACTGCGTAATAACGTATAACGTCACATAGTACTACGCCACAACGTATGACGTCATATAGTATTGCGTCATAACGTAAAACGTCACATAGTTCTACGTCATAACGTATAACTTCATATAGTACTACGCCACAACGGATGACGTCATATAGTATTCCGCCATGACGTATAACGTTATAATGTATAACGTCATAACGCATAACGTCATATAGAGTTACGGTTTAACGTATACCGTCACATAGTAATACGTCATATCGTATAGCGTTATATATTGTGTAGCGTCATAACGTATAACGTCACATAGAATAACGTCATAACGTATAACGTCATATAGTATTGCGTCAGAACGGATGACGTCATAAAGAATTACGTCATGACGTATAACGTCATATAGAATTACAGTACATCGTATAACGTCATATAGCATTGCGCCATGACGTATAACGTTATAAAGTATACTGTCATAACGTATGACGTCATATAGTATTGCGTCATAACGTATAACGTCACATAGTACTACGCCACAACGGATGACGTCATATAGTATTCTGTCATGACGTATAACGTTATATGGTATTGCGTAATAACATATAACGTCGTATAGTAATCCGCCATGATGTATAACGTTACAATGTATAACGTCATATCGCATAACGTCATATAGTTACGGTTTAACGTATACTGTCACATAGTAATACGTCATAACGTATAGCGCTATATTGTATTACGCCATGACGTATAACATCATATAGAATTACGTCATAACGTATAACGTCATATAGTATTGCGTCATGACGTATAATGCCACATAGTACCACGCCACAACCTATGACGTCATATAGAAATACGTCATAACGTATAACTTCACATAGTACTACGCCACAACGGATGACGTCATATAGAATTACGTCATAACGTATAACGTCATATAGTATAGCGCCATGACGTATAACGTTATAATGTATAACGTCATAACGCATAACGTCATATAGAGTTACTGTTTAACGTATACCGTCACATAGTAATACGTCATAACGTATAGCGCTATATTGTACAGCGTCATAACGTATAACGTCATATAGAATTACGTCGTAACGTATAACGTCATATAGTATTGCGTCATGACGTATAACGCTATATGTTATTGTGTAATAAGGTATAACGTCACATAGTCCTACGTCATAACGTATAACGTCATATAGTAGTGCGTCATTACGACTGACGTCATATAATATTGCGTCATAACGTATAATGCCACATAGTACCACGCCACAACCTATGACGTCATATAGAAATACGTCATAACGTATAACTTCACATAGTACTACGCCACAACGGATGACGTCATATAGAATTACGTCATAACATATAACGTCATATAGTATAGCGCCATGACGTATAACGTTATAATGTATAACGTCATAACGCATAACGTCATATAGAGTTACTGTTTAACGTATACCGTCACATAGTAATACGTCATAACGTATAGCGCTATATTGTACAGCGTCATAACGTATAACGTCATATAGAATTACGTCGTAACGTATAACGTCATATAGTATTGCGTCATGACGTATAACGCTATATGTTATTGTGTAATAAGGTATAACGTCACATAGTATTACGTCATAACGTATGACGTCATATAGTATTGTGTAATAAGGTATAACGTCACATAGTATTACGTCATAACGTATGACGTTACATAGTTCTACGTCATAACGTATAGCGTCATATAGTATTGCGCCATGACGTATAACGTTATAAAGTATAACGTCATAACGTATAACGTCACATAATAATACGACGTAACGTAGAACGTCATATAGAAATACGTCATAACGTATAACTTCCCATAGTACTACGCCACAACGGATGACGTCATATAGAATTACGTCATAACGTATAACGTCACATAGCATTACGTCATGACGTATAACGTCGCAAAGTAATACTTCATAACGTAGAACGTCCTATATAATTACGGTTTAACGTATACCGTCACATAGTTATACGTCATAACGTACAGCGCTATATTGTATTACGCCATGACGTATAACATCATATAGAATCACGTCACAACGTATAACGTCATATAGTATTGCGTCAGAACGGATGACGTCATAAAGAATTACGTCATGACGTATAACGTCATATAGAATGACAGTACAACGTAAAACGTCATATAGAATTACGTCATAACGTGCAACGTCACACAGTAATCCGTCATAACGTATAATGTCATGTAGTATTAAGGTATAACGTATAACGTCACCTAGTAATACGTCATAACGTATGACGTCATATGGAACTATTGTTTAACGTATACCGTCACATAGTTATGCGTCTTGACGTATAGCGCTATATTCTATTACGTCATAACGTATAACGTCATATAGTATTGCGTCATGACGTATAACGTCACATAGTAATACGTCATAATGTATAACGTCATATAGAGTTACGGTTTAACGTATACCGTCACATAGTATTCCGTCATAACGTATAACGTCACATTGTTCTACGTCAGAACGGATGACGTCATATAGAATTACGCCATGACGTATGACGTCATATTGAAACACGTCATAACGTATAACGTCATATAGTATTGCGTCATAACGTATAACGTCACATAGAACTAAGCCACAACGAATGACGTCATATAGAATAACGTCATGACGTATAACGTCATATAGAATTACGTCATAAAGCACAACGTCACATAGTAATACGTCATAACGTATAATGTCATGTAGTATTAAGGTATGACGTATAACGTCACACAGTAATACGTCATGATGTATAACGGTATATTGTGTGACGTCATAACGTATAACGTCATATCGATTTATGGTACAACGTATAACGTTATATTGTGTGACGTCATAACGTATAACGTCATATAGAATTACGTCATAACGTATAACGGCTTACAGTATTGCGTCATTCCGATTGACGTCATATAATATTGCGTCATAACGTATAACGTCACATATTAATACGCCATAACGTATAACGTCATATGGAATTACGGTTTAACGTATGCCATCACATAGTTATACGTCTTAACATATAGCGCTATATAGTATAGCGTCATAACTTATAACGTCACATAGTATTGCGTCATAACGTATAACGTCACATAGTACTACGCCACAACGGATGACGTACTACAGAATAACGTCATGACGTATAACGTCATATAGAATTACGTCATAAAGCACAACGTCACATAGTAATACGTCATAACGTATAATGTCATGTAGTATTAAGGTATAACGTATGTCGTCACACAGTTTCACGTCATGACGTATAACGTTAAATTGTGTGACGTCATAACGTATAACGTCATATAGAAGTACGGTAAAACGTATAACGTCATATAGTATTGCGCCATGACGTATAACGTTATATTGAGTGACGTCATAACGTATAACGTCATATAGTATTGCGTCATTCCGAATGACGTCATATAATATTGCGTCATAAGGTATAACGTCACATAGCAATACGTCATAACGTATAACGTCATGTAGTATTAAGGTATAACATATAACGTCACATAGTAATACGTCATAACGGATGACGTCATATAGTGTTGCACCATAACGTATAACGTCACATAGTACTACGCCACAACGGATGACGGCATATAGAATTACGTCATTACGTATAACGTTATATAGAATTACGTCATAACGTATAGCGCTATATTGTATAGCGTCATAACGTATAACGTCACATAGTACGACGTCATAACGGATGACGTCATATAGTATTGCGTCATAAAGTATAACGTCACATAGCATTACGTCATAACGTATAGCGCTATATTGTATAGCGTCATAACGTATAACGTCACATAGTACTACGTCATAACGGGTGACGTCATATAGTATTGCGTCATAACCTATAACGTCACATAGTATTACTTCGTAACGGATGATGTCATATAGTATTACGTCATGACGTATGACGTCATATAGAATAACGTCATAACGTATAACGTCATATAGAATTACGTCATAACGTATAACGGCTTATAGTATTGCGTCATTCCGATTGACGTCATATAATATTGCGTCATAACGTATAACGTCACATATTAATACGCCATAACGTATAACGTCATATGGAATTACGGTTTAACGTATACCATCACATAGTTATACGTCTTAACATATAGCGCTATATAGTATAGCGTCATAACGTATGACGTCACATAGTACTACGTCATAACGGATGACGTCATATAGTATTGCGTCATAACGTATAACGTCATATAGTATTGCGTCATGACGAACAACGTTATATTTTAATGTGTAATAACGTATAACGTCACATAGTAATACGCCATAACGTATAACGTCATATAGTATTGCGTCATTCCGAATGACGTCATGTAGTATTAAGGTATAACGTATAACGTCACATAGTAATACGTCATAACGGATGACGTCATATAGTGTTGCATCATAACGTATAGCGACACATAGAACTACGCCACAACGGATGACGGCATATAAAATTACGTCATTACGTATAACGTTATATAGAATTACGTCATAACGTATAGCACTATATTGTATAGCGTCATAACGTATAACGTCACATAGTACGACGTCATAACGGATGACGTCATATAGTATTGCGTCATAACGTATAACGTCACACAGTATTACGTCATAACGTATAGCGCTATATTGTATAGCGTCATAACGTATAACGTCACATAGTACTACGTCATAACGGAGGACGTCATATAGTATTGCGTCATAACGTATAACGTCACATAGTACTACGTCATAACGGATGACGTCATATAGTATTGCGTCATAACGTATAACGTCACACAGTATTACGTCATAACGTATAGCGCTATATTGTATAGCGTCATGACGTATAACGTTATATGGTATTGCGTAATAACGTATAACGACATATAGTATTACGTCATAACGTATAGCGTCCCATATTACTACGTCATGACGTACAACGTTATATTGCGTGACGTCGTAAAGTATAACGTCATATAGAATTACGGTACAACGTATAACGTCATATAGTATTGCGCCATGACGTATAACGTTATATGGTATTGCGTAATAACGCATAACGACACATAGTACTACGCCACAACGGATGACGTACAACAGAATTACGTCATGACGTATAACGTCATATAGTATTACGTCATGACGTGCAACGTTTCAGAGTATTACTTCATAACTTATAACGTCACATAGTAATACGTCATAACGTATAATGTCATGTAGTATTAAGGTATAACGTATATCGTCACACAGTTTCACGTCATGACGTATAACGTTAAATTATGTGACGTCATAACGTATAACGTCATATAGAAAGACGGTAAAAGGTATAACGTCATATAGTATTGCGCCATGACGTATAACGTTATATTGAGTGACGTCATAACGTATAACGTCATATAGAAGGACGGTAAAAGGTATAACGTCATATAGTATTGCGCCATGATGTATAACGTTATATTGTGTGACGTCATAACGTATAACGTCATATCGATTTATGGTACAACGTATAACGTTATATTGTGTGACGTCATAACGTATAACGTCATATAGAATTACGTCATAACGTATAACGGCTTATAGTATTGCGTCATTCCGATTGACGTCATATAATATTGCGTCATAACGTATAACGTCACATATTAATACGCCATAACGTATAACGTCATATGGAATTACGGTTTAACGTATACCATCACATAGTTATACGTCTTAACATATAGCGCTATATAGTATAGCGTCATAACGTATAACGTCACATAGTATTGCGTCATAACGTATGACGTCATATAATATTGCGTCATAACGCATAACGTCACGTAGTACCACACCACAACGGATGACGTCATATAGAATTACGACATGACGTACAACGTCATTCAGAATTTCGTCATAACGTATAACGTCATATAGTATTGCGCCATGACGTATAACGTTATGTGTTATTGTGTAATAAGGTATAACGTCACATAGTAATACGTCATAACGTATAGCGCTATATTGTATTACGTCATAACGTATAACGTCATATAGTATTGCGTCATGTCGTATAAAGTCATATAGAATTACGTCATAACGTATAACGTCATATAGTATAGCGTCACGACGTATAACGTTATATGGTATTGCGTAATAACGTATAACGACATATAGTATTACGTCATAACGTATAACGTCACATAGTTCTACGTCATAACGTATAACGTCACATAGTAATACGTCATGACGTATAACGTTATATTGTGTGACGTCATAACGTATAACGTCATATAGAATTACGGTAAAACGTATAACGTCATATAGTATTGTGCCATGACGTATAACGTTATAAAGTATAACGTCATAACGTATAACATCACATAGTATTACGTCATAACTTATAACGTCATATAGTATTGCGCCATGGCGTACAACGTTATATGTTATTGTGTTATAACGTATAATGTCACAAGGTAATACGTCATAACGTATAGCGCTATATTGTATTGCGTCATAACGTATAACGTCACATAGCATTACTTCGTTACGGATGACGTCATATAGAATTACGTCATAACGTATAACGTTATATAGTATTGCGTCATTCCGAATTACGTCATATAATATTGCGTCATAACGTATAATGTCACATAGTAATACGCCATAACGTATAACGGCATATAGTATTGCGTCATTCCGAATGACGTCATATAATATTGCGTCATAACGTATAACGTCACATAGTAATGCGCCATAATGTATAACGTCATATGGAATTACGGTTTAACGTATACCGTCACATAGATATACGTCTTAAAATATAACGCTATATTGTATTACGTCATAACGTATAACGTCATATAGTATTGCGTCATGACGTACAAGGTTATATGTTATAGTGTAATAACGTATAACGTCACATAGTAATACATCATAACGTATAGCGCTATGTAGTATTGCGTCATAACGCATAGCGTCACACAGTACTACGTCATAACGGATGACGTCATATAGTATTGCGTCATAACGTATAACGTCACATAGTACTACGCCACAACGGATGACGTCATATAGAATTACGTCATGACGTATAACGTCATACACAATTACGTCATAACGCACAACGTCACTGAGTTATACGTCATAACGTATAATGTCATGTAGTATTAAGGTATAACGTATAACGTCACACAGTAATACGTCATGACGCACAACGTTATATTGCGTGACGTCATAACGTATAACGTCATACAGTATTGCGTCATAACGTATAGCGTCACATAGAAAGACGCCACAACGGATGACGTCATATAGAATTACGTCATGACGTATAACGTCGTACAGAATTACGTCATAACGTACAACGTCACATAGTAATACGTCATAACGTATAATGTCATGCAGTATTAAGATATAACGTATAACGTCACATAGTAATACGTCATGACGTATAACGTTATATGGTGTGACGTCGTAACGTATAACGTCATATAGAATTGCGGTCCAACGTATAACGTCATATAGTATTGCGCCATGACGTATAACGTTATATGGTATTGCGTAATAACGCATAACGACACATAGTACTACGCCACAACGGATGACGTACTACAGAATTACGTCATGACGTATAACGTCATATAGTATTACGTCATGACGTACAACGTTTCAGAGTATTACGTCATAACTTCTAACGTCACATAGTAATACGTCATAACGTATAATGTCATGTAGTATTAAGGTATAACGTATATCGTCACACAGTTTCACGTCATGACGTATAACGTTAAATTGTGTGACGTATTAACGTATAACGTCATATAGAAGTACGGTAAAAGGTATAACGTCATATAGTATTGCGCCATGACGTATAACGTTATATTGAGTGACGTCATAACGTATAACGTCATATAGTATTGCGTCATACCGAATGACGTCATATAATATTGCGTCATAAGGTATAACGTCACATAGTAATACGTCATTACGTATAACGTCATGTAGTATTAAGGTATAACATATAACGTCACATAGTAATACGTCATAACGGATGACGTCATATAGTGTTGCGTCATAACGTATAGCGTCACATAGTACTACGCCACAACGGATGACGGCATATAGAATTACGTCATTACGTATAACGTTATATAGAATTACGTCATAACGTATAGCACTATATTGTATAGCGTCATAACGTATAACGTCACGTAGTACTACGTCATAACGGATGACGTCATATAGTATTGCGTCATAACCTATAACGTCATATAGTATTGCGTCATGACGTACAACGTTTCAGAGTATTACGTCATAACGTAAAACGTCACATATAATTACCTCATAACGTATAACATCACATAGTAATACGTCATAACGTAGAATGTCATGTAGTATTGCGTCATGACGTATAACGTTATATAGAGTTACCTCATAACGTATAACGTTATATGGTATAACGTAATAATGTTGAACGTTGTACAGTATTAAGGTATAACGTATAACGTCACATAGTAATACGTCATAACGTATAATGTCATGTAGTATTAATTTATAACGTATAACGTCACATAGTAATACGTCATAACGTATAGCGCTGTATTGTATTGCGTCATAACGGATAACGTCACATAGTATTGCATCATTCCGAATGACGTCATATAATATTGCGTCATAACGTATAACGTCACATAGTATTACTTCGTAACGGATGATATCATATAGTATTACGTCATGACGTATAACGTCATATAGAATATCGTCATAACGAATAACGTCACATAGCAATACGTCATAACGTATAATGTCATGTAGTATTAATTTATAACGTATAACGTCATATAGTATTATGTCATAACGTATAACGTCATATAGTATTGCGTCATGACGTACAACGTTATGTGTTATTGTGAAATAACGTATAACGTCACATAGTAATACGTCATAACGTATAGCGCTATATAGCATGGCGTCATAACGTATAACGTCACATAGTACTACGTCATAACGGATGACGTCATATAGTATTGCGTCATAACGTATAACGTCACATAGTATTACGTCATAACGTATAGCGCTATATTGTATAGCGTCATAACTAATAACGTCACATAGTACTACGTCATAACGGATGACGTCATATAGTATTGCGTCATGACGTACAACGTTTCAGAGTATTACGTCATAACGTATAACGTCTAATATAATTATCTCATAACGTATAACATCACATAGTAATACGTCATAACGTAGAATGTCATGTAGTATTGCGTCATGACGTATAACGTGATATAGAGTAACGTCATAACGTATAACGTTATATGGTATAACGTTATATGGTATAACGTAATAATGTTGAACGTTGTACAGTATTAAGGTATAACGTATAACGTCACATAGTATTACTTCGTAACGGATGATGTCATATAGTATTACGTCATGACGTATAACGTCATATAGAAGAACGTCATAACGTACAACGTCACATAGTAATACGCCATAACGTATAATGTCATGTAGTATTCCGCCATGACGTATAACGTCATATTGAATTACGTCATAACGTATAACGTCATATTAAATTACGTCATAACGTATAACGTCACATAGTTCTACTTCAGAACGGATGACGTCATATAGAATTACGCCATGACGTATAACGTCACATAGTAATACGTCATAACGTATAGCGCTATATTGTATTGCGTCATAACGCATAACGTCACATAGTTTTGCGTCATTCCGAATGACGTCATATAATATTGCGTCATAACGTATAACGTCACATAGTAATACGCCATAACGTATAATGGCATATAGTATTGCGTCATTCCGAATGACGTCATATAATATTGCGCCATGACGTATAACGTCATATAGTATTGCGCCATGACGTATAACGTTATGTGTTATTGTGTAATAAGGTATAACGTCACATAGTAATACGTCATAACGTATAGCGCTATATTGTATTACGTCATAACGTATAACGTCATATAGTATTGCGTCATGTCGTATAAAGTCATATAGAATTACGTCATAACGTATAACGTCATATAGTATAGCGTCACGACGTATAACGTTATATGGTATTGCGTAATAACGTATAACGACATATAGTATTACGTCATAACGTATAACGTCACATAGTTCTACGTCATAACGTATAACGTCACATAGTAATACGTCATGACGTATAACGTTATATTGTGTGACGTCATAACGTATAACGTCATATAGAATTACGGTAAAACGTATAACGTCATATAGTATTGTGCCATGACGTATAACGTTATAAAGTATAACGTCATAACGTATAACATCACATAGTATTACGTCATAACTTATAACGTCATATAGTATTGCGCCATGGCGTACAACGTTATATGTTATTGTGTTATAACGTATAATGTCACAAGGTAATACGTCATAACGTATAGCGCTATATTGTATTGCGTCATAACGTATAACGTCACATAGCATTACTTCGTTACGGATGACGTCATATAGAATTACGTCATAACGTATAACGTTATATAGTATTGCGTCATTCCGAATTACGTCATATAATATTGCGTCATAACGTATAATGTCACATAGTAATACGCCATAACGTATAACGGCATATAGTATTGCGTCATTCCGAATGACGTCATATAATATTGCGTCATAACGTATAACGTCACATAGTAATGCGCCATAATGTATAACGTCATATGGAATTACGGTTTAACGTATACCGTCACATAGATATACGTCTTAAAATATAACGCTATATTGTATTACGTCATAACGTATAACGTCATATAGTATTGCGTCATGACGTACAAGGTTATATGTTATAGTGTAATAACGTATAACGTCACATAGTAATACATCATAACGTATAGCGCTATGTAGTATTGCGTCAGAACGCATAGCGTCACACAGTACTACGTCATAACGGATGACGTCATATAGTATTGCGTCATAACGTATAACGTCACATAGTACTACGCCACAACGGATGACGTCATATAGAATTACGTCATGACGTATAACGTCATACACAATTACGTCATAACGCACAACGTCACTGAGTTATACGTCATAACGTATAATGTCATGTAGTATTAAGGTATAACGTATAACGTCACACAGTAATACGTCATGACGCACAACGTTATATTGCGTGACGTCATAACGTATAACGTCATACAGTATTGCGTCATAACGTATAGCGTCACATAGAAAGACGCCACAACGGATGACGTCATATAGAATTACGTCATGACGTATAACGTCGTACAGAATTACGTCATAACGTACAACGTCACATAGTAATACGTCATAACGTATAATGTCATGCAGTATTAAGATATAACGTATAACGTCACATAGTAATACGTCATGACGTATAACGTTATATGGTGTGACGTCGTAACGTATAACGTCATATAGAATTGCGGTCCAACGTATAACGTCATATAGTATTGCGCCATGACGTATAACGTTATATGGTATTGCGTAATAACGCATAACGACACATAGTACTACGCCACAACGGATGACGTACTACAGAATTACGTCATGACGTATAACGTCATATAGTATTACGTCATGACGTACAACGTTTCAGAGTATTACGTCATAACTTCTAACGTCACATAGTAATACGTCATAACGTATAATGTCATGTAGTATTAAGGTATAACGTATATCGTCACACAGTTTCACGTCATGACGTATAACGTTAAATTGTGTGACGTATTAACGTATAACGTCATATAGAAGTACGGTAAAAGGTATAACGTCATATAGTATTGCGCCATGACGTATAACGTTATATTGAGTGACGTCATAACGTATAACGTCATATAGTATTGCGTCATACCGAATGACGTCATATAATATTGCGTCATAAGGTATAACGTCACATAGTAATACGTCATTACGTATAACGTCATGTAGTATTAAGGTATAACATATAACGTCACATAGTAATACGTCATAACGGATGACGTCATATAGTGTTGCGTCATAACGTATAGCGTCACATAGTACTACGCCACAACGGATGACGGCATATAGAATTACGTCATTACGTATAACGTTATATAGAATTACGTCATAACGTATAGCACTATATTGTATAGCGTCATAACGTATAACGTCACATAGTACGACGTCATAACGGATGACGTCATATAGTATTGCGTCATAACGTATAACGTCACACAGTATTACGTCATAACGTATAGCGCTATATTGTATAGCGTCATAACGTATAACGTCACATAGTACTACGTCATAACGGATGACGTCATATAGTATTGCGTCATAACCTATAACGTCATATAGTATTGCGTCATGACGTACAACGTTTCAGAGTATTACGTCATAACGTAAAACGTCACATATAATTACCTCATAACGTATAACATCACATAGTAATACGTCATAACGTAGAATGTCATGTAGTATTGCGTCATGACGTATAACGTTATATAGAGTTACCTCATAACGTATAACGTTATATGGTATAACGTAATAATGTTGAACGTTGTACAGTATTAAGGTATAACGTATAACGTCACATAGTAATACGTCATAACGTATAATGTCATGTAGTATTAATTTATAACGTATAACGTCACATAGTAATACGTCATAACGTATAGCGCTGTATTGTATTGCGTCATAACGGATAACGTCACATAGTATTGCATCATTCCGAATGACGTCATATAATATTGCGTCATAACGTATAACGTCACATAGTATTACTTCGTAACGGATGATATCATATAGTATTACGTCATGACGTATAACGTCATATAGAATATCGTCATAACGAATAACGTCACATAGCAATACGTCATAACGTATAATGTCATGTAGTATTAATTTATAACGTATAACGTCATATAGTATTATGTCATAACGTATAACGTCATATAGTATTGCGTCATGACGTACAACGTTATGTGTTATTGTGAAATAACGTATAACGTCACATAGTAATACGTCATAACGTATAGCGCTATATAGCATGGCGTCATAACGTATAACGTCACATAGTACTACGTCATAACGGATGACGTCATATAGTATTGCGTCATAACGTATAACGTCACATAGTATTACGTCATAACGTATAGCGCTATATTGTATAGCGTCATAACTAATAACGTCACATAGTACTACGTCATAACGGATGACGTCATATAGTATTGCGTCATGACGTACAACGTTTCAGAGTATTACGTCATAACGTATAACGTCTAATATAATTATCTCATAACGTATAACATCACATAGTAATACGTCATAACGTAGAATGTCATGTAGTATTGCGTCATGACGTATAACGTGATATAGAGTAACGTCATAACGTATAACGTTATATGGTATAACGTTATATGGTATAACGTAATAATGTTGAACGTTGTACAGTATTAAGGTATAACGTATAACGTCACATAGTATTACTTCGTAACGGATGATGTCATATAGTATTACGTCATGACGTATAACGTCATATAGAAGAACGTCATAACGTACAACGTCACATAGTAATACGCCATAACGTATAATGTCATGTAGTATTCCGCCATGACGTATAACGTCATATTGAATTACGTCATAACGTATAACGTCATATTAAATTACGTCATAACGTATAACGTCACATAGTTCTACGTCAGAACGGATGACGTCATATAGAATTACGCCATGACGTATAACGTCACATAGTACTACGTCATAACGTATAGCGCTATATTGTATTGCGTCATAACGCATAACGTCACATAGTTTTGCGTCATTCCGAATGACGTCATATAATATTGCGTCATAACGTATAACGTCACATAGTAATACGCCATAACGTATAATGGCATATAGTATTGCGTCATTCCGAATGACGTCATATAATATTGCGCCATGACGTATAACGTCATATAGTATTACGTCATAACGTATAACGTCATATAGTATTGTGTCATGACGTTCAACGTTATATGTTATTGTGTAATAACGTATAACGTCACAAAGTAATTCGTCATAACGTATAGCGCTATATTGTATTGCGCCATAACGTATAACGTCACATAGAACTAAGCCACAACGAATGACGTCATATAGGATAACGTCATGACGTATAACGTCATATAGAATTACGTCATAAAGCACAACGTCACATAGTAATACGTCATAACGTATAATGTCACGTAGTATTAAGGTATAACGTATAACGTCACACAGTAATACGTCTTGATGTACAACGTTATATTGTGTGACGTCGTAACGTATAACGTCATATAGTATTACGTCATGACGTACAACGTTTCGGAGTATTACGTCATAACTTATAACGTCACATAGTTATACGTCATAACGTATAATGTCATGTAGTATTAAGGTATAACGTATATCGTCACACAGTTTCACGTCATGACGTATAACGTTAAATTGTGTGACGTCATAACGTATAACGTCATATCGAATTACGGTACAACGTATAACGTTATATTGTGTGACGTCATAACGTATAACGTCATATAGAATTACGGTACAACGTATAACGTCATATAGTATTGCGCCATGGCGTATAACGTCATATAGTATTACGTCATAACGTATAACGGCTTATAGTATTGCGTCATTCCGATTGACGTCATATAATATTGCGTCATAACGTATAACGTCACACATTAATACGCCATAACGTATAACGTCATATGGAATTACGGTTTAACGTATACCATCACATAGTTATACGTCTTAACATATAGCGCTATATAGTATAGCGTCATAACGTATAACGTCACATAGTACTACGTCATAACTGATGACGTCATATAGTATTGCGTCATAACGTATAACGTCATATAGTATTGCGTCATGACGAACAACGTTATATTTCAATGTGTAATAACGTATAACGTCACATAGTAATACACCATAACGTATAACGTAATATAGTATTGCGTCATTCCGAATGACGTCATATGATATTGCGCCATGACGTATAACGTCATATAGTATTACGTCATAACGTATAACGTCATATAGTATTGTGTCATGGCGTTCAACGTTATATGTTATTGTGTAATAACGTATAACGTCACCAAGTAATACGTCATAACGTATACCGCTATATTGTATTGCGTCATAATGTATAACGTCACATAGTGTTACGTCATAACGTATAACGTAACATAGTATTACTTCGTATCCGATGACGTCATATAGTATTGCGCCATGACGTATTACGTCATATAGTACTGCGTAATAACGTATAACGTCACATAGTACTACGCAACAACGTATGACGTCATATAGAATTACGTCATAACGTAAAACTTCATATAGTACTACGCCACAACGGATGACGTCATGTAGTATACCGCCATGACGTATAACGTTATAATGTATAACGTCATAACGCATAACGTCATATAGAGTTACGGTTTAACGTATACCGTCACATAGTAATACGTCAGAACGGATGACGTCATATAGTAGACCGCCATGACGTATAACGTCATATTGAATTACGTCATAACGTATAACGTCATAGAGTATTGCGTCATGACGTACAACGTTATATGTTATTGTGTAATAACGTATAACGTCACAAAGTAATACGTCATAACGTATAGCGCTATATATTGTGTAGTGTCATAACGTATAACGTCACATAGAATTACGTTATAACATATAACGTCATATAGTATTGCGTCAGAACGGATGACGTCATAAAGATTTACGTCATGACGTATAACGTCATATTGAATTATGTCATAACGTATAACGTCAAATAGTATTGCGCCATGACGTATAACGTTATAAAGTATAACGGCATAACGTATAATGTCACATAGTATTACGTCATAACGTATAACGTCATACAGAATTACGGTTTAACGTATCCCGTCATATAATTATACGTCATAACGTATATCGCTATATTGTATTACGTCATAACGTATAACGTCACATAGTATTGCGTCATGACGTAGAACGTTATATAGAGTTACGTCATAACGTATAATGATATATGGTATAACGTTATATGGTATAACGTAATAATGTTGAACGTTGTAGAGTATTAAGGTGTAACGTATGACGTCACATAGTATTACTTCGTAACGGATGATGTCATATAGTATTACGCCATGACGTATAACGTGATAAAGTATAACGTCATATAGTATTGCGTCATAACGTATAACGTCACATAGTTATACGTCATAACGTATAGCGCTATATTGTATTACGTCATAACGTATAACGTCATATAGTATAGCGTCATTACGAATGACGTCATATATAATTGCGTCATAAGGTATAACGTCACACAGTACTACGCCACAGCGGATGACGTCATATAGAATTACGCTATTATGTATAACGTCATATAGAATTACGTCATAAGGTACAAAGTCATATAGTATTGCGCCATGACGTATAACGTTATAAAGTATAACGTCATAACGTATAATGTCACATAGTATTACGTCATAACGTATAACGTCATACAGAATTACGGTTTAACGTATCCCGTCATATAATTATACGTCATAACGTATATCGCTATATTGTATTACGTCATCACGTATAACGTCACATAGTATTGCGTCATGACGTAGAACGTTATATAGAGTTACGTCATAACGTATAATGATATATGGTATAACGTTATATGGTATAACGTAATAATGTTGAACGTTGTAGAGTATTAAGGTGTAACGTATGACGTCACATAGTATTACTTCGTAACGGATGATGTCATATAGTATTACGCCATGACGTATAACGTGATAAAGTATAACGTCATATAGTATTGCGTCATAACGTATAACGTCACATAGTACTACACCACAACGGATGACGTCATACAGGATTACGCCATGACGTATAACGTCATATTGAATTACGTCATAACGTGTAGCGTCATATAGTATTGCGCCATGACGTATAACGTCACAAAGTACAACGTCATAACGTATATCGCTATATTGTATTACGTCATAACGTATAACGTCATATAGTATAGCGTCATTACGAATGACGTCATATAATATTGCGTCATAACGTATAACGTCGCATAGTAATACTTCATAACGTAGAACGTCCTATATAATTACGGTTTAACGTATACCGTCACATAGTAATACGTCATAACGTATAGCGCTATATATTGTGTAGCGTCATAACGTATAACGTCACATAGAATTACGTCATATCGTATAACGTCATATAGTATTGCGTCAGAACTGATGACGTCATAAAGAATTACGTCATGACGTATAACGTCATATTGAATTACGTCATAACGTGTAGCGTCATATTGTATTGCGCCATGACGTATAACGTTATATGGTTTTGCGTAATAACGTATAACGTCACATAGTACTACACCACAACGGATGACGTCATATAGTATTGCGTCATGACGTATAACGTCATATAGTATAGCGTCATTACGACTGACGTCATATAATATTGCGTCATAACGTATAACGTCGCATAATAATACATCATAACGCATAACGTCATATAGAATTACGGTTTAACGTATTCCGTCCCATAGTTATACGTCATAACGTATAGCGCTATATTGTATTACGTCATAACGTATAACGTCATATAGTATCACTTCGTAACGGATGACGTCATATAGATTTACGGTTTAACGTATACCGTCACATAGTTATACGTTATAACGTATAGCGCTGTATTGTATTACGTCATAACGTATAAAGTCATATAGTAGTGCGTCATGACGTATAACGTTATATGTTATGGTGTAATAAGGTTTAACGTCACACAGTAATACGTCATAACGTATAGCGCAATATTGTATTGCGTCATAACGTATAACGTCACATAGTACTACGTCATAACGTATAACGTCATATAGCATTACGTCATAACGTATATAGTCACATCGTAATACGTCATAACGTATAATGTCATGTAGTATTAAGGTATAACGTATAACGTCACATAGTAATACGTCAGGACGTACAACGTTATATGTTATTGTGTAATAACGTATAACGTCACATAGTAATACGTCATAACATATAGCGCTATATTGTATTACGGCATAACGTATAACGTCATATAGAATTACTGTTTAACGTATGCCGTCACATAGTTATACGTCACAACGTTTGGCGCTATATTGTATTGAGTCATAACGTATAACGTCACATAGTAATACGTCAGGACGTACAACGTTATATGTTATTGTGTAATAACGTATAACGTCACATACTAATACGTCATAACGTGTAGCGCTATATTGTATTACGTCATAACGCACAACGTCACATAGTAATACGTCATAACGTATAACGTCATATACAATTACGTCATAACGTATAACTTCACATAGCAATATGTCATAACGTATAATGTCATGTATTATTAAGGTATAACGTATAACGTCATATAGTAATACGTCATGACGTATAACGTTATAGTGTGTGACGTCATAACGTACAACGTCATATAGTAGTGCGTCATAACGTACAACGACACATAGTAATACGTCATAACGTATAATGTCATGTAGTATTAATTTATAACGTATAACGTCACATAGTAATGCGTCATAACGTCTAGCGCTATATTGTATTGCGCCATAACGTATAACGTCACATAGTACTACGCCACAACGGATGACGTCATATAGAATTACGTCATGACGTATAACGTCATATAGAATCACGTCATAACGCACAACGTCACATAGTAATACGTCATAACGTATAATGTCATGTAGTATTACGTCATAACGTATAACGTCTTATAGTATTGCGTCATGACGTACAAGGATATGTGTTATTGTGTAATAACGTATAACGTCAGAAAGTAATACGTCATAACGTATAGCGCTATATTGTATTGCGTCGTAACGTATAACGTCACATAGTGTTACGTCATAACGTATCACGTCGTATAGAATTACGGTACAACGTATAACGTCTAATAGTATTGCGCCATGACGGATAACGTTATAAAGTATAACGTCATAACGTATAACGTCACATAGTAATACGTTATAACGTATAGAGCTATATTGTAATGCGTCATAACGTATAACGTCACATAGTATTACTTCGTAACGTATAACGTCATATAGTATTGCGTCATGATGTCCAACGTTATATGTTATTGTGTAATAACGTAGAACGTCACATAGTAATACGTCATAACGTATTGCGCTATATAGTATAGCGTCATCACGTAATACGTCACATAGTACTACGTCATAACGGATGACGTCATATAGTATTGCGTCATGACATAGAACGTTATATGTTATTGTGTAATAACGTATAACGTCACATAGTACTACGCCATAACAGATGACGTCATATAGAATTACGTCATGAAGTATAACGTCATACAGAATTACGTCATAGCGCACAACGTCACACAGTAATACGTCATAACGTATAATGTCATGTAGTATTAAGGTATAACGTATAACGTCACACAGTAATACGTCATGACGTATAACGTTATATTGTGTGACATCATAACGTATAACGTCATATAGAATTACGGTACAACGTATGACGTCATATAATATTACGTCATAACGTACTACGTCACATAGTAATACGTCATAACGTACAATGTAATGTAGTATTAATTTATAACGTATAACGTCACATAGTAATACGTCATAACGTATAATGTCATGTCGAATTACGGTACAACGTATAACGTCATATTGTATTGCGCCATGACGTATAACGTCATATAGTATTACGTCATAACTTATAACGTCATATAGTATTGCGTCATGACGTACAACGTTTCAGAGTATTACGTCATAACGTATAATGTCATATATAATTACGTCATAACGTATAACTTCACATAGCAATACGTCATAACGTAGAATGTCATGTAGTATTGCGTCATGACGTATAACGTCATATGGTACTGCGTAATAACATATAACGTCATATAGTATTGCGTCATTCCGAATGACGTCATACAATATTGCGTCATAAAGTACAGCGCCACATAGTACTACGCCACAACGGATGACGGCATATAGAATTACGTCATTACGTAAAACGTCATATAGAATTACGTCATAACGTGCAACGTCACACAGTAATCCGTCATAACGTATAATGTCATGTAGTATTAAGGTATAACGTATAACGTCACATAGTAATACGTCATAACGTATGACGTCATATGGAACTATTGTTTGACGTATACCGTCACATAGTTATGCGTCTTGACGTATAGCGCTATATTCTATTACGTCATAACGTATAACGTCATATAGTATTGCGTCATGACGTATAACGTCACATAGTAATACGTCATAATGTATAACGTCATATAGAGTTACGGTTTAACGTATACCGTCACATAGTATTCCGTCATAACGTATAACGTCACATTGTTCTACGCCAGAACGGATGACGTCATATAGAATTACGCCATGACGTATGACGTCATATTGAAACACGTCATAACGTATAACGTCATATAGTATTGCGTCATAACGTATAACGTCACATAGAACTAAGCCACAACGAATGACGTCATATAGAATAACGTCATGACGTATAACGTCATATAGAATTACGTCATAAAGCACAACGTCACATAGTAATACGTCATAACGTATAATGTCATGTAGTATTAAGGTATGACGTATAACGTCACACAGTAATACGTCATGACGTATAACGTTATATTGTGTGACGTCATAACGTATAACGTCACATAGTAATACGTCATAACGTATAGCGCTATATTGTATAGCGTCATAACGTATAGCGTCATAACGTATAGCGTCACATAGTCACATAGAATTACGTCATGACGTATAACGTCCTACAGAATTACGTCATAACGCACAACGTCACAGAGTAATACGCCATAACGTACAATGTCATGTAGTACTAAGGTATAACGTATAACGTTACATAGTAATACGTCATAACATATAGCGCTACATGGTATTGCGTCATAACGTATAACGTCACATAGTAATACGTCATATCGTATAGCGCTATATTGTATTACGTCATGACGTATGACGTCATATAGTATTGCGTCCTGACGTACAACGTTATGTGTTATTGTGAAATAACGTATTACGTCACATAGTAATACGTCAAAACGTATAGCGCTATATAGTATGGCGTCATAACGTATAACGTCACATAGTACTACGTCATAACGGATGACATCATATAGTATTGCGTCATAACGTATAACGTCACATAGTATTACGTCATAACGTATAGCGCTATATTGTATAGCGTCATAACGTATAACGTCACATAGTACTACGTCATAACGGATGACGTCATATAGTATTGCTTCATAACGTATAACGTCATATAGTATTGCGTCATGACGTTCAACGTTTCAGAGTATTACGTCATAACGTATAGCGTCATATATAATTATCTCATAACGTATAACATCACATAGTAATACGTCATAACGTAGAATGTCATGTAGTATTGCGTCATGACGTATGACGTGATATAGAATTACGTCATGACGTATAACGTCATATAGAATTATGTCATGACGTACAACGTCATTCAGAATTACGTCATAACGTACAATGTAACATAGTAACACGTCATAACGTATAATGTCATGTAGTATTAAGGTATAACGTATAACGTCACATAGTAATACGTCATAACGTACAGCGCTATATTGTATAGCGTTATAACGTATAACGTCAGCTAGTACTACGCCACAACGGATGACGTCATATAGACTTACGTCATGACGTATAACGTCATACAGAATTACGTCATAACGTACAACGTCACATAGTAATACGTCATAACGTATAATGTCATGTAGTATTAATTTATAACGTATAAAGTCACATAGTACTACGTCATAACGTATGACGTCATAAAGTATTGCGTCATGACGTATAGCGTCGCATAGTACTACGCCACAACGGATGACGTCATATAGCATTACGTCATGTCGTATAGCGTCATATAGAATTACGTCATAACGTACATCATAACATTGTAATACGTCATAACGTATAATGTCATGTAGGATTAAGGTATAACGTATAACGTCACATAGTAATACGTCAGGACGTACAACGTTATATGTTTTTGTGTAATAACGTATAACGTCACATAGTAATACGTCATAACATATAGCGCTATATTGTATTACGTCATAACGTATAACGTCACATAGTAATACGTCATAACGTATAACGTCATATAGAATTACTGTTTAACGTATGCCGTCACATAGTTATACGTCACAACGTTTGGCGGTATATTGTATTGAGTCATAACGTATAACGTCATTTAGTATTGCATCATGACGTACAACGTTGTATGTTATTGTGTAATAACGTATAACGTCACATACTAATACGTCATAACGTGTAGCGCTATATTGTATTACGTCATAACGTATAACGTCATATAGTATTGCGTCATGACGTACAACGTTATATGTTATTGCGTAATAACGTATAACGTCATACAATATTAAGTCAGAACGGTTGACATCATAAAGAATTACGTCATGACGTATAACGTCGTATAGTATTACGGTACAACGTATAACGTCATATAGTTTTGCGCCATGACGTATAACGTTATAAAGTATATCGTCATAACGTATTACGGCATATAGTATAACGTCATAACGTATAACGTCATATAGTATTGCGTCATTCCGAATGACGTCATATAATATTGCGTCATAACGTATAACGTCACATAGTACTACGCCATAACGGATGACGTCATATAGAAATACGTCATGACGTATAACGTCATATAGAATTACGTCATAACGTACAACGTCACATAGTAATACATCATAACGTATAATGTCATGTAGTATTAAGGTATAACGTATAACGTCACACAGTAATACGTCATGATGTATAACGTTATATTGTGTGACGTCGTAACGTATAACGTCATATAGAATTACGGTACAACGTATAACGTCATATAGCATTGCGCCATGACGTATAACGTTATATGGTATTGCATAATAACGTATAACGTCATATAGTATTACGTCATGACGTACAACGTTTCAGAGTATTACGTCATAACTTATAACGTCACATAGTAATACGTCATAACGTATAATGTCATGTAGTATTAAGGTATAACGTATAACGTCACATAGTAATACGTCATAACGTATAATGTCATGTAGTATTAAGGTATAACGTATATCGTCCCATAGTAACACGTCATGACGTATAACGTTAAATTGTGTTACGTCATAACGTGTAACGCCATATAGAATTACGGTAAAACGGATAACGTCACACAGTATTGCGTCATTCCGAATGACGTCATATAGTCTTCCGCCATGACGTATAACGTCATATTGAATTACGTCATAACGTATAATGTCATGTAGTATTAAGGTATAACGTATATCGTCCCATAGTAACACGTCATGACGTATAACGTTAAATTGTGTTACGTCATAACGTATAACGTCATATAGAATTACGGTAAAACGTATATAGTCATATAGTATTGCGCCATGAAGTACAACGTCATATAATATTGCGTCATAACGTATAACTTCACATAGTAATACGCCATAACGTATCACGGCATATAGTATTGTGTCATTCCGAATGACGACATATAATATTGCGTCATAACGTACAACGTCACATAGTAATACGTCATAACGTATAATGTCATGTAGTAATAAGGTAGAACGTATAACGTCACATAGTAATACGTCATAACATATAGCGCTATATTGAATTGCGCGATAACGTATAACGTCACATAGTATTACGTCATAACATATGACGTCATATAATATTGCGTCATAACGCATAACGTCACATAGTAATACGCCACAACGGATGACGTCATATAGAGTTACGTCATGACGTACAGCGTCATACAGAATTACGTCATAACGTACAATGTAACATAGTAACACGTCATAACGTTTAATGTCATGTAGTATTAAGGTATAACGTATAACGTCACACAGTAATACGTCATGACGTATAACGTTATATTGTGTGACGTCATAACGTATAACGTCACATAGAATTACGTTACAACGTATAACGTCATATAGTATTGCGCCAGAACGTATAACGTTATAAAGTATAACGTCATAACGTATAACGTCATATAGTATTACGTCATAACGCAAAACGTCATATAGCATTGCGCCATGACGTACAACGTTATATGTTATTGTGTTATAACGTATAACGTCACAAGGTAATACGCCATAACGTATAATGTCATGTAGTATTAATTTATATCGTACAACGTCACATAGTAATACGTCATAACGTATAGCGCTACATTGTATTGCCTCATAACGGATAACGTCACATAGTATTGCGTCATTCCGAATGACGTCATATAGTATTCCGTCATGACGTATAACGTCATATTGAATTACGTCATAACGTATAACGTCACACAGTTCTACGTCAGAACGGATGACGTCATATAGAATTACGCCATGACGTATAACGTCATATTGAATTACGTCATAACGTATAACGTCATATTAAATTACGTCATAACGTATAACGTCACATAGTTCTACGTCAGAACGTATAATGGCATATAGTATTGCGTCATTCCGATTGACGTCATATAATATTGCGCCATGACGTATAACGTCATATAGTATTACGTCATAACATATAACGTCGTATAGTATTGTGTCATGACGTTCAACGTTATATGTTATTGTGTAATAACGTATAACGTCACAAAGTAATTCGTCATAACTTATAGCGCTATATTGTATTGCGCCATAACGTATAACGTCACATAGTATTATGTCATAACGTATAATGGCATATAGTATTGCGTCATTCCGAATGACGTCATATAATATTGCGCCATGACGTATAACGTCATATAGTATTACGTCATAACATATAACGTCGTATAGTATTGTGTCATGACGTTCAACGTTATATGTTATTGTGTGATAACGTATAACGTCACAAAGTAATTCGTCATAACGTATAGCGCTATATTGTATTGCGCCATAACGTATAACGTCACATAGTATTACGTCATAACGTATGACGTCATATAGTATTGCGTCATAACGTATAACGTCACATAGAAGTAAGCCACAACGAATGACGTCATATAGAATAACGTCATGACGTATAACGTCATATAGAATTACGTCATAAAGCACAACGTCACATAGTAATGCGTCATAACGTATAATGTCATGTAGTATTAAGGTATAACGTATAACGTCACACAGTTTCACGTCATGACGTATAACGTTAAATTGTGTCACGTCATAACGTATAACGTCATATAGAATTGCGGTAAAACGTATAACGTCATATAGTATTGCGCAATGACGTATAACGTTATATTGTGTGACGTCATAACGTATAACGTCATATAGTATTGCGTCATTCCGAATGACGTCATATAATATTGCGTCATAAGGTATAACGGCACATAGTAATACGTCATAACGTATAACGTCATGTAGTATTAAGGTATAACGTATAACGTCACATAGTAATACGTCATAACGGATAACGTCATATAGTGTTGCGTCATAACGTATAGCGACACATAGTACTACGCCACAACGGATGACGGCATATAGAATTACGTCATTACGTATAACGTTATATAGAATTACGTCATAACGTATAGCACTATATTGTATAGCGTCATAACGTATAACGTCACATAGTTCTACGTCAGAACGGATGACGTCATATAGAATTACGCCATGACGTATAACGTCAAATAGTAATACGCCATGACGTATAGCGCTATATTGTATTGCGTCATAACGGATAACGTCTCATAGTATTGTGTCATTCCGAATGACGTCATATAATATTGCGTCATAACGTATAACGTCACATAGTAATACGCCATAACGTATAACGTCATATAGTATTGCGTCATGACGAACAACGTTATATTTTAATGTGTAATAACGTATAACGTAACATAGTAATACGCCATAACGTATAACGTCATATAGTATTGCGTCATTCCGAATGACGTCATATAATATTGCGCCATGACGTATAACGTCATATAGTATTACGTCATAACGTATAACGTCATATAGTATTGTGTCATGACGTTCAACGTTATATGTTATTATGTAATAACGTATAACGTCACAAAGTTATTCGTCATAACGTATAGCGCTATATTGTATTGCGCCATAACGTATAACGTCACATAGTATTACGTCATAACGTATGACGTCATATAGTATTGCGTCATAACGTATAACGTCACATAGAACTAAGCCACAACGAATGACGTCATATAGAATAACGTCATATAGAATTACGTCATAAAGCACAACGTCACATAGTAATACGTCATAACGTATAATGTCATGTAGTATTGAGGTATAACGTATAAAGTCATATAGTATTGCGCCATGGCGTATAACGTCATATAGTATTACGTCATAACGTATAACGGCTTATAGTATTGCGTCATTCCGATTGACGTCATATAATATTGCGTCATAACGTATAACGTAACATATTAATACGCCATAACGTATAACGTCATATGGAATTACGGTTTAACGTATACCATCACATAGTTATACGTCTTAACATATAGCGCTATATAGTATAGCGTCATAACGTATAACGTCACATAGTACTACGTCATAACGGATGACGTCATATAGTATTGCGTCATAACGTATAACGTCACATAGTATTGCGTCATGACGTACAACGTTTCAGAGTATTACGTCATAACGTATAACGTCATATATAATTATCTCATAACGTATAACATCACATAGTAATACGTCATAACGTAGAAAGTCATGTAGTATTGCGTCATGACGTATAATGTCATGTAGTATTAAGGTATAACGTATAACGTCACATAGTAATACGCCATAACGTATAACGTCATATAGTATTGCGTCATTCCGAATGACGTCATATAATATTGCGCCATGACGTATAACGTCATATAGTATTACGTCATAACGTATAACGTCATATAGTATTGTGTCATGACGTTCAACGTTATATGTTATTGTGTAATTATGTATAACGTCACATAGTAATACGTCATATCGTATAGCGCTATATTGTATTGCGTCATAACGGATAACGTCACATAGTATTGCGTCATTCCGAATGACGTCATATAGTCTTCCGCCATGACGTATAACGTCATATTGAATTACGTCATAACGTATAATGTCATGTAGTATTAAGGTATAGCGTATATCGTCCCATAGTAACACGTCATGACGTATAACGTTAAATTGTGTTACGTCATAACGTATAACGTCATATAGAATTACGGAAAAACGTATAACGTCATATAGTATTGCGCCATGACGTACAACGTCATATAATATTGCGTCATAACGTATAACTTCACATAGTATTACGTCATAACGTATAACGGCTTATAGTATTGCGTCATTCCGATTGACGTCATATAATATTGCGTCATAACGTATAACGTCACATATTAATACGCCATAACGTATAACGTCATATGGAATTACGGTTTAACGTATACCATCACATAGTTATACGTCTTAACATATAGCGCTATACAGAATATCGTCATAACGTATAACGTCATATAGTATTGCGTCATGACGTATAACGTCATATTAAATTACGTCATAACGTATAACGTCACATAGTTCAACGTCAGAACGGATGACGTCATATAGATTTACGCCATGACGTATAACGTCACATAGTAATACGTCATAACGTGTAGCGCTATATTGTATTGCGTCATAACGCATAACGTCACATAGTATTGCGTCATTCCGAATGACGTCACATAATATTGCGTCATAACGTATAACGTCAGATAGTAATACGCCATAACGTATAATGGCATATAGTATTGCGTCATTCCGAATGACGTCATATAATATTGCGCCATGACGTATAACGTCATATAGTATTACGTCATTACATATAACGTCGTATAGTATTGTGTCATGACGTTCAACGTTATATGTTATTGTGTAATAACGTATAACGTCACAAAGTAATTCGTCATAACGTATAGCGCTATATCGTATTGCGCCATAACGTATAACGTCACATAGTATTACGTCATAACGTATGACGGCATATAGTATTGCGTCTTAACGTATAACGTCACATAGAAGTAAGCCACAACGAATGACGTCATATAGAATGACGTCATGACGTATAACGTCATATAGAATTACGTCATAAAGCACAACGTCACATAGTAATACGTCATAACGTATAATGTCATGTAGTATTAATTTATAACGTATAACGTCACATAGTAATACGTCATAACCTATAGCGCTGTATTGTATTGCGTCATAACGGATAACGTCACATAGTATTGCATCATTCCGAATGACGTCATACAATATTGCGTCATAACGTATAACGTCACATAGTATTACTTCGTAACGGACGATATCATATAGTATTACGTCATGACGTATAACGTCATATAGAATATCGTCATAACGTATAACGTCACATAGCAGTACGTCATAACGTATAATGTCATGTAGTATTAATTTATAACGTATAACGTCATATAGTATTACGTCATAACGTATAACGTCATATAGTATTGTGTCATGACATTCAACATTATATGTTATTGTGTAATAACGTATAACGTCACAAAGTAATTCGTCATAACGTATAGCGCTATATTGTATTGCGCCATAACGTATAACGTCACATAGTATTACGTCATAACGTATGACGTCATATAGGATTGCGTCATAACGTATAACGTCACATAGAACTAAGCCACAACGAATGACGTCATATAGAATAACGTCAAGACGTATAACGTCATATAGAATTACGGTACAACGTATAACGTCATATAGTATTACGCCATGGCGTATAACGTCATATAGTATTACGTCATAACGTATAACGGCTTATAGTATTGCGTCATTCCGATTGACGTCATATAATATTGCGTCATAACGTATAACGTCACATATTAATACGCCATAACGTATAACGTCATATGGAATTACGGTTTAACGTATACCGTCACATAGTTATACGTCTTAACATATAGCGCTATACTGAATAGCGTCATAACGTATAACGTCATATAGTATTGCGTCATTCCGAATGACGTCATATAATATTGCGCCATGACGTATAACGTCATATAGTATTACGTCATAACGTATAACGTCATATAGTATTGTGTCATGACGTTCAACGTTATATGTTATTGTGTAATTATGTATAACGTCACATAGTAATACGTCATATCGTATAGCGCTATATTGTATTGCGTCATAACGGATAACGTCACATAGTATTGCGTCATTCCGAATGACGTCATATAGTCTTCCGCCATGACGTATAACGTCATATTGAATTACGTCATAACGTATAATGTCATGTAGTATTAAGGTATAACGTATATCGTCCCATAGTAACACGTCATGACGTATAACGTTAAATTGTGTTACGTCATAACGTATAACGTCATATAGAATTACGGAAAAACGTATAACGTCATATAGTATTGCGCCATGACGTACAACGTCATATAATATTGCGTCATAACGTATAACTTCACATAGTATTACGTCATAACGTATAACGGCTTATAGTATTGCGTCATTCCGATTGACGTCATATAATATTGCGTCATAACGTATAACGTCACATATTAATACGCCATAACGTATAACGTCATATGGAATTACGGTTTAACGTATACCATCACATAGTTATACGTCTTAACATATAGCGCTATACAGAATATCGTCATAACGTATAACGTCATATAGTATTGCGTCATGACGTATAACGTCATATTAAATTACGTCATAACGTATAACGTCACATAGTTCTACGTCAGAACGGATGACGTCATATAGATTTACGCCATGACGTATAACGTCACATAGTAATACGTCATAACGTGTAGCGCTATATTGTATTGCGTCATAACGCATAACGTCACATAGTATTGCGTCATTCCGAATGACGTCACATAATATTGCGTCATAACGTATAACGTCAGATAGTAATACGCCATAACGTATAATGGCATATAGTATTGCGTCATTCCGAATGTCGTCATATAATATTGCGCCATGACGTATAACGTCATATAGTATTACGTCATTACATATAACGTCGTATAGTATTGTGTCATGACGTTCAACGTTATATGTTATTGTGTAATAACGTATAACGTCACAAAGTAATTCGTCATAACGTATAGCGCTATATCGTATTGCGCCATAACGTATAACGTCACATAGTATTACGTCATAACGTATGACGGCATATAGTATTGCGTCTTAACGTATAACGTCACATAGAAGTAAGCCACAACGAATGACGTCATATAGAATGACGTCATGACGTATAACGTCATATAGAATTACGTCATAAAGCACAACGTCACATAGTAATACGTCATAACGTATAATGTCATGTAGTATTAATTTATAACGTATAACGTCACATAGTAATACGTCATAACCTATAGCGCTGTATTGTATTGCGTCATAACGGATAACGTCACATAGTATTGCATCATTCCGAATGACGTCATACAATATTGCGTCATAACGTATAACGTCACATAGTATTACTTCGTAACGGACGATATCATATAGTATTACGTCATGACGTATAACGTCATATAGAATATCGTCATAACGTATAACGTCACATAGCAGTACGTCATAACGTATAATGTCATGTAGTATTAATTTATAACGTATAACGTCATATAGTATTACGTCATAACGTATAACGTCATATAGTATTGTGTCATGACATTCAACATTATATGTTATTGTGTAATAACGTATAACGTCACAAAGTAATTCGTCATAACGTATAGCGCTATATTGTATTGCGCCATAACGTATAACGTCACATAGTATTACGTCATAACGTATGACGTCATATAGGATTGCGTCATAACGTATAACGTCACATAGAACTAAGCCACAACGAATGACGTCATATAGAATAACGTCAAGACGTATAACGTCATATAGAATTACGGTACAACGTATAACGTCATATAGTATTACGCCATGGCGTATAACGTCATATAGTATTACGTCATAACGTATAACGGCTTATAGTATTGCGTCATTCCGATTGACGTCATATAATATTGCGTCATAACGTATAACGTCACATATTAATACGCCATAACGTATAACGTCATATGGAATTACGGTTTAACGTATACCGTCACATAGTTATACGTCTTAACATATAGCGCTATACTGAATAGCGTCATAACGTATAACGTCATATAGTATTGCGTCATGACGTACAACGTTTCAGAGTATTACGTCATAACGTATAACGTCATATATAATTATCTCATAACGTATAACATCACATAGTAATACGTCATAACGTAGAATGTCATGTAGTATTGCGTCATGACGTATAACGTGATATAGAGTTACGTCATAACGTATAACGTTATATGGTATAACGTTATATGGTATAACGTAATAATGTTGAACGTTGTACAGTATTAAGGAATAACGTATAACGTCACATAGTATTACTTCGTAACGGATGATGTCATATAGTATTACGTCATGACGTATAACGTCATATAGAATAACGTCATAACGTATAACGTCACATAGTAATACGCCATAACGTATAATGTCATGTAGTATTCCGCCATGACGTATAACGTCATATTGAATTACGTCATAACGTATAACGTCATATTAAATTACGTCATAACGTATAACGTCACATAGTTCTACGTCAGAACGGATGACGTCATATAGATTTACGCCATGACGTATAACGTCACATAGTAATACGTCATAACGTATAGCGCTATATTGTATTGCGTCATAACGCATAACGTCACATAGTATTGCGTCATCCCGAATGGCGTCACATAATATTGCGTCATAACGTATAACGTCAGATAGTAATACGCCATAACGTATAATGGCATATAGTATTGCGTCATTCCGAATGACGTCATATAATATTGCGCCATGACGTATAACGTCATATAGTATTACGTCATAACATATAACGTCGTATAGTATTGTGTCATGACGTTCAACGTTATATGTTATTGTGTAATAACGTATAACGTCACAAAGTAATTCGTCATAACGTATAGCGCTATATCGTATTGCGCCATAACGTATAACGTCACATAGAATTACGTCATAACGTATGACGGCATATAGTATTGCGTCATAACGTATAACGTCACATAGAAGTAAGCCACAACGAATGACGTCATATAGAATAACGTCATGACGTATAACGTCATATAGAATTAAGTCATAAAGCACAACGTCACATAGTAATACGTCATAACGTATAATGTCATGTAGTATTAAGGTATAACGTATAACGTCACACAGTTTCACGTCATGACGTATAACGTTAAATTGTGTGACGTCATAACGTATAACGTCATATAGAATTACGGTAAAACGTATAACGTCATATAGTATTGCGCCATGACGTATAACGTTATATTGAGTGACGTCATAACGTATAACGTCACATAGTAATACGTCATAACGGATGACGTCATATAGTGTTGCGTCATAACGTATAGCGACACATAGTACTACGCCACAACGGATGACGGCATATAGAATTACGTCATGACGTATAACGTCACATAGTATTACGTCATAACGTATAGCGCTATATTGTATAGCGTCATAACGTATAACGTCACATAGCACTACGTCATAACGGATGACGTCATATAGTATTGCGTCATAACATATAACGTCATATAGTAATGCGTCATGACGTACAACGTTTCAGAGTATTACGTCATAACGTATGACGTCATATAGTATTGCGTCATAACGTATAACGTCACATAGAACTAAGCCACAACGAATGACTTCATATAGAATAACGTCATGACGTATAACGTCATATAGAATTACGTCATAAAGCAGAACGTCACATAGTAATACGTCATAACGTTTAATGTCATGTAGTATTAAGGTATAACGTATAACGTCACACAGTAATACGTCATGATGTATAACGTTATATTGTGTGACGTCGTAACGTATAACGTCATATAGAATTACGGTACAACGTATAACGTCATATAGTATTGCGCCATGACGTATAACGTTATATGGTATTGCGTAATAACGTGTAACGTCATATAATATTGCGTCAGAACGGATGACGTCATAAAGAATTACGTCATGACGTGTAACGTTATATGGTATTGCGTAATAACGCATAACGACACATAGTACTACGCCACAACGGATGACGTACTACAGAATTACCTCATAACGTATAACATCACATAGTAATACGTCATAACGTAGAATGTCATGTAGTATTGCGTCATGACGTATAACGTCATATAGTATTGCGTCATGACGTACAACGTTTCAGAGTATTACGTCATAACGTATAACGTCATATATAATTATCTCATAACGTATAACATCACATAGTAATACGTCATAACGTAGAATGTCATGTAGTATTGCGTCATGACGTATAACGTGATATAGAGTTACGTCATAACGTATAACGTTATATGGTATAACGTTATATGGTATAACGTAATAATGTTGAACGTTGTACAGTATTAAGGAATAACGTATAACGTCACATAGTATTACTTCGTAACGGATGATGTCATATAGTATTACGTCATGACGTATAACGTCATATAGAATATCGTCATAACGTATAACGTCACATAGTAATACGCCATAACGTATAATATCATGTAGTATTCCGCCATGACGTATAACGTCATATTGAATTATGTCATAACGTATAACGTCATATGAAATTACGTCATAACGTATAACGTCACATAGTTCTACGTCAGAACGGATGACGTCATATAGAATTACGCCATGACGTATAACGTAACATAGTAATACGCCATAACGTATAGCGCTATATTGTATTGCGCCATAACGTATAACGTCACATAGAACTAAGCCACAACGAATGACGTCATATAGAATAACGTCATATAGAATTACGTCATAACGTACAACGTCACATAGTAATACGTCATAACGTATAATGTCATGTAGTATTAAGGTATAACGTATAACGTCACATAGTATTACGTCATAACGTATGACGGCATATAGTATTGCGTCTTAACGTATAACGTCACATAGAAGTAAGCCACAACGAATGACGTCATATAGAATGACGTCATGACGTATAACGTCATATAGAATTACGTCATAAAGCACAACGTCACATAGTAATACGTCATAACGTATAATGTCATGTAGTATTAATTTATAACGTATAACGTCACATAGTAATACGTCATAACCTATAGCGCTGTATTGTATTGCGTCATAACGGATAACGTCACATAGTATTGCATCATTCCGAATGACGTCATACAATATTGCGTCATAACGTATAACGTCACATAGTATTACTTCGTAACGGACGATATCATATAGTATTACGTCATGACGTATAACGTCATATAGAATATCGTCATAACGTATAACGTCACATAGCAGTACGTCATAATGTATAATGTCATGTAGTATTAATTTATAACGTATAACGTCATATAGTATTACGTCATAACGTATAACGTCATATAGTATTGTGTCATGACATTCAACATTATATGTTATTGTGTAATAACGTATAACGTCACAAAGTAATTCGTCATAACGTATAGCGCTATATTGTATTGCGCCATAACGTATAACGTCACATAGTATTACGTCATAACGTATGACGTCATATAGGATTGCGTCATAACGTATAACGTCACATAGAACTAAGCCACAACGAATGACGTCATATAGAATAACGTCAAGACGTATAACGTCATATAGAATTACGGTACAACGTATAACGTCATATAGTATTACGCCATGGCGTATAACGTCATATAGTATTACGTCATAACGTATAACGGCTTATAGTATTGCGTCATTCCGATTGACGTCATATAATATTGCGTCATAACGTATAACGTCACATATTAATACGCCATAACGTATAACGTCATATGGAATTACGGTTTAACGTATACCGTCACATAGTTATACGTCTTAACATATAGCGCTATACTGAATAGCGTCATAACGTATAACGTCATATAGTATTGCGTCATGACGTACAACGTTTCAGAGTATTACGTCATAACGTATAACGTCATATATAATTATCTCATAACGTATAACATCACATAGTAATACGTCATAACGTAGAATGTCATGTAGTATTGCGTCATGACGTATAACGTGATATAGAGTTACGTCATAACGTATAACGTTATATGGTATAACGTTATATGGTATAACGTAATAATGTTGAACGTTGTACAGTATTAAGGAATAACGTATAACGTCACATAGTATTACTTCGTAACGGATGATGTCATATAGTATTACGTCATGACGTATAACGTCATATAGAATAACGTCATAACGTATAACGTCACATAGTAATACGCCATAACGTATAATGTCATGTAGTATTCCGCCATGACGTATAACGTCATATTGAATTACGTCATAACGTATAACGTCATATTAAATTACGTCATAACGTATAACGTCACATAGTTCTACGTCAGAACGGATGACGTCATATAGATTTACGCCATGACGTATAACGTCACATAGTAATACGTCATAACGTATAGCGCTATATTGTATTGCGTCATAACGCATAACGTCACATAGTATTGCGTCATCCCGAATGACGTCACATAATATTGCGTCATAACGTATAACGTCAGATAGTAATACGCCATAACGTATAATGGCATATAGTATTGCGTCATTCCGAATGACGTCATATAATATTGCGCCATGACGTATAACGTCATATAGTATTACGTCATAACATATAACGTCGTATAGTATTGTGTCATGACGTTCAACGTTGTATGTTATTGTGTAATAACGTATAACGTCACAAAGTAATTCGTCATAACGTATAGCGCTATATCGTATTGCGCCATAACGTATAACGTCACATAGAATTACGTCATAACGTATGACGGCATATAGTATTGCGTCATAACGTATAACGTCACATAGAAGTAAGCCACAACGAATGACGTCATATAGAATAACGTCATGACGTATAACGTCATATAGAATTAAGTCATAAAGCACAACGTCACATAGTAATACGTCATAACGTATAATGTCATGTAGTATTAAGGTATAACGTATAACGTCACACAGTTTCACGTCATGACGTATAACGTTAAATTGTGTGACGTCATAACGTATAACGTCATATAGAATTACGGTAAAACGTATAACGTCATATAGTATTGCGCCATGACGTATAACGTTATATTGAGTGACGTCATAACGTATAACGTCACATAGTAATACGTCATAACGGATGACGTCATATAGTGTTGCGTCATAACGTATAGCGACACATAGTACTACGCCACAACGGATGACGGCATATAGAATTACGTCATGACGTATAACGTCACATAGTATTACGTCATAACGTATAGCGCTATATTGTATAGCGTCATAACGTATAACGTCACATAGCACTACGTCATAACGGATGACGTCATATAGTATTGCGTCATAACATATAACGTCATATAGTAATGCGTCATGACGTACAACGTTTCAGAGTATTACGTCATAACGTATGACGTCATATAGTATTGCGTCATAACGTATAACGTCACATAGAACTAAGCCACAACGAATGACTTCATATAGAATAACGTCATGACGTATAACGTCATATAGAATTACGTCATAAAGCAGAACGTCACATAGTAATACGTCATAACGTTTAATGTCATGTAGTATTAAGGTATAACGTATAACGTCACACAGTAATACGTCATGATGTATAACGTTATATTGTGTGACGTCGTAACGTATAACGTCATATAGAATTACGGTACAACGTATAACGTCATATAGTATTGCGCCATGACGTATAACGTTATATGGTATTGCGTAATAACGTGTAACGTCATATAATATTGCGTCAGAACGGATGACGTCATAAAGAATTACGTCATGACGTGTAACGTTATATGGTATTGCGTAATAACGCATAACGACACATAGTACTACGCCACAACGGATGACGTACTACAGAATTACCTCATAACGTATAACATCACATAGTAATACGTCATAACGTAGAATGTCATGTAGTATTGCGTCATGACGTATAACGTCATATAGTATTGCGTCATGACGTACAACGTTTCAGAGTATTACGTCATAACGTATAACGTCATATATAATTATCTCATAACGTATAACATCACATAGTAATACGTCATAACGTAGAATGTCATGTAGTATTGCGTCATGACGTATAACGTGATATAGAGTTACGTCATAACGTATAACGTTATATGGTATAACGTTATATGGTATAACGTAATAATGTTGAACGTTGTACAGTATTAAGGAATAACGTATAACGTCACATAGTATTACTTCGTAACGGATGATGTCATATAGTATTACGTCATGACGTATAACGTCATATAGAATATCGTCATAACGTATAACGTCACATAGTAATACGCCATAACGTATAATATCATGTAGTATTCCGCCATGACGTATAACGTCATATTGAATTATGTCATAACGTATAACGTCATATGAAATTACGTCATAACGTATAACGTCACATAGTTCTACGTCAGAACGGATGACGTCATATAGAATTACGCCATGACGTATAACGTAACATAGTAATACGCCATAACGTATAGCGCTATATTGTATTGCGCCATAACGTATAACGTCACATAGAACTAAGCCACAACGAATGACGTCATATAGAATAACGTCATATAGAATTACGTCATAACGTACAACGTCACATAGTAATACGTCATAACGTATAATGTCATGTAGTATTAAGGTATAACGTATAACGTCACATAGTAACACGTCATGACGTATAACGTTATATTGTGTGACGTCATAACGTATAACGTCACATAGTAATACGTCATAACGTATAGCGCTATATTGTATAGCGTCATAACGTATAGCGTCACATAGTCACATAGAATTACGTCATGACGTATAACGTCGTACAGAATTACGTCATAACGCACAACGTCACAGAGTAATACGCCATAACGTACAATGTCATGTAGTACTAAGGTATAACGTATAACGTCACATAGTAATACGTCATAACGTATAGCGCTATGTAGTATGGCATCATAACGTATAACGTCACATAGTAATACGCCATGACGTATAGCGCTATATTGTATTGCGTCATAACGGATAACGTCTCATAGTATTGTGTCATTCCGAATGACGTCATATAATATTGCGTCATAACGTATAACGTCACATAGTAATACGCCATAACGTATAACGTCATATAGTATTGCGTCATGACGAACAACGTTATATTTTAATGTGTAATAACGTATAACGTAACATAGTAATACGCCATAACGTATAACGTCATATAGTATTGCGTCATTCCGAATGACGTCATATAATATTGCGCCATGACGTATAACGTCATATAGTATTACGTCATAACGTATAACATCATATAGTATTGTGTCATGACGTTCAACGTTATATGTTATTGTGTAATAACGTATAACGTCACAAAGTAATTCGTCATAACGTATAGCGCTATATTGTATTGCGCCATAACGTATAACGTCACATAGTATTACGTCATAACGTATGACGTCATATAGTATTGCGACATAACGTATAACGTCACATAGAACTAAGCCACAACGAATGACGTCATATAGAATAACGTCATATAGAATTACGTCGTAAAGCACAACGTCACATAGTAATACGTCATAACGTATAATGTCATGTAGTATTGAGGTATAACGTATAAAGTTATATAGTATTGCGCCATGGCGTATAACGTCATATAGTATTACGTCATAACGTATAACGGCTTATAGTATTGCGTCATTCCGATTGACGTCACATAATATTGCGTCATAACGTATAACGTCACATATTAATACGCCATAACGTATAACGTCATATGGAATTACGGTTTAACGTATACCATCACATAGTTATACGTCTTAACATATAGCGCTATATAGTATAGCGTCATAACGTATAACATCACATAGTACTACGTCATAACGGATGACGTCATATAGTATTGTGTCATAACGTATAACGTCATATAGTATTGCGTCATGACGTATAACGTCATATTGAATTACGTCATAACGTATAACGTCATATTGAATTACGTCATAACGTATAACGTCACACAGTTCTACGTCAGAACGGATGACGTCATATAGAATTACGCCATGACGTATAACGTCATATTGAATTACGTCATAACGTATAACGTCATATAGTATTGTGTCATGACGTTCAACGTTATATGTTATTGTGTAATAACGTATAACGTCACATAGTAATACGTCATAACGTATAGCGCTATATTGTATTGCGTCATAACGGATAACGTCACATAGTATTGCATCATTCCGAATGACGTCATATAGTATTCCGCCATGACGTATAACGACATATTGAATTACGTCATAACATATAATGTCATGTAGTATTAAGGTATAACGTATATCGTCCCATAGTAACACGTCATGACGTATAACGTTAAATTGTGTTACGTCATAACGTATAACGTCATATAGAATTACGGTAAAACGTATAACGTCATATAGTATTGCGCCATGACGTACAACGTAATATAATATTGCGTCATAACGTATAACTTCACATAGTAATACGCCATAACGTATCACGGCATATAGTATTGTGTCATTCCGAATGACGACATATAATATTGCGTCATAACGTACAACGTCACATAGTAATACGTCATAACGTATAGCGCTATATTGTATTGCCTCATAACGGATAACGTCACATAGTGTTGCGTCATTGCGAATGACGTCATATAGTATTCCGTCATGACGTATAACGTCATATTGAATTACGTCATAACGTATAACGTCATATTGAATTACGTCATAACGTATAACGTCACACAGTTCTACGTCAGAACGGATGACGTCATATAGAATTACGCCATGACGTATAACGTCATATTGAATTACGTCATAACGTATAACGTCATATTAAATTACGTCATAACGTATAACGTCACATAGTTCTACGTCAGAACGGATGACGTCATATAGATTTACGCCATGACGTATAACGTCACATAGTAATACGTCATAACTTATAGCGCTATATTGTATTGCGTCATAACGCATAACGTCATATAGTATTGCGTCATTCCGAATGACGTCATATAATATTGCGTCATAACGTATAACGTCACATAGTAATACGCCATAACGTATAATGGCATATAGTATTGCGTCATTCCGAATGACGTCATATAATATTGCACCATGACGTATAACGTCATATAGTATTACGTCATAACGTATAACGTCGTATAGTATTGTGTCATGACGTTCAACGTTATATGTTATTGTGTAATAACGTATAACGTCACAAAGTAATTCGTCATAACGTATAGCGCTATATTGTATTGCGCCATAACGTATAACGTCACATAGTATTACGTCATAACGTATGACGTCATATAGTATTGCGTCATAACGTATAACGTCACATAGAACTATGCCACAACGAATGACGTCATATAGAATAACGTCATGACGTATAACGTAATATAGAATTACGTCATAAAGCACAACGTCACATAGTAATACGTCATAACGTATAATGTCATGTAGTATTAAGGTATAACGTATAACGTCACGCAGTTTCACGTCATGACGTATAACGTTAAATTGTGTGACGTCATAACGTATAACGTCATATAGAATTACGGTAAAACGTATAACGTCATATAGTATTGCGCCATGACGTATAACGTTATATTGAGTGACGTCATAACGTATAACGTCATATAGTATTGCGTCATTCCGAATGACGTCATATAATATTGCGTCATAAGGTATAACGTCACATAGTAATACGTCATAGCGTATAACGTCATGTAGTATTAAGGTATAACGTATAACGTCACATAGTAATACGTCATAACGGATGACGTCATATAGTGTTGCGTCATAACGTATAGCGACACATAGTACTACGCCACAACGGATGACGGCATATAGAATTACATCATTACGTATAACGTTATATAGAATTACGTCATAACGTATAGCACTATATTGTATAGCGTCATAACGTATAACGTCACATAGTACGACGTCATAACGGATGACTTCATATAGTATTACGTCATAACGTATAACGTCACATAGTATTACGTCATAACGTATAGCGCTATATTGTATAGCGTCATAACGTTCAACGTCACATAGTACTACGTCATAACGGATGACGTCATATAGTATTGCGTCATAACATATAACGTCATATAGTATTGCGTCATGACGTACAACGTTATATGGTATTGCGTAATAACGTGTAACGTCATATAACATTGCGTCAGAACGGATGACGTCATAAAGAATTACGTCATGACGTGTAACGTTATACGGTATTGCGTAATAACTCATAACGTCACATAGTACTACGTCACAACGGATGATGTACTACAGAATTACCTCATAACGTATAACATCACATAGTAATACGTCATAACGTAGAATGTCATGTAGTATTGCGTCATGACGTATAACGTTATATAGAGTTACGTCATAACGTATAACGTTATATGGTATAACGTAATAATGTTGAGCGTTGTACAGTATTAAGGTAGAACGTATAACGTCACATAGTAATACGTCATAACGTATAGCGCTGTATTGTATTGCGTCATAACGGATAACGTCACATAGTATTGCCTCATTCCGAATGACGTCATACAATATTGCGTCATAACGTATAACGTCACATAGTATTACTTCGTAACGGATGATATCATATAGTATTACGTCATGACGTATAACGTCATATAGAATATCGTCATAACGTATAACGTCACATAGCAATACGTCATAACGTATAATGTCATGTAGTATTAATTTATAACGTATAACGTCATATAGTATTACGTCATAACGTATAACGTCATATAGTATTGTGTCATGACGTTCAACGTTATATGTTATTGTGTAATAACGTATAACGTCTCAAAGTAATTCGTCATAACGTATAGCGCTATATTGTATTGCGCCATAACGTATAACGTCACATAGTATTACGTCATAACGTATGACGTCATATAGGATTGCGTCATAACGTATAACGTCACATAGAACTAAGCCACAACGAATGACGTCATATAGAATAACGTCAAGACGTATAACGTCATATAGAATTACGGTACAACGTATAACGTCATATAGTATTGCGCCATGGCGTATAACGTCATATAGTATTACGTCATAACGTATAACGGCTTATAGTATTGCGTCATTCCGATTGACGTCATATAATATTGCGTCATAACGTATAACGTCACATATTAATACGCCATAACGTATAACGTCATATGGAATTACGGTTTAACGTATACCATCACATAGTTATACGTCGTAACATATAGCGCTATACAGAATAGCGTCATAACGTATAACGTCATATAGTATTGCGTCATGACGTACAACGTTTCAGAGTATTACGTCATAACGTATAACGTCATATATAATTATCTCATAACGTATAACATCACATAGTAATACGTCATACCGTAGAAAGTCATGTAGTATTGCGTCATGACGTATAACGTGATATAGAGTTACGTCATAACGTATAACGTTATATGGTATAACGTTATATGGTATAACGTAATAATGTTGAACGTTGTACAGTATTCAGGAATAACGTATAACGTCACATAGTATTACTTCGTAACGGATGATGTCATATAGTATTACGTCATGACGTATAACGTCATATGGAATAACGTCATAACGTATAACGTCACATAGTAATACGCCATAACGTATAATGTCATGTAGTATTCCGCCATGACGTATAACGTCATATTGAATTACGTCATAACGTATAACGTCATATTAAATTACGTCATAACGTATAACGTCACATAGTAATACGCCATGACGTATAGCGCTATATTGTATTGCGTCATAACGGATAACGTCTCATAGTATTGTGTCATTCCGAATGACGTCATATAATATTGCGTCATAACGTATAACGTCACATAGTAATACGCCATAACGTATAACGTCATATAGTATTGCGTCATGACGAACAACGTTATATTTTAATGTGTAATAACGTATAACGTAACATAGTAATACGCCATAACGTATAACGTCATATAGTATTGCGTCATTCCGAATGACGTCATATAATATTGCGCCATGACGTATAACGTCATATAGTATTACGTCATAACGTATAACGTCATATAGTATTGTGTCATGACGTTCAACGTTATATGTTATTGTGTAATAACGTATAACGTCACAAAGTAATTCGTCATAACGTATAGCGCTATATTGTATTGCGCCATAACGTATAACGTCACATAGTATTACGTCATAACGTATGACGTCATATAGTATTGCGTCATAACGTATGACGTCACATAGAACTAAGCCACAACGAATGACGTCATATAGAATAACGTCATATAGAATTACGTCATATAGCACAACGTCACATAGTAATACGTCATAACGTATAATGTCATGTAGTATTGAGGTATAACGTATAAAGTCATATAGTATTGCGCCATGGCGTATAACGTCATATAGTATTACGTCATAACGTATAACGGCTTATAGTATTGCGTCATTCCGATTGACGTCATATAATATTGCGTCATAACGTATAACGTCACATATTAATACGCCATAACGTATAACGTCATATGGAATTACGGTTTAACGTATACCATCACATAGTTATACGTCTTAACATATAGCGGTATATAGTATAGCGTCATAACGTATAACGTCACATAGTACTACGTCATAACGGATGACGTCATATAGTATTGCGTCATAACGTATAACGTCATATAGTATTGCGTCATGACGAACAACGTTATACTTTAATGTGTAATAACGTATAACGTAACATAGTAATACGCCATAACGTATAACGTCATATAGTATTGCGTCATTCCGAATGACGTCATATAATATTGCGCCATGACGTATAACGTCATATAGTATTACGTCATAACGTATAACGTCATATAGTATTGTGTCATGACGTTCAACGTTATATGTTATTGTGTAATAACGTATAACGTCACATAGTAATACGTCATAACGTATAGCGCTATATTGTATTGCGTCATAACGGACAACGTCACATAGTATTGCATCATTCCGAATGACGTCATATAGTATTCCGCCATGACGTATAACGACATATTGAATTACGTCATAACGTATAATGTCATGTAGTATTAAGGTATAACGTATATCGTCCCATAGTAACACGTCATGACGTATAACGTTAAATTGTGTTACGTCATAACGTATAACGTCATATAGAATTACGGTAAAACGTATAACGTCATATAGTATTGCGCCATGACGTACAACGTCATATAATATTGCGTCATAACGTATAACTTCACATAGTAATACGCCATAACGTATCACGGCATATAGTATTGTGTCATTCCGAATGACGACATATAATATTGCGTCATAACGTACAACGTCACATAGTAATACGTCATAACGTATAGCGCTATATTGTATTGCCTCATAACGGATAACGTCACATAGTATTGCGTCATTGCGAATGACGTCATATAGTATTCCGTCATGACGTATAACGTCATATTGAATTACGTCATAGCGTATAACGTCATATTGAATTACGTCATAACGTATAACGTCACACAGTTCTACGTCAGAACGGATGACGTCATGTAGAATTACGCCATGACGTATAACGTCATATTGAATTACGTCATAACGTATAACGTCATATTAAATTACGTCATAACGTATAACGTCACATAGTTCTACGTCAGAACGGATGACGTCATATAGATTTACGCCATGACGTATAACGTCACATAGTAATACGTCATAACTTATAGCGCTATATTGTATTGCGCCATAACGTATAACGTCACATAGTATTACGTCATAACGTATGACGTCATATAGTATTGCGTCATAACGTATAACGTCACATAGAACTATGCCACAACGAATGACGTCATATAGAATAACGTCATGACGTATAACGTAATATAGAATTACGTCATAAAGCACAACGTCACATAGTAATACGTCATAACGTATAATGTCATGTAGTATTAAGGTATAACGTATAACGTCACGCAGTTTCACGTCATGACGTATAACGTTAAATTGTGTGACGTCATAACGTATAAGGTCATATAGAATTACGGTAAAACGTATAACGTCATATAGTATTGCGCCATGACGTATAACGTTATATTGAGTGACGTCATAACGTATAACGTCATATAGTATTGCGTCATTCCGAATGACGTCATATAATATTGCGTCATAAGGTATAACGTCACATAGTAATACGTCATAACGTATAACGTCATGTAGTATTAAGGTATAACGTATAACGTCACATAGTAATACGTCATAACGGATGACGTCATATAGTGTTGCGTCATAACGTATAGCGACACATAGTACTACGCCACAACGGATGACGGCATATAGAATTACATCATTACGTATAACGTTATATAGAATTACGTCATAACGTATAGCACTATATTGTATAGCGTCATAACGTATAACGTCACATAGTACGACGTCATAACGGATGACTTCATATAGTATTACGTCATAACGTATAACGTCACATAGTATTACGTCATAACGTATAGCGCTATATTGTATAGCGTCATAACGTTCAACGTCACATAGTACTACGTCATAACGGATGACGTCATATAGTATTGCGTCATAACATATAACGTCATATAGTATTGCGTCATGACGTACAACGTTTCAGAGTATTACGTCATAACGTATGACGTCATATAGTATTGCGTCATAACGTATAACGTCACATAGAACTAAGCCACAACGAATGACGTCATATAGTATAACGTCATGACGTGTAACGTCATATAGAATTACGCCATAAAGCAGAACGTCGCATAGTAATACGTCATAACGTATAATGTCATGTAGTATTAAGGTATAACGTATAACGTCACACAGTAATACGTCATGATGTATAACGTTATATTGTGTGACGTCGTAACGTATAACGTCATATAGAATTACGGTACAACGTATAACGTCATATAGTATTGCGCCATGACGTATAACGTTATATGGTATTGCGTAATAACGTGTAACGTCATATAACATTGCGTCAGAACGGATGACGTCATAAAGAATTACGTCATGACGTGTAACGTTATACGGTATTGCGTAATAACGCATAACGTCACATAGTACTACGCCACAACGGATGACGCACTACAGAATTACCTCATAACGTATAACATCACATAGTAATACGTCATAACGTAGAATGTCATGTAGTATTGCGTCATGACGTATAACGTTATATAGAGTTACGTCATAACGTATAACGTTATATGGTATAACGTAATAATGTTGAGCGTTGTACAGTATTAAGGTAGAACGTATTACGTCACATAGTAATACGTCATAACGTATAATGTCATGTATTATTAATTTATAACGTATAACGTCACATAGTAATACGTCATAACGTATAGCGCTGTATTGTATTGCGTCATAACGGATAACGTCACATAGTATTGCATCATTCCGAATGACGTCATACAATATTGCGTCATAACGTATATCGTCACATAGTATTACTTCGTAACGGATGATATCATATAGTATTACGTCATGACGTATAACGTCATATAGAATATCGTCATAACGTATAACGTCACATAGCAATACGTCATAACGTATAATGTCATGTAGTATTAATTTATAACGTATATCGTCATATAGTATTACGTCATAACGTATAACGTCATATAGTATTGTGTCATGACGTTCAACGTTATATGTTATTGTGTAATAACGTATAACGTCTCAAAGTAATTCGTCATAACGTATAGCGCTATATTGTATTGCGCCATAACGTATAACGTCACATAGTATTACGTCATAAAGTATGACGTCATATAGGATTGCGTCATAACGTATAACGTCACATAGAACTAAGCCACAACGAATGACGTCATATAGAATAACGTCAAGACGTATAACGTCATATAGAATTACGGTACAACGTATAACGTCATATAGTATTGCGCCATGGCGTATAACGTCATATAGTATTACGACATAACGTATAACGGCTTATAGTATTGCGTCATTCCGATTGACGTCATATAATATTGCGTCATAACGTATAACGTCACATATTAATACGCCATAACGTATAACGTCATATGGAATTACGGTTTAACGTATACCATCACATAGTTATACGTCTTAACATATAGCGCTATACAGAATAGCGTCATAACGTATAACGTCATATAGTATTGCGTCATGACGTACAACGTTTCAGAGTATTACGTCATAACGTATAACGTCATATATAATTATCTCATAACGTATAACATCACATAGTAATACGTCATAACGTAGAATGTCATGTAGTATTGCGTCATGACGTATAACGTGATATAGAGTTACGTCATAACGTATAACGTTATATGGTATAACGTTATATGGTATAACGTAATAATGTTGAACGTTGTACAGTATTAAGGAATAACGTATAACGTCACATAGTAATACGCCATAACGTATAACGTCATATAGTATTGCGTCATGACGAACAACGTTATATTTTAATGTGTAATAACGTATAACGTAACATAGTAATACGCCATAACGTATAACGTCATATAGTATTGCGTCATTCCGAATGACGTCATATAATATTGCGCCATGACGTATAACGTCATATAGTATTACGTCATAACGTATAACGTCATATAGTATTGTGTCATGACGTTCAACGTTATATGTTATTGTGTAATAACGTATAACGTCACAAAGTAATTCGTCATAACGTATAGCGCTATATTGTATTTCGCCATAACGTATAACGTCACATAGTATTACGTCATAACGTATGACGTCATATAGTATTGCGTCATAACGTATAACGTCACATAGAACTAAGCCACAACGAATGACGTCATATAGAATAACGTCATATAGAATTACGTCATAAAGCACAACGTCACATAGTAATACGTCATAACGTATAATGTCATGTAGTATTGAGGTATAACGTATAAAGTCATATAGTATTGCGCCATCTCGTATAACGTCATATAGTATTACGTCATAACGTATAACGGCTTATAGTATTGCGTCATTCCGATTGACGTCATATAATATTGCGTCATAACGTATAACGTCACATATTAATACGCCATAACGTATAACGTCATATGGAATTACGGTTTAACGTATACCATCACATAGTTATACGTCTTAACATATAGCGCTATATAGTATAGCGTCATAACGCATAACGACACATAGTACTACGCCACAACGGATGACGTACTACAGAATTACGTCATGACGTATAACGTCATATAGTATTACGTCATGACGTACAACGCTCCAGAGTATTACGTCATAACTTATAACGTCACATAGTAATACGTCATAACGTATAGCGCTATATGGTATAGCGTCACAACGTGTAACGTCACATAGTACTACGTCATAACGGATGACGTCATATAGAATTACGTCATGACGTATAACGTCATACAGAATTACGTCATAACGCACAACGTCACAGAGTAATACGTCATAACGTATAATGTCATGTAGTATTAAGGTATAACGTATAACGTCACATAGTAATACGTCATGACGTATAACGTTATATTGTGTGACGTCATAACGTATAACGTCACATAGTAATACGTCATAACGTATAGCGCTATATTGTATAGCGTCATAACGTATAGCGTCACATAGTCACATAGAATTACGTCATGACGTATAACGTCGTACAGAATTACGTCATAACGCACAACGTCACAGAGTAATACGCCATAACGTACAATGTCATGTAGTACTAAGGTATAACGTATAACGTCACATAGTAATACGTCATAACATATAGCGCTATATGGTATTGCGTCATAACGTATAACGTCACATAGTAATACGTCATAACGTATAGCCCTATATTGTATTGCGTCATAACGGATAACGTCACATAGTATTGTGTCATTCCGAATGACGTCATATAATATTGCGTCATAACGTATAACGTCACATAGTAATACGCCATAACGTATAACGTCATATAGTATTGCGTCATGACGAACAACGTTATATTTTAATGTGTAATAACGTATAACGTAACATAGTAATACGCCATAACGTATAACGTCATATAGTATTGCGTCATTCCGAATGACGTCATATAATATTGCGCCATGACGTATAACGTCATATAGTATTGCGTCATAACGTATAACGTCTCATAGCACTAAGCCACAACGAATGACGTCATATAGAATAACGTCGTACAGAATTACGTCATAACGGACAACGTCACAGAGTAATACGCCATAACGTACAATGTCATGTAGTACTAAGGTATAACGTATAACGTCACATAGTAATACGTCATAACATATAGCGCTATATGGTATTGCGTCATAACGTATAACGTCACATAGTAATACGCCATAACGTATAACGTCATATAGTATTGCGTCATGACGAACAACGTTATATTTTAATGTGTAATAACGTATAACGTAACATAGTAATACGCCATAACGTATAACGTCATATAGTATTGCGTCATTCCGAATGACGTCATATAATATTGCGTCATAACGTATAACGTCACATATTAATACGCCATAACGTATAACGTCATATGGAATTACGGTTTAACGTATACCATCACATAGTGATACGTCTTAACATATAGCGCTATATAGTATAGCGTCATAAGGTATAACGTCACATAGTACTACGTCATAACGGATGACGTCATATAGTATTGCGTCATGACGAACGAAGTTATATTTTAATGTGTAATAACGTATAACGTAACAAGGTAATACGCCATAACGTATAATGTCATGTATTATTAATTTATAACGTATAACGTCACATAGTAATACCTCATAACGTATAGCGCTATATTGTATTGCCTCATAACGGATAACGTCACATAGTATTGCGTCATTCCGAATGACGTCATATAGTATTCCGTCATGACGTATAACGTCATATTGAATTACGTCATAACGTATAACGTCATATTGAATTACGTCATAACGTATAACGTCACATAGTTCTACGTCAGAACGGATGACGTCATATAGAATTACGTCATGACGTATAACGTCATACACAATTACGTCATAACGCACAACGTCACTGAGTTATACGTCATAACGTATAATGTCATGCAATATTAAGGTATAACGTATAACGTCACATAGTAATACGTCATGACGTATAACGTTGTATTGTGTGACGTCGTAACGTATAACGTCATATAGAATTACGGTACAACGTATAACGTCATATAGTATTGCGCCATGACGTATAACGTTATATGGTATTGCGTAATAACGTATAACGTCATATAATATTGTGTCAGAACGGATGACGTCATAAACAATTACGTCATGACGTGTAACGTTATATGGTATTGCGTAATAACGCATAACGACACATAGTACTACGTCATAACGGATGACGTCATATAGAATTACGTCATGACGTATAACGTCATACAGAATTACGTCATAACGTGCAACGTCACATAGTAATACGTCATAACGTATAATGTCATGTAGTATTAAGGTATAACGTATAACGTCACATAGTAATACGTCATGACGTATAACGTTATATTGTGTGACGTTGTCACACACTCAAGGAATCATCTGATTAGTAAATAAATAGACCGAACACTCTAAAGGCCACACCCGTTGAAACAATGGATTAACGAGACCCCCTCCAAAGGGACTAGATCCTCGGTAGAGCGACCTTCCAAAACGAGCGTAAATACAGTCTATTGTGATACTTCGAATCTATCCGTTGTAACCGTTACTCAGTTGGATTTTCTATAATAAATTTGATCTTTGCGTATCAAATTCTATTTTCTTCACCCTATTTGTGAAAGAATCGTTTCATTCGTGCCGCGGCGCGAGGATATCATTTGCGATTTGTTAATTTCGCGATCTTTTGTGCCTCCGACGTGACAAAATTGGCGAACCTGCCACGATCCATTCATCGCATCAAGGGGAAACTTCAAAGGGAAGTCTACGGATTCTACAGCGAAGGACCACGGTCACCTCTTTGATCAAAAGAAGGATCTACGAATCTCGGTAAGCTGGTTTTCGAATATTATCGAAATCCTAAACCCAAAATACGTTCTGAAGATAGTGACTCTTCCGAAAATATCGCGTCTATCGAGATGAATCCAACTGACATGAGTACGGTAAAGCAGAGCGAAATTGCGACTGTGATCGAACAACTTCAAATTCTTACTCACGAGTTCAGAAACCTTAAAAGTGATACAGATCAAAGTATTAAGAATATAATAGAATTCGTGGAAACTTGTGATAGAAGTCAGGCCAAAGAAATACGAGGCCTTGCAAAGGCTATGAAACTAAGGTACAACATCGAAACTGACCAAGTGCTCACGGCTTTAGCAATCGGTGTTGACCAAAGGAGCTCAGAAATTCAAAGTATCGAAACGAAAACAGTCCCTGTATCATCTGACGATTCAATGGAAGTAGACAATGAAAATTTATTCAGTACAGTTCCCGAGGAAATGGATCCTTTAGCATGTACTGACGATGATACATTTAAAAAATTAAACGATAACGAGCAGAGTGATATCTCTACTCCAAAAATAGGCTTACGGGTTAAACCCGTATCTGAACTTGTTTATGATGGATGGAAACTGGATTCCACTGAATCACCAAGAGTATCCCATAAGCGACGTAATAGTTCCCATGAATCAAATTCTGAAGATATAATTGCAAAACAAAATGATGAAGAAATAATAGGAGGTAAAAGAATAAAATTACGTGCGAAACGAATACCTGATAAGCAATTGCGAAAATCTGTGGAGGAAAATCGCGTTGTAACAATAAGTTCAGAAGACGAGGCTGTAAAATGTAGTCCTGAAAAGTCAGAAGATCAAGAAGTTAAGGATGTCAGCGATGACCAAAGTACTACTCATTCGGTTGCAATTGGAAGGAAAACAAGAGGACGTCCTAGAGGAAAACGAAGGCGTTATAGAGGAAGTGGACGTTCAGCTCGACCAAAACATTCTGAATTTCAGAGTATTCAAACTTCTGAGGTATCATCTGAGATCCATCTTGATGAAACACCAAGCAATAACGATTCTTTAAATATGACACCAATTTCACAGAAAAAACGAAAGCAAAGAAAAATGATGTTGGGCCTAGAGGTAGGTAGAGATATTGTTCCTGAAACACAAACAGGATTAACTCAAGATGAAACACCTGTAAGGCAGTCTAGAAGAATAGCACAATTAAAAATTAAAGAAGAAGCAGATAGACGAAGGATTGAAGAAGAGACTACAATCATGTCGTACAATGTGTCTAAGCCCAAAATTATACATAGTTTTACATTGGATGCCTCAATCAATAATCCTTCCAGCTGGCAGAAAAACAATGAAAATGTGATATCTGAAGTTGATTTATCAGATTTACAAGAAGATGATTTATCAAATTCTAATACTGATATGATTATTGAATTTACAAAATATAATTTTCAAAGTAAAAATACAGAAAAATCTTTCCATCACAATTACGTGAATATTAATGTACATTCTGAAGATACCATTTCTAGAAGTACTGTACATAATGAAATGCAGAAACAAGACTCAGAACAAAAAATTCAGAAAAAGAGTGATGTAATTGCTGATACTCTGATAACTATCTCAAATAATGTTCAAAATAGCACAGATGTTTCCATTCTAGAAGAATTGAATTCTCATCTCACAGAATATATGAAAGATTCTAATACATTTTGTGATGAATTATGTTCAAATGACGAGGAAATATTATTGAAACAGGCATTTATTTGGAAAAATTTTGAAATCAAATTATTAAATAATGTAATGGAAGTAATGAAAGAATCTATACAAAAGTTCATATATCAGAAATACGTTGAAATGCTCAAAGTATTTTATAGAGTACAAAAGAAAGCTCTCTTATGTGTTTATCCAGAAATACGAAATGACGATGAAGTAAATGACACTTATTTATATTTTAGAACTTCTGTAGATGAAAATGTATTAGAACTATATAAAGAAATAGAAAATTTCAAAGGTTCCCATCGAAAATGTAGCAAAAATTTTAATGCATATTTTCCATATCCTGTTGAATTAGATTCATATATGCCAAATCTTATGATCTTCAACACAGACAGAGAAGATTATCTCCATGCATTACGATATTTATATTCAAATCCTTATCCTGGGGAACATTTATTGCAAATAGCTAGTTTTGTGACATTCATTGATGAGCCTAAAAAGTACAATTTAATACAAAAATTAAAAAGTTTAAACAACTCTACAGTTAATGAATTGTTAACAGTAATACAAAGTGAATTATCTAAGAAGGAATCAAATAAAAAGGAAAGAAAGAAGCGGAAGAAACCAAAGCTTGAAAGCGAAGAGGAAATAGTAATAAAAGAAATAGAGAAAGAAAAGAAATCTAAGAAGAAACGTAGAAAAAGGAAAAGGAAGAAAATGTCTGCTAAATTTAATGAAGCAAATCCATGGCAGAGTTCTTCAGGTTCTAGTAGTGATGATGAAAATGAGAATGATGAAGAAGAGGATGAAGAAGAAGAAATAGAAAGCGAAGGATCTATACTTTTTAAAAGCGATCATGAGTTTTCGCCCGAAAGTGATCTTGAAAAAGATCAAGAATCAGAGCCATTAAGAAGGGCAAGGACTGCGCAAAAGGCTCAAAGTGATGTTGAAGAGGCAGATAATGAGTATGCTTGTCAAAAATGTGGTAAGGCAGATCATCCAGAATGGATACTTTTATGTGATTCTTGTGATAAAGGGTGGCACTGTTCTTGCTTGAGACCTGCTCTCATGTTAATACCAGAGGGTGATTGGTTCTGTCCTCCATGTCAGCACAACTTACTAGTGATTAAATTAAGAGACAGCTTAAAAATGTACGATCAATTGACGAAAAGACATGAAAATGAAGTTTTAAGAAAGAAGAGACTAGCATTTGTTGGTATAAGTCTAGATAATGTTCTTCACAAAAATGAATCACAACGTCATCAGAAAGGATCAAAAGCCTCTAGCCAAGAATCTGATAATGAATCTTCATCAGCATTATCTTCGACAAGTACAGAAACATCTAGTAGTGAAGAAAGTGAACCTGTATATCAGTTACGTGAAAGACGATCCGCTAACAAATATAAATTTAATGACTATGATGCCATGATCAATGCTGCAATCCAAGACGAAGTAGAAGCAGTTCAGGGAGCTGGAAATCAAGGAAGAGGAAAAGACATTGCAACTATAGTGAATGCGGAAAAAGAAGAAGCGCAGCTGCATTTTAAGAATGAAGTATCAAACATTGAAGAAGCTCCAGAAGGTAAAGATGACATTGACAAAAAATCAGAAAAAGAGAGCGATGAAGAGTATAAGATGGAATGTGAGGATGGTATTGATAAGGAAGAAGAAGAACAACACAAAGGAGAGGTAAAGAAATTCTTGTCGCGTAAGAAACATCGTAAGCTGAATAGTCTCGATATAAGCAGCGAAGATGATCCTGAAAGTGACGAAGATTTTAAAGGTACGAGTTCAGAAGAAGAAGAATATTTTGATGACCATATAACATCTTCTGGTGAAAGCACTTTTGCTGACGTAAAACGACGTAGTAGAAAAGGAGATTCGCGGTCTGTACGACGAAGCACTAGAGCCAGAACTACGCGTTACGAAGACTTTATAAATGACGATGGTGAAGAAAGCGATAGACAAAGAAAAAAGAAGAAAAAAAAAGAAAAGAGAGAGAGGAAGAAAAAAAAAAAAAAAAAAATCTCGGTCTACATGGGATTCAGATAACGAAGATAGCGATAATTCATGGCGACAAAAAAAAAAAAATCAAAAAAATATTTCAATTTTTATTTTAATTTCAATTGAGAATGTATTAATTATTTTATCGAATTGTTCAAAACTCTATTTTACAATACAGATCAAGGAAAAAAGTTATTTAAAATAAAAGAAACATTGAAGATATTTGAACTCTCTGAAAGTAATAATTTCTTGTTTAATCGCGCCTAGTTCCACCTTAGTATTCTTAAAAGAAACCATAGAATTACGTATAATTTAGTTGTATTACATTAAATATTGCATGTCTATGTATATATTTATACCATTGATATATATATGTGGTATACATGATTGTCATATCATAAATCAAATGTTACTAAACATTACTGTATGAAAAAAAAAAAAAAAAAAAAAAAAAACAGAATAGAATGTTAATTATTCTATTATTCATTTCTGCAATTAATCAATGAACTGTACAAAACAAAATCAATGATTTAAATAAACGTATTTAGACGTAGACATAAACGTACAAAATTAGAACAAATTATATTAAAGTGAAATAATAGTCAATTCTTGATTGTTGAGGCGGCGAGGTTTCGTTTCTATACAATGTGCGCGAGAAATTGAAATACCAAACCGCACTTATCAAACGCATGGTAGACGACACCGAAACAGATCAACTCGTAAACCTTGTCAACAATATACACAAGATTGAAAACCACAATGAATGTAAAATAACTAAAATTTATCCGATACCTTTCAAACAAATCTCTGTATTCTCTGTAATTCTGCATAATGGAAACTGACTTGATATTAACCAACTCAGAACAATACATCTTAGCCGATAGTCACTACCTAGACAAATATTGTAAACGAACAGCAATCATCCACATTTCTAAAAGAATTCAACCGAACGCAATAAAATTCACCAGAATGCGGGTCAAAATTAATTAATAATCAACAGACAGTCAAAACTTGCCCAACTGCTGTCTTCAAATTGGAAGGATTGATGTTCGTGCCTTTGCAGACAGGAAACCATTATATTATCATTCCTACCAAAAATGTACAAATGTAAACTTTTCGAATGTCTACACCGATCACTTCCCAAAAATGTATGTATCAGAATACTCTGTCCTACCGCTCGAGTAAACAGGATCGATCAAACATCAGCACCAAGGACGGTCACTTACCAAATCATCGCAGATGATGAAAATAGCGGGGTCATCCAAATCAGACGACCCACCAGAACCATACGCTTCCACGGAGTAAAGCGAATCTAAGAAGGGGGGAGTGTCACACACTCAAGGAATCATCTGATTAGTAAATAAATAGACCGAACACTCTAAAGGCCACACCCGTTGAAACAATGGATTAACGAGACCCCCTCCAAAGGGACTAGATCCTCGGTAGAGCGACCTTCCAAAACGAGCGTAAATACAGTCTATTGTGATACTTCGAATCTATCCGTTGTAACCGTTACTCAGTTGGATTTTCTATAATAAATTTGATCTTTGCGTATCAAATTCTATTTTCTTCACCCTATTTGTGAAAGAATCGTTTCATTCGTGCCGCGGCGCGAGGATATCATTTGCGATTTGTTAATTTCGCGATCTTTTGTGCCTCCGACGTGACAACGTCATAACGTATAACGTCACATAGTAATACGTCATAACGTATAGCGCTATATTGTATAGCGTCATAACGTATAGCGTCACATAGTCACATAGAATTACGTCATGACGTATAACGTCGTACAGAATTACGTCATAACGCACAACGTCACAAAGTAATACGCCATAACGTACAATGTCATGTAGTACTAAGGTATAACGTATAACGTCACATAGTAATACGTCATAACATATAGCGCTACATGGTATTGCGTCATAACGTATAACGTCACATAGTAATACGTCATAACGTATAGCGCTATATTGTATTGCGTCATAACGTATAACGTCACATAGTAATACGCCATAACGTATAACGTCATATAGTATTGCGTCATGACGAACAACGTTATATTTTAATGTGTAATAACGTATAACGTAACATAGTAATACGCCATAACGTATAACGTCATATAGTATTGCGTCATTCCGAATGACGTCATATAATATTGCGCCATGACGTATAACGTCATATAGTATTACGTCATAACGTATAACGTCATATAGTATTGTGTCATGACGTTCAACGTTATATGTTATTGTGTAATAACGTATAACGTCACAAAGTAATTCGTCATAACGTATAGCGCTATATTGTATTGCGCCATAACGTATAACGTCACATAGTATTACGTCATAACGTATGACGTCATATAGTATTGCGTCATAACGTATAACGTCACATAGCACTAAGCCACAACGAATGACGTCATATAGAATAACGTCGTACAGAATTACGTCATAACGGACAACGTCACAGAGTAATACGCCATAACGTACAATGTCATGTAGTACTAAGGTATAACGTATAACGTCACATAGTAATACGTCATAACATATAGCGCTATATGGTATTGCGTCATAACGTATAACGTCACATAGTAATACGCCATAACGTATAACGTCATATAGTATTGCGTCATGACGAACAACGTTATATTTTAATGTGTAATAACGTATAACGTAACATAGTAATACGCCATAACGTATAACGTCATATAGTATTGCGTCATTCCGAATGACGTCATATAATATTGCGTCATAACGTATAACGTCACATATTAATACGCCATAACGTATAACGTCATATGGAATTACGGTTTAACGTATACCATCACATAGTTATACGTCTTAACATATAGCGCTATATAGTATAGCGTCATAAGGTATAACGTCACATAGTACTACGTCATAACGGATGACGTCATATAGTATTGCGTCATAACGTATAACGTCATATAGTATTGCGTCATGACGAACAAAGTTATATTTTAATGTGTAATAACGTATAACGTAACAAGGTAATACGCCATAACGTATAATGTCATGTAGTATTAATTTATAACGTATAACGTCACATAGTAATACCTCATAACGTATAGCGCTATATTGTATTGCCTCATAACGGATAACGTCACATAGTATTGCGTCATTCCGAATGACGTCATATAGTATTCCGTCATGACGTATAACGTCATATTGAATTACGTCATAACGTATAACGTCATATTGAATTACGTCATAACGTATAACGTCACATAGTTCTACGTCAGAACGGATGACGTCATATAGAATTACGTCATGACGTATAACGTCATATTGAATTACGTTATAACGTATAACGTCATATAGTATTGCGCCATGACGTATAACGTTATGTGTTATTGTGTAAAAAGGTATAACGTCACATAGTACTACGCCACAACGGATGACGTCATATAGTATTACGTCATAACGCACGTCACATAGTAATACGTCATATCTTATAATGTCATGTAGTATTAAGGTAGAACGTATAACGTCACACAGTAATACGTCTTGACGCATAACGTTATATTGTGTGACGTAATAACGTATAACGTCATATAGAATTACGGTACAACGTATAACGTCACATAGTTCTACGTCAGAACGGATGACGTCATATAGAATTACGCCATGACGTATAACGGCACATAGTAATACGTCATAACGTATAACGTCATATAGTATTGCGCCATGACGTATAACGTTGTGTGTTATTGTGTACAAAGGTATAACGTCACATAGTACTACGCCACAACGGATGACGTCATATAGTATTACGTCATAACGTACGTCACATAGTAATACGTCATATCTTATAATGTCATGTAGTATTAAGGTAGAACGTATAACGTCACACAGTAATACGTCTTGACGCATAACGTTATATTGTGTGTCGTAATAACGTATAACGTAACATAGTAATACGCCATAACGTATAACGTCATATGGTATTGCGTCATTCCGAATGACGTCATATAATATTGCGCCATGACGTATAACGTCATATAGTATTACGTCATAACGTATAACGTCATATAGTATTGTGTCATAACGTTCAACGTTATATGTTATTGTGTAATAACGTATAACGTCACAAAGTAATTCGTCATAACGTATAGCGCTATATTGTATTGCGCCATAACGTATAACGTCACATAGTATTACGTCATAACGTATGACGTCATATAGTATTGCGTCATAAAGTATAACGTCACATAGAACTAAGCCACAACGAATGACGTCATATAGAATAACGTCATATAGAATTACGTCATAAAGCACAACGTCACATAGTAATACGTCATAACGTATAATGTCATGTAGTATTGAGGTATATCGTATAACGTCATATAGTATTGCGCCATGGCGTATAACGTCATATAGTTTTACGTCATAACGTATAACGGCTTATAGTATTGCGTCATTCCGATTGACGTCATATAATATTGCGTCATAACGTATAACGTCACATATTAATACGCCATAACGTATAACGTCATATGGAATTACGGTTTAACGTATACCATCACATAGTTATACGTCTTAACATATAGCGCTATATAGTATAGCGTCATAACGTATAACGTCACATAGTTCTACGTCAGAACGGATGACGTCATATAGAATTACGTCATGACGTATAACGTCATACACAATTACGTCATAACGCACAACGTCACTGAGTTATACGTCATAACGTATAATGTCATGCAGTAGTAAGGTATAACGTATAACGTCACATAGTAATACGTCATGACGTATAACGTTATATTATGTGACGTCGTAACGTATAACGTCATATAGAATTACGGTACAACGTATAACGTCATATAGTATTGCGCCATGACGTATAACGTTATATGGTATTGCGTCATGACGTAAAACGTCGTATAGAATTACGTCATAACGTATAACGTCATACAGAATTACGTCATAACGTATAACGTCATATAGAATTACGGTACAACGTATAACGTCACATAGTTCTACGTCAGAACGGATGACGTCATATAGAATTACGCCATGACGTATAACGTCATATAGTATTACGTCATAACTTAAAACGTCATATAGCATTGCGCCATGACGTACAACGTTATATGTTGTTGTGTTATAACGTATAACGTCACAAGGTAATACGCCATAACGTATAATGTCATGTAGTATTAATTTATAACGTATAACGTCACATAGTAATACGTCATGACGTATAGCGCTATATTGTATTGCGTCATAACGGATAACGTCACATAGTATTGCGTCATTCCGAATGACGTCATATAGTATTCCGCCATGACGTATAACGTCATATTGAATTACGTCATAACGTATAACGTCATATTGAATTACGTCATAACGTATAACGTCATATAGTATTGTGTCATGACGTTCAACGTTATATGTTATTGTGTAATAACGTATAACGTCACAAAGTAATTCGTCATAACGTATAGCGCTATATTGTATTGCGCCATGACGTATAACGTCACATAGTTCTACGTCAGAACGGATGACGTCATATAGAATTACGTCATGACGTATACCGTCATACACAATTATGTCATAACGCACAACGTCACTGAGTTATACGTCATAACGTATAATGTCATGCAGTAGTAAGGTATAACGTATAACGTCACATAGTAATACGTCATGACGTATAACGTTATATTGTGTGACGTCGTAACGTATAACGTCATATAGAATTACGGTACAACGTATAACGTCATATAGTATTGCGCCATGACTTATAACGTTATATGGTATTGCGTAATAACGTATAACGTCATATAATATTGTGTCAGAACGGATGACGTCATAAAGAATTACGTCATGACGTGTAACGTTATATGGTATTGCGTAATAACGCATAACAACACATAGTACTACGCCACAACGGATGACGTACTACAGAATTACGTCATGACGTATAACGTCATATAGTATTACGTCATGACGTACAACGTTTCAGAGTATTACGTCATAACTTATAACGCCACATAGTAATACGCCATAACGTATCACGGCATATAGTATTGTGTCATTCCGAATGACGACATATAATATTGCGTCATAACGTACAACGTTTCATAGTAATACGTCATAACGTATAATGTCATGTAGTATTAAGGTAGAACGTATAACGTCACACAGTAATACGTCTTGACGCATAACGTTATATTGTGTGACGTAATAACGTATAACGTCATATAGAATTACGGTACAACGTATAACGTCATATAGTATTGCGCCATGCCGTATAACGCCATAGTATTACGTCATAACGTATAACGTCATATAGTATTGCGTAATGACGTACAACGTTATATGTTATTGTGTAATAACGTATAACGTCACAAAGTAAATCGTCATAACGTATAGCGCTATATTGTATTGCGTCATAACGTATAACGTCACATAGTATTGCGTCATAACGGATGACGTCATATAGAATTACGTCATGACGTACAACGTCATTCAGAATTACGTCATCACGTACTACGTAACATAGTAATAAGTCATAACGTATAATGTCATGTAGTATTAAGGTACAACGTATAACGTCACATAGTAATACGTCATAACGTACAGCGCTATATTGTATAGCGTTATAACGTATAACGTCAGCTAGTACTACGCCACAACGGATGACGTCATATAGACTTACGTCATGACGTATAACGTCATATAGAATTACGTCATAACGTACAACGTCACATAGTAATACGTCATAACGTATAATGTCATGTAGGATTAAGGTATAACTTATAGCGTCACATAGTAATTCGTCATGACGCATAACGTTATATTGTGTGACGTCATAACGTATAACGTCATATAGTATTGCGTCATAACGTATAGCGTCACATAGTACTACGCCACAACGGATGACGTCATATAGAATTGCGTCATGACGTATAACGTTATACAGAATTACGTCATAACGTACAACGTCACATAGTAATACGCCACAACAGATGACGTCATATAGAATTACGTCACGACGTACAACGTCATACAGAATTACGTCATAACGTACATCGTAACATAGTAATACGTCATAACGTATAAAGTCATATAGTATTGCGTCATAACGTACAACGTTATATGTTATTGTGTAATAACGTATAACGTCACAAAGTAATTCGTCATAACGTATAGCGCTATATTGTATTGCGTCATAACGTATAACGTCACATAGTATTGCGTCATATCGTATGACGTCATATAATATTGCGTCATGACGTATAGCGTCACATAGAACTAAGCCACAACGAATGACGTCATATAGAATAACGTCATATAGAATTACGTCATAAAGCACAACGTCACATAGTAATACGTCATAACGTATAATGTCATGTAGTATTGAGGTATATCGTATAACGTCATATAGTATTGCGCCATGGCGTATAACGTCATATAGTATTACGTCATAACGTATAACGGCTTATAGTATTGCGTCATTCCGATTGACGTCATATAATATTGCGTCATAACGTATAACGTCACATATTAATACGCCATAACGTATAACGTCATATGGAATTACGGTTTAACGTATACCATCACATAGTTATACGTCTTAACATATAGCGCTATATAGTATAGCGTCATAACGTATAACGTCACATAGTTCTACGTCAGAACGGATGACGTCATATAGAATTACGTCATGACGTATAACGTCATACACAATTACGTCATAACGCACAACGTCACTGAGTTATACGTCATAACGTATAATGTCATGCAGTAGTAAGGTATAACGTATAACGTCACATAGTAATACGTCATGACGTATAACGTTATATTATGTGACGTCGTAACGTATAACGTCATATAGAATTACGGTACAACGTATAACGTCATATAGTATTGCGCCATGACGTATAACGTTATATGGTATTGCGTCATGACGTAAAACGTCGTATAGAATTACGTCATAACGTATAACGTCATACAGAATTACGTCATAACGTATAACGTCATATAGAATTACGGTACAACGTATAACGTCACATAGTTCTACGTCAGAACGGATGACGTCATATAGAATTACGCCATGACGTATAACGTCATATAGTATTACGTCATAACTTAAAACGTCATATAGCATTGCGCCATGACGTACAACGTTATATGTTGTTGTGTTATAACGTATAACGTCACAAGGTAATACGCCATAACGTATAATGTCATGTAGTATTAATTTATAACGTATAACGTCACATAGTAATACGTCATGACGTATAGCGCTATATTGTATTGCGTCATAACGGATAACGTCACATAGTATTGCGGCATTCCGAATGACGTCATATAGTATTCCGCCATGACGTATAACGTCATATTGAATTACGTCATAACGTATAACGTCATATTGAATTACGTCATAACGTATAACGTCATATAGTATTGTGTCATGACGTTCAACGTTATATGTTATTGTGTAATAACGTATAACGTCACAAAGTAATTCGTCATAACGTATAGCGCTATATTGTATTGCGCCATGACGTATAACGTCACATAGTTCTACGTCAGAACGGATGACGTCATATAGAATTACGTCATGACGTATACCGTCATACACAATTATGTCATAACGCACAACGTCACTGAGTTATACGTCATAACGTATAATGTCATGCAGTAGTAAGGTATAACGTATAACGTCACATAGTAATACGTCATGACGTATAACGTTATATTGTGTGACGTCGTAACGTATAACGTCATATAGAATTACGGTACAACGTATAACGTCATATAGTATTGCGCCATGACGTATAACGTTATATGGTATTGCGTAATAACGTATAACGTCATATAATATTGTGTCAGAACGGATGACGTCATAAAGAATTACGTCATGACGTGTAACGTTATATGGTATTGCGTAATAACGCATAACAACACATAGTACTACGCCACAACGGATGACGTACTACAGAATTACGTCATGACGTATAACGTCATATAGTATTACGTCATGACGTACAACGTTTCAGAGTATTACGTCATAACTTATAACGCCACATAGTAATACGCCATAACGTATCACGGCATATAGTATTGTGTCATTCCGAATGACGACATATAATACTGCGTCATAACGTACAACGTTTCATAGTAATACGTCATAACGTATAATGTCATGTAGTATTAAGGTAGAACGTATAACGTCACACAGTAATACGTCTTGACGCATAACGTTATATTGTGTGACGTAATAACGTATAACGTCATATAGAATTACGGTACAACGTATAACGTCATATAGTATTGCGCCATGCCGTATAACGCCATAGTATTACGTCATAACGTATAACGTCATATAGTATTGCGTAATGACGTACAACGTTATATGTTATTGTGTAATAACGTATAACGTCACAAAGTAAATCGTCATAACGTATAGCGCTATATTGTATTGCGTCATAACGTATAACGTCACATAGTATTGCGTCATAACGGATGACGTCATATAGAATTACGTCATGACGTACAACGTCATTCAGAATTACGTCATCACGTACTACGTAACATAGTAATACGTCATAACGTATAATGTCATGTAGTATTAAGGTACAACGTATAACGTCACATAGTAATACGTCATAACGTACAGCGCTATATTGTATAGCGTTATAACGTATAACGTCAGCTAGTACTACGCCACAACGGATGACGTCATATAGACTTACGTCATGACGTATAACGTCATATAGAATTACGTCATAACGTACAACGTCACATAGTAATACGTCATAACGTATAATGTCATGTAGGATTAAGGTATAACTTATAGCGTCACATAGTAATTCGTCATGACGCATAACGTTATATTGTGTGACGTCATAACGTATAACGTCATATAGTATTGCGTCATAACGTATAGCGTCACATAGTACTACGCCACAACGGATGACGTCATATAGAATTGCGTCATGACGTATAACGTTATACAGAATTACGTCATAACGTACAACGTCACATAGTAATACGCCACAACAGATGACGTCATATAGAATTACGTCACGACGTACAACGTCATACAGAATTACGTCATAACGTACATCGTAACATAGTAATACGTCATAACGTATAAAGTCATATAGTATTGCGTCATAACGTACAACGTTATATGTTATTGTGTAATAACGTATAACGTCACAAAGTAATTCGTCATAACGTATAGCGCTATATTGTATTGCGTCATAACGTATAACGTCACATAGTATTGCGTCATATCGTATGACGTCATATAATATTGCGTCATGACGTATAGCGTCACATAGTACTACGCCACAACGCATGACGTCATATAATATTGCGTCATAAGGTATAGCGTCACATAGTACTACCCCGCAACGGATGACGTCATATGGAATTACGTCAATACGTATAACGTCATATAGACTTACGCCATGACGTATATCGTCATATTGAATTACGTCATAACGTATAACGTCATATAGTATTAATTTATAACGTATAAAGTCACATAGTACTACGTCATAACGTATGACGTCATAAAATATTGCGTCATGACGTATAGCGTCACATAGTACTACGCCACAACGGATGACGTCATATGGAATTACGTCACGTCGTATAACGTCATATAGAATTACGTCATAACGTACATCGTAACATAGTAATACGTCATAACGTATAATGTCATGTAGGATTAAGGTATAACTTATAGCGTCTCATAGTAATTCGTCATGACGCATAACGTTATATTGTGTGACGTCATAACGTATAACGTCATATAGTATTGCGTCATAACGTATAGCGTCACATAGTACTACGCCACAACGGGTGACGTCATATAGAATTGCGTCATGACGTATAACGTTATACAGAATTACGTCATAACGTACAACGTCACATAGTAATACGCCACAACAGATGACGTCATATAGAATTACGTCACGACGTACAACGTCATACAGAATTACGTCATAACGTACATCGTAACATAGTAATACGTCATAACGTATAAAGTCATATAGTATTGCGTCATGACGTACAACGTTATATGTTATTGTGTAATAACGTATAACGTCACAAAGTAATTCGTCATAACGTATAGCGCTATATTGTATTGCGTCATAACGTATAACGTCACATAGTATTGCGTCATATCGTATGACGTCATATAATATGGCGTCATGACGTATAGCGTCACATAGTACTACGCCACAACGGATGACGTCATATAATATTGCGTCATAAGGTATAGCGTCACATAGTACTACCCCGCAACGGATGACGTCATATGGAATTACGTCAATACGTATAACGTTATATAGACTTACGCCATGACGTATAACGTCATATTGAATTACGTCATAACGTATAACGTCATATAGTATTGCGCCATGACGTATAACGTTATGTGTTATTGTGTAAAAAGGTATAACGTCACATAGTACTACGCCACAACGGATGACGTCATATAGTATTACGTCATAACGCACGTCACATAGTAATACGTCATATCTTATAATGTCATGTAGTATTAAGGTAGAACGTATAACGTCACACAGTAATACGTCTTGACGCATAACGTTATATTGTGTGACGTAATAACGTATAACGTCATATAGAATTACGGTACAACGTATAACGTCATATAGTATTGCGCCATGCCGTATAACGCCATAGTATTACGTCATAACGTATAACGTCATATAGTATTGCGTAATGACGTACAACGTTATATGTTATTGTGTAATAACGTATAACGTCACAAAGTAATACGACATAACGTATAGCGCTATATTGTATTGCGTCATAACGTATAACGTCACATAGTGTTACGTCATATCGTAAAACGTCACATAGTATTACTTCGTAACGGATGACGTCATATGGAATTACGTCATGACGTATAAAGTCATATAGAATTACGTCATAACGTATAACGTCATATAGTATTGCGTCATGACGTATAACGTTATGTGGTATTGCGTAATAACGTATAACGTCACATAGTAATACGCCATAACGTATAACGTCATATAGAATTACGGCTTAACGTATACCGTCACAAGGTTATACGTCTTAACGTATAGCGCTATATTGTATTACGTCATAACGTATAACGTCACATAGTATTGCGTCATAACGGATGACGTCATATAGAATTATGTCATGACGTACAACGTCTTTCAGAATTACGTCATAACGTACAACGTAACATAGTAATACGTCATAACGTATAATGTCATGTAGTATTAAGGTATAACGTATAACGTCACATAGTAATACGTCATAACGTACAGCGCTATATTGTATAGCGTTATAACGTATAACGTCAGCTAGTACTACGCCACAACGGATGACGTCATATAGAATTATGTCATGACGTACAACGTCATTCAGAATTACGTCATAACGTACAACGTAACATAGTAATACGTCATAACGTATAATGTCATGTAGTATTAAGGTATAACGTATAACCTCACATAGTAATACGTCATAACGTACAGCGCTATATTGTATTACGTCATGACGTATAACGTTATATGGTATTGCGTAATAACGTATAACGACATATAGTGTTACGTCATAACGTACAGCGCTATATTGTATAGCGTTATAACGTATAACGTCACATAGTACTACGTCATAACGGATGACGTCATACAGAAATACGTCATGACGTATAACGTTATTTAGTATTGCGCCATGACGTACAACGTTATATGTTATTGTGTAATAACCTATAACGTCCCATAGTAATACGTCATAACGTATAGCGCTATATTGTATAGCGTCATAACGTATGACGTCACATAGTACTACGCCACAACGGATGACGTCATATAGAATTGCGTCATGACGTATAACGTTATACAGAATTACGTCATAACGTACAACGTCACATAGTAATACGCCACAACAGATGACGTCATATGGAATTACGTCACGACGTACAACGTCATACAGAATTACGTCATAACGTACATCGTAACATAGTAATACGTCATAACGTATAAAGTCATATAGTATTGCGTCATGACGTACAACGTTATATGTTATTGTGTAATAACGTATAACGTCACAAAGTAATTCGTCATAACGTATAGCGCTATATTGTATTGCGTCATAACGTATAACGTCACATAGTATTGCGTCATATCGTATGACGTCATATAATATGGCGTCATGACGTATAGCGTCACATAGTACTACGCCACAACGGATGACGTCATATAATATTGCGTCATAAGGTATAGCGTCACATAGTACTACCCCGCAACGGATGACGTCATATGGAATTACGTCAATACGTATAACGTCATATAGACTTACGCCATGACGTATAACGTCATATTGAATTACGTCATAACGTATAACGTCATGTAGTATTGCGCCATGACGTATAACGTTATGTGTTATTGTGTAAAAAGGTATAACGTCACATAGTACTACGCCACAACGGATGACGTCATATAGAATTATGTCATGACGTACAACGTCATTCAGAATTACGTCATAACGTACAACGTAACATAGTAATACGTCATAACGTATAATGTCATGTAGTATTAAGGTATAACGTATAACCTCACATAGTAATACGTCATAACGTACAGCGCTATATTGTATTACGTCATGACGTATAACGTTATATGGTATTGCGTAATAACGTATAACGACATATAGTGTTACGTCATAACGTATAGCGTCACATAGTACTACGTCATAACGGATGACGTCATACAGAAATACGCCATGACGTATAACGTTATTTAGTATTGCGCCATGACGTACAACGTTATATGTTATTGTGTAATAACCTATAACGTCCCATAGTAATTCGTCATAACGTATAGCGCTATATTGTATAGCGTCATAACGTATGACGTCACATAGTACTACGTCATAACGCATAATTTCATGTAGTATTTAGATATAACGTATAACGTCACATAGTACTACGCCACAACGGATGACGTCATATAGTATTACGTCATAACGTATAGCGTCACATAGTACTACGCCACAACGGATGACGTCATATAGAATTGCGTCATGACGTATAACGTTATACAGAATTACGTCATAACGTACAACGTCACATAGTAATACGCCACAACAGATGACGTCATATAGAATTACGTCACGACGTACAACGTCATACAGAATTACGTCATAACGTACATCGTAACATAGTAATACGTCATAACGTATAAAGTCATATAGTATTGCGTCATGACGTACAACGTTATATGTTATTGTGTAATAACGTATAACGTCACAAAGTAATTCGTCATAACGTATAGCGCTATATTGTATTGCGTCATAACGTATAACGTCACATAGTATTGCGTCATATCGTATGACGTCATATAATATGGCGTCATGACGTATAGCGTCACATAGTACTACGCCACAACGGATGACGTCATATAATATTGCGTCATAAGGTATAGCGTCACATAGTACTACCCCGCAACGGATGACGTCATATGGAATTACGTCAATACGTATAACGTCATATAGACTTACGCCATGACGTATAACGTCATATTGAATTACGTCATAACGTATAACGTCATGTAGTATAGCGCCATGACGTATAACGTTATGTGTTATTGTGTAAAAAGGTATAACGTCACATAGTACTACGCCACAACGGATGACGTCATACAGTATTACGTCATAACGCACGTCACATAGTAATACGTCATATCTTATAATGTCATGTAGTATTAAGGTAGAACGTATAACGTCACACAGTAATACGTCTTGACGCATAACGTTATATTGTGTGACGTAATAACGTATAACGTCATATAGAATTACGGTACAACGTATAACGTCATATAGTATTGCGTAATGACGTACAACGTTATATGTTATTGTGTAATAACGTATAACGTCACAAAGTAATACGTCATAACGTATAGCGCTATATTGTATTGCGTCATAACGTATAACGTCACATAGTGTTACGTCATATCGTAAAACGTCACATAGTATTACTTCGTAACTGATGACGTCATATGGAATTACGTCATGACGTATAAAGTCATATAGAATTACGGCTTAACGTATACCGTCACAAGGTTATACGTCTTAACGTATAGCGCTATATTGTATTACGTCATAACGTATAACGTCACATAGTATTGCGTCATAACGGATGACGTCATATAGAATTATGTCATGACGTACAGCGTCATTCAGAATTACGTCATAACGTACAACGTAACATAGTAATGCGTCATAACGTATAATGTCATGTAGTATTAAGGTATAACGTATAACGTCACATAGTAATACGTCATAACGTACAGCGCTATATTGTATAGCGTTATAACGTATAACGTCAGCTAGTACTACGCCACAACGGATGACGTCATATAGAATTATGTCATGACGTACAACGTCATTCAGAATTACGTCATAACGTACAACGTAACATAGTAATACGTCATAACGTATAATGTCATGTAGTATTAAGGTATAACGTATAACCTCACATAGTAATACGTCATAACGTACAGCGCTATATTGTATTACGTCATGACGTATAACGTTATTAGGTATTGCGTAATAACGTATAACGACATATAGTGTTACGTCATAACGTATAACGTCACATAGTACTACGTCATAACGGATGACGTCATACAGAAATACGTCATGACGTATAACGTTATTTAGTATTGCGCCATGACGTACAACGTTATATGTTATTGTGTAATAACCTATAACGTCCCATAGTAATACGTCATAACGTATAGCGCTATATTGTATAGCGTCATAACGTATGACGTCACATAGTACTACGTCATAACGCATAATTTCATGTAGTATTTAGATATAACGTATAACGTCACATAGTACTACGCCACAACGGATGACGTCATATAGTATTACGTCATAACGCACGTCACATAGTAATGCGTCATATCTTATAATGTCATGTAGTATTATGCTAGAACGTATAACGTCACACAGTAATACGTCTTAACGCATAACGTTATATTGTGTGACGTCATAACGTATAACGTCATATAGAATTACGGTACAACGTATAACGTCATATAGTATTGCGCCATGCCGTATAACGTCATAGTATTACGTCATAACGTTTAACGTCATATAGTATTGCGTCATGACGTTCAACGTTATATGTTATTGCGTAATAACGTATAACGTCACAAAGTAATTCGTCATAACGTATAGCGCTATATTGTATTGCGTCATAACGTATAACGTCACATTGTAATACGGCATAACATATAGCGCTATATTGAATTGCGCGATAACGTATAACGTCACATGGTATTACGTCATAACGTATGACGTCATATAATATTGCGTCATAACGTATAACGTCACATCGTAATACTCCACAACGGATGACGTCATATAGAATTACGTCATGACGTACAACGTCATACAGAATTACGTCATAACGTACAATGTAACATAGTAATACGTCATAACGTATAATGTCATGTAGTATTAAGGTATAACGTATAACGTCACATAGTAATACGTCACAAGGTATAAGGTCATATAGAATATCGGTTTAACGTATACCGTCACATAGTTATACGTCATAACGTATAGCGCTATATTGTATTACGTCATGACGTATAACGATATATGGTATTGCGTAATAACGTATAACGACATATAGTATTACGTCATAACGTATAACGTCACATAGTACTACGTCATAACGGATGACGTCATATAGAAATACGTCATGACGTATAACGTTATTTAGTATTGCGCCATGACGTACAACGTTATATGTTATTGTGTAATAACCTATAACGTCCCATAGTAATACGTCATAACGTATAGCGCTATATTGTATAGCGTCATAACGTATGACGTCACATAGTACTACGTCATAACGCATAATTTCATGTAGTATTAAGGTGTAACGTATAACGTCACATAGTACTACGCCACAACGGATGACGTCATATAGTATTACGTCATAACGCACGTCACATAGTAATACGTCATATCTTATAATGTCATGTAGTATTATGGTAGAACGTATAACGTCACACAGTAATACGTCTTGACGCATAACGTTATATTGTGTGACGTCATAACGTATAACGTCATATAGAATTACGGTACAACGTATAACATCATATAGTATTGCGCCATGCCGTATAACGTTATATGTTATTGTGTAATAACGTATAACGTCACAAAGTAATTCGTCATAACGTATAGCGCTATATTGTATTGCGTCATAACGTATAACGTCACATAGTATTGCGTCATAACGGATGACGTCATATAGACTTACGTCATGACGTATAACGTCATATAGAATTACGTCATAACGTACAACGTCACATAGTAATACGTCACAAGGTATAAGGTCATATAGAATATCGGTTTAACGTATACCGTCACATAGTTATACGTCACAGCGTATAGCGCTATATTGAATTACGTCATGACGTATAACGTTATATGGTATTGCGTAATAACGTATAACGACATATAGCATTACGTCATAACGTATAACGTCACATAGTACTACGTCATAACGGATGACGTCATATAGAAATACGTCATGACGTATAACGTTATTTAGTATTGCGCCATGACGTACAACGTTATATGTTATTGTGTAATAACCTATAACGTCCCATAGTAATACGTCATAACGTATAGCGCTATACTGTATAGCGTCATAACGTATGACGTCACATAGTACTACGTCATAACGCATAATTTCATGTAGTATTAAGGTATAACGTATAACGTCACATAGTACTACGCCACAACGGATGACGTCATATAGTATTATGTCATAACGCACGGCACATAGTAATACGTCATAACTTATAATGTCATGTAGTATTATGGTAGAACGTATATCGTCACACAGTAATACGTCTTGACGCATAACGTTATATTGTGTGACGTCATAACGTATAACGTCATATAGAATTACGGTACAACGTATAACGTCATATAGTATTGCGCAATGCCGTATAACGTCATAGTATTACGTCATAACGTTTAACGTCATATAGTATTGCGTCATGACGCACAACGTTATGTGTTATTGTGTAATAACGTATAACGTCACAAAGTAATTCGTCATAACGTATAGCGCTATATTGTATTGCGTCATAACGTATAACGTCACATAGTATTGCGTCATAACGGATGACGTCATATAGAATTACGTCATGACGTACAACGTCATTCAGAATTACGTCATAACGTACAACGTAACATAGTAATACGTCATAACGTATAATGTCATGTAGTATTAAGGTATAACGTATAACGTCACATAGTAATACGTCATAGCGTACAGCGCTATATTGTAAAGGGTTATAACGTATAACGTCAGCTAGTACTACGCCACAACGGATGACGTCATATAGACTTACGTCATGACGTATAACGTCATATAGAATTACGTCATAACGTACAACGTCACATTGTAATACGTCATAACGTATAATGTCATGTAGTATTAATTTATAACGTATAAAGTCACATAGTACTACGTCATAACGTATGACGTCATACAGTATTGCGTCATGACGTATAGCGTCACATAGTACTACGCCACAACTGACGACGTCATATAGAATTACGTCATGACGCGTAACGTCATACAGAATTATGTCATAACGTACAACGTCACATAGTAATACGCCACAACGGATGACGTCATATAGAATTACGTCATGTCGTACAACGTCATACAGAATTACGTCATAACGTATGACGTCATATAGTATTGCGTCATAACGTATAGCGTCTCATAGTACTACGCCACAACGGATGACGTCATATAGTATTACGTCATAACGCACGTCACATAGTAATACCTCATATCGTATAATGTCATGTAGTATTAAGGTAGAACATATAACGTCACACAGTAATACGTCATGACGCATAACGTTGTATTGTGTGACGTCATAACGTATAACGTCATATAGAATTACGGTACAACGTATAACGTCATATAGTATTGCGCCATGCCGTATAACGTCATAGTATTACGTCATAACGTATAACGTCATATAGTATTGCGTCAGTCCGAATGACGTCATATAATAATGCGTCATAACGTATAACGTCACATAGTAATACGTCACAACGTATAAGGTCATATAGAATATCGGTTTAACGTATACCGTCACATAGTTATACGTCATAACGTATAGCGCTATATTGTATTACGTCATGACGTATAACGTTATATGGTATTGCGTAATAACGTATAACGACATATAGTATTACGTCATAACGTATAACGTCACATAGTACAACGTCATAACGGATGACGTCATATAGAAATACGTCATGACGTATAACGTTATTTAGTATTGCGCCATGACATACAACGTTATATGTTATTGTGTAATAACCTATAACGTCCCATAGTAATACGTCATAACCTATAGCGCTATATTGTATAGCGTCATAACGTATGACGTCACATAGTACTACGTCATAACGCATAATTTCATGTAGTATTAAGGTATAACGTATAACGTCACATAGTACTACGCCACAACGGATGACGTCATATAGAATTACGTCATGTCGTACAACGGAACATAGTAATACGTCATAACGTATAATGTCATGTAGGATTAAGGTATAACTTATAGCGTCACATAGTAATACGTCATGACACATAACGTTATATTGTGTGACATCATAACGTATGACGCCATATAGTATTGCGTCATAACGTATAGCGTCTCATAGTACTACGCCACAACGGATGACGTCATATAGTATTACGTCATGACGTATAACGTCATACAGAATTACGTCATGACGTACAACGTCACATAGTAATACGCCACAACAGATGGCGTCATATAGAATTACGTCATGACGTGTAACGTCATACAGAATTACGTCATAACGTACAACGGCACATAGTAATACGCCACAACGGATGACGTCATATAAAATTACGTCATGTCGTACAACGTCATACAGAATTACGTCATAACGCATGACGTCATATAGTATTGAGTCATAACGTATAGCGTCTCATAGTACTACGCCACAACGGATGACGTCATATAGTATTACGTCATAACGCACGTCACATAGTAATACCTCATATCGTATAATGTCATGTAGTATTAAGGTAGAACGTATAACGTCACACAGTAATACGTCTTGACGCATAACGTTATATTGTGTGACGTCATAACGTATAACGTCATATAGAATTACGGTACAACGTATAACGTCATATAGTATTGCGTCATAACGTATAACGTCACATAGTACTACGCCACAACGGATGACGTCATATAGAATTACGTCATGACGTACAACGTCATTCAGAATTACGTCATAACGTACAACGTAACATAGTAATACGTCATAACGTATAATGTCATGTAGTATTAAGGTATAACGTATAACGTCACATAGTACTACGTCATAACGTATGACGTCATACAGTATTGCGTCATGACGTATAGCGTCACATAGTACTACGCCACAACTGACGACGTCATATAGAATTACGTCATGACGCGTAACGTCATACAGAATTATGTCATAACGTACAACGTCACATAGTAATACGCCACAACGGATGACGTCATATAGAATTACGTCATGTCGTACAACGTCATACAGAATTACGTCATAACGTATGACGTCATATAGTATTGCGTCATAACGTATAGCGTCTCATAGTACTACGCCACAACGGATGACGTCATATAGTATTACGTCATAACGCACGTCACATAGTAATACCTCATATCGTATAATGTCATGTAGTATTAAGGTAGAACATATAACGTCACACAGTAATACGTCATGACGCATAACGTTGTATTGTGTGACGTCATAACGTATAACGTCATATAGAATTACGGTACAACGTATAACGTCATATAGTATTGCGCCATGCCGTATAACGTCATAGTATTACGTCATAACGTATAACGTCATATAGTATTGCGTCAGTCCGAATGACGTCATATAATAATGCGTCATAACGTATAACGTCACATAGTAATACGTCACAACGTATAAGGTCATATAGAATATCGGTTTAACGTATACCGTCACATAGTTATACGTCATAACGTATAGCGCTATATTGTATTACGTCATGACGTATAACGTTATATGGTATTGCGTAATAACGTATAACGACATATAGTATTACGTCATAACGTATAACGTCACATAGTACAACGTCATAACGGATGACGTCATATAGAAATACGTCATGACGTATAACGTTATTTAGTATTGCGCCATGACATACAACGTTATATGTTATTGTGTAATAACCTATAACGTCCCATAGTAATACGTCATAACCTATAGCGCTATATTGTATAGCGTCATAACGTATGACGTCACATAGTACTACGTCATAACGCATAATTTCATGTAGTATTAAGGTATAACGTATAACGTCACATAGTACTACGCCACAACGGATGACGTCATATAGAATTACGTCATGTCGTACAACGGAACATAGTAATACGTCATAACGTATAATGTCATGTAGGATTAAGGTATAACTTATAGCGTCACATAGTAATACGTCATGACACATAACGTTATATTGTGTGACATCATAACGTATGACGCCATATAGTATTGCGTCATAACGTATAGCGTCTCATAGTACTACGCCACAACGGATGACGTCATATAGTATTACGTCATGACGTATAACGTCATACAGAATTACGTCATGACGTACAACGTCACATAGTAATACGCCACAACGGATGGCGTCATATAGAATTACGTCATGACGTGTAACGTCATACAGAATTACGTCATAACGTACAACGGCACATAGTAATACGCCACAACGGATGACGTCATATAAAATTACGTCATGTCGTACAACGTCATACAGAATTACGTCATAACGCATGACGTCATATAGTATTGAGTCATAACGTATAGCGTCTCATAGTACTACGCCACAACGGATGACGTCATATAGTATTACGTCATAACGCACGTCACATAGTAATACCTCATATCGTATAATGTCATGTAGTATTAAGGTAGAACGTATAACGTCACACCGTAATACGTCTTGACGCATAACGTAATATTGTGTGACGTCATAACGTATAACGTCATATAGAATTACGGTACAACGTATAACGTCATATAGTATTGCGCCATGCCGTATAACGTCATAGTATTACGTCATAACGTTTAACGTCATATAGTATTGCGTCATGACGTACAACGATATATGTTATTGTGTAATAACGTATAACGTCACAAAGTAATTCGTCATAACGTATAGCGCTATATTGTATAGCGTCATAACGTATAACGTCACATAGTATTGCGTCATAACGGATGACGTCATATAGAATTACGTCATGACGTACAACGTCATTCAGAATTACGTCATAACGTACAACGTAACATAGTAATACGTCATAACGTATAATGTCATGTAGTATTAAGGTATAATGTATAACGTCACATAGTAATACGTCATAGCGTACAGCGCTATATTGTATAGCGTTATAACGTATAACGTCAGCTAGTACTACGCCACAACGGATGACGTCATATAGACTTACGTCATGACGTATAACGTCATACAGAATTACGTCATAACGTACAACGTCACATAGTAATACGTCATAACGTATAATGTCATGTAGTATTAATTTATAACGTATAAAGTCACATAGTACTACGTCATAACGTATGACGTCATAAAGTATTGCGTCATGACGTATAGCGTCACATAGTACTACGCCACAACTGATGACGTCATATAGAATTACGTCATGACGTGTAACGCCATACAGAATTACGTCATAACGTACAACGTCACATAGTAATACGTCACAACGTATAAGGTCATATAGAATATCGGTTTAACGTATACCGTCACATAGTTATACGTCATAACGTATAGCGCTATATTGTATTACGTCATAACGTATAACGTCACATAGTATTGCGTCATAACGGATGACGTCATATAGAATTATGTCATGACGTACAACGTCATTCAGAATTACGTCATAACGTACAACGTAACATAGTAATACGTCATAACGTATAATGTCATGTAGTATTAAGGTATAACGTATAACGTCACATAGTAATACGTCATAACGTACAGCGCTATATTGTATAGCGTTATAACGTATAACGTCAGCTAGTACTACGCCACAACGGATGACGTCATATAGAATTATGTCATGACGCACAACGTCATTCAGAATTACGTCATAACGTACAACGTAACATAGTAATACGTCATAACGTATAATGTCATGTAGTATTAAGGTATAACGTATAACGTCACATAGTAATACGTCATAACGTACAGCGCTATATTGTATAGCGTTATAACGTATAACGTCAGGTAGTACTACGCCACAACGGATGACGTCATATAGACTTACGTCATGACGTATAACGTCATATAGAATTACGTCATAACGTACAACGTCACATAGTAATACGTCACAACGTATAAGGTCATATAGAATATCGGTTTAACGTATACCGTCACATAGTTATACGTCATAACGTATAGCGCTATATTGTATTACGTCATGACGTATAACGTTATATGGTATTGCGTAATAACGTATAACGACATATAGTATTACGCCATAACGTATAACGTCACATAGTACTACGTCATAACGGATGACGTCATATAGAAATACGTCATGACGTATAACGTTATTTAGTATTGCGCCATGACGTACAACGTTATATGTTATTGTGTAATAACCTATAACGTCCCATAGTAATACGTCATAACGTATAGCGCTATATTGTATAGCGTCATAACGTATGACGTCACATAGTACTACGTCATAACGCATAATTTCATGTAGTATTTAGGTATAACGTATAACGTCACATAGTACTACGCCACAACGGATGACGTCATATAGTATTACGTCATAACGCACGCCACATAGTAATACGTCATATCTTATAATGTCATGTAGTATTATGGTAGAACGTATAACGTCACACAGTAATACGTCTTGACGCATAACGTTATATTGTGTGACGTCATAACGTATAACGTCATATAGAATTACGGTACAACGTATAACGTCATATAGTATTGCGCCATGCCGTATAACGTCATAGTATTACGTCATAACGTTTAACGTCATATAGTATTGCGTCATGACGTACAACGTTATATGTTATTGCGTAATAACGTATAACGTCACAAAGTAATTCGTCATAACGTATAGCGCTATATTGTATTGCGTCATAACGTATAACGTCACATAGTATTGCGTCATAACGTATGACGTCATATAATATTGCGTCATAACGTATAACGTCACATAGTACTACGCCACAACGGATGACGTCATATAGAATTACGTCATCACGAACAACGTCATTCAGAATTACGTCATAACGTACAACGTAACATAGTAATACGTCATAACGTATAATGTCATGTAGTATTAAGGTATAACGTATAACGTCACATAGTACTACGTCATAACGTATGACGTCATACAGTATTGCGTCATGACGTATAGCGTCACATAGTACTACGCCACAACTGACGACGTCATATAGAATTACGTCATGACGTGTAACGTCATACAGAATTACGTCATAACGTACAACGTCACATAGTAATACGCCACAACGGATGACGTCATATAGAATTACGTCATGCCGTACAACGTCATACAGAATTACGTCATAACGTATGACGTCATATAGTATTGCGTCATAACGTATAGCGTCTCATAGTACTACGCCACAACGGATGACGTCATATAGTATTACGTCATAACGCACGTCACATAGTAATACCTCATATCGTATAATGTCATGTAGTATTAAGGTAGAACATATAACGTCACACAGTAGTACGTCATGACGCATAACGTTGTATTGTGTGACGTCATAACGTATAACGTCATATAGAATTACGGTACAACGTATAACGTCATATAGTAATCCGCCATGACGTATAACGTTATAATGTATAACGTCATATCGCATAACGTCATATAGAGTTACGGTTTAACGTATACTGTCACATAGTAATACGTCATAACGAATAGCGCTATATTGTATTGCGTCACAACGTACAACGTCACATAGTATTACGTCATAACGTATAACATCACATAGTACTACGTCAGAACGGATGACGTCATATAATATTACGCCATGACATATAACGTCATATAGAATTACGTCATAACGTGTAACGTCATATAGTGTTGCGCCATGACGTATAACGTTATAAAGTATAACGTCATATATAGTTACGGTTTAACGTATACCGTCACATACTATTCCGTCATAACGTATAACGTCACACAGTTCTACGTCATAACGTAGAACGTCATATAGTACTGCGCCATGATGTATAACGTTATAAAGTATAACGTCATAACTCATAACGTCAAATAGAGTTGCAGTTTTACGTATACCGTCACATAGTATTCCGTCATAACGTATAACGTCACATAGTTCTACGTCATAACGTATAACGTCACATAGTATTACTTCGTAACGGATGACGTCATATAGAATTACGTCATGACGTATAACGTCATATAGAATCACGTCATAACGTATAGCGCTTTATTGTATTGCGTCATAACGTATATCGTCACATAGTGTTGCGTCATATCGTATAACGTCACATAGTATTACTTCGTAACGGATGACGTCATATAGAATTACGTCATGACGTATAAAGTCATATAGAATTACGTCACATCGTATAACGTCATATACTATTGCGTCATGACGTATAACGTTATGTGGTATTACGTAATAACGTATAACGTCATACGATATTGCGTCAGAACGGATGACGTCATAAAGAATTACGTCATGACGTACAACTTTTCAGAGTATTACGTCATAACGTATATCGTCATAAATAATTACGTCATAACGTATAACTTCACATAGTAATACGTCATAACGTAGAATGTCATGTAGTATTGCGTCATGACGTATAACGTCATATAGAACAACGTCATAACGTATAACGTCACATAGTAATACGTCATAACGTATAACGTCATATACAATTACGGTTTAACGTATGCCGTCACATAGTTATACGTCATAACGTATGGCGCTATATTTTATTGAGTCATAACGTATAACGTCACATGGTATTACGTCATAACGAATAGCGCTATATTGTATTGCACAATAACGTATAACGTCACATAGTATTACGTCATAACGTATGACGTCACATAGTACAAAGCCACAACGGATGACGGCATACAGAATTACGTCATGACGTACAACGTCATACTAAATTACGTCATAACGTACAACGTCATATAGTATTGCGTCATGACGTAGAATGTCATGTAGTATTGCGTCATGACGTATAACGTCATATAGAATAACGTCATAACGTATAACGTCACATAGTAATACGTCATAACGTATAACGTCATATAGAATTTCGGTTTAACGTATAACGTCATATAGTATTGCGTCATGACGTATAACGTTATGTGGTATTGCGTAATAACGTATAACGTCACATAGTAATACGTCATAACGTATAACGTCATATAGAATTACGGTTTAACGTATACCGTCACATAGTTATACGTCATAACGTATAGCGCTATATTGTATTACGTCATAACGTATAACGTCATATAGTATTGCGTCATGACGTACAACGTTATATGATATTGTGTAATAACGTATAACGTCACATAGTAATACGTCATAACGTATAGCGCTATATTGTATAGCGTCATAACGTATAACGTCACATAGTTCTACGTCATAACGGATGACGTCATATAGAATTACTACAAGACGTATAACGTCATATAGAATTACGTCATAACGTATAACGTCACATAGTAATACGTCATGACGTATGACGTTATATTGTGTGACGTCATAACGTATAACCTCATATAGAAGTACGGTACAACGGATAACGTCATACAGTATTGCGCCATGACGTATAACTTTATATGGTATTGTGTAATAACGTATAACGTTATATATAATGACGTCATAACGCATAACCTCATATAGAATTAGAGTACAACGGATAACGTCATACAGTATTGCACCATGACGTATAACGTTATATGGTATTGTGTAATAACGTATAACGTCATATATAATTACGTCATAACGTATAACGTCATATAGTATTGCGTCATGACGTACAACGTTATATGTTATTGTGTTATAACGTATAACGTCACATAGTACTACGTCATAACGTATAATGTCATGTAGTATTATGGTATAACGTATAACGTCACATAGTAATACGTCATAACGTATAGCGCTATATTGTATTGCTGCTTAACGAATAACGTCACATAGTATTACGTCATAACGTATGACGTCATAGGTTAACGTATATCCTCATATAGAATTACGGTACAACGTATAGCGTCATATATTATTGCGCCATGACGTATAACGTCATATAGTATTACGTCATAACGTATAACGTCATATTGTGTTGCGTCATAACGTATAACGTCCATTGTACTACGTCATAACGGATGACGTCATATAGAATTACGTCATGATGTATAACGATATATGGTGTTGCGAAATAACGTATAACGTCATATAATATTGCGTCAGAACGGATGACGTCATAAAGAATTACGTCATAACGTATAAATTCACATAGTGATACGTCATAAAGTAGAATGTCATGTAGTATTGCGTCATAACGTATAACGTCATATAGTATTCCGTCATAACGTATAACGTCATATAGTATTGCGTCATTACGACTGACGTCATATAATATTGCGTAATAACGTATAATGTTACATAGTACTACGTCAGAGCGGATGACGTCATATAGAATTACTCCAAGACGTATAACGTCATATAGAATTACGTCATAACGTATAGCGTCATATAGTATTGCGACATTACGACTGACGTCATATAATATTGCCTCATGACGTATAGTGTCACATAGTACTACGCCACAACGGATGTCGTCATATAGAATTACGTCATGACGTATAACGTCCTACAGTATTACGTCATAACGCACAACGTCACATAGTAATAGGACATAACTTATAATGTCATGTAGTATTATGGTATAGCGTATAAGGTCACATAGTAATACGTCATGACGTATAACGTTATACTGTGTGACGTCATAACGTATAACCTCATATAGAATTACGGTACAACGTATAGCGTCATATAGTATTGCGCCATGACGTATAACGTTATAAAGTATAACGTCATAACGTATAATGTCACATGGTATTACGTCATAACGTATAACGTCATACAGAATTACGGTTTAACGTATTCCGTCACATAATTATACGTCATAACGTATATCGCTATATTGTATTACGTCATATCGTATAACGTCACATAGTATTGCGTCATGACGTATAACGTTATATAGAGTTACGTCATAACGTATAACGATATATGGTATAACGTTATATGGTATAACGTAATAATGTTCAACGTTGTAGAGTATTAAGGTGTAACGTATGACGTTACATAGTATTACTTCGTAACGGATGATGTCATACAGTATTACGCCATGACGTATAAAGTCATATTGAATTACGTCATAACGTATAGCGTCATATAATAATACATCATAACGCATAACGTCATATAGAATTACGATTTAACGTATTCCGTCACATAGTTATACGTCATAACGTATAGCGCTATATTGTATTACGTCATAACGTATAACGTCATATAGTATTGTGTCATGACTTATAACGTCACATAGAATTACGGTTTAACGTATTCCGTCACATAGTTATACGTCATAACGTATAGCGCTATATTGAATTACGTCATAACGTATAACGTCATATAGTATTGCGTCATGACGTATAACGTTGTATAGTATTGCGTAATAACGTATAACGTCACATAGTACTACGCCATAACGGATGACGTCATATAGAATTACGTCATGACGTATAACGTCATATAGAATTACGTCATAACGTACAACGTCTCACAGTATTACGTCACAACGTATAACGTCATATATAATTACGTCAGAACGTATACCGTTACATGGTATGACGTAATAATGTTTAACGTTGTACAGTATGAAGGTATAACGTATAACCTCACATAGTATAACTTCATAAGGGAAGACGTCATATAGAATTACGGTTTAACGTATACCGTCACATAGTACTACGCCACAACGGCTGACGTCATATAGTATTGCGTCATGACGTATAACGTTATATGGTTTTGCGTAATAACGTATAACGTCACATAGTACTACGCCACAACGGATGACGTCATATAGTATTGCGTCATGACGTATAACGTTATATGGTATTGCGTAATAACGTAAAACCTCACATTGTAAGACGTCATGACGTAGAACGTCATATAGTACTACGCCACAACGGATGACGTCATATAGTATTGCGTCATGATGTATAACGGTATATGGTTTTGCGTAATAACGTATAACGTCACATAGTACTTCGTCAGAACGGATGACGTCATATAGAATTACGCCATGACGTATAACGTCATCTAGAATTACGGTTTAACGTATTCCGTCACATAGTTATATGTCATAACGTGTAGCCCTATATTGTATTACGTCATAACGTATAACGTCATATAGTATTGCGTCATGACGTATAATGTTATATAGAATTACGGTTTAACGTATACCGTCACATAATTATACGTCGTAACGTATTGCGCTATATTGTATTGCGTCATAACCTATAACGTCACATAGTATCGCGTCATAACGTATAACGTCACATAGTATCACTTCGTAACGGATGACGTCATATAGATTTACGGTTTAACGTATACCGTCACATAGTTATACGTTATAACGTATAGCGCTGTATTGTATTACGTCATAACGTATACCGTCATATTGTATTGCGCCATGACGTATAACGTTATATGGTTTTGCGTAATAACGTATAACGTCACATAGTACTACGCCACAACGGATGACGTTATATAGTATTGCGTCATGACGTATAACGTTATATGGTGTTGCGTAATAACGTAAAACCTCACTTCGTAAGACGTCATGATTTAGAACGTCATATAGTACTACGTCAGAACGGATGACGTCATATAGAATTACGCCATGACGTATAACGTCACCTAGAATTACGGTTTAACGTATTCCGTCACATAGTTATATGTCATAACGTGTAGCCCTATATTGTATTACGTCATAACGTATAAAGTCATATAGTATTGCGTCATGACGTATAACGTTATATGTTAGGGTGTAATAAGGTATAACGTCACACAGTAATACGTCATAACGTATAGCGCAATATTGTATTGCGTCATAACGTACAACGTCACATAGTAATACGTCATAACGTATAACGTCATATAGAATTACGGTAAAACGTATAACGTCATATAGTATTGCGTCGTAACGTATAACGTTATAAAGTATAACGTCATAACGTATATCGTCACATAGTAATACGTCATAACGTACAACGTCATATAGTAATGCGTCATGACGTATAACGTTATATGGTATTGCGTAATAACGTATAACGTCATATAATATTCCGTCAGATCGGATGACGCAATAAAGAATTACGTCATGACATATAACGTGATATAGAATTAGGGTACAACGTATAACGTCATATAGTATTGCGCCATGACGTATAACGTTATAAAGTATAATGTCATAACGTATAACGTCATATAGTATTGCGTCATTCCGAATGACGTCATATAATATTGCGTCATAACGTATAACGTCACATAGTATTGCGTCATTCCGAATGACGTCATATAATATTGCGTCATAACGTATAACGTCACATAGTCATACGTCATAACGTACAACCGCACATATTAATACGTTATAACGTACAATGTCATGTAGTATTAAGGTATACGTATATCGTCACATAGTAATACGTCGTGACGTATAGTGTTATATTGTGTGACGTCATAACGTATAACGTCACACAGTATTACGTCATAACGTATAACATCACGTAGTACTACGTCAGAACGGATGACGTCATATATTATTACGCCATGGCAGTATAACGTCATATAGAATTATTTCATAACGTATAACGTCACATAGTACAACGACACAACGGATGACGTTATATAGAATTACGTCATAACGTATGACGTCATATTGTATTGCGTCATGACGTATAACGTTATTTGGTCTTGCGTAATAACGTATAACGTCACATAGTATCACTTGGTAATGGATGACTTCATATAGAATGACGTCATGACGTATAACGTCATATTGAAGTACGTCATAACGTATAACGTCATAGAGTATTGCGCCATGACGTATAACGTTATAAAGTATATCGTCATAACGTATAACGTCATATAGTATTGCGTCATAACGTATAACGTCACATAGTAATTAGTCGCAACGGATGACGTCATATAGAATTACGCCATGAAATATAACGTCATATTGAACTACGTTATAACGTATAGCGACATATAGTATTGCGCCATGACGTATAACGTCATAGAGAATAACGTCATATCGTATAGCGTCATATAGTTATTCATCATTACGCATAACGTTATATGGTATTGCGTAATAACGTAAAACCTCACTTCGTAAGACGTCATGATTTAGAACGTCATATAGTACTACGTTAGAACGGATGACGTCATATAGAATTACGCCATGACGTATAACGTCACCTAGAATTACGGTTTAACGTATGCCGTCACATAGTTATATGTCATAACGTGTAGCCCTATATTGTACTGCGCCATAACGGATAACGTCATTTAGAATTACGCCATGACGTATAACGTCATATTGAATTACGTCATAACGTATAACGTCATAGAGTATTGCGCCATGACGTATAACGTTATAAAGTTTAACGTCATTACGTATATCGTCACATAGTAATACGTCATAACGTATAACGTCATATAGAATTACGGTTTAACGTATACCGTCACATAGTTCTACGTCAGAACGGATGGCGTCATATAGAATTGCGCCATGCCGTGTAACGTCATATTGAAATACGTCATAACGTACAACGTCATATAGTATTGCGTCGTAACGTATAACGTTATAAAGTATAACGTCATAACGTATATCGCCACATAGTAATACGTCATAACGTACAACGTCATATAGTAATGCGTCATGACGTATAACGTTATATGGTATTGCGTAATAACGTATAACGTCATATAATATTGCGTCAGATCGGATGACGCAATAAAGAATTACGTCATGACATATAACGTGATATAGAATTAGGGTACAACGTATAACGTCATATAGTATTGCGCCATGACGTATAACGTTATAAAGTATACTGTCATAACGTATAACGTCATATAGTATTGCGTCATTCCGAATGACGTCATATAATATTGCGTCATAACGTATAACGTCACATAGTATTGCGTCATTCCGAATGACGTCATATAATATTGCGTCATAACGTATAACGTCACATAGTCATACGTCATAACGTACAACCGCACATATTAATACGTTATAACGTACAATGTCATGTAGTATTGAGGTATACGTATATCGTCACATAGTAATACGTCGTGACGTATAGTGTTATATTGTGTGACGTCATAACGTTTAACGTCACACAGTATTACGTCATAACGTATAACATCACATAGTACTACGTCAGAACGGATGACGTCATATATTATTACGCCATGACAGTATAACGTCATATAGAATTATTTCATAACGTATAACGTCACATAGTATTCCGCCATGACGTATAACGTCATATAGAATTACGTCATAACGTATAACCTCACATAGTATAACGACACAACGGATGACGTTATATAGAATTACGTCATAACGTATGACGTCATATTGTATTGCGTCATAACGTATAACGTCACATAGTATTCCGCCATGACGTATAACGTTATAATGTATAACGTTATAACGCATAACGTCATATAGATTTACGGTTTAACGTATACCGTCACATAGTAATACGTCATAACGTATAGCGCTATATTCTATTACGTCATAACGTATAACGGCATATAGTATTGCGACATGACGTACAACGTTATATGTTATTGTGTAATAAAGTATGACGTCACATAGTAAGACGTCATAACGTACAGCGCTATATTGTATAGCGTTATAACGTATAACGTGAGCTAGTACTACGTCATAACGTATGACGTCATAAAGTATTGCGTCATGACGTATAGCGTCACATAGTACTACGCCACAACGGATGACGTCATATAGAATTACGTCATGACGGATAACGTCATACAGAATTACGTCATAACGTACAACGTCACATAGTAATGCGCCACAACGGATGACGTCATCTGGAATTACGTCATAACGTACAACGTCATACAGAATTACGTCATAACGTACAACGTAACATAGTAATACGTCATAACTTATAATGTCATGTAGAATTAAGATATAACGTATAACGTCACATAGTAATACGTCATAACGTATGACGTCATATAGTATTGCGTCATAACGTATAGCGTCTCATAGTACTACGCCACAACGAATGACGTCACATAGGATTACGTCATGTCGTATAACGTCATATAGAATTACGTCATAACGTACATCGAAACATAGTAATACGTCATAACGTATAATGTCATGTAGGATTAAGGTATAACTTATAGCGTCACATAGTAATACGTCATGACGCATAACGTTATATTTTGTGACGTCATAACGTATAACGTCATATAGTATTGCGTCATAACGTATAGCGTCACATAGTACTACGCCACAACGAATGACGTCACATAGGATTACGTCATGTCGTATAACGTCATATAGAATTACGTCATAACGTACATCGAAACATAGTAATACGTCATAACGTATAATGTCATGTAGGATTAAGGTATAACTTATAGCGTCACATAGTAATACGTCATGACGCATAACGTTATATTTTGTGACGTCATAACGTATAACGTCATATAGAATTACTGTTTAACGTATGCCGTCACATAGTTATACGTCACAACGTTTGGCGCTATATTGTATTGAGTCATAACGTATAACGTCATATAGTATTGCATCATGACGTACAACGTTGTATGTTATTATGTAATAACGTATACCGTCACACAGTTATACGTCTTAACATATAGCGCTATATTGTATTACGTCATAACGTATAACGTCATATAGTATTGCGCCATGACGTACAACGTTATATGTTATTGTGTAATAACGTATAACGTCACATAGTAATACGTCATAACATATAGCGCTATATTGTATTACGTCATAACGTATAACGTCATATAGAATTACTGTTTAACGTATGCCGTCACATAGTTATACGTCACAACGTTTGGCGCTATATTGTATTGAGTCATAACGTATAACGTCATATAGTATTGCATCATGACGTACAACGTTGTATGTTATTATGTAATAACGTATACCGTCACACAGTTATACGTCTTAACATATAGCGCTATATTGTATTACGTCATAACGTATAACGTCATATAGTATTGCGCCATGACGTACAACGTTATATGTTATTGTGTAATAACGTATAACGTCACATAGTAATACGTCATAACATATAGCGCTATATTGTATTACGTCATAACGTATAACGTCATATAGAATTACTGTTTAACGTATGCCGTCACATAGTTATACGTCACAACGTTTGGCGCTATATTGTATTGAGTCATAACGTATAACGTCATATAGTATTGCATCATGACGTACAACGTTGTATGTTATTGTGTAATAACGTATAACGTCACACACGAATACGTCATAACGTGTAGCGCTATATTGTATTACGTCATAACGTATAACGTCATATAGTATTGCGTCATGACGTATAACGTTATATGGTATTGCGTAATAACGTATAACGTCATAAAATATTGCGTCAGAACGGATGACGTCATAAAGAATTACATCATGACGTGTAACGTTATATGGTACTGCGTAATAACGTATAACGTCATATAGAATTACGGTACAACGTACAACGTCATATAGTATTATGCCATGACGTATAACGTCATATAATATTACGTCATAACGTATAACATCATATCGTATTGTGTCATGTCGTACAACGTTATATGTTATTGTGTAATAACGTATAACGTCACCAAGTAATACGTCATAACGTATACCCTATATTGTATTGCGTCATCACGTATAAGGTCACATAGTATTGCGTCATTCCGAATGACGTCATATAATATTGCGTCATAACATATAACGTCACATAGTAATACGCCATAACGTATAACGGCATATAGAATTACGTCATAACGTACAACGTCACATAGTAATACGTCATAACGTATAACGTCATATACAATTACGTCATAACGTATAACTTCACATAGCAATATGTCATAACGTATAATGTCATGTATTATGAAGGTATAACGTATAACGTCATATAGTAATACGTCATGACGTATAACGTTATAGTGTGTGACGTCATAACGTAGAACGTCATATAGTAGTGCGTCATAACGTACAACGACACATAGTAATACGTCATAACGTATAATGTCATGTAGTATTAATTTATAACGTATAACGTCACATAGTAATACGTCATAACGTCTAGCGCTATATTCTATTGCGCCATAACGTATAACGTCACATAGTACTACGCCACAACGGATGACGTCATATAGAATTACGTCATGACTTATAACGTCATATAGAATCACGTCATAACGCACAACGTCACATGGTAATACGTCATAACGTATAATGTCATGTAGTATTACGTCATAACGTATAACGTCTTATAGTATTGCGTCATGACGTACTACGATATGTGTTATTGTGTAATAACGTATAACGTCAGAAAGTAATACGTCATAACGTATAGCGCTATATTGTATTGCGTCATAACGTATAACGTCACGTAGTGTTACGTCATATCGTATAACGTCACATATCATTACTTCGTAACGGATGACGTCATATAGAATTACGTCATGACGTATAAAGTCATATAGAATTACGTCATAACGGATGACGTCATATAGAATTGCGTCATGACGTATAACGTCATACGGAATTACGTCATAACGCACAATTTCACATAGTAATACGTCATAACGTATAATGTCATGTAGTATTAAGGTATAACGTATAACGTCACACAGTAATACGTCATGACGTACAACGTTATATTGCGTGACGTCGTAACGTATAACGTCATATAGAATTACGGTACAACGTATAACGTCATATAGTATTGCGCCATGACGTATAACGTTATATGGTATTGCGTAATAACGCATAACGACACATAGTACTACGCCACAACGGATGACGTACTACAGAATTGCGTCATGACGTATAACGTCATATAGTATTACGTCATGACGTGCAACGTTTCAGAGTATTACGTCATAACTTATAACGTCACATAGTAATAAGTCATAACGTATAATGTCATGTAGTATTAAGGTATAACGTATATCGTCACACAGTTTCACGTCATGACGTATAACGTTAAATTGTGTGACGTCATAACGTATAACGTCATATAGTATTGCGTCATAACGTATAACGTCACATAGAACTAAGCCACAACGAATGACGTCATAAAGAATAACGTCATGACGTATAATGTCATATAGAATTACGTCATAAAGCACAACGTCACATAGTAATACGTCATAACGTATAATGTCATGCAGTATTAAGATATAACGTATAACGTCACATAGTAATACGTCATGACGTATAACGTTTCGGAGTATTACGTCATAACTTATAACGTCACATAGTTATACGTCATAACGTATAATGTCATGTAGTATTAAGGTATAACGTATATCGTCACACAGTTTCACGTCATGACGTATAACGTTATATTGTGTGACGTCATAACGTATAACGTCATATCGATTTATGGTACAACGTATAACGTTATATTGTGTGACGTCATAACGTATAACGTCATATAGAATTACGTCATAACGTATAACGGCTTACAGTATTGCGTCATTCCGATTGACGTCATATAATATTGCGTCATAACGTATAACGTCACATAATAATACGCCATAACGTATAACGTCATATGGAATTACGGTTTAACGTATACCATCACATAGTTATACGTCTTAACATATAGCGCTATATAGTATAGCGTCATAACGTATTACGTCACATAGTATTGCGTCATAACGTATAACGTCACATAGTACTACGCCACAACGGATGACGTCATATAGAATTACGTCATGACGTATAACGTCATACACAATTACGTCATAACGCACAACATCACTGAGTTATACGTCATAACGTATAATGTCATGTAGTATTAAGGTATAACGTATAACGTCACACAGTAATACGTCATGACGTACAACGTTATATTGCGTGACGTCATAACGTATAACGTCACACAGTATTGCGTCATAACGTATAGCGTCACATAGTACGACGCCACAACGGATGACGTCATATAGAATTACGTCATGACGTATAACGTCGTACAGAATTACGTCATAACGTACAACGTCACATAGTAATACGTCATAACGTATAATGTCATGTAGTATTAAGGTATAACGTATATCGTCACACAGTTTCACGTCATGACGTATAACGTTAAATTGTGTGACGTCATAACGTATAACGTCATATAGAAGGACGGTAACAGGTATAACGTCATATAGTATTGCGCCATGACGTATAACGTTATATTGAGTGACGTCATAACGTATAACGTCATATATTATTGCGTCATTCCGAATGACGTCATATAATATTGCGTCATAAGGTATAACGTCACATAGTAATACGTCATTACGTATAACGTCATGTAGTATTAAGGTATAACATATAACGTCACATAGTAATACGTCATAACGGATGACGTCATAAAGTGTTGCGTCATAACGTATAACGTCACATAGTACTACGCCACAACGGATGACGTCATATAGTATTACGTCATAACGCACGTCACATAGTAATACGTCATATCTTATAATGTCATGTAGTATTATGGTAGAACGTATATCGTCACACAGTAATACGTCATGATGTATAACGTTATATTGTGTGACGTCATAACGTATAACGTCATATCGATTTATGGTACAACGTATAACGTTATATTGTGTGACGTCATAACGTATAACGTCACATATTAATACGCCATAACGTATAACGTCATATGGAATTACGGTTTAACGTATACCATCACATAGTTATACGTCTTAACATAAAGCGCTATATTATGTTGCGCCATAACGTATAACGTCACATAGTATTACGTCATAACGTATGACGTCATATAGTATTGCGTCATAACGTATAACGTCACATAGAACTAAGCCACAACGAATGACGTCATATAGGATAACGTCATGGCGTATAACGTCATATAGAATTGCGTCATAAAGCACAACGTCACATAGTAATACGTCATAACGTATAATGTCATGTAGTATTAAGGTATAACGTATAACGTCACACAGTAATACGTCTTGATGTACAACGTTATATTGTGTGACGTCGTAACGTATAACGTCATATAGTATTACGTCATGACGTACAACGTTTCGGAGTATTACGTCATAACTTATAACGTCACATAGTTATACGTCATAACGTATAATGTCATGTAGTATTAAGGTATAGCGTATATCGTCACACAGTTTCACGTCATGACGTATAACGTTAAATTGTGTGACGTCATAACGTATAACGTCATATCGAATTACGGTACAACGTATAACGTTATATTGTGTGACGTCATAACGTATAACGTCATATAGAATTACGGTACAACGTATAACGTCATATAGTATTGCGCCATGGCGTATAACGTCATATAGTATTTCGTCATAACGTATAACGGCTTATAGTAATGCGTCATTCCGATTGACGTCATATAATATTGCGTCATAACGTATAACGTCACACATTAATACGCCAGAACGTATAACGTCATATGGAATTACGGTTTAACGTATACCATCACATAGTTATACGTCTTAACATATAGCGCTATATAGTATAGCGTCATAACGTATAACGTCACATAGTACTACGTCATAACGGATGACGTCATATAGTATTGCGTCATAACGTATAACGTCATATAGTATTGCGTCATGACGAACAACGTTATATTTCAATGTGTAATAACGTATAACGTCACATAGTAATACACCATAACGTATAACGTCATATAGTATTGCGTCATTCCGGATGACGTCATATAGAAATACGTCATGACGTATAACGTTCTTTAGTATTGCGCCATGACGTATAGCGTCACATAGTACTACGCCACAACGGATGACGTCATATAGTATTACGTCATAACGCACGTCACATAGTAATACGTCATATCTTATAATGTCATGTAGTATTAAGGTAGAACGTATAACGTCACACAGCAATACGTCTTGACGCATAACGTTATATTGTGTGACGTAGTAACGTATAACGTCATATAGAATTACGGTACAACTTATAACGTCATATAGTGTTGCGCCATGCCGTATAACGTCATAGTATTACGTCATAACGTATAACGTCATATAGTATTTCGTCATGACGTACAACGTTATATGTTATTGCGTAATAACGTATAACGTCATACAATATTGCGTCAGAACGGTTGACATCATAAAGAATTACGTCATGACGTATAACGTCGTATAGTATTACGGTAGAACGTATAACGTCATATAGTATTGCGCCATGACTTATAACGTTATAAAGTATATCGTCATAACGTATAACGTCATATAGTATTACGTCATAACGTATAACGTCATATAGTATATCGACATGACGATTAACGTTATATGGTATTGCGTAATAACGTATAACGACACATAGTACTACTAGACAACGGATGACATCATATAGAATTACGTCATTACGTATAACGTTATATAGAATTACGTCATAACGTATAGCACTATATTGTATAGCGTCATAACGTATAACGTCACATAGTACTAAGTCATAACGGATGACGTCATATAGTATTGCGTCATAACGTATAACGTCATATATAATTATCTCATAACGTATAACATCACATAGTAATACGTCATAACGTAGAATGTCATGTAGTATTGCGTCATGACGTATAACGTGATATAGAGTAACGTCATAACGTATAACGTTATATAGAAGAACGTCATAACGTACAACGTCACATAGTAATACGCCATAACGTATAATGTCATGTAGTATTCCGCCATGACGTATAACGTCATATTGAATTACGTCATAACGTATAACGTCATATTAAATTACGTCATAACGTATAACGTCACATAGTTCTACGTCAGAACGGATGACGTCATATAGAATTACGCCATGACGTATAACGTCACATAGTAATACGTCATAACGTATAGCGCTATATTGTATTGCGTCATAACGCATAACGTCACATAGTATTGCGTCATTCCGAATGACGTCATATAATATTGCGTCATAACGTATAACGTCACATAGTAATACGCCATAACGTATAATGGCCTATAGTATTGCGTCATTCCGAATGACGTCATATAATATTGCGCCATGACGTATAACGTCATATAGTATTACGTCATAACGTTTAACGTCATATAGTATTGTGTCATGACGTTCAACGTTATATGTTATTGTGTAATAACGTATAACGTCAGAAAGTAATTCGTCATAAAGTATAGCGCTATATTGTATTGCGCCATAACGTATAACGTCACATAGTATTACGTCATAACGTATGACGTCATATAGTATTGCGTCATAACGTATAACGTCACATAGAACTAAGCCACTACGAATGACGTCATATAGGATAACGTCATGACGTATAACGTCATATAGAATTACGTCATAAAGCACAACGTCACATAGTAATACGTCATAACGTATAATGTCATGTAGTATTAAGGTATAACGTATAACGTCACACAGTAATACGTCTTGATGTACAACGTTATATTGTGTGATGTCGTAACGTATAACGTCATATAGTATTACGTCATGACGTACAACGTTTCGGAGTATTACGTCATAACTTATAACGTCACATAGTTATACGTCATAACGTATAATGTCATGTAGTATTAAGGTATAACGTATAACGTCACACAGTAATACGTCTTGATGTACAACGTTATATTGTGTGACGTCATAACGTATAACGTCATATCGAATTACGGTACAACGTATAACGTTATATTGTGTGACGTCATAACGTATAACGTAATATAGAATTACGGTACAACGTATAACGTCATATAGTATTGCGCCATGGCGTATAACGTCATATAGTATTACGTCATAACGTATAACGGCTTATAGTATTGCGTCATTCCGGTTGACGTCATATAATATTGCGTCATAACGTATAACGTCACACATTAATACGCCAGAACGTATAACGTCATATGGAATTACGGTTTAACGTATACCATCACATAGTTATACGTCTTAACATATAGCGCTATATAGTATAGCGTCATAACGTATAACGTCACATAGTACTACGTCATAACTGATGACGTCATATAGTATTGCGTCATAACGTATAACGTCATATAGTATTGCGTCATGACGAACAACGTTATATTTCAATGTGTAATAACGTATAACGTCACATAGTAATACACCATAACGTATAACGTCATATAGTATTGCGTCATTCCGAATGACGTCATATAATATTGCGCCATGACGTATAACGTCATATAGTATTACGTCATAACGTATAACGTCATATAGTATTGTGTCATGGCGTTCAACGTTATATGTTATTGTGTAATAACGTCTAACGTCACGTAGTAATACGTCATAACGTATCGCGCTATATGGTATAGCGTCACAACGTATAACGTCACATAGTACTTCGTCATAACGGATGACGTCATATAGAATTACGTCATGACGTATAACGTCATACAGAATTACGTCATAACGTACAACGTCACATAGTAATACGTCATAACGTATAATGTCATGTAGTATTAATTTATAACGTATAAAGTCACATAGTACTACGTCATAACGTATGACGTCATAAAGTATTGCGTCATGACGTATAGCGTCGCATAGTACTACGCCACAACGGATGACGTCATATAGCATTACGTCATGACGTATAACGTTATATGGTATTGCGTAATAACGTATAACGTCATATAGTAATACGTCATGACGTACAACGTTGTATGTTATTGTGCAATAACGTATAACGTCACATACTAATACGTCATAACGTGTAGCGCTATATTGTATTACGTCATAACGTATAACGTCATATAGTATTGCGTCATAACATATAGCGCTATATTGTATTACGTCAGAACTTATAACGTCACATAGTAATACGTCATAACGTATAATGTCATGTAGTATTAAGGTATAACGTATAACGTCACATAGTAATACGTCATAACGTATAGCGCTATATAGTATGGCGTCATAACGTATAACGTCACATAGTACTACGTCATAACGGATGACGTCATATAGACTTACGTCATGACGTATAACGTCATACAGAATTACGTCATAACGTACAACGTCACATAGTAATACGTCATAACGTAGAATGTCATGTAGTATTGCGTCATGACGTATAACGTGATATAGAGTAACGTCATAACGTATAACGTTATATGGTATAACGTTATATGGTATAACGTAATAATGTTGAACGTTGTACAGTATTAAGGTATAACGTATAACGTCACATAGTATTACTTCGTAACGGATGATGTCATATAGTATTACGTTATGACGTATAACGTCATATAGAATAACGTCATAACGTATAACGTCACATAGTAATACGTCATAACGTACAGCGCTATATTGTATAGCGTTATAACGTATAACGTCAGCTAGTACTACGCCACAACGGATGACGTCATATAGACTTACGTCATGACGTATAACGTCATACAGAATTACGTCATAACGTACAACGTCACATAGTAATACGTCATAACGTATAATGTCATGTAGTATTAATTTATAACGTATAAAGTCACATAGTAGTACGTCATAACGTATGACGTCATAAAGTATTGCGTCATGACGTATAGCGTCGAATAGTACTACGCCACAACGGATGACGTCATATAGCATTACGTCATGTCGTATAGCGTCATATAGAATTACGTCATAACGTACATCGTAACATTGTAATACGTCATAACGTATAATGTCATGTAGGATTAAGGTATAACGTATAACGTCACATAGTAATACGTCAGGACGTACAACGTTATATGTTCTTGTGTAATAACGTATAACGTCACATAGTAATACGTCATAACATATAGCGCTATATTGTATTACGTCATAACGTATAACGTCACATAGTAATACGTCATAACGTATAACGTCATATAGAATTACTGTTTAACGTATGCCGTCACATAGTTATACGTCACAACGTTTGGCGGTATATTGTATTGAGTCATAACGTATAACGTCATTTAGTATTGCATCATGACGTACAACGTTGTATGTTATTGTGTAATAACGTATAACGTCACATACTAATACGTCATAACGTGTAGCGCTATATTGTATTACGTCATAACGTATAACGTCATATAGTATTGCGTCATGACGTACAACGTTATATGTTATTGCGTAATAACGTATAACGTCATACAATATTAAGTCAGAACGGTTGACATCATAAAGAATTACGTCATGACGTATAACGTCGTATAGTATTACGGTACAACGTATAACGTCATATAGTATTGCGCCATGACGTATAACGTTATAAAGTATATCGTCATAACGTATTACGGCATATAGTATTACGTCATAACGTATAACGTCATATAGTATTGCGTCATTCCGAATGACGTCATATAATATTGCGTCATAACGTATAACGTCACATAGTACTACGCCATAACGGATGACGTCATATAGAAATACGTCATGACATATAACGTCATATAGAATTACGTCATAACGTACAACGTCACATAGTAATACATCATAACGTATAATGTCATGTAGTATTAAGGTATAACGTATAACGTCACACAGTAGTACGTCATGATGTATAACGTTATATTGTGTGACGTCGTAACGTATAACGTCATATAGAATTACGGTACAACGTATAACGTCATATAGTATTGCGCCATGACGTATAACGTTATATGGTATTGCATAATAACCTATAACGTCATATAGTATTACGTCATGACGTACAACGTTTCAGAGTATTACGTCATAACTTATAACGTCACATAGTAATACGTCATAACGTATAATGTCATGTAGTATTAAGGTATAACGTATAACGTCACATAGTAATACGTCATAACGTATAGCGCTATATAGTATGGCGTCATAACGTATAACGTCACATAGTACTACGTCATAACGGATGACGTCATATAGTATTGCGTCATAACGTATAACGTCACATAGTATTACGTCATAACGTATAGCGCTATATTGTATAGCGTCATAACGTATAACGTCACATAGTACTACGTCATAACGGATGACGTCATATAGTACTGCGTCATAACGTATAACATCATATATAATTATCTCATAACGTATAACATCACATAGTAATACGTCATAACGTAGAATGTCATGTAGTATTGCGTCATGACGTATAACGTGATATAGAGTAACGTCATAACGTATAACGTTATATGGTATAACGTAATAATGTTGAACGTTGTACAGTATTAAGGTATAACGTATAACGTCACATAGTATTACTTCGTAACGGATGATGTCATATAGTATTACGTTATGACGTATAACGTCATATAGAATAACGTCATAACGTATAACGTCACATAGTAAAACGCCATAACGTATAATGTCATGTAGTATTCCGCCATGACGTATAACGTCATATAGAATTACGTCATAAAGCACAACGTCACATACTAATACGTCATAACGTATAATGTAATGTAGTATTAAGGTATAACGTATAACGTCACACAGTTTCACGTCATGACGTATAACGTTAAATTGTGTGACGTCATAACGTATAACGTCATATAGAATTACGGTAAAACGTATAACGTCATATAGTATTGCGCCATGACGTATAACGTTATATTGAGTGACGTCATAACGTATAACGTCATATAGTATTGCGTCATTCCGAATGACGTCTTATAATATTGCGTCATAAGGCATAACGTCACATAGTAATACGTCATTACGTATAATGTCATGTAGTATTGAGGTATAACGTATAACGTCATATAGTATTGCGCCATGGCGTATAACGTCATATAGTATAACGTCATAACGTATAACGGCTTATAGTATTGCGTCATTCCGATTGACGTCATATAGTATTGTGTCATGACGTTCAACGTTATATGTTATTGTGTAATAACGTATAACGTCACATAGTAATACGTCATAACGTATAGCGCTATATTGCATTGCGTCATAACGGATAACGTCACATAGTATTGCGTCATTCCGAATGACGTCGTATAGTATTCCGCCATGACGTATAACGTCATATTGAATTACGTCATAACGTATAATGTCATGTAGTATTAAGGTATAACGCATATCGTTCCATAGTAACACGTCATGACGTATAACGTTAAATTGTGTTACGTCATAACGTATAACGTCATATAGAATTACGGTAAAACGTATAAGGTCAAATAGTATTGCGCCATGACGTACAACGTCATATAATATTGCGTCATAACGTATAACTACACATAGTAATACGCCATAACGTATCACGGCATATAGTATTGTGTCATTCCGAATGACGACATATAATACTGCGTCATAACGTACAACGTCACATAGTAATACGTCGTAACGTATAATGTCATGTAGTATTAATTTATAACGTATAACGTCACATAGTAATACGTCATAACGTATAGCGCTATATTGTATTGCCTCATAACGGATAACGTCACATAGTATTGCGTCATTCCGAATGACGTCATATAGTATTCCGTCATGACGTATAACGTCATATTGAATTACGTCATAACGTATAACGTCATATTGAATTACGTCATAACGTATAACGTCACACAGTTCTACGTCAGAACGGATGACGTCATATAGAATTACGCCATGACATATAACGTCACATAGTAATCCGTCATAACGTATAGTGCTATATTGTATTGCGTCATAACGGATAACGTCACATAGTATTGCGTCATTCCGAATGACGTCATATAATATTGCGTCATAACATATAACGTCACATAGTAATACGCCATAACGTATAATGTCATATAGTATTGCGTCATGACGAACAACGTTATATTTTAATGTGTAATAACGAATAACGTAACATAGTAATACGTCATAACGTATAACGGCTTATAGTATTGCGTCATTCCGATTGACGTCATATAATATTGCGTCATAACGTATAACGTCACATATTAATACGCCATAACGTATAACGTCATATGGAATTACGGTTTAACGTATACCATCACATAGTTATACGTCTTAACATATAGCGCTATATAGTATAGCGTCATAACGTATAACGTCACATTGTAGTACGTCATAACGGATGACGTCATATAGTATTGCGTCATAACGTATAACGTCACATAGTATTGTGTCATGACGTACAACGTTTCAGAGTATTACGTCATAACGTATAACGTCATATATAATTATCTCATAACGTATAACATCACATAGTAATACGTCATAACGTAGAAAGTCATGTAGTATTGCGTCATGACGTATAATGTCATGTAGTATTAAGGTATAACGTATAACGTCACACAGTAATACGTCATGACGTATAACGTTATATGTTATTGTGTAATTACGTATAACGTCACATAGTAATACGTCATAACGTATAGCGCTATATTGTATTGCGTCATAACGGATAACGTCACATAGTATTGCGTCATTCCGAATAACGTCATATAGTCTTCCGCCATCACGTATAACGTCATATTGAATTACGTCATAACGTATAATGTCATGTAGTATTAAGGTATAACGTATATCGTCCCATAGTAATACGTCATAACATATAGCGCTATATTGAATTGCGCGATAACGTATAACGTCACATAGTATTACGTCATAACATATGACGTCATATAATATTGCGTCATAACACATAACGTCACATAGTAATACGCCACAACGGATGACGTCATATAGAGTTACGGCATGACGTACAGCGTCATACAGAATTACGTCATAACGTACAATGTAACATAGTAACACGTCATAACGTATAATGTCATGTAGTATTAAGGTATAACGTATAACGTCACACAGTAATACGTCATGACGTATAACGTTATATTGTGTGACGTCATAACGTATAACGTCATAGAGAATTACCTTACAACGTATAACGTCATATAGTATTGCGCCAAAACGTATAACGTTATAAAGTATAACGTCATAACGTATAACGTCATATAGTATTACGTCATAACGCAAAACGTCATATAGCATTGCGCCATGACGTACAACGTTATATGTTATTGTGTTATAACGTATAACGTCACAAGGTAATACGCCATAACGTATAATGTCATGTAGTATTAATTTATAACGTATAACGTCACATAGTAATACGTCATAACGTATAGCGCTATATTGTATTGCCTCATAACGGATAACGTCACATAGTATTGCGTCATTCCGAATGACGTCATATAGTATTCCGTCATGACGTATAACGTCACACAGTTCTACGTCAGAACGGATGACGTCATATAGAATTACGCCATGACGTATAACGTCATATTGAATTACGTTATAACGTATAACGTCATATTAAACTACGTCATAACGTATAACGTCACATAGTTCTACGTCAGAACGGTTGACGTCATATAGATTTACGCCATGACGTATAACGTCACATAGTAATACGTCATAACGTATAGCGCTATATTGTATTGCGTCATAACGCATAACGTCACATAGTATTGCGTCATTCCGAATGACGTCACATAATATTGCGTCATAACGTATAACGTCACATAGTAATACGCCATAACGTATAATGGCATATAATATTGCGTCATTCCGAATGACGTCATATAATATTGCGCCATGACGTATAACGTCATATAGTATTACGTCATAACATATAACGTCGTATAGTATTGTGTCATGACGTTCAACGTTATATGTTATTGTGTAATAACGTATAACGTCACAAAGTAATTCGTCATAACGTATAGCGCTATATTGTATTGCGCCATAACGTATAACGTCACATAGTATTACGTCATAACGTATGACGTCATATAGTATTGCGTCATAACGTATAACGTCACATAGAAGTAAGCCACAACGAATGACGTCATATAGAATAACGTCATGACGTATAACGTCATATAGAATTACATCATAAAGCACAACGTCACATAGTAATACGTCATAACGTATAATGTCATGTAGTATTACGGTATAACGTATAACGTCACACAGTTTCACGTCATGACGTATAACGTTAAATTGTGTGACGTCATAACGTATAACGTCATATAGAATTACGGTAAAACGTATAACGTCATATAGTATTGCGCCATGACGTATAACGTTATATTGAGTGACGTCATAACGTATGACGTCTTATAGTATTGCGTCATTCCGAATGACGTCATATAATATTGCGTCATAAGGTATAACGTCACATAGTAATACGTCATAACGTATAACGTCATGTAGTATTAAGGTATAACGTATAACGTCACATAGTAATACGTCATAACGGATGACGTCATATAGTGTTGCGTCATAACGTATAGCGACACATAGTACTACGCCACAACGGATGACGGCATATAGAATTACGTCATGACGTATAACGTTATATAGAATTACGTCATAACGTATAGCACTATATTGTATAGCGTCATAACGTATAACGTCACATAGTACGACGTCATAACGGATGACGTCATATAGTATTGCGTCATAACGGATAACGTCACATAGTATTGCGTCATTCCGAATGACGTCATATAGTCTTCCGCCATGACGTATAACGTCATATTGAATTACGTCATAACGTATAATGTCATGTAGTATTAAGGTATAACGTATATCGTCCCATAGTAACACGTCATGACGTATAACGTTAAATTGTGTTACGTCATAACGTATAACGTCATATAGAATTACGGTAAAACGTATAAGGTCATATAGTATTGCGCCATGACCTACAACGTCATATAATATTGCGTCATAACGTATAACTTCACATAGTAATACGCTATAACGTATCACGGCATATAGTATTGTGTCATTCCGAATGACGTCATATAATATTGCGTCATAAGGTATAACGTGACATAGTAATACGTCATAACGTATAACGTCATGTAGTATTAAGGTATAACGTATAACGTCACATAGTAATACGTCATAACGGATGACGTCATATAGTGTTGCGTCATAACGTATAGCGACACATAGTACTACGCCACAACGGATGACGGCATATAGAATTACGTCATGACGTATAACGTTATATAGAATTACGTCATAACGTATAGCACTATATTGTATAGCGTCATAACGTATAACGTCACATAGTACGACGTCATAACGGATGACGTCATATAGTATTGCGTCATAACGTATAACGTCACATAGTATTACGTCATAACGTATAGCGCTATATTGTATAGCGTCATAACGTATAACGTCACATAGTACTACGTCATAACGGATGACGTCATATAGTATTGCGTCATAACATATAACGTCATATAGTATTGCGTCATGACGTACAACGTTTCAGAGTATTACGTCATAACGTATGACGTCATATAGTATTGCGTCATAACGTATAACGTCACATAGAACTAAGCCACAACGGATGACGTCATAAAGAATTACGTCATGACGTGTAACGTTATATGGTATTGCGCAATAACGCATAACGACACATAGCACTACGCCACAACGGATGACGTACTACAGAATTACCTCATAACGTATAACATCACATAGTAATACGTCATAACGTATAGCGCTGTATTGTATTGCGTCATAACGGATAACGTCACATAGTATTGCATCATTCCGAATGACGTCATACAATATTGCGTCATAACGTATAACGTCACATAGTAATACGTCATAACGTATAATGTCATGTAGTATTAATTTATAACGTATAAAGTCACATAGAACTACGTCATAACGTATGACGACATAAAGTATTGCGTCATGACGTATAGCGTCACATAGTACTACGCTACAACGGATGACGTCATATAGAATTACGTCATGTCGTATAACGTCATATAGAATTACGTCATAACGTACAGCGTAACATAGTAATACGTCATAGCGTATAATGTCATGTAGGATTAAGGTATAACTTATAGCGTCACATAGTAATACGTCATGACGCATAACGTTATATTGTGTGACGTCATAATGTATAACGTCATATAGTATTGCGTCATAACGTATAGCGTCACATAGTACTACGCCACAACGGATGACGTCATATAGAATTGCGTCATGACGTATAACGTTATACAGAATTACGTCATAACGTACAACGTCACATAGTAATACGCCACAATGGATGACGTCATATAGAATTACGTCATGACGTACAACGTCATACAGAATTACGTCATAACGTACATCGTAACATAGTAATACGTCATAACGTATAAAGTCATATAGTATTGCGTCATGACGTACAACGTCACATAGTAATACGCCATAACGTATAACGGCATATAGTATTGCGTCATGACGTACAACGTTATATGTTATTGTGTAATAACGTATAACGTCACAAAGTAATTCGTCATAACGTATAGCGCTATATTGTATTGCGTCATACCGTATAACATCACATTGTAATACGTTATAACATATAGCGCTATACTGAATTGCGCGATAACGTATAACGTCACATGGTATTACGTCATAACGTATGACGTCATATAATATTGCGTCATAACGTATAACGTCACATCGTAATACTCCACAACGGATGACGTCATATAGAATTACGTCATGACGTACAACGTCATACAGAATTACGTCATAACGTACAATGTAACATAGTAATACGTCATAACGTATAATGTCATGTAGTATTAAGGTATAACGTATAACGTCACATAGTAATACGTCATGATGTATAACGTTATATTGTGTGACGTCATAACGTATAACGTCATATAGAATTACGTTACAACGTATAACCTCATATAGTATTGCGCCAGGACGTATAACGATATAAAGTATAACGTCACAACGTATAACGTCATATAGTATTGCGTCAGTCCGAATGACGTCATATAATATTGCGTCATAACGTATAACGTCACATAGTAATACGTTATAACGTATAATGTCAGGTAGTATTAAGGTATAATGTATACCGTCACATAGTTATACGTCATAACGTATACCGCTATATTGTATTACGTCATAACTTATAACGTTATTTAGTATTGCGCCATGACGTACAACGTTATATGTTATTGTGTAATAACCTATAACGTCCCATAGTAATACGTCATAACGTATAGCGCTATATTGTATAGCGTCATAACGTATAACGTCACATAGTACGACGTCATAACGGATGACTTCATATAGTATTGCGTCATAACGTATAACGTCACATAGTATTACGTCATAACGTATAGCGCTATATTGTATAGCGTCATAACGTATAACGTCACATAGTACTACGTCATAACGGATGACGTCATATAGTATTGCGTCATAACATATAACGTCATATAGTATTGCGTCATGACGTACAACGTTTCAGAGTATTACGTCATAACGTATGACGTCATATAGTATTGCGTCATAACGTATAACGTCACATAGAACTAAGCCACAACGGATGACGTCATAAAGAATTACGTCATGACGTGTAACGTTATATGGTATTGCGCAATAACGCATAACGACACATAGCACTACGCCACAACGGATGACGTACTACAGAATTACCTCATAACGTATAACATCACATAGTAATACGTCATAACGTATAGCGCTGTATTGTATTGCGTCATAACGGATAACGTCACATAGTATTGCATCATTCCGAATGACGTCATACAATATTGCGTGATAACGTATAACGTCACATAGTATTACTTCGTAACGGATGATATCATATAGTATTACGTCATGACGTATAACGTCACATAGAACTAAGCCACAACGAATGACGTCATATAGAATATCGTCATAACGTATAACGTCACATAGTAATACGTCATAACGTAGAATGTCATATAGAATTACGTCATGACGTATAACGTTATATAGAGTTACGTCATAACGTACATCGTAACATAGTAATACGTCATAACGTATAATGTCATGTAGTATTAAGGTACAACGTATAACGTCACATAGTAATACGTCATAACGTACAGCGCTATATTGTATAGTGTTATAACGTATAACGTCAGCTAGTACTACGCCACAACGGATGACGTCATATAGACTTACGTCATGACGTATAACGTCATATAGAATTACGTCATAACGTACAACGTCACATAGTAATACGTCATAACGTATAATGTCATGTAGTATTAATTTATAACGTATAAAGTCACATAGAACTACGTCATAACGTATGACGACATAAAGTATTGCGTCATGACGTATAGCGTCACATAGTACTACGCTACAACGGATGACGTCATATAGAATTACGTCATGTCGTATAACGTCATATAGAATTACGTCATAACGTACAGCGTAACATAGTAATACGTCATAGCGTATAATGTCATGTAGGATTAAGGTATAACTTATAGCGTCACATAGTAATACGTCATGACGCATAACGTTATATTGTGTGACGTCATAATGTATAACGTCATATAGTATTGCGTCATAACGTATAGCGTCACATAGTACTACGCCACAACGGATGACGTCATATAGAATTGCGTCATGACGTATAACGTTATACAGAATTACGTCATAACGTACAACGTCACATAGTAATACGCCACAATGGATGACGTCATATAGAATTACGTCATGACGTACAACGTCATACAGAATTACGTCATAACGTACATCGTAACATAGTAATACGTCATAACGTATAAAGTCATATAGTATTGCGTCATGACGTACAACGTCACATAGTAATACGCCATAACGTATAACGGCATATAGTATTGCGTCATGACGTACAACGTTATATGTTATTGTGTAATAACGTATAACGTCACAAAGTAATTCGTCATAACGTATAGCGCTATATTGTATTGCGTCATACCGTATAACGTCACATTGTAATACGTTATAACATATAGCGCTATACTGAATTGCGCGATAACGTATAACGTCACATGGTATTACGTCATAACGTATGACGTCATATAATATTGCGTCATAACGTATAACGTCACATCGTAATACTCCACAACGGATGACGTCATATAGAATTACGTCATGACGTACAACGTCATACAGAATTACGTCATAACGTACAATGTAACATAGTAATACGTCATAACGTATAATGTCATGTAGTATTAAGGTATAACGTATAACGTCACATAGTAATACGTCATGATGTATAACGTTATATTGTGTGACGTCATAACGTATAACGTCATATAGAATTACGTTACAACGTATAACCTCATATAGTATTGCGCCAGGACGTATAACGATATAAAGTATAACGTCACAACGTATAACGTCATATAGTATTGCGTCAGTCCGAATGACGTCATATAATATTGCGTCATAACGTATAACGTCACATAGTAATACGTTATAACGTATAATGTCAGGTAGTATTAAGGTATAATGTATACCGTCACATAGTTATACGTCATAACGTATACCGCTATATTGTATTACGTCATAACTTATAACGTTATTTAGTATTGCGCCATGACGTACAACGTTATATGTTATTGTGTAATAACCTATAACGTCCCATAGTAATACGTCATAACGTATAGCGCTATATTGTATAGCGTCATAACGTATGACGTCACATAGTACTACGCCACAACGGATGACGTCATATAGAATTACGTCATGACGTGTAACGTCATACAGAATTACGTCATAACGTACAACGTCACATAGTAATACGTCACAACGTATAAGGTCATATAGAATATCGGTTTAACGTATACCGTCACATAGTTATACGTCATAACGTATAGCGCTATATTGTATTACGTCATAACGTATAACGTCACATAGTATTGCGTCATAACGGATGACGTCATATAGAATTATGTCATGACGTACAACGTCATTCAGAATTACGTCATAACGTACAACGTAACATAGTAATACGTCATAACGTATAATGTCATGTAGTATTAAGGTATAACGTATAACGTCACATAGTAATACGTCATAACGTACAGCGCTATATTGTATAGCGTTATAACGTATAACGTCAGGTAGTACTACGCCACAACGGATGACGTCATATAGACTTACGTCATGACGTATAACGTCATATAGAATTACCTCATAACGTACAACGTCACATAGTAATACGTCACAACGTATAAGGTCATATAGAATATCGGTTTAACGTATACCGTCACATAGTTATACGTCATAACGTATAGCGCTATATTGTATTACGTCATGACGTATAACGTTATATGGTATTGCGTAATAACGTATAACGACATATAGTATTACGTCATAACTTATAACGTCACATAGTACTACGTCATAACGGATGACGTCATATAGAAATACGTCATGACGTATAACGTTATTTAGTATTGCGCCATGACGTACAACGTTATATGTTATTGTGTAATAACCTATAACGTCCCATAGTAATACGTCATAACGTATAGCGCTATATTGTATAGCGTCATAACGTATGACGTCACATAGTACTACGTCATAACGCATAATTTCATGTAGTATTAAGGTGTAACGTATAACGTCACATAGTACTACGCCACAACGGATGAAGTCATATAGTATTACGTCATAACGCACGTCACATAGTAATACGTCATATCTTATAATGTCATGTAGTATTATGGTAGAACGTATAACGTCACACAGTAATACGTCTTGACGCATAACGTTATATTGTGTGACGTCATAACGTATAACGTCATATAGAATTACGGTACAACGTATAACGTCATATAGTATTGCGCCATGCCGTATAACGTTATATGTTATTGTGTAATAACGTATAACGTCACAAAGTAATTCGTCATAACGTATAGCGCTATATTGTATTGCGTCATAACGTATAACGTCACATAGTATTGCGTCATAACGGATGACGTCATATAGAATTACGTCATGACGTACAACGTCATTCAGAATTACGTCATAATGTACAACGTAACATAGTAATACGTCATAGCGTACAGCGCTATATTGTATAGCGTTATAACGTATAACGTCAGCTAGTACTACGCCACAACGGATGACGTCATATAGACTTACGTCATGACGTATAACGTCATATAGAATTACGTCATAACGTACAACGTCACATAGTAATACGTCATAACGTATAACGTCATATAGTATTGCGTCAGTCCGAATGACGTCATATAATATTGCGTCATAACGTATAACGTCACATAGTAATACGTAACAACGCATAATTTCATGTAGCATTAAGGTATAACGTATAACGTCACATAGTACTACGCCACAACGGATGACGTCATTTAGTATTACGTCATAACGCACGTCACATAGTAATACGCCATATCTTATAATGTCATGTAGTATTATGGTAGAACGTATAACGTCACACAGTAATACGTCTTGACGCATAACGTTATATTGTGTGACGTCATAACGTATAACGTCATATAGAATTACGGTACAACGTATAACGTCATATAGTATTGCGCCATGCCGTATAACGTCATAGTATTACGTCATAACGTTTAACGTCATATAGTATTGCGTCATGACGTACAACGTTATATGTTATTGTGTAATAACGTATAACGTCACAAAGTAATTCGTCATAACGTATAGCGCTATATTGTATTGCGTCATAACGTATAACGTCACATAGTATTGCGTCATAACGTATGACGTCATATAATATTGCGTCATAACGTATAACGTCACATAGTAATACGTTATAACGTATAATGTCAGGTAGTATTAAGGTATAACGTATAACGTCTCATAGTACTACGTCATAACCTATGACGTCATAAAGTATTGCGTCATGACGCACAACGTTATATTTTATTGTGTAATAACGTATACCGTCACATAGTTATACGTCATAACGTATAGAGCTATATTGTATTACGTCATGACGTATAACGTTATATGGTATTGCGTAATAACGTATAACGACATATAGTATTACGTCATAACGTATAACGTCACATAGTACTACGCCACAACGGATGACGTCATATAGAATTACGTCATGTCGTACAACGTCATACAGAATTACGTCATAACGTACAACGGAACATAGTAATACGTCATAACGTATAATGTCATGTAGGATTAAGGTATAACTTATAGCGTCACATAGTAATACGTCATGACGCATAACGTTATATTGTGTGACATCATAACGTATGACGTCATATAGTATTGCGTCATAACGTATAGCGTCTCATAGTACTACGCCACAACGGATGACGTCATATAGCATTACGTCATGATGTATAACGTCATACAGAATTACGTCATGACGTACAACGTCACATAGTAATACGCCACAACGGATGGCGTCATATAGAATTACGTCATGACGTATAACGTTATATGGTATTGCGTAATAACGTATAACGTCATATAATATGGCGTCATAACGTATAACGTCACATAGTCATACGTCATAACGTACAACCGCACATGGTAATACGTCATAACGTACAATGTCATGTAGTATTAAGGTCTGACGTATATCGGCACATAGTAATACGTCATAACGGATGACATCATATAGTATTACGTCATGACGTATAACGTTATATGGTATTGCGTAATAACGTATAACGACATATAGTATTACGTCATAACGTATAACGTCACATAGTAATACCTCATATCGTATAATGTCATGTAGTATTAAGGTAGAACGTATAACGTCATACAGTAATACGTCTTGACGCATAACGTTATATTGTGTGACGTCATAACGTATAACGTCATATAGAATTACGGTACAACGTCTAACGTCATATAGTATTGCGCCATGCCGTATAACGTCATAGTATTACGTCATAACGTTTAACGTCATATAGTATTGCGTCATGACGTTCAACAATATATGTTATTGTGTAATAACGTATAACGTCACAAAGTAATTCGTCATAACGTATAGCGCTATATTGTATAGCGTCATAACGTATAACGTCACATAGTATTGCGTCATAACGGATGACGTCATATAGAATTACGTCATGACGTACAACGTCATTCAGAATTACGTCATAACGTACAACGTAACATAGTAATACGTCATAACGTATAATGTCATGTAGTATTAAGGTATAATGTATAACGTCACATAGTAATACGTCATAGCGTACAGCGCTATATTGTATAGCGTTATAACGTATAACGTCAGCTAGTACTACGCCACAACGGATGACGTCATATAGACTTACGTCATGACGTATAACGTCATACAGAATTACGTCATAACGTACAACGTCACATAGTAATACGTCATAACGTATAATGTCATGTAGTATTAATTTATAACGTATAAAGTCACATAGTACTACGTCATAAAGTATGACGTCATAAAGTATTGCGTCATGACGTATAGCGTCACATAGTACTACGCCACAACTGATGACGTCATATAGAATTACGTCATGACGTGTAACGTCATACAGAATTACGTCATAACGTACAACGTCACATAGTACAAGGTCATATAGAATATCGGTTTAACGTATACCGTCACATAGTTATACGTCATAACGTATAGCGCTATATTGTATTACGTCATAACGTATAACGTCACATAGTATTGCGTCATAACGGATGACGTCATATAGAATTATGTCATGACGTACAACGTCATTCAGAATTACGTCATAACGTACAACGTAACACAGTAATACGTCATAACGTATAATGTCATGTAGTATTAAGGTATAACGTATAACGTCACATATTAATACGTCATAACGTACAGCGCTATATTGTATAGCGTTATAACGTATAACGTCAACTAGTACTACGCCACAACGGATGACGTCATATAGACTTACGTCATGACGTATAACGTCATATAGAATTACGTCATGACGTATAACATTATAAAGTATAATGTTATAACGTATAACGTCATATAGTATTGCGTCATTACGACTGACGTCATATAATATTGCGTCATAACGTATAACCTCACATAGTAATACGTTATAACGTATAGCGCTATATTGTATTACGCCATGACGTATAACGTCATATTGAATAATTTCATAACGTATAACGTCATATAGTATTACGTCATAACGTATAACGTCATATAGTATTGCGCCATGACGTATAACATTATAAAGTATAATGTTATAACGTATAACGTCATATAGTATTGCGTCATTACAACCTCACATAGTAATACGTTATAACGTATAGCGCTATATTGTATTACGCCATGACGTATAACGTCATATTGAATTATTTCATAACGTATAACGTCATATAGTATTGCGCCATGACGTATAACATTATAAAGTATAATGTTATAACGTATAACGTCATATAGACTTACGTCATAACGTATGACGTCATATAGTATTGCGTCATAACGTATAGCGTCACATAGTAATACGTCATGACGTATAACGTCATATAGAGTTACGTCATAACGTACAACGTCATATAGTATTGCGCCATGACGTATAACGTTATAAAGTATAACGCCATAACGGATGACGTCATATAGTATTGCGTCATAACGTATAACGTTATAAAGTATAGCGTCATAATGTTATATTGTGTGAAGCCATAATGTATAACGTCATATAGTATTCCGTCATAACGTATAACGTCATATAGTATTGCGTCATGACGTATAACGTTATATGGTATTGCGTAATAACGTATAACGTCACATAGTAATCCGCCATGACGTATAACGTCATATAGTTATACGTCATAACGTATAGCGCTATATTGTATTGCGTCATAACGTACAACGTCACATAGTAATACGTCATAACGTACAATGTCACATAGTACTACGTCAGAACGGATGACGTCATATAGAATTACGTCATTACGTATAACGTTGTGTAGAATTAGGTCATAACGTACAACGTCACATAGTAAGACGTCATATCGCATAACGTCATATAGAGTTACGGTTTAACGTATACCGTCACATAGTAATACGTCATAACGTATAGCGCTATATTGTATAGCGTCGTAACGTATAACGTCACATAGTTCTACGTCATAACGGATGACGTCATATAGAATTACGTCAAGACGTATAGCGTCACATAGTAATACGTCATAACGTATAACGTCATATAGTATTGCGTCATGACGTATAACGTTATATGGTATTGCGTAATAACGTATAACGTCATATAATATGGCGTCATAACGTATAACGTCACATAGTCATACGTCATAACGTACAACCGCACATGGTAATACGTCATAACGTACAATGTCATGTAGTATTAAGGTCTGACGTATATCGGCACATAGTAATACGTCATAACGGATGACATCATATAGTATTCCGTCATGACGTATAACGTTATATGGTATTGCGTAATAACATATAACGTCGTATAGTAATCCGCCATGATGTATAACGTTATAATGTATAACGTCATATCGCATAACGTCATATAGTTACGGTTTAACGTATACTGTCACATAGTAATACGTCATAACGTATAGCGCTATATTGTATTGCGCCATAACGTATAATGTCACATAGCATTACGCCATAACGTATAACATCACATAGTACTACGTCAGAACGGATGACGTCATATAGAATTACGCCATGACGTATAACGTCATATAGAATTACGTCATAACGTATAACGTCATATAGTATTGCGCCATGACGTATAACTTTATAACGTATAACGTCATAGCGCATAACGTCATATAGATTTGCGGTTTTACGTATACCGTCACATAGTATTCCGTCATAACGTATAACGTCACATAGTTCTACGTCATAACGTATAACGTCATATCGTATTGCGCCATGTCGTATAACGTTATAAACTATAACGTCATAACGTATAACGTCACATACTAATACGTCGTAACGTATAGCGCTATATTGTATTGCGTCATAACGTATATCGTCACATAGTGTTGCGTCATATCGTATAACGTCACATAGTATTACTTCGTAACGGATGACGTCATATAGAATTACGTCATGACGTATAAAGTCATATAGAAATACGTCATATCGTATAACGTCATATAGTATTGCGTCATGACGTATAACGTTATGTGGTATTACGTAATAACGTATAACGTCATACGATATTGCGTCAGAACGGATGACGTCATAAAGAATTACGTCATGACGTACAACGTTTCAGAGTATTACGTCATAACGTATATCGTCATAAATAATTACGTCATAACGTATAACTTCACATAGTAATACGTCATAACGTAGAATGTCATGTAGTATTGCGTCATGACGCATAACGTCATATAGAATAACGTCATAACGTATAACGTCACATAGTAATACGTCATAACGTATAACGTCATATACAATTACGGTTTAACGTATGCCGTCACATAGTTATACGTCATAACGTATGGAGCTATATTTTATTGAGTCATAACGTATAACGTCACATAGTATTACGTCATAACGAATAGCGCTATATTGTATTGCACAATAACGTATAACGTCACATAGTATTACGTGATAACGTATGACGTCACATAGTACAAAGCCACAACGGATGACGTCATACAGAATTACGTCATGACGTACAACGTCATACTAAATTACGTCATAACGTACAACGTCATATAGTATTGCGTCATGACGCAGAATGTCATGTAGTATTGCGTCATGACGTATAACGTCATATAGAATAACGTCATAACGTATAACGTCACATAGTAATACGTCATAACGTATAACGTCATATAGAATTTCGGTTTAACGTATAACGTCATATAGAATTACGTCATAACGTATAACGTTATATAGTATTGCGTCATTCCGAATGACGTCATATAATATTGCGTCATAACGTATAACGTCACATAGTAATACGCCATAACGTATAACGTCATATAGTATTGCGTCATTCCGTATGACGTCATATAGTATTGCGTCATAACGTATAACGTCACATAGTAATACGTCATTACGTATACTGTCATGTAGTATTAATTTCTAACTTATAACGTCACATAGTAATACCTCATAACTTATAGCGCTATATTGTATTGCGCCATAACGTATAACGTCACATAGTATTACGTCATAACGTATGACGTCATATAGTATTGCGTCATAGCGTATAACGTCACATAGTACTACGCCACAAAGGATGACGTCATATAGAATTCCGTCATGACGTACCACGTCATACAGAATTGCGTCATAACGTACAACGTTTCAGAGTATTACGTCATAACGTATAACGTTATATATAATTACGCCATAACGTATAACTTCACATAGTAATACGTCATAACGCAGAATGTCATGTAGTATTGCGTCATAACGTACAACGTCACATAGTAATACGTCATAACGTATAACGAAATACAGAATTACGGTTTAACGTATACCGTCACATAGATATACGTCATATCGTATAGCGGTATATTGTATTACGTCATAACGTATAACGTCATATAGTATTGCGTCATGACGTACAACGTTATATGTTATTGCGTAATAACGTATAACGTCACAAAGTAATACGTCATGACGTATAACGTTATATGTTAGTGTGTAATAACGTACAACGTCACATAGTAATACGTCATAACGTATAGCGCTATATTGTATTGCGGCATAACGTATAACGTCACGTAGTATTACGTCATAACGTATGAGGTCATATAGTATTGCGTCATAACGTATAGCGTCACATAGTAATACGTCATCACGTTTGACGTCATATAGTATTGCGTCATAACGTACTACGTCACATAGTAATACATCATAACGTATAACGTCATACAGAATTAAGGTTTAACGTATACCGTCACATAGTTATACGTCATAACGTATAACGTTATGTGGTATTGCGTAATAACGTATAACGTCATACGATATTGCGTCAGAACGGATGACGTCATAAAGAATTACGTCATGACGTACAACGTTTCAGAGTATTACGTCATAACGTATAACGTCATATATAATTACGGTACAACGTACAACGTCATATAGAATTACGTCATGACGTATAAAGTCATATAGAATTACGTCATAACGTATAACGTCATATAGTATTGCGTGATGACGTAGAATGTCATGTAGTATTGCGTCATGACGTCTAACGTCATATAGAATAACGTCATAACGTATAACGTCACATAGTAATACGTCATAACGTATAACGTCATATAGAATTACGGTTTAACGTATAACGTCATATAGTATTGCGTCATGACGTATAACGTTATGTGGTATTGCGTAATAACGTATAACGTCATACGATATTGCGTCAGAACGGATGACGTCATAAAGAATTACGTCATGACGTACAACGTTTCAGAGTATTACGTCATAACGTATAACGTCATATATAATTACGGTACAACGTACAACGTCATATAGAATTACGTCATGACGTATAAAGTCATATAGAATTACGTCATAACGTATAACGTCATATAGTATTACGTCATGACGTACAACGTTTCAGAGTATTACGTCATAACGTATAACGTCATATATAATTACGGTACAACGTACAACGTCATATAGAATTACGTCATGACGTATAAAGTCATATAGAATTACGTCATAACGGATGACGTCATAAAGAATTACGTCATGACGTACAACGTTTCAGAGTATTACGTCATAACGTATAACGTCATAAATAATTACGTCATAACGTATAACTTCACATAGTAATACGTCAGAACGTAGAATGTCATGTAGTATTGCGTCATGACGTATAACGTCATATAGAATAACGTCATAACGTATAACGTCATATAGAATTACGGTTTAACGTATACCGTTACATAGTTATACGCCATAACGTATAGCTCTATAATGTATTACGTCGTATCGTATAACGTCATATAGTATTGCGTCATGACGTACAACGTCATATGTTATTGTGTAATAACGTATGACGTCACATAGTAATACGTCATAACGTATAGCGATATATTGTATAGCGTCATAACGTATGTCGTCACATAGGACTACGTCATAACGTATAATGTCATGTAGTAATAAGGTATAACGTATAACGTAACATAGTTATACGTCATAACGTATAGCGCTACATTGTATAGCGTTATAACGTATGTCGTCACATAGTACTACGTCATAGCGTATAATGTCATGTAGTATTAAGGTATAACGTATAACGTTACATAGTAATACGTCATAACGTAAAACGTCATATAGAGTTACGGTTTAACGTATACCGTCACATAGTATTCCGTCATAACGTATAACGTCACATAGTTCTACGTCAGATCGGATGACGTCATATAGAATTACGCCATGACGTGGAACGTCATATTGAAATACGTCATAACGTACAATGTCATATAGTATTGCGTCGTAACGTATAACGTTATAAAGTATAAGGTCATAACGTATATCGTCACATAGTAATACGTCATAACGTATAACGTCATATAGTATTGCGTCATGACGTATAACGTTATATGTTATTGTGTAATAACGTATAACGTCATATAGTACTACGTCATAACGGATGACGTCACATAAAATTACGGTTTAACGTATGCCGTCACGTAGTAATGCGTCTTAACGTATAGCGCTATATTGTATTACGTCATAACGTATGACGTCATATAGTATTGCGTCATAAGATATAACGTCACAACGTACTACGCCACAACGTATGACGTCATATAGAATTACGTCATAACGTATAACTTCACATAGTACTACGCCACAACGGATGACGTCATATAGAATTACGTCATAACGTATAACGTCACATACTAATACGGCGTAACGTATAGCGCTATATTGTATTGCGTCATAACGTTAAACGTCATATAATTTTGCGTCAGAACGGATGACGTCATAAACAATTGCGTCATAACGTATAACGTCACGTAGTAATACGTCATGACGTATAACTTTATGTTGTGTGCAGTCATAACGTATAACGTCATATAGAATTACGGTACAACGTATAACGTCATATAGTATTGCGCCATGACGTATAACGTCTTAAAGTATAACGTCATAACGTACAACCTCATATAGTATGGCGTCATTACGAATGACGTCATATGATATTACGTCATAACGTATAACGTCGCATAGTAATACGACATAACGTAGAACGTCCTATAGAATTACGGTTTAACGTATACCGTCACATAGTTATACGTCATAACGTACAGCGTTATATTGAATTACGTCATAACGTAGAACGTAACATAGTAATACGTCATAACTTATAACGACATACAGAATTACGGTTTAACGTATACCGTCACATAGTAATACGTCAGAACGGATGACGTCATATAGTATTGCGTCAGAACGGATGACGTCATAAAGAATTACGTCATGACGTATAACGTCATATAGAATTACAGTACAACTTATAACGTCATATAGCATTGCGCCATGACGTATAACGTTATAAAGTATAATGTCATAACGTATGACGTCATATAGTATAGCGCCATGACGTATAACGTTATAATGTATAACGTCATAACGCATAACGTCATATAGAGTTACTGTTTAACGTATACCGTCACATAGTAATACGTCATAACGTATAGCGCTATATTGTACAGCGTCATAACGTATAACGTCATATAGAATTACGTCATAACGTATAACGTAATATAGTATTGCGTCATGACGTATAACGCTATATGTTATTGTGTAATAAGGTATAACGTCACATAGTATTACGTCATAACGTATGACGTTACATAGTTCTACGTCATAACGTATAGCGTCATATAGTATTGCGCCATGACGTATAACGTTATAAAGTATAACGTCATAACGTATAACGTCACATACTAATACGGCGTAACGTATAGCGCTATATAGTATTGCGTCATAACGTTAAACGTCATATAATTTTGCGTCAGAACGGATGACGTCATAAACAATTGCGTCATAACGTATAACGTCACGTAGTAATACGTCATGACGTATAACTTTATGTTGTGTGCAGTCATAACGTATAACGTCATATAGAATTACGGCACAACGTATAACGTCATATAGTATTGCGCCATGACGTATAACGTCTTAAAGTATAACGTCATAACGTATAACCTCATATAGTATGGCGTCATTACGAATGACGTCATATGATATTACGTCATAACGTATAACGTCGCATAGTAATACGACATAACGTAGAACGTCCTATAGTATTACGGTTTAACGTATACCGTCACATAGTTATACGTCATAACGTACAGCGCTATATTGTATTACGTCATAACGTAGAACGTCACGTAGTATTGCGTCATGACGTATAACGTTATATGTTATTGTGTAATAAGGTATAACGTCACATAGTAACACGTCATAACGTATAGCGCTATACTGTATTGCGTCATAACGTATAACGTTATATAGTATTGCGTCGTAACGTATAACGTCACATGGTACTATGCCACAACGGATCATGTCATATATAATTAAGTCATGACGTACAGCGACATATTGAATTACGTTATAGTGTACAACGTATTAAAGTAATACGTCATAACGTATAATGTCATGTTGTATAAAGGTATAGCGTATAACGTCACTTAGTAATAAGTCATGACGTATAACGTTATATTGTGTGACGTCATAACGTATAAATTCATGTAAAATTACGGTACAACGTATAACGTCATATAGTATTGCGCCATGACTTATAACGTTATAAAGCATAACGTCATAACGCATAACGTCATATAGAGTTACGGTTTAACCTATACCGCCACATAGCAATACGTCATAACGTATAGCGCTATATTGTATTGCGCCATAACGCATAACGTCACATAGTAATACGTCATAACGGATGACGTCATATAGAATAACGTCATGACGTGTAACGTCATATTGAATTACGTCATAACGTACAACGTAACATAGTAATACGTCATAACTTATAACGACATACAGAATTACGGTTTAACGTATACCGTTACATAGTTATACGTCATAACGTATAGTGCTATAATGTATTACGTCATAACGTATAACGTCATATAGTATTGCGTCAAGACGTACAACGTTATATGTTATTGTGTAATAACGTATAACGTCATATAGTACTACGTCATAACGGATGACGTCATATAGAATTACGGTTTAACGTATACCGTCACATAGTTATGCGTCTTAACGTATAGCGCTATATTGTATTAGGTCATAACGTATGACGTCATATAGTATTGCGTCATAAGGTGTAACGTCACAAAGTACTACGCCACAACGTATGACATCATATAGAATTACATCATAACGTATAACTTCACAAAGTACTACGCCACAACGGATGACGTCATATAGAATTACGTCATAACGTATAACGTCATATAGTATTGCGCCATGACGTATAACGTTATGAAGTATAACACCATAACTCATAACGTCAAATAGAGTTGCGGTTTTACGTATACCGTCACATAGTATTCCGTCATAACGTATAACGTCACATAGTTCTACGTCATAACTTATAACGTCATATAGTATTCTGTCATTACGACTGACGTCATATAATATTGCGTCATAACGTATAATGTCACATAGTAATACGTCATAACGTATAACGTCATATAGAATTACGCTTTAACGTATACCGTCACATAGTTATACGTCATAACGTATAGCGCTGTATTGTATTACGTCATAACGTAGAACGTCATATAGTATTTCGTCATGACGTATAACGTTATATGGTATTGCGTAATAACGTATAACGTCATATAGTAATCCGTCATGACGTATAACGTTATAATGTATAACGTCATATCGCATAACGTCATGTAGAGTTACGGTTTAACGTATACTGTCACATAGTAATACGTCATAACGAATAGCGCTATATTGTATTGCGTCATAACGTACAACGTCACATAGTATTACGTCATAACGAATAACATCACATAGTACTTCGTCAGAACGGATGACGTCATATATAATTACGCCATGACATATAACGTCATATAGAATTACGTCATAACGTGTAACGTCATATAGTATTGCGCCATGACGTATAACGTTATAAAGTATAACGTCATATATAGTTACGGTTTAACGTATACCGTCACATACTATTCCGTCATAACGTATAACGTCACACAGTTCTACGTCATAACGTAGAACGTCATATAGTACTGCGCCATGATGTATAACGTTATAAAGTATAACGTCATATATAGTTACGGTTTAACGTATACCGTCACATACTATTCCGTCATAACGTATAATGTCACATAGTAATACGTCATAACGTATAGCGCTATATTGTATTACGTCATAACGTAGAACGTCATATAGTATTTCGTCATGACGTATAACGTTATATGGTATTGCGTAATAACGTATAACGTCATATAGTATTGCGCCATGACGTATAACGTTATAAAATATAAGGTCATATAGTATTGCGTCATTACGAATGACGTCATATTATATTGCGTCATAACGCATAACGTCACATGGTACTATGCCACAACGGCAGACGTCATATAGAATTACTTGATAACGTATAAAGTCATATAGTATTGCGCCATGACGTATAACGTTATAAAGTATAACGTCATAACGTATAACGTCATATAGTATTGCGTCATGACGTATAACGTTATAAAGTATAACGACATAACTTATAGCGTCATATAGATTTACGTCATAACGTACAACGTACCATAGTAATACGTCATAACGTATAATATCATCTAGTATTAAGGTATAACGTATAACATCACGTAGTAATACGTCATGACGTATAACTTTATATTGTGTGACGTGATAACGTATAACGTCATATAGAATTACGGTACAACGTATAACGTCATATAGTATTGCGCCATGACGTATATCGTTATAAAGTATAACGTCATAACGTATAACGTCATATAGAATTACACCATGACGTATAACGTCATATTGAATTACCTCATAACGTATAACGTCAAACAGTATTGCACCATGACTTATAACGTTATAAAGTATAACGACATAACGTATAACGTCATATAGATTTGCGGTTTTACGTATACCATCACATAGTATTCCGTCATAACGTATAACGTCACATAGTTCTACGTCATAACGTATAACGTCATATCGTATTGCGCCATGTCGTATAACGTTATAAAGTATAACGTCATAACGTATAACGTCACATACTAATACGTCGTAACGTATAGCGCTATATTGTATTGCGTCATAACGTATAACGTCATATAGTATTGCTCCATGACGTATGACGTTACAAAGTGTAACGTCATAACGTATAACGTAATATAGCATTGCGCCATGACGTATAACGTCATAAAGTATAACGTCATAACGTATAACCTCATATGGTATGGCGTCATAACGAATGACGTAATATAGAATTACGTCATAACGTATAACGTAATATAGCATTGCGTCATGACGTATAACGTCATATAGAATTACGTCCTAACGTATAACGTCATATAGTATTGCGTTATGACGTACAACGTTATATGTTATTGTGTAATAACGTATAACGTCACATAGTAATACGTCACAACGTATAGCGCTATATTGAATAGCGTCATAACGCATAACGTCACATAGAATTACGACATAACGTATAACGTCATATAGTATTGCGTCCTAACGTATAACGTTAAAAAGTATAACGTCACAACGTATAGCGTCACATAGTAATACGTCATAACGTATAATGTCATGTAGTATTAATTACGGTTTAACGTATAACGTCATATAGTATTGCGTCATGACGTATAACGTTATGTGGTATTGCGTAATAACGTATAACGTCATACGATATTGCGTCAGAACGGATGACGTCATAAAGAATTACGTCATGACGTACAACGTTTCAGAGTATTACGTCATAACGTATAACGTCATATATAATTACGGTACAACGTACAACGTCATATAGAATTACGTCATGACGTATAAAGTCATATAGAATTACGTCATAACGTATAACGTCATATAGTATTGCGTCATGACGTATAACGTTATGTGGTATTGCGTAATAACGTATAACGTCATACGATATTGCGTCAGAACGGATGACGTCATAAAGAATCACGTCATGACGTACAACGTTTCAGAGTATTACGTCATAACGTATAACGTCATAAATAATTACGTCATAACGTATAACTTCACATAGTAATACGTCAGAACGTAGAATGTCATGTAGTATTGCGTCATGACGTATAACGTCATATAGTATTGTGTCATGACGCATAACGTTATATGGTATTGCGTAATAACGTATAACGTCATATAGCATTGCGCCATGACGTATAACGTCATAAAGTATAACGTCATAACGTATAACGCCATATAGTATGGCGTCATTACGAATGACGTCATATAGAATTACGTCATAACTTATAACGTCATATAGTATTGCGCCATCACGTATAACGTTATAAAGTATAACGTCATAACGCATAACGTCATATAGAGTTGCGGTTTTACGTATACCGTCACATAGTCATACGTCATAACGTATAGCGCTATATATTGTGTAGCGTCATAACGTATAACGTCACATAGAATTACGTCATAACGTATAACGTCATATAGTATTGTGTAATGTGGTATAACGTCACATAGTATTACGTCATAACGTATGACGTCATCTAGTATTGTGTAATAAGGTATAACGTCACATAGTATTACGTCATAACGTATGACGTCATATAGTATTGCGTCATAACGTAAAACGTCACATAGTTCTACGTCATAACGTATAACGTCATATAGTATTGCGTCATTTCGACTGACGTCATATAATATTGCGTCATAACGTATAACGTCACATAGTAAGACGTCATAACGTATAACGTCATATAGTATTGCGTCATTTCGACTGACGTCATATAATATTGCGTCATAACGTATAACGTCACATAGTAAGACGTCATAACGTATAACGTCATATAGAATTACGGTTTAACGTATACCGTCATATAGTACTGCGTAATAACGTATAACGTCACATAGTTCGACGTCATAACGTATAACTTCATATAGTACTACGCCACAACGGATGACGTCATATAGTATTCCGCCATGACGTATAACGTTATAATGTATAACGTCATAACGCATAACGTCATATAGAGTTACGGTTTAACGTATACCGTCACATAGTAATACGTCATATCGTATAGCGCTATATATTGTGTAGCGTCATAACGTATAACGTCACATAGAATTACGTCATAACGTATAACGTCATATAGTATTGCGTCAGAACGGATGACGTCATAAAGAATTACGTCATGACGTATAACGTCATATAGAATTACAGTACAACGTATAACGTCATATAGCATTGCGCCATGACGTATAACGTTATAAAGTATAATGTCATAACGTATGACGTCATTTAGTATTGCGTCATAACGTATAACGTCACATAGTACTACGCCACAACCGATGACGTCATATAGAATAACGACATATAGTATTGTGTAATGAGGTATAACGTCACATAGTATTACGTCATAACGTATGACGTCATATAGTATTGCGTCATAACGTAAAACGTCACATAGTTCTTCGTCATAACGTATAACGTCATATAGTATTGCGTCATTACGACTGACGTCATATAATATTGCGTCATAACGTATAATGTCACATAGTAATACGTCATAACGTATAACGTCATATAGAATTACGCTTTAACGTATACCGTCACATACTTATACGTCATAACGTATAGCGCCATATTGTATTACGTCATAACGTATAACGTCATATAGTACTGCGTAATAATGTATAACGTCACATAGTACTACGCCACAACGTATGACGTCATATAGTATTGCGTCATAACGTAAAACGTCACATAGTTCTACGTCATAATGTATAACTTCATATAGTACTACGCCACAACGGATGACGTCATATAGTATTCCGCCATGACGTATAACGTTATAATGTATAACGTCATAACGCATAACGTCATATAGAGTTACGGTTTAACGTATACCGTCACATAGTAATACGTCATATCGTATAGCGTTATATATTGTGTAGCGTCATAACGTATAACGTCACATAGAATTACGTCATAACGTATAACATCATATAGTATTGCGTCAGAACGGATGACGTCATAAAGAATTACGTCATGACGTATAACGTCATATAGAATTACAGTACAACGTATAACGTCATATAGCATTGCGCCATGACGTATAACGTTATAAAGTATACTGTCGTAACGTATGACGTCATATAGTATTGCGTCATAACGTATAACGTCACATAGTACTACGCCACAACGGATGACGTCATATAGGATAACGTCATGACGTATAACGTCATGTTGAATTATGTCATAACGTATAACGTCAAATAGTATTGCGCCATGACGTATAACGTTATAAAGTATAACGGCATAACGTATAACGTCATATAGTATTGCGTCAGAACGGATGACGTCATAAAGAATTACGTCATGACGTATAACGTCATATAGAATTACAGTACCACGTATAACGTATTATAGCATTGCGCCATGACGTATAACGTTATAAAGTATAATGTCATAACGTATGACGTCATATAGTATTGCGTCATGACGTATAACGTTATATGGTATTGCGTAATAACATATAACGACGTATAGTAATCCGCCATGATGTATAACGTTACAATGTATAACGTCATATCGCATAACGTCATATAGTTACGGTTTAACGTATACTGTCACATAGTATTACGTCATAACGTATGACGTCATATAGTATTGTGTAATAAGGTATAACGTCACATAGTATTACGTCATAACGTATGACGTCATATAGTATTGCGTCATAACGTAAAACGTCACATAGTTCTACGTCATAACGTATAACGTCATATAGTATTGCGTCATTACGACTGACGTCATATAATATTGCTTCATAACGTATAATGTCACATAGTAATACGTCATAACGTATAACGTCATATAGAATTACGGTTTAACGTATACCGTCACATACTTATACGTCATAACGTATAGCGCCATATTGTATTACGTCATAACGTATAACGTCATATAGTACTGCGTAATAACGTATAACGTCACATAGTACTACGCCAGAACGTATAACGTCATATTGAATTATGTCATAACGTATAACGTCAAATAGTATTGCGCCATGACGTATAACGTCACATAGTACTACGTCATAACGTATAACGATATAAAGTGTAACGTCATTACGTATAGCGTCATATAGTATTGCGTCAGAACGGATGACGTCATAAGGTATTACGTCATGACGTATAACGTCATATTGAATTACGTCATAACGTATAACGTCATATAGTATTGCGCCATGACGTATAACATTATAAAGTATAACGTCATATAGTATAGCGTCATTACGAATGACATCATATAATATTGCGTCATAACGTATAACGTCGCATAGTAATACTTCATAACGTAGAACGTCCTATATAATTACGGTTAAACGTATAGCGTCACATAGTTATACGTCATAACGTACAGCGCTTTATTGTATTACGTCATAACGTATAACGTCACATAGTACTACGTCATAACTCTATAACGTTATAAAGTGTAACGTCATAACGTATAGCGTCATATAGTATTGCGTCATGACGTATAACGTTATATGTTATTGTGTAATAAGGTATAACGTCACATAGTATTACGTCATAACGTATGACGTCATATAGTATTGTGTAATAAGGTATAACGTCACATAGTATTACGTCATATAGTATTGCGTCATAACGTATAACGTCACATACAATTACGTCATAACGTATAAAGTCATATAGTATTGCGTCAGAACGGATGACGTCATAAAGAACTGCGTCATGACGTATAACGTCATATAGAATTACAGTACAACGTATGACGTCATATATCATTGCGCCATGACGTTTAACGTTATAAAGTATCATGTCAGAACGGATAACGTCATAAAGAATTACGTCATGACGTATAACATCATATAGAATTACAGTACAACGTATAACGTCATATAGAATTACGTCATGACGTATAACGTCATATTGAATTATGTCATAACGTATAACGTCAAATAGTATTGCGCCATGACGTATAACGTTATAAAGTATAACGGCATAACGTATAACGTCATATTGAATTACGTCATAACGTATAACGTCATATAATATTGCGTCATAACGTATACCGTCACATAGTTATACGTCATAAAGTATAGCGCTATATTGTATTACGTCATAACGTATAACGTCATATAGTATAGCGTCATTACGAATGACGTCATATAATATTGCGTCATAACGTATAACGTCGCATAGTAATACTTCATAACGTAGAACGTCCTATATAATTACGGTTAAACGTATACCGTCACATAGTTATACGTCATAACGTACAGCGCTATATTGTATTACGTCATAACTTATAACGTCATATAGTATTGCGACATGACGTACAACGTTATTTGTTATTGTGTAATAACTTATAACGTCACATAGTACTATGCCACAGCGTATGACGTCATATAGAATTACGTCATAACGTATACCGTCACTTAGTTATACGTCATAAAGTATAGCGCTATATTGTATTACGTCATAACGTATAACGTCATATAATATTGCGTCATAACTTATACCGTCACATAGTTATACGTCATAACGTATAGCGCTATATTGTATTGCGTCATAATGTATAACGTCACATAGTGTTACGTCATAACGTATAACGTAACATAGTATTACTTCGTATCCGATGACGTCATATAGTATTGCGCCATGACGTATTACGTCATATAGTACTGCGTAATAACGTATAACGTCACATAGTACTACGCCACAACGTATGACGTCATACAGAATTACGTCATAACGTCAAACTTCATATAGTACTACGCCACAACGGATGACGTCATATAGTATACCGCCATGACGTATAACGTTATAATGTATAACGTCATAACGCATAACGTCATATAGAGTTACGGTTTAACGTATACCGTCACATAGTAATACGTCAGAACGGATGACGTCATATAGTATACCGCCATGACGTATAACGTCATATTGAATTACGTCATAACGTATAACGTCATAGAGTATTGCGTCATGACGTACAAAGTTATATGTTATTGTGTAATAACGTATAACGTCACACAGTAATACGTCATAACGTATAGCGCTATATATTGTGTAGCGTCATAACGTATAACGTCACATAGAATTACGTTATAACATATAACGTCATATAGTATTGCGTCAGAACGGATGACGTCATAAAGATTTACGTCATGTCGTATAACGTCATATTGAATTATGTCATAACGTATAACGTCAAATAGTATTGCGCCATGACGTATAACGTTATAAAGTATAACGGCATAACGTATAACGTCATATTGAATTACGTCATAACGTATAACGTCATAGAGTATTGCGTCATGACGTACAACGTTATATGTTATTGTGTAATAACGTATAACGTCACAAAGTAATACGTCATAACGTATAGCGCTATATTGTATTGCGTCATAACGTATAACGTCACATAGCATTACGTCATAACGTATAACATCACATAGTACTACGTCAGAACGGATGACGTCATATAGAATTACGCCATGACGTATAACGTCATATAGAATCACGTCATAACGTATAACGTCATATAGTATTGCGCCATGACGTATAACGTTATAAAGTATAACGTCATAGCGCATAACGTCATATAGTGTTGCGGTTTTACGTATACCGTCACATAGTATTCCGTCATAACGTATAACGTCACATAGTTCTACGTCATAACGTATAACGTCATATAGTACTCCGCCATGACGTATAACGTTATAATGTACAACGTCATAACGCATAACGTCATATAGAGTTACGGTTTAGCGTATACCGTCACATAGTAATACGTCATAACGTATAGCGCTATATTGTATTACGCCATGACGTATAACATCATGTAGAATTACGTCATAACGTATAACGTTATATAGCATTGCGTCATGACGTAAAACGTCACATAGTTCTACGTCATAACGCATAACGTCATATAGTATTGCGTCATTACGACTGGCGTCATATAATATTGCGTCATAACGTATAATGTCACATAGTAATACGTCATAACGTATAACGTCATATAGAATTACGGTTTAACGTATACCGTCACATACTTATACGTCATAACGTATAGCGCCATATTGTATTACGTCATAACGTATAACGTCATATAGTACTGCGTAGTAACGTATAACGTCACATAGTACTACGCCACAACGTATGACGTCATATAGTATTGCGTCACAACGTAAAACGTCACATAGTTCTACGTCATAACGTATAACTTCATATAGTACTACGCCACAACGGATGACGTCATATAGTATTCCGCCATGACGTATAACGTTATAATGTATAACGTCATAACGCATAACGTCATATAGAGTTACGGTTTAACGTATACCGTCACATAGTAATACGTCATAACGTATAGCGCTATATATTGTGTAGCATCATAACGTATAACGTCACATAGAATTACGTCATAAGGTATAACGTCATATAGTATTGCGTCAGAACGGATGACGTCATAAAGAATTACGTCATGACGTATAACGTCATATAGAATGACAGTACAACGTATAACGTCATATCGCATTGCGCCATGACGTATAACGTTATAAAGTATAACGGCATAACGTATAACGTCATATTGAATTACGTCATAACGTATAACGTCATATAGTATTGCGTCATGACGTACAACGTTATATGTTATTGTGTAATAACGTATAACGTCACAAAGTAATACGTCAAAACGTATAGCGCTATACTGTATTGCGTCATAATGTATAATGTCACATAGTGTTACGTCATAACGTATAACGTCACATAGTATTACTTCGTAACGGATGACGTCATATAGAATTACGGTTTAACGTATACCGTCACATAGTTATACGTCATAACGTATAGCGCTATATTGTGTGACATCATAATGTATAACGTCATATAGAATTACGGTACAACGTATAACGTCATATAGTATTGTGTCATGACGTATAACGTCATATAGAATTACGTCCTAACGTATAACGTCATATAGTATAGCGTCATGACGTACAACGTTATATGTTATTGTGTAATAGAGTATGACGTCACATAGTAATACGTCATAACGTATAGCGATATATTGTATAGCGTCATAATGTATAACGTCACATAGTGTTACGTCATAACGTATAACGTCAGATAGTATTACTTCGTAATAGATCACGTCGTATAGAATTACGTCATGACGCATAAAGTCATATAGAATTACGTCATAACGTATAACGTCATATAGTATTGCGCCATGACGTATAATATTATAAAGTATAACGTCATAACGTATAACGTCATATAGTATTGCGTCAGAACGGATGACGTCATAAAGAATTACGTCATGACGTATAACGTCATATAGAATTACGCCATGACGTATAACGTCATATAGAATCACGTCATAGCGCATAACGTCATATAGATTTGCGGTTTTACGTATACCGTCACATAGTATTCCGTCATAACGTATAACGTCACATAGTTCTACGTCATAACGTATAACGTCATATAGTATTTCGCCATGACGTATAACGTTATAATGTACAACGTCATAACGCATAACGTCATATAGAGTTACGGTTTAACGTATACCGTCACATAGTAATACGTCATAACGTATAGCGCTATATTGTATTACGCCATGACGTATAACATCATATAGAATTACGTCATAACGTGTAACGTCATATAGTATTACGTCATAACGTATGACGTCATATAGTATTGTGTAATAAGGTATAACGTCATATAGTATTACGCCACAACGTATGACGCCATATAGAAATACGTCATAACGTATAACTTCACATAGTACTACGCCACAACGGATGACGTCATATAGAATTACGTCATAACTTATAACGTCATATAGTATTGCGCCATGACGTATAACGTTATAAAGTATAACGTCATAACGCATAACGTCATATAGAGTTGCGGTTTTACGTATACCGTCACATAGTAATACGTCATAACGTATAGCGCTATATATTGTGTAGCGTCATAACGTATAACGTCACATAGAATTACGTCATAACGTATAACGTCATATAGTATTGTGTAATGAGGTATAACGTCACATAGTATTACGTCATAACGTATGACGTCATATAGTATTGTGTAATAAGGTATAACGTCACATAGTATTACGTCATAACGTATAACGTCATATAGACTTACGGTTTAACGTATACCGTCATATAGTACTGCGCAATAACGTATAACGTCACATAGTACTACGCCACAACGGATGACGTCATATAGTATTCCGCCATGACGTATAACGTTATAATGTATAACGTCATAACGCATAACGTCATATAGAGTTACGGTTTAACGTATACCGTCACATAGTAATACGTCATATCGTATAGCGTTATATATTGTGTAGCGTCATAACGTATAACGTCACATAGAATTACGTCATAACGTATAACGTCATATAGTATTGCGTCAGAACGGATGACGTCATAAAGAATTACGTCATGACATATAACGTCATATAGAATTACAGTACAACGTATAACGTCATATAGCATTGCGCCATGACGTATAACGTTATAAAGTATACTGTCATAACGTATGACGTCATATAGTATTGCGTCATAACGTATAACGTCACATAGTACTACGCCACAACGGATGACGTCATATAGGATAACGTCATGACCTATAACGTCATGTTGAATTATGTCATAACGTATAACGTCAAATAGTATTGCGCCATAACGTATAACGTTATAAAGTATAACGGCATAACGTATAACGTCATATAGTATTGCGTCAGAACGGATGACGTCATAAAGAATTACGTCATGACGTATAACGTCATATAGAATTACAGTACCACGTATAACGTCATATAGCATTGCGCCATGACGTATAACGTTATAAAGTATAATGTCATAACGTATGACGTCATATAGTATTGCGTCATAACGTATAACGTCACATAGTACTACGCCACAACGTATGACGTCATATAGAATTACGTCATAACGTATAACTTCATATAGTACTACGCCACAACGGATGACGTCATATAGTATTCTGTCATGACGTATAACGTTATATGGTATTGCGTAATAACATATAACGTCGTATAGTAATCCGCCATGATGTATAACGTTACAATGTATAACGTCATATCGCATAACGTCATATAGTTACGGTTTAACGTATACTGTCACATAGTAATACGTCATAACGTATAGCGCTATATTGTATTACGCCATGACGTATAACATCATATAGAATTACGTCATAACGTATAACGTCATATAGTATTGCGTCATGACGTATAACGTTATATGTTATTGTGTAATAAGGTATAACGTCACATAGTATTACGTCATAACGTATGACGTCATATAGTATTGTGTAATAAGGTATAACGTCACATAGTATTACGTCATAACGTATGACGTCATATAGTATTGTGTAATAAGGTATAACGTCACATAGTATTACGTCATAACGTATGACGTCATATAGTATTGCGCCATAACGTAAAACGTCACATAGTTCTACGTCATAACGTATAACTTCATATAGTACTACGCCACAACGGATGACGTCATAGAGTATTCCGCCATGACGTATAACGTTATAATGTATAACGTCATAACGCATAACGTCATATAGAGTTACGGTTTAACGTATACCGTCACATAGTAATACGTCATATCGTATAGCGTTATATATTGTGTAGCGTCATAACGTATAACGTCACATAGAATTACGTCATAACGTATAACGTCATATAGTATTGCGTCAGAACGGATGACGTCATAAAGAATTACGTCATGACGTATAACGTCATATAGAATTACAGTACAGCGTATAACGTCATATAGCATTGCGCCATGACGTATAACGTTATAAAGTATAATGTCATAACGTATGACGTCATATAGTATTGCGTCATAACGTATAACGTCACATAGTACTACGCCACAACGTATGACGTCATATAGAATTACGTCATAACGTATAACTTCATATAGTACTACGCCACAACGGGTGACGTCATATAGTATTCTGTCATGACGTATAACGTAATATGGTATTGCGCCATGACGTATAACGTTATAAAGTATAACGTCATAACGCATAACGTCATATAGAGTTGCGCCATGACGTATAACGTTATAAAGTATAACGTCAGAGCGCATAACGTCATATAGATTTGCGTCAGAACGGATGACGTCATAAAGAATTACGTCATGACGTATAACGTCATATAGAATTACGCCATGACGTATAACGTCATATAGAATCACGTCATAGCGCATAACGTCATATAGATTTGCGGTTTTACGTATACCGTCACATAGTATTCCGTCATAACGTATAACGTCACATAGTTCTACGTCATAACGTATAACGTCATATAGAATTACGCCATGACGTATAACGTCATATAGAATCACGTCATAGCGCATAACGTCATATAGATTTGCGGTTTTACGTATACCGTCACATAGTATTCCGTCATAACGTATAACGTCACATAGTTCTACGTCATAACGTATAACGTCATATAGTATTTCGCCATGACGTATAACGTTATAATGTACAACGTCATAACGCATAACGTCATATAGAGTTACGGTTTAACGTATACCGTCACATAGTAATACGTCATAACGTATAGCGCTATATTGTATTACGCCATGACGTATAACATCATATAGAATTACGTCATAACGTGTAACGTCATATAGTATTACGTCATAACGTATGACGTCACATAGTATTGTGTAATAAGGTATAACGTCATATAGTATTACGCCACAACGTATGACGCCATATAGAAATACGTCATAACGTATAACTTCACATAGTACTACGCCACAACGGATGACGTCATATAGAATTACGTCATAACTTATAACGTCATATAGTATTGCGCCATGACGTATAACGTTATAAAGTATAACGTCATAACGCATAACGTCATATAGAGTTGCGGTTTTACGTATACCGTCACATAGTAATACGTCATAACGTATAGCGCTATATATTGTGTAGCGTCATAACGTATAACGTCACATAGAATTACGTCATAACGTATAACGTCATATAGTATTGTGTAATGAGGTATAACGTCACATAGTATTACGTCATAACGTATGACGTCATATAGTATTGTGTAATAAGGTATAACGTCACATAGTATTACGTCATAACGTATAACGTCATATAGTATTGTGTAATGAGGTATAACGTCACATAGTATTACGTCATAACGTATGACGTCATATAGTATTGTGTAATAAGGTATAACGTCACATAGAATTACGTCATAACGTATAACGTCATATAGTATTGCGTCAGAACGGATGACGTCATAAAGAATTACGTCATGACATATAACGTCATATAGAATTACAGTACAACGTATAACGTCATATAGCATTGCGCCATGACGTATAACGTTATAAAGTATACTGTCATAACGTATGACGTCATATAGTATTGCGTCATAACGTATAACGTCACATAGTACTACGCCACAACGGATGACGTCATATAGGATAACGTCATGACCTATAACGTCATGTTGAATTATGTCATAACGTATAACGTCAAATAGTATTGCGCCATAACGTATAACGTTATAAAGTATAACGGCATAACGTATAACGTCATATAGTATTGCGTCAGAACGGATGACGTCATAAAGAATTACGTCATGACGTATAACGTCATATAGAATTACAGTACCACGTATAACGTCATATAGCATTGCGCCATGACGTATAACGTTATAAAGTATAATGTCATAACGTATGACGTCATATAGTATTGCGTCATAACGTATAACGTCACATAGTACTACGCCACAACGTATGACGTCATATAGAATTACGTCATAACGTATAACTTCATATAGTACTACGCCACAACGGATGACGTCATATAGTATTCTGTCATGACGTATAACGTTATATGGTATTGCGTAATAACATATAACGTCGTATAGTAATCCGCCATGATGTATAACGTTACAATGTATAACGTCATATCGCATAACGTCATATAGTTACGGTTTAACGTATACTGTCACATAGTAATAAGTCATAACGTATAGCGCTATATTGTATTACGCCATGACGTATAACATCATATAGAATTACGTCATAACGTATAACGTCATATAGTATTGCGTCATGACGTATAACGTTATATGTTATTGTGTAATAAGGTATAACGTCACATAGTATTACGTCATAACGTATGACGTCATATAGTATTGTGTAATAAGGTATAACGTCACATAGTATTACGTCATAACGTATGACGTCATATAGTATTGTGTAATAAGGTATAACGTCACATAGTATTACGTCATAACGTATGACGTCATATAGTATTGCGCCATAACGTAAAACGTCACATAGTTCTACGTCATAACGTATAACTTCATATAGTACTACGCCACAACGGATGACGTCATAGAGTATTCCGCCATGACGTATAACGTTATAATGTATAACGTCATAACGCATAACGTCATATAGAGTTACGGTTTAACGTATACCGTCACATAGTAATACGTCATATCGTATAGCGTTAAATATTGTGTAGCGTCATAACGTATAACGTCACATAGAATTACGTCATAACGTATAACGTCATATAGTATTGCGTCAGAACGGATGACGTCATAAAGAATTACGGCATGACGTATAACGTCATATAGAATTACAGTACAACGTATAACGTCATATAGCATTGCGCCATGACGTATAACGTTATAAAGTATACTGTCATAACGTATGACGTCATATAGTATTGCGTCATAACGTATAACGTCACATAGTACTACGCCACAACGGATGACGTCATATAGGATAACGTCATGACCTATAACGTCATGTTGAATTATGTCATAACGTATAACGTCAAATAGTATTGCGCCATGACGTATAACGTTATAAAGTATAACGGCATAACGTATAACGTCATATAGTATTGCGTCAGAACGGATGTCGTCATAAAGAATTACGTCATGACGTATAACGTCATATAGAATTACAGTACCACGAATAACGTCATATAGCATTGCGCCATGACGTATAACGTTATAAAGTATAATGTCATAACGTATGACGTCATATAGTATTGCGTCATAACGTATAACGTCACATAGTACTACGCCACAACGTATGACGTCATATAGAATTACGTCATAACGTATAACTTCATATAGTACTACGCCACAACGGGTGACGTCATATAGTATTCTGTCATGACGTATAACGTTATATGGTATTGCGTAATAACATATAACGTCGTATAGTAATCCGCCATGATGTATAACGTTACAATGTATAACGTCATATCGCATAACGTCATATAGTTACGGTTTAACGTATACTGTCACATAGTAATACGTCATAACGTATAGCGCTATATTGTATTACGCCATGACGTATAACATCATATAGAATTGCGTCATAACGTATAACGTCATATAGTATTGCGTCATGACGTATAACGTTATATGTTATTGTGTAATAAGGTATAACGTCACATAGTATTACGTCATAACGTATGACGTCGTATAGTATTGTGTAATAAGGTATAACGTCACATAGTATTACGTCATAACGTATGACGTCATATAGTATTGTGTAATAAGGTATAACGTCACATAGTATTACGTCATAACGTATGACGTCATATAGTATTGCGTCATTACGAATGACATCATATAATATTGCGTCATAACGTATACCGTCACATAGTTATACGTCATAAAGTATGGCGCTATATTGTATTACGTCATAACGTATAACGTTATATAGTATAGCGTCATTACGAATGACATCATATAATATTGCGTCATAACGTATAACGTCGCATAGTAATACTTCATAACGTAGAACGTCCTATATAATTACGGTTAAACGTATAGCGTCACATAGTTATACGTCATAACGTATAGCGCTATATATTGTGTAGCGTCATAACGTATAACGTCACATAGAATTACGTTATAACATATAACGTCATATAGTATTGCGTCAGAACGGATGACGTCATAAAGATTTACGTCATGTCGTATAACGTCATATTGAATTATGTCATAACGTATAACGTCAAATAGTATTGCGCCATGACGTATAACGTTATAAAGTATAACGGCATAACGTATAACGTCATATTGAATTACGTCATAACGTATAACGTCATAGAGTATTGCGTCATGACGTACAACGTTATATGTTATTGTGTAATAACGTATAACGTCACAAAGTAATACGTCATAACGTATAGCGCTATATTGTATTGCGTCATAAGGTATAACGTCACATAGTGTTACGTCATAACGTATAACGTAACATAGTATTACTTCGTAACCGATGACGTCATATAGAATTACGTCATGACGTATAAAGTCATATAGAATCACGTCATAACGTATAGCGCTTTGTTGTATTGCGTCATAACGTACATCATCACATAGTGTTACGTCATACCGTATAACGTCACATAGTATTACTTCGTAACGGTTGACGTCATATAGAATTACGTCATGACGTATAATGTCACATAGAATTACGTCATAACGTATAACGTCATATAGTATTGCGCCATGACGTATAACATTATAAAGTATAACGTCATAACGTATAACGTAATATAGTATTGCGTCATTACGAATGACATCATATAATATTGCGTCATAACGTATACCGTCACATAGTTATACGTCATAACGTATAGCGCTATATTGTATTACGTCATAACGTATAACGTCATATAGTATAGCGTCATTACGAATGACGTCATATAATATTGCGTCATAACGTATAACGTCGCATAGTAATACTTCATAACGTAGAACGTCCTATATAATTACGGTTTAACGTATACCGTCACATAGTAATACGTCATAACGTATAGCGCTATATATTGTGTAGCGTCATAACGTATAACGTCACATAGAATTACGTCATATCGTATAACGTCATATAGTATTGCGTCAGAACTGATGTCGTCATAAAGAATTACGTCATGACGTATAACGTCATATAGAATTACAGTACAACGTATAACGTCATATAGAATTACGTCATAACGGATGACGTCATAAATAATTGCGTCATAAGGTATAACGTCACATAGTACTACGCCACAGCGGATGACGTCATATAGAATTACGCTATTACGTATAACGTCATATAGAATTACGTCATAAGGTACAAAGTCATATAGTATTGCGCCATGACGCATAACGTGATAAAGTATAACGTCATAACGTATAACGTCATACAGAATTACGGTTTAACGTATCCCGTCATATAATTATACGTCATAACGTATATCGCTATATTGTATTACATCATAACGTATAACGTCACATAGTATTGCGTCATGACGTAGAACGTTATATAGAGTTACGTCATAACGTATAATGATATATGGTATAACGTTATATGGTATAACGTAATAATGTTGAACGTTGTAGAGTATTAAGGTGTAACGTATGACGTCACATAGTATTACTTCGTAACGGATGATGTCATATAGTATTACGCCATGACGTATAACGTCATATTGAATTACTTCATAACGTATAGCGTCATATAGTATTGCGCCATAACGTATAACGTGATAAAGTATAACGTCATATAGTATTGCGTCATAACGTATAACGTCACATAGTACTACACCACAACGGATGACGTCATACAGGATTACGCCATGACGTATAACGTCATATTGAATTACGTCATAACGTGTAGCGTCATATAGTATTGCGCCATGACGTATAACGTCACAACGTACAATGTCATAACGTATAGCGTCATATAATAATACATCATAACGCATAACGTCATATAGAATTACGGTTTAACGTATTCCGTCACATAGTTAAACGTCATAACGTATAGCGCTATATTGTATTACGTCATAACGTATAACGTCATATAGTATTGTGTCATGACGTATAACGTCACATAGTAATACGTCATAACGTGTAATGTTATGTAGTATTGCGTCATGATGTATAACGTTATATAGAGTTACGTCATAACGTATAACGTTATATGGTATAACGTAATAATGTTTAACGTTTTACAGTATTAAGTTATTACGTATAACGTCACATAGTATCACTTCGTAACGGATGACGTCATATAGATTTACGGTTTAACGTATACCGTCACATAGTTATACGTTATAACGTATAGCGCTGTATTGTATTACGTCATAACGTATAACGTCATATTGTATTGCGCCATGACGTATAACGTTATAAAGTATAACGTCATAACGTATAACGTCATATAGTATTGCGTCATGACGTATAACGTTATATGGTCTTGCGTAATAACGTATAACGTCACATAGTGCTACGCCACAACGGATGGCGTCATATAGAATTACGCCATGACGTATAACGTCATATTGAATTACGTCATAACGTACAGCGTCATATAGTATTGCGCCATGACGTATAACGTCATAAAGAATAACGTCATAACGTATAGCGTCATATAGTAAAACATCATAACGCATAACGTCATAGAGAATTACGGTTTAACGTATTTCGTCACATAGTTATACGTTACAACGTATAGCGCCATATTGTATTACGTCATAACGTATAACGTCATATAGTACTACGCCACAACGGAAGACGTCATGTAGAATTGCGTCATGACGTATAACTTCACATAGTAATACGTCATAACGTGTAATGTCATGTAGTATTGCGTCATGACGTATAACGTTATATAAAGTTACGTCATAACGTATAACTTCACATAGTAATACGTCATAACGTGTAATGTCATGTAGTATTGCGTCATGACGTATAACGTTATAATGAGTTACGTCATAACGTATAACTTCACATAGTAATACGGCATAACGTGTAATGTCATGTAGCATTGCGTCATGACGTATAACGTTATATAGCGTTACGTCATAACGTATAACTTCACATAGTAATACGGCATAACGTGTAATGTCATGTAGTTTTGCGTCATGACGTATAACGTTATATAGAGTTACGTCATAACGTATAACTTCACATAGTAATACGTCATAACGTGTAATGACATGTAGTATTGCGTCATGACGTATAACGTTCAATAGAGTTACGTCATAACTTATAACGTAATAAGGTATAACGTAATAATGTTTAACGTTGTACAGTATTAAGTTATAACGTATAACGTCACACAGTATCACTTCGTAACGTATAACGTCATATAGTATTGCGTAATAACGTATAACGTCATATAGAATTACGGTTTAACGTATCACGCCACATAGTAATACGTCATAACGTATAGCGCTATATTGTATTGTGTCATAACGTATAACGTCACATAGTATAACGTCATAACGTATAACGTGACATAGTACTACGTCAGAGCGGATGACGTCATATAATGTTGCGTCCTAACGTATAACGTCACATGGTAAGACGTCATAACGTATAACGTCATATGGAATTACGGTTTAACGTATAACGTCACATAGTTATACGTCATAACGTATTACGCTATATTGTATTGCGTCATAACGTATAACGTCACATAGTATAACGTCATAACGTATAACGTTATAAAGTATAACGTCATAACGTATAACGTCATATTGTATTGCGCCATGACGTATAACGTTATAAAGTATAACGTCATAACGTATAACGTCATATAGTATTGCGTCATGACGTATAACGTTATATGGTCTTGCGTAATAACGTATAACGTCACATAGAGCTACGCCACAACGGATGGCGTCATATAGAATTACGCCATGTCGTATAACGTCATATTGAATTACGTCATAACGTACAGCGTCATATAGTATTGCGCCATGACGTATAACGTTATAAAGTATAACGTCATAACGTATAACGTCATATAGTATTGCGTCATAACGTATAACGTCGCATAGAATTACGGTTTAACGTATACCGTCACATAGCTATACGTCATAACGTATAGCGCAATATTGTATTGCGTCATAACGTATAACGTCACATAGTACTACGTAATAACGTGTAACGCCATATAGAATTACGCCATAACGCATAACGTTATATGGTATTGCGTAATAACGTATAACGTCACATAGTACTACGCCATAACGGATAACGTCATATAGTATTGCGCTATGACGTATAACGGCATAAAGTATAACGTCATAACGTATAGCGTCATATAATAAGACATCATAACGCATAACGTCATATAGAATTACGGTTTAACGTATTCCATCACATAGTTATACGTCATAACGTATAGCGCTATATTGTGTTACGTCATAACGTATAACGTCATATAGTATTGCGTCATGACGTATAACGTCACATAGTACTACATCAGATCAGGTGACGTCATATAGAATTACGCCATGACGTATAACGTCATATTGAATTACGTCATAACGTATAGCGTCATATAGTATTGCGCCATGACGTATAACGTCATATAGAATTACGCCATAACGTACAATGTCATACAGTATTGTGCCATTACGACTGACGTCATATAGTACTGCGTCATAACGTATAACGTCACATAGTACTACGTCATAACGTATAACGTCATATAGTATTGCGTAATAACGTATGACGTCATATAATATTCCGCCATGACGTATAACGTTATAAAGTATAACGTCATAACGCATAACGTCATATAGAGTTACGGTTTAACGTATACCGTCACATAGTATTCCGTCATAACGAATAACGTCACATAGTGCTACATCAGATCAGGTGACGTCATATAGAATTACGCCATGACGTATAACGTCATATTGAATTACGTCATAACGTACAGCGTCATATAGTATTGCGCCATGACGTATAACGTCATGAAGAATAACATCATAACGTGTAGCGTCATATAGTAAAACATCATAACGCATAACGTCATAGAGAATTACGGTTTAACGTATTTCGTCACATAGTTATACGTTACAACGTATAGCGCCATATTGTATTACGTCATAACGTATAACGTCATATAGTACTACGCCACAACGGATGACGTCATGTAGAATTACGTCATGACGTATAACTTCACATAGTAATACGTCATAACGTGTAATGTCATGTAGTATTGCGTCATGACGTATAACGTTATATAAAGTTACGTCATAACGTATAACTTCACATAGTAATAGGTCATAACGTGTAATGTCATGTAGTATTGCGTCATGACGTATAACGTTCAATAGAGTTACGTCATAACTTATAACGTAATAAGGTATAACGTAATAATGTTTAACGTTGTACAGTATTAAGTTATAACGTATAACGTCACACAGTATCACTTCGTAACGTATAACGTCATATAGTATTGCGTCATAACGTATAACGTCATATAGAATTACGGTTTAACGTATCACGCCACATAGTAATACGTCATAACGTATAGCGCTATATTGTATTGTGTCATAACGTATAACGTCACATAGTATAACGTATAACGTATAACGTCACATAGTATCACTTCGTAACGTATAACGTCATATAGTATTGCGTAATAACGTATAACGTCATAGAATATTGCGTCAGAACGGATAACGTCATAAAGAATTACGTCATGACGTATAACGTCATATAGCATTACGGTACAACGTATAAAGTCATATAGTATTGCGCAATGGCGTATAACGTTATAAAGTATAACGTCATAACGCATAACGTCATATAGAGTTACGGTTTAACGTATACCGTCACATAGTATTCCGTCATAACGTATAACGTCACATAGTGCTACGTCAGAACGGATGACGTCATATAGAATTACGCCATGTCGTATAACGTGAAATTGAATTACGTCAAGACGTATAACGTCATATAGTATTGCGCCATGACGTATAACGTTATAAAGTATAACGACATATAGTAATACCTTATAACGCATAACGTCATATAGAATTACGGTTTAACGTATTCCGTCACATAGTTACATGTCATAACGTAAAGCGCTATATTGTATTATGTCATAACGTATACCGTCACACAGTACAACGCCGCAACGGTTGACGTCGTATGGAATTACGTCATGACGTATAACGTCATATAGAATTACGTCATAACGTACAACGTCTCACAGTCATACGTCATAACGTATTACGTCATATAATATTGCGTCATAACGTATAACGTCATATAGTATTGCGTCATGACGTATAACGTTATATGGTATTTTCCGTAATAACGTATAACGTCATATAGGATTACTGTTTAACGTATACCGTCACATAGTTATACGTCATAACGTATAGCGCTATATTGTATTGCGTCGTAACGTATAACGTCACATAGTATCGCGCCATAACGTATAACGTCGCATAGTACTACGTCATAATATATAATGTCATGTAGTATTGCGTCATGACGTATAACGTTATACAGAGTTACGTCATAACGTATAAGGTTATATGATATAACGTAATAATGTTTAACGTTGTACAGTATTAAGGTATAACGTATAACGTCACATAGCGATACGTCATAACGTATAACGTCATATAGTATTGCGCCATGACGTATAACGTCATATAGTATTGCGTCATGACGTATAACGTTATATGGTATTTTCCGTAATAACGTATAACGTCATATAGTAATCCGCCATGACGCATAACCTTATAATGTATAACGTCATATCGTATAACGTCATATAGTATTGCGCCATTACGACTGACGTATTATAATATTGCGTCATAACGTACAACGTCACATAGTATTGCGTCATTCCGAATGACGTCATATAATATTGTGTAATAACGTATAACGTCACATAGTACTACGCCACAACGGATGACGTCATATAGAATTACGTCATGACGTACAACGTCACATAGTAATACGTCATACTTATAATGTCATGTAGAATTACATCATAACGTACAACGACACATAGTAATACGTCATAACGTATAATGTCATGTAGAATTACGGCTTATCGTATACCGTCACATAGTTATACGTCATGACGTATAGCGCTATATGGTATTGCGTCATAACGTATAACGTCATATAGTATTCCGTCATGACGTATAACGATATGTGGTATTGCGTAATAACGTATAACGTCATATAGCATTGTGTCATGACGTACAACGTTATATGTTATTGTGTAATAACGTATAACGTCACAAAGTAATACTTCATAACGTATAGCGCTATATTGTATTGCGTCATAACGTATAACGTCATATAGTATTGTGTAATATGATATAACGTCACATAGTATTACGTCATAACGTATGACGTCATATAGTATTGTGTAATAAGGTATAACGTCACATAGTATTACGTCATAACGTATGACGTCATATAGTATTGCGTCATAACGTAAAACGTCACATAGTTCTACGTCATAACGTATAACGTCATATAGTATTGCGTCATTACGACTGTTGTCATATAATATTGCGCCATAACGTATAATGTCACATAGTAATACGTCATAACGTATAACGTCATATAGAATTACGGTTTAACGTATACCGTCACATACTTATACGTCATAACGTATAGCGCCATATTGTATTACGTCATAACGTATAACGTCATATAGTACTGCGTAATAACGTATAACGTCACATAGTACTACGCCACAACGTATGACGTCATATAGACTTACGTCATGACGTACAACGTCACATAGTACTACGTCATAACGTATAATGTCATGTAGAATTACATCATAACGTACAGCGACACATAGTAATACGTCATAACGTATAATGTCATGTAGAATTACGGTTTTGTCGTATACCGTCACATAGTTATACGTCTTGACGTATAGCGCTATATTGTATTACGTCGTAACGTATAACGTCATATAGTACTGCGTCATGACGTACAACGTTATATGTTATTGTGTAATAACGTATACCGTCACATAGTAAGACGTCATATCTTATAGCGCTATATGGTATTGCGTCATAACGTATAACGTCATATAGTATTCCGTCATGACGTATAACGATATGTGGTATTGCGTCATAACGTATAACGTCATATAGCATTGTATCATGACGTACAACGTTATATGTTATTGTGTAATAACGTATAACGTCACAAAGTATTACTTCATAACGTATAGCGCTATATTGTATAGCGTCATAACGTAAAACGTCGCATAGTACTACGCCACAACGAATGACGTCATATAGAAATACGTCATGACATACAACGTCATATAGAATTACGTCATAACGTACAGCCGCACATAGTAATTCGTCATAACGTACAATGTCATGTCGTATTAAGGTATAACGTATATCGTCACATAGTACTACGTCAGAACGGATGACGTCATATATTATTACGCCATGACGTATAACGTCATATAGAATTACGTCATAACGTATAACGTCATATAGAGTTACGGTTTAACGTATACCGTCACATACTATTCCGTCCTGACGTATAACGTCACATAGTTCTACGTCATAACGTATAACGTCATATGGTATTGCGCCATGACGTATAACGTTATATGTTATTGTGTAATAACGTATAACGTCACATAGTAATACGTCATAACGTATAGCGCTATATGGTATTGCGTCATAACCTATAACGTCATATAGTATTCCGTCATGACGTATAACGATATGTGGTATTGCGTAATAACGTATAACGTCATATAGCATTGTGTCATGACGTACAACGTTATATGTTATTGTGTAATAACGTATAACGTCACATAGTAACACGTCATAACGTATAGCGCTATATTGTATTACGTCTTAACGTACAACGTCATATAGAATTACGGTACAACGTATAACGTCACATAGTATTGCGTCATTCCGAATGACGTCATATAATATTGTGTAATAACGTATAACGTCACATAGTACTACGCCACAACGGATGACGTCATATAGAATTACGTCATGACGTACAACGTCACATAGTAATACGTCATAACGTATAATGTCATGTAGAATTACATCATAACGTACAACGACACATAGTAATACGTCATAACGTATAATGTCATGTAGAATTACGGTTTATCGTATACCGTCACATAGTTATACGTCATGACGTATAGCGCTATATTGTATTACGTCGTAACGTATAACGTCATATATTACTGCGTCATGACGTACAACGTTATACGTTATTGTGTAATAACGTATAACGTCACATAGTAAGACGTCATAACGTATAGCGCTATATGGTATTGCGTCATAACGTATAACGTCATATAGTATTCCGTCATGACGTATAACGATATGTGGTATTGCGTAATAACGTATAACGTCATATAGCATTGTATCATGACGTACAACGTTATATGTTATTGTGTAATAACGTATAACGTCACAAAGTATTACTTCATAACGTATAGCGCTATATTGTATTGCGTCATAACGTATATAGTCACATAGTACTACGCCACAACGGATGACGTCATATAGTATTGCGTAATAACATATAACGTCATATAGTATTCCGCCATGACGTGTAACGTCATATAGTATTGCGTCATAACGTACAACGTTATATGTTAGTGTAATAACGTATAACGTCACATAGTAATACGTCATAACGTATAGCGCTATATGGTATTGCGTCATAACCTATAACGTCATATAGTATTCCGTCATGACGTATAACGATATGTGGTATTGCGTAATAACGTATAACGTCATATAGCATTGTGTCATGACGTACAACGTTATATGTTATTGTGTAATAACGTATAACATCACAAAGTAATACTTCATAACGTATAGCGCTATATTGTATTGCGTCATAACGTATATAGTCACATAGTACTACGCCACAACGGATGACGTCATATAGTATTGCGTAATAACGTATAACGTCATATAGTATTCCGCCATGACGTGTAACGTCATATAGTATTGCGTCATAACATACAACGTTATATGTTATTGTAATAACGTATAACGTCACATAGTAATACGTCATAACGTATAGCGCTATATTGTATTACGTCTTAACGTACAACGTCATACAGAATTACGACACAACGTATAACGTCATATAGTATTGCGTCATGACGTACAACGTTATATGTTAATGTGTAATAACGTATAACGTCACATAGTAATACGTCATAACGTATAGCGCTATATGGTATTGCGTCATAACGTATAACGTCATATAGTATTCCGTCATGACGTATAACGATATGTGGTATTGCGTAATAACGTATAACGTCACATAGTAACACGTCATAACGTATAGCGCTATATTGTATTACGTCTTAACGTATAACGTCATATAGTATTGTGTAATATGATATAACGTCACATAGTATTACGTCATAACGTATGACGTCATATAGTATTGTGTAATAAGGTATAACGTCACATAGTATTACGTCATAACGTATGACGTCATATAGTATTGCGTCATAACGTAAAACGTCACATAGTTCTACGTCATAACGTATAACGTCATATAGTATTGCGTCATTACGACTGACGTCATATAATATTGCGCCATAACGTATAATGTCACATAGTAATACGTCATAACGTATAACGTCATATAGAATTACGGTTTAACGTATACCGTCACATACTTATACGTCATAACGTATAGCGCCATATTGTATTACATCATAACGTTTAACGTCATATAGTACTGCGTAATAACGTATAACGTCACATAGTACTACGCCACAACGTATGACGTCATATAGAATTACGTCATAACGTATAACTTCATATAGTACTACGCCACAACGGATGACGTCATATAGTATTCCGCCATGACGTATAACGTTATAAAGTATAACGGCATAACGTATAACGTCATATTGGATTACGTCATAACGTATAACGTCATATAGTATTGCGTCATAACGCACAACGTTATATGTTATTGTGTAATAACGTATAACATCATATAGTAATCCGCCATGACGCATAACCTTATAATGTATAACGTCATATCGTATAACGTCATATAGTATTGCGCCATTACGACTGACGTCTTATAATATTGCGTCATAATGTGTAACGTCATATAGTATTGCGTCATGACGTATAACGTTGTATGGTCTTGCGTAATAACGTATAACGTCACATAATGCTACGCCACAACGGATGAGGTCATATAGAATTACGCCATGACGTATAACGTCATATTGAATTACGTCATAACGTATAGCGTCATATAGTATTGCGCCATGACGTATAACGTCATAAAGGATAACGTCATAACGTATAGCGTCATATAGTACTACGTCATAACGTATAACGTCATAGAGTATTGCGCCACGACGTATCACGTTATAAAGTATAACGTCATAACGTATAACGTCATATATTATTGCGTCATTACGAATGACGTTATATAGTATTGTGTCATGACGTATAACGTCATATAGAATTGCGGTTTAACGTATTCCGTCACATAGTTATACGTCATACGTATAGCGCTATATTGTACTACGTCATGACGTATAACGTTATATGGTTTTGCGTAATAACGTATAACGTCACATAGTACTATGCCACAACGGATGACGTCATATAGTATTGCGTCGTGACGTATAACGTTATATGGTATTGCGTAATAACGTAAAACCTCACTTCGTAAGACGTCATGATTTAGAACGTCATATAGTACTACGTCAGAACGGATGACGTCATATGGAATTACGCCATGACGTATAACGTCATCTAGAATTACGGTTTAACGTATTCCGACACATAGTTATATGTCATAATGTGTAGCCCTATATTGTATTACGTCATAACGTATAAAGTCATATAGTATTGTGTCATGACGTATAACGTTATATTGTGCGACGTCATAACGTATAACGTCATATAGTATTGCGCCATGACGTATAACGTTATAAAGTATAACGTCATAATGCATAACGTCATATAGAGTTACGGTTTAACGTATACCGTCACATACTATTCCGTCCTAACGTATAACGTCACATAGTTCTACGTCATAACGTATAACGTCATATGGTATTGCGCCATGACGTATAACGTTATATGTTATTGTGTAATAACGTATAACGTCACAAAGTAATACTTCATAACGTATAGCGCTATATTGTATTGCGTCATAACGTATATAGTCACATAGTACTACGCCACAAAGGATGACGTCATATAGTATTGCGTCATAACGTATAACGTCATATAGTATTGCGTCATGACGTACAACGTTATATTGTGTGACGTCATAACGTATAACGTCATATCGAATTACGGTAGAGCGTATAACGTCACATAGTAATACGTCATAACGTATAGCGCTTTATTGTATAGCGTCATAACGTAAAACGTCGCATAGTACTACGCCACAACGAATGACGTCATATAGAAATATGTCATGACATACAACGTCATATAGAATTACGTCATAACGTACAGCCGCACATAGTAATTCGCCATAACGTACAATGTCATGTCGTATTAAGGTATAACGTATATCGTCACATAGTACTACGTCAGAACGGATGACGTCATATATTATTACGCCATGACGTATAACGTCACATAGTAGTACGTCATAACGTATAATGTCATGTAGAATTACATCGTAACGTACAACGACACATAGTAATACGTCATAACGTATAATGTCATGTAGAATTACGGTTTATCGTATACCGTCACATAGTTATACGTCATGACGTATAGCGCTATATTGTATTACATCGTAACGTATAACGTCATATAGTACTGCGTCATGACGTACAACGTTATATGTTATTGTGTAATAACGTATAACGTCACATAGTAAGACGTCATAACGTATAGCGCTATATGGTATTGCGTCATAACGTATAACGTCATATAGTATTCCGTCATGACGTATAACGATATGTGGTATTGCGTAATAACGTATAGCGTCATATAGCATTGTATCATGACGTACAACGTTATATGTTATTGTGTAATAACGTATAACGTCACAAAGTATTACTTCATAACGTATAGCGCTATGTTGTATTGCGTCATAACGTATATAGTCACATAGTACTACGCCACAACGGATGACGTCATATAGTATTGCGTAATAACGTATAACGTCATATAGTATTCCGCCATGACGTGTAACGTCATATAGTATTGCGTCATAACGTACAACGTTATATGTTAGTGTAATAACGTATAACGTCACATAGTAATACGTCATAACGTATAGCGCTATATGGTATTGCGTCATAACCTATAACGTCATATAGTATTCCGTCATGACGTATAACGATATGTGGTATTGCGTAATAACGTATAACGTCATATAGCATTGTGTCATGACGTACAACGTTATATGTTATTGTGTAATAACGTATAACATCACAAAGTAATACTTCATAACGTATAGCGCTATATTGTATTGCGTCATAACGTATATAGTCACATAGTACTACGCCACAACGGATGACGTCATATAGTATTGCGTAATAACGTATAACGTCATATAGTATTCCGCCATGACGTGTAACGTCATATAGTATTGCGTCATAACATACAACGTTATATGTTATTGTAATAACGTATAACGTCACATAGTAATACGTCATAACGTATAGCGCTATATTGTATTACGTCTTAACGTACAACGTCATACAGAATTACGACACAACGTATAACGTCATATAGTATTGCGTCATGACGTACAACGTTATATGTTAATGTGTAATAACGTATAACGTCACATAGTAATACGTCATAACGTATAGCGCTATATGGTATTGCGTCATAACGTATAACGTCATATAGTATTCCGTCATGACGTATAACGATATGTGGTATTGCGTAATAACGTATAACGTCACATAGTAACACGTCATAACGTATAGCGCTATATTGTATTACGTCTTAACGTATAACGTCATATAGTATTGTGTAATATGATATAACGTCACATAGTATTACGTCATAACGTATGACGTCATATAGTATTGTGTAATAAGGTATAACGTCACATAGTATTACGTCATAACGTATGACGTCATATAGTATTGCGTCATAACGTAAAACGTCACATAGTTCTACGTCATAACGTATAACGTCATATAGTATTGCGTCATTACGACTGACGTCATATAATATTGCGCCATAACGTATAATGTCACATAGTAATACGTCATAACGTATAACGTCATATAGAATTACGGTTTAACGTATACCGTCACATACTTATACGTCATAACGTATAGCGCCATATTGTATTACGTCATAACGTTTAACGTCATATAGTACTGCGTAATAACGTATAACGTCACATAGTACTACGCCACAACGTATGACGTCATATAGAATTACGTCATAACGTATAACTTCATATAGTACTACGCCACAACGGATGACGTCATATAGTATTCCGCCATGACGTATAACGTTATAAAGTATAACGGCATAACGTATAACGTCATATTGGATTACGTCATAACGTATAACGTCATATAGTATTGCGTCATAACGCACAACGTTATATGTTATTGTGTAATAACGTATAACATCATATAGTAATCCGCCATGACGCATAACCTTATAATGTATAACGTCATATCGTATAACGTCATATAGTATTGCGCCATTACGACTGACGTCTTATAATATTGCGTCATAACGTGTAACGTCATATAGTATTGCGTCATGACGTATAACGTTGTATGGTCTTGCGTAATAACGTATAACGTCACATAATGCTACGCCACAACGGATGAGGTCATATAGAATTACGCCATGACGTATAACGTCATATTGAATTACGTCATAACGTATAGCGTCATATAGTATTGCGCCATGACGTATAACGTCATAAAGGATAACGTCATAACGTATAGCGTCATATAGTACTACGTCATAACGTATAACGTCATAGAGTATTGCGCCACGACGTATCACGTTATAAAGTATAACGTCATAACGTATAACGTCATATATTATTGCGTCATTACGAATGACGTTATATAGTATTGTGTCATGACGTATAACGTCATATAGAATTGCGGTTTAACGTATTCCGTCACATAGTTATACGTCATACGTATAGCGCTATATTGTACTACGTCATGACGTATAACGTTATATGGTTTTGCGTAATAACGTATAACGTCACATAGTACTATGCCACAACGGATGACGTCATATAGTATTGCGTCGTGACGTATAACGTTATATGGTATTGCGTAATAACGTAAAACCTCACTTCGTAAGACGTCATGATTTAGAACGTCATATAGTACTACGTCAGAACGGATGACGTCATATGGAATTACGCCATGACGTATAACGTCATCTAGAATTACGGTTTAACGTATTCCGACACATAGTTATATGTCATAATGTGTAGCCCTATATTGTATTACGTCATAACGTATAAAGTCATATAGTATTGTGTCATGACGTATAACGTTATATTGTGCGACGTCATAACGTATAACGTCATATAGTATTGCGCCATGACGTATAACGTTATAAAGTATAACGTCATAATGCATAACGTCATATAGAGTTACGGTTTAACGTATACCGTCACATACTATTCCGTCCTAACGTATAACGTCACATAGTTCTACGTCATAACGTATAACGTCATATGGTATTGCGCCATGACGTATAACGTTATATGATATTGTGTAATAACGTATAACGTCACAAAGTAATACTTCATAACGTATAGCGCTATATTGTATTGCGTCATAACGTATATAGTCACATAGTACTACGCAACAAAGGATGACGTCATATAGTATTGCGTCATAACGTATAACGTCATATAGTATTGCGTCATGACGTACAACGTTATATTGTGTGACGTCATAACGTATAACGTCATATCGAATTACGGTAGAGCGTATAACGTCACATAGTAATACGTCATAACGTATAGCGCTTTATTGTATAGCGTCATAACGTAAAACGTCGCATAGTACTACGCCACAACGAATGACGTCATATAGAAATACGTCATGACATACAACGTCATATAGAATTACGTCATAACGTACAGCCGCACATAGTAATTCGCCATAACGTACAATGTCATGTCGTATTAAGGTATAACGTATATCGTCACATAGTACTACGTCAGAACGGATGACGTCATATATTATTACGCCATGACGTATAACGTCACATAGTAGTACGTCATAACGTATAATGTCATGTAGAATTACATCGTAACGTACAACGACACATAGTAATACGTCATAACGTATAATGTCATGTAGAATTACGGTTTATCGTATACCGTCACATAGTTATACGTCATGACGTATAGCGCTATATTGTATTACATCGTAACGTATAACGTCATATAGTATTCCGTCATGACGTATAACGATATGTGGTATTGCGTAATAACGTATAGCGTCATATAGCATTGTATCATGACGTACAACGTTATATGTTATTGTGTAATAACGTATAACGTCACAAAGTATTACTTCATAACGTATAGCGCTATGTTGTATTGCGTCATAACGTATATAGTCACATAGTACTACGCCACAACGGATGACGTCATATAGTATTGCGTAATAACGTATAACGTCATATAGTATTCCGCCATGACGTGTAACGTCATATAGTATTGCGTCATAACGTACAACGTTATATGTTAGTGTAATAACGTATAACGTCACATAGTAATACGTCATAACGTATAGCGCTATATGGTATTGCGTCATAACCTATAACGTCATATAGAATTACGGTACAACGTATAACGTCATATAGTATTGCGTCATGACGTACAACGTTATATGTTAATGTGTAATAACGTATAACGTCACATAGTACTACGCCACAACGGATGACGTCATATAGTATTGCGTAATAACGTATGACGTCATATAGTATTGCGTCATAACGTAAAACGTCACATAGTTCTACGTCATAACGTATAACGTCATATAGTATTGCGTCATTACGACTGACGTCATATAATATTGCGCCATAACGTATAATGTCACATAGTAATACGTCATAACGTATAACGTCATATAGAATTACGGTTTAACGTATACCGTCACATACTTATACGTCATAACGTATAGCGCCATATTGTATTACGTCTTAACGTATAACGTCATATAGTATTGTGTAATATGATATAACGTCACATAGTATTACGTCATAACGTATGACGTCATATAGTATTGTGTAATAAGGTATAACGTCACATAGTATTACGTCATAACGTATGACGTCATATAGAATTGCGTCATAACGTAAAACGTCACATAGTTCTACGTCATAACGTATAACGTCATATAGTATTGCGTCATTACGACTGACGTCATATAATATTGCGCCATAACGTATAATGTCACATAGTAATACGTCATAACGTATAACGTCATATAGAATTACGGTTTAACGTATACCGTCACATACTTATACGTCATAACGTATAGCGCCATATTGTATTACGTCATAACGTTTAACGTCATATAGTACTGCGTAATAACGTATAACGTCACATAGTACTGCGCCACAACGTATGACGTCATATAGAATTACGTCATAACGTATAACTTCATATAGTACTACGCCACAACGGATGACGTCATATAGTATTCCGCCATGACGTATAACGTTACAAAGTATAACAGCATAACGTATAACGTCATATTGAATTACGTCATAACGTATAACGTCATATAGTATTGCGTCATAACGCACAACGTTATATGTTATTGTGTAACAACGTATAACATCATATAGTAATCCGCCATGACGCATAACCTTATACTGTATAACGTCATATCGTATAACGTCATATAGTATTGCGCCATTACGACTGACGTCTTATAATATTGCGTCATAACGTGTAACGTCATATGGTATTGCGCCATGACGTATAACGTTATATGTTATTGTGTAATAACGTATAACGACACGAAGTAATACTTCAGAACGTATAGCGCTATATTGTATTGCGTCATAACGTATATAGTCACATAGTACTACGCCACAAAGGATGACGTCATATAGTATTGCGTCATAACGTATAACGTCATATAGTATTGCGTCATGACGTACAACGTTATATTGTGTGACGTCATAACGTATAACGTCATATCGAATTACGGTAGAGCGTATAACGTCACATAGTAATACGTCATAACGTATAGCGCTTTATTGTATAGCGTCATAACGTAAAACGTCGCATAGTACTACGCCACAACGAATGACGTCATATAGAAATACGTCATGACATACAACGTCATATAGAATTACGTCATAACGTACAGCCGCACATAGTAATTCGCCATAACGTACAATGTCATGTCGTATTAAGGTATAACGTATATCGTCACATAGTACTACGTCAGAACGGATGACGTCATATATTATTACGCCATGACGTATAACGTCACATAGTAGTACGTCATAACGTATAATGTCATGTAGAATTACATCGTAACGTACAACGACACATAGTAATACGTCATAACGTATAATGACATGTAGAATTACGGTTTATCGTATACCGTCACATAGTTATACGTCATGACGTATAGCGCTATATTGTATTACATCGTAACGTATAACGTCATATAGTACTGCGTCATGACGTACAACGTTATATGTTATTGTGTAATAACGTATAACGTCACATAGTAAGACGTCATAACGTATAGCGCTATATGGTATTGCGTCATAACGTATAACGTCATATAGTATTCCGTCATGACGTATAACGATATGTGGTATTGCGTAATAACGTATAGCGTCATATAGCATTGTATCATGACGTACAACGTTATATGTTATTGTGTAATAACGTATAACGTCACAAAGTATTACTTCATAACGTATAGCGCTATGTTGTATTGCGTCATAACGTATATAGTCACATAGTACTACGCCACAACGGATGACGTCATATAGTATTGCGTAATAACGTATAACGTCATATAGTATTCCGCCATGACGTGTAACGTCATATAGTATTGCGTCATAACGTACAACGTTATATGTTAGTGTAATAACGTATAACGTCACATAGTAATACGTCATAACGTATAGCGCTATATGGTATTGCGTTATAACCTATAACGTCATATAGAATTACGGTACAACGTATAACGTCATATAGTATTGCGTCATGACGTACAACGTTATATGTTAATGTGTAATAACGTATAACGTCACATAGTACTACGCCACAACGGATGACGTCATATAGTATTGCGTAATAACGTATGACGTCATATAGTATTGCGTCATAACGTAAAACGTCACATAGTTCTACGTCATAACGTATAACGTCATATAGTATTGCGTCATTACGACTGACGTCATATAATATTGCGCCATAACGTATAATGTCACATAGTAATACGTCATAACGTATAACGTCATATAGAATTACGGTTTAACGTATACCGTCACATACTTATACGTCATAACGTATAGCGCCATATTGTATTACGTCTTAACGTATAACGTCATATAGTATTGTGTAATATGATATAACGTCACATAGTATTACGTCATAACGTATGACGTCATATAGTATTGTGTAATAAGGTATAACGTCACATAGTATTACGTCATAACGTATGACGTCATATAGAATTGCGTCATAACGTAAAACGTCACATAGTTCTACGTCATAACGTATAACGTCATATAGTATTGCGTCATTACGACTGACGTCATATAATATTGCGCCATAACGTATAATGTCACATAGTAATACGTCATAACGTATAACGTCATATAGAATTACGGTTTAACGTATACCGTCACATACTTATACGTCATAACGTATAGCGCCATATTGTATTACGTCATAACGTTTAACGTCATATAGTACTGCGTAATAACGTATAACGTCACATAGTACTGCGCCACAACGTATGACGTCATATAGAATTACGTCATAACGTATAACTTCATATAGTACTACGCCACAACGGATGACGTCATATAGTATTCCGCCATGACGTATAACGTTACAAAGTATAACGGCATAACGTATAACGTCATATTGAATTACGTCATAACGTATAACGTCATATAGTATTGCGTCATAACGCACAACGTTATATGTTATTGTGTAACAACGTATAACATCATATAGTAATCCGCCATGACGCATAACCTTATACTGTATAACGTCATATCGTATAACGTCATATAGTATTGCGCCATTACGACTGACGTCTTATAATATTGCGTCATAACGTGTAACGTCATATGGTATTGCGCCATGACGTATAACGTTATATGTTATTGTGTAATAACGTATAACGACACGAAGTAATACTTCAGAACGTATAGCGCTATATTGTATTGCGTCATAACGTATATAGTCACATAGTACTACGCCACAAAGGATGACGTCATATAGTATTGCGTCATAACGTATAACGTCATATAGTATTGCGTCATGACGTACAACGTTATATTGTGTGACGTCATAACGTATAACGTCATATCGAATTACGGTAGAGCGTATAACGTCACATAGTAATACGTCATAACGTATAGCGCTTTATTGTATAGCGTCATAACGTAAAACGTCGCATAGTACTACGCCACAACGAATGACGTCATATAGAAATACGTCATGACATACAACGTCATATAGAATTACGTCATAACGTACAGCCGCACATAGTAATTCGCCATAACGTACAATGTCATGTCGTATTAAGGTATAACGTATATCGTCACATAGTACTACGTCAGAACGGATGACGTCATATATTATTACGCCATGACGTATAACGTCACATAGTAGTACGTCATAACGTATAATGTCATGTAGAATTACATCGTAACGTACAACGACACATAGTAATACGTCATAACGTATAATGACATGTAGAATTACGGTTTATCGTATTCCGTCACATAGTTATACGTCATGACGTATAGCGCTATATTGTATTACATCGTAACGTATAACGTCATATAGTACTGCGTCATGACGTACAACGTTATATGTTATTGTGTAATAACGTATAACGTCACATAGTAAGACGTCATAACGTATAGCGCTATATGGTATTGCGTCATAACGTATAACGTCATATAGTACTGCGTAATAACGTATAACGTCACATAGTACTACGCCACAACGTATGACGTCATATAGAATTACGTCATAACGTATAAAGTCATATAGAATTACGTCATAACGTATAACGTCATATAGTATTGCGTCATGACGTATTACGTCATATAGTACTGCGTAATAACGTATAACGTCACATAGTACTACGCCACAACGGATGACGTCATATAGTATTGCGTAATAACGTATAACGTCATATAGTATTCCGTCATGACGTATAACGATATGTGGTATTGCGTAATAACGTATAACGTCATATAGCATTGTATCATGACGTACAACGTTATATGTTATTGTGTAATAACGTATAACGTCACAAAGTAATACTTCATAACGTATAGCGCTATATTGTATTGCGTCATAACGTATATAGTCACATAGTACTACGCCACAAAGGATGACGTCATATAGTATTGCATTATAACGTATAACGTCATATAGTATTGCGTCATGACGTACAACGTTATATTGTGTGACGTCATATCGTATAACGTCAAATCGAATTACGGTACAGCGTATAACGTCACAACGTAATACGTCATAACGTATAGCGCTATATTGTATTGCGTCATAACGTATAACGTCACATAGAATTGCGTCATTCCGAATGACGTCATATAATATTGTGTAATAACGTACAACGTCACATAGAACTACGCCACAACGGATGACGTCATATAGAATTACGTCATGACGTACAACGTCACATAGTAGTACGTCATAACGTATAATGTCATGTAGAATTACATCATAACGTACAACGTTATATGTTAATGTGTAATAACGTATAACGTCACATAGTAATACGTCATAACGTATAGCGCTATATGGTATTGCGTCATAACGTATAACGTCAGATAGTATTCCGTCATGACGTATAACGATATGTGGTATTGCGTAATAACGTATAACGTCATATAATATTGCGTCAGAACGGATGATGTCATAAAGAATTACGTCATGACGTATACCGTCATTTCGAATTACGGTACAACGTATAACGTCACAACGTAATACGTCATAACGTATAGCGCTATATTGTATTGCGTCATAACGTATAACGTCACATAGTATTGCGTCATTCCGAATGACGTCATATAATATTGTGTAATAACGTATAACGTCACATAGTACTACGCCACAACGGATGACGTCATATAGAATTACGTCATGACGTACAACGTCACATAGTAATACGTCATAACGTATAATGTCATGTAGAATTACATCATAACGTACAACGACACATAGTAATACGTCATAACGTATAATGTCATGTAGAATTACGGTTTAACGTATACCGTCACATACTTATACGTCATAACGTATAGCGCCATATTGTATTACGTCATAACGTATAACGTCATATAGTACTGCGTAATAACGTATAACGTCGCATAGTACTACGCCACAACGTATGACGTCATATAGAGTTACGTCATAACGTATAACTTCATATAGTACTACGCCACAACGGATGACGTCATATAGTATTCCGCCATGACGTATAACGTTATAAAGTATAACGGCATAACGTATAACGTCATATAGTATTGCGCCATTACGACTGACGTCTTATAATATTGCGTCATAACGTGTAACGTCATATAGTATTGCGTCATGACGTATAACGTTGTATGGTCTTGCGTAATAACGTATAACGTCACATAGTGCTACGCCACAACGGATGAGGTCATATAGAATTACGCCATGACGTATAACGTCATATTGAATTACGTCATAACGTATAGCGTCATTTAGTATTGCGCCATGACGTATAACGTCATAAAGGATAACGTCATAACGTATAACGTCACATAGTAATACGTCATAACGTATAGCGCTATATGGTATTGCGTCATATCCTATAACGTCATATAGTATTCCGTCATGACGTATAACGATATGTGGTATTGCGTAATAACGTATAACGTCATAGAGCATTGTGTCATGACGTACAACGTTATATGTTATTGTGTAATAACGTATAACGTCACATAGTAACACGTCATAACGTATAGCGCTATATTGTATTACGTCTTAACGTACAACGTCATATAGAATTACGGTACTACGTATAACGTCACATAGTATTGCGTCATTCCGAATGACGTCATATAATATTGTGTAATAACGTATAACGTCACATAGTACTACGCCACAACGGATGACGTCATATAGAATTACGTCATGACGTACAACGTCACATAGTAATACGTCATAACGTATAATGTCATGTAGAATTACATCATAACGTACAACGACACATGGTAATACGTCATAACGTATAATGTCATGTAGAATTACGGTTTATCGTATACCGTCACATAGTTATACGTCATGACGAATAGCGCTATATTGTATTACGTCGTAACGTATAACGTCATATAGTACTGCGTCATGACGTACAACGTTATATGTTATTGTGTAAAAACGTATAACGTCACATAGTAAGACGTCATAACGTACAGCGCTATATGGTATTGCGTCATAACGTATAACGTCATATAGTATTCCGTCATGACGTATAACGATATGTGGTATTGCGTAATAACTTATAACGTCATATAGCATTGTATCATGACGTACAACGTTATATGTTATTGTGTAATAACGTATAACGTCACAAAGTATTACTTCATAACGTATAGCGCTATATTGTATTGCGTCATAACGTATATAGTCACATACTACTACGCCACAACGGATGACGTCATATAGTATTGCGTAATAACGTATAACGTCATATAGTATTCCGCCATGACGTGTAACGTCATATAGTATTGCGTCATAACGTACAACGTTATATGTTAGTGTAATAACGTATAACGTCACATAGTAATACGTCATAACGTATAGCGCTATATGGTATTGCGTCATAACCTATAACGTCATATAGAAATACGGTACAACGTATAACGTCATATAGTATTGCGTCATGACGTACAACGTTATATGTTAATGTGTAATAACGTATAACGTCACATAGTAATACGTCATAACGTATAGCGCTATATGGTATTGCGTCATAACGTATAACGTCATATTGTATTCCGTCATGACGTATAACGATATGTGGTATTGCGTAATAACGTATAACGTCATATAGCATTGTGTCATGACGTACAACGTTATCTGTTATTGTGTAATAACGTATAACGTCACAAAGTAATACTTCATAACGTATAGCGCTATATTGTATTGCGTTATAACGTATATAGTCACATAGTACTACGCCACAACGGATGACGTCATATAGTATTGCGTAATAACGTATGACGTCATATAGTATTGCGTCATAAAGTAAAACGTCACATAGTTCTACGTCATAACGTATAACGTCATATAGTATTGCGCCATGACGTATTACGTCATATAGTACTGCGTAATAACGTATAACGTCACATAGTACTACGCCACAACGGATGACGTCATATAGTATTGCGTAATAACGTATAACGTCATATAGTATTCCGTCATGACGTATAACGATATGTGGTATTGTGTAATAACGTATAACGTCATATAGCATTGTATCATGACGTACAACGTTATATGTTATCGTGTAATAACGTATAACGTCACAAAGTAATACTTCATAACGTATAGCGCTATATTGTATTGCGTCATAACGTATATAGTCACATAGTACCACGCCACAAAGGATGACGTCATATAGTATTGCGTTATAACGTATAACGTCATATATTATTGCGTCATGACGTACAACGTTATATTGTGTGACGTCATAACGTATAACGTCAAATCGAATTACGGTACAGCGTATAACGTCACAACGTAATACGTCATAACGTATAGCGCTATATTGTATTGCGTCATAACGTATAACGTCACATAGTATTGCGTCATTCCGAATGACGTCATATAATATTGTGTAATAACGTATAACGTCACATAGAACTACGCCACAACGGATGACATCATATAGAATTACGTCATGACGTACAACGTCACATAGTAGTACGTCATAACGTATAATGTCATGTAGAATTACATCATAACGTACAACGTTATATGTTAATGTGTAATAACGTATAACGTCACAAAGTATTACTTCATAACGTATAGCGCTATATGGTATTGCGTCATAGCGTATAACGTCATATAGTATTCCGTCATGACGTATAACGATATGTGGTATTGCGTAATAACGTATAACGTCATATAGCATTGTATCATGACGTACAACGTTATATGTTATTGTGTAATAACGTATAACGTCACAAAGTATTACTTCATAACGTATAGCGCTATATTGTATTGCGTCATAACGTATATAGTCACATAGTACTACGCCACAACGGATGACGTCATATAGTATTGCATAATAACGTATAACGTCATATAGTATTCCGCCATGACGTGTAACGTCATATAGTATTGCGTCATAACGTACAACGTTATATGTTAGTGTAATAACGTATAACGTCACATAGTAATACGTCATAACGTATAGCGCTATATGGTATTGCGTCATAACCTATAACGTCATATAGTATTCCGTCATGACGTATAACGATATGTGGTATTGCGTAATAACGTATAACGTCATATAGCATTGTGTCATGACGTACAACGTTATATGTTATTGTGTAATAACGTATAACGTCACATAGTAACACGACATAACGTATAGCGCTATATTGTATTACGTCTTAACGTACAACGTCATATAGAATTACGGTACAACGTATAACGTCACATAGTATTGCGTCATTCCGAATGACGTCATATAATATTGTGTCATAACGTATAACGTCACATAGTACTACGCCACAACGGATGACGTCATATAGAATTACGTCATGACGTACAACGTCACATACTAATACGTCATAACGTATAATGTCATGTAGAATTACATCATAACGTACAACGACACATAGTAATACGTCATAACGTATAATGTCATGTAGAATTACGGTTTATCGTATACCGTCACATAGTTATACGTCATGACGTATAGCGCTATATTGTATTACGTCGTAACGTATAACGTCATATAGTACTGCGTCATGACGTACAACGTTATATGTTATTGTGTAATAACGTATAACGTCACATAGTAAGACGTCATAACGTATAGCGCTATATGGTATTGCGTCATAACGTATAACGTCATATATTATTCCGTCATGACGTATAACGATATGTGGTATTGCGTAATAACGTATAACGTCATATAGCATTGTATCATGACTTATAACGTTGTATGGTCTTGCGTAATAACGTATAACGTCACATAATGCTACGCCACAACGGATGAGGTCATATAGAATTACGCCATGACGTATAACGTCATATTGAATTACGTCATAACGTATAGCGTCATATAGTATTGCGCCATGACGTATAACGTCATAAAGGATAACGTCATAACGTATAGCGTCATATAGTACTACGTCATAACGTATAACGTCATAGAGTATTGCGCCACGACGTATCACGTTATAAAGTATAACGTCATAACGTATAACGTCACATAGTACTATGCCACAACGGATGACGTCATATAGTATTGCGTCGTGACGTATAACGTTATATGGTATTGCGTAATAACGTAAAACCTCACTTCGTAAGACGTCATGATTTAGAACGTCATATAGTACTACGTCAGAACGGATGACGTCATATGGAATTACGCCATGACGTATAACGTCATCTAGAATTACGGTTTAACGTATTCCGACACATAGTTATATGTCATAATGTGTAGCCCTATATTGTATTACGTCATAACGTATAAAGTCATATAGTATTGTGTCATGACGTATAACGTTATATTGTGCGACTTCATAACGTATAACGTCATATAGTATTGCGCCATGACGTATAACGTTATAAAGTATAACGTCATAATGCATAACGTCATATAGAGTTACGGTTTAACGTATACCGTCACATACTATTCCGTCCTAACGTATAACGTCACATAGTTCTACGTCATAACGTATAACGTCATATGGTATTGCGCCATGACGTATAACGTTATATGTTATTGTGTAATAACGTATAACGTCACAAAGTAATACTTCATAACGTATAGCGCTATATTGTACTGCGTCATAACGTATATAGTCACATAGTACTACGCCACAAAGGATGACGTCATATAGTATTGCGTCATAACGTATAAACTCATATAGTATTGCGTCATGACGTACAACGTTATATTGTGTGACGCCATAACGTATAACGTCATATCGAATTACGGTAGAGCGTATAACGTCACATAGTAATACGTCATAACGTATAGCGCTTTATTGTATAGCGTCATAACGTAAAACGTCGCATAGTACTACGCCACAACGGATGACGTCATATAGTATTGCGTAATAACGTATAACGTCATATAGTATTCCGCCATGACGTGTAACGTCATATAGTATTGCGTCATAACGTACAACGTTATATGTTAGTGTAATAACGTATAACGTCACATAGTAATACGTCATAACGTATAGCGCTATATGGTATTGCGTCATAACCTATAACGTCATATAGAATTACGGTACAACGTATAACGTCATATAGTATTGCGTCATGACGTACAACGTTATATGTTAATGTGTAATAACGTATAACGTCACATAGTAATACGTCATAACGTATAGCGCTATATGGTATTGCGTCATAACGTATAACGTCATATAGTATTCCGTCATGACGTATAACGATATGTGGTATTGCGTAATAACGTATAACGTCATATAGCATTGTGTCATGACGTACAACGTTATATGTTATTGTGTAATAACGTATAACGTCACAAAGTAATACTTCATAACGTATAGCGCTATATTGTATTGCCTTATAACGTATATAGTCACATAGTACTACGCCACAACGGATGACGTCATATAGTGTTGCGTAATAACGTATGACGTCATATAGTATTGCGTCATAACGTAAAACGTCACATAGTTCTACGTCATAACGTATAACGTCATATAGTATTGCGTCATTACGACTGACGTCATATAATATTGCGCCATAACGTATAATGTCACATAGTAATACGTCATAACGTATAACGTCATATAGAATTACGGTTTAACGTATACCGTCACATACTTATACGTCATAACGTATAGCGCCATATTGTATTACGTCATAACGTATAACGTCATATAGTACTGCGTAATAACGTATAACGTCACATAGTACTACGCCACAACGTATGACGTCATATAGAATTACGTCATAACGTATAAAGTCATATAGAATTACGTCATAAAGTATAACGTCATATAGTATTGCGCCATGACGTATTACGTCATATAGAACTGCGTAATAACGTATAACGTCACATAGTACTACGCCACAACGGATGACGTCATATAGTATTGCGTAATAACGTATAACGTCATATAGTATTCCGTCATGACGTATAACGATATGTGGTATTGCGTAATAACGTATAGCGTCATATAGCATTGTATCATGACGTACAACGTTATATGTTATTGTGTAATAACGTATAACGTCACAAAGTATTACTTCATAACGTATAGCGCTATGTTGTATTGCGTCATAACGTATATAGTCACATAGTACTACGCCACAACGGATGACGTCATATAGTATTGCGTAATAACGTATAACGTCATATAGTATTCCGCCATGACGTGTAACGTCATATAGTATTGCGTCATAACGTACAACGTTATATGTTAGTGTAATAACGTATAACGTCACATAGTAATACGTCATAACGTATAGCGCTATATGGTATTGCGTCATAACCTATAACGTCATATAGAATTACGGTACAACGTATAACGTCATATAGTATTGCGTCATGACGTACAACGTTATATGTTAATGTGTAATAACGTATAACGTCACATAGTAATACGTCATAACGTATAGCGCTATATGGTATTGCGTCATAACGTATAACGTCATATAGTATTCCGTCATGACGTATAACGATATGTGGTATTGCGTAATAACGTATAACGTCATATAGCATTGTGTCATGACGTACAACGTTATATGTTATTGTGTAATAACGTATAACGTCAAAAAGTAATACTTCATAACGTATAGCGCTATATTGTATTGCCTTATAACGTATATAGTCACATAGTACTACGCCACAACGGATGACGTCATATAGTATTGCGTAATAACGTATGACGTCATATAGTATTGCGTCATAACGTAAAACGTCACATAGTTCTACGTCATAACGTATAACGTCATATAGTATTGCGTCATTACGACTGACGTCATATAATATTGCGCCATAACGTATAATGTCACATAGTAATACGTCATAACGTATAACGTCATATAGAATTACGGTTTAACGTATACCGTCACATACTTATACGTCATAACGTATAGCGCCATATTGTATTACGTCATAACGTATAACGTCATATAGTACTGCGTAATAACGTATAACGTCACATAGTACTACGCCACAACGTATGACGTCATATAGAATTACGTCATAACGTATAAAGTCATATAGAATTACGTCATAACGTATAACGTCATATAGTATTGCGCCATGACGTATTACGTCATATAGTACTGCGTAATAACGTATAACGTCACATAGTACTACGCCACAACGGATGACGTCATATAGTATTGCGTAATAACGTATAACGTCATATAGTATTCCGTCATGACGTATAATGTCATGTAGAATTACATCGTAACGTACAACGACACATAGTAATACGTCATAACGTATAATGTCATGTAGAATTACGGTTTATCGTATACCGTCACATAGTTATACGTCATGACGTATAGCGCTATATTGTATTACATCGTAACGTATAACGTCATATAGTACTGCGTAATAACGTATAACGTCACATAGTACTACGCCACAACGTATGACGTCATATAGAATTACGTCATAACGTATAAAGTCATATAGAATTACGTCATAACGTATAACGTCATATAGTATTGCGCCATGACGTATTACGTCATATAGTACTGCGTAATAACGTATAACGTCACATAGTACTACGCCACAACGGATGACGTCATATAGTATTGCGTAATAACGTATAACGTCATATAGTATTCCGTCATGACGTATAACGATATGTGGTATTGCGTAATAACGTATAACGTCATATAGCATTGTATCATGACGTACAACGTTATCTGTTATTGTGTAATAACGTATAACGTCACAAAGTAATACTTCATAACGTATAGCGCAATATTGTATTGCGTCATAACGTATATAGTCACATAGTACTACGCCACAAAGGATGACGTCATATAGTATTGCGTTATAACGTATAACGTCATATAGTATTGCGTCATGACGTACAACGTTATATTGTGTGACGTCATAACGTATAACGTCAAATCGAATTACGGTACAGCGTATAACGTCACACCGTAATACGTCATAACGTATAGCGCTATATTGTATTGCGTCATAACGTATAACGTCGCATAGTAATACGTCATAACGTATAACGTCATATAGAATTACGGTTTAACGTATACCGTCACATACTTATACGTCATAACGTATAGCGCCATATTGTATTACGTCATAACGTATAACGTCATATAGTACTGCGTAATAACGTATAACGTCACATAGTACTACGCCACAACGTATGACGTCATATAGAATTACGTCATAACGTATGAAGTCATATAGAATTACGTCATAACGTATAACGTCATATAGTATTGCGTCATAACGTATAACGTCAGATAGTATTCCGTCATGACGTATAACGATATGTGGTATTGCGTAATAACGTATAACGTCATATAGCATTGTATCATGACGTACAACGTTATATGTTATTGTGTAATAACGTATAACGTCACAAAGTAACACGTCATAACGTATAGCGCTATATTGTATTGCGTCATAACGTATAACGTCACATAGTATTGCGTCATTCCGAATGACGTCATATAATATTGTGTAATAACGTATAACGTCACATAGTACTACGCCACAACGGATGACGTCATATAGAATTACGTCATGACGTACAACGTCACATAGTAATACGTCATAACGTATAATGTCATGTAGAATTACATCATAACGTACAACGACACATAGTAATACGTCATAACGTATAATGTCATGTAGAATTACGGTTTAACGTATACCGTCACACACTTATACGTCATAACGTATAGCGCCATATTGTATTACGTCATAACGTATAACGTCATATAGTACTGCGTAATAACGTATAACGTCGCATAGTACTACGCCACAACGTATGACGTCATATAGAATTACGCCATGACGTATAACGTCATATAGAATTACTTCATAACGTATAACGTCATATAGTATTGCGCCATGACGTATAATGTTATAAAGTATAACGTCATATCGCATAACGTCATATAGTTACGGTTTAACGTATACCGTCACATAGTAATACGTCATAACGTATAGCGCTATATTGTATTGCGTTATAACGTATAACGTCACATAGCATTACGTCATGACGTATAACGTCGCAACGTAATACTTCATAACGTAGAACGTCCTATATAATTACGGTTTAACGTATACCGTCACATAGTTATACGTCATAACGTATAGCGCTATATTCTATTACGTCATAACGTATAACGGCATATAGTACTGCGACATGACGTACAACGTTATATGTTATTGTGTAATAAAGTATGACGTCACATAGTAATACGTCATAACGTATAGCGCTATATTGTATAGCGTCATACCGTATAACGTTATATAGAGTTACGTCATAACGTATAACGTCATATAGTATTGCGCCATGACGTATAACGTTATAAAGTATAACGTCATAATGCATAACGTCATATAGAGTTACGGTTTAACGTTTACCGTCACATACTATTCCGTCCTAACGTATAGCGTCACATAGTTCTACGTCATAACGTATAACGTCATATGGTATTGCGCCATGACGTATAACGTTATATGTTATTGTGTAATAACGTATAACGTCACGAAGTAATACTTCATAACGTATAGCGCTATATTGTATTGCGTCATAACGTATATAGTCACATAGTACTACGCCACAAAGGATGACGTCATATAGTATTGCGTCATAACGTATAACGTCATATAGTATTGCGTCATGACGTATAACGTCATATAGTATTCCGTCATGACGTATAACGATATGTGGTAATGCGTAATAACGTATAACGTCATATAGCATTGTGTCATGACGTACAACGTTATATGTTATTGTGTAATAACGTATAACGTCACAAAGTAATACTTCATAACGTATAGCGCTATATTGTATTGCGTCATAACGTATATAGTCACATAGTACTACGCCACAACGGATGACGTCATATAGTATTGCGTAATAACGTATAACGTCATATAGTATTCCGCCATGACGTGTAACGTTATAATGTATAACGTCACATCGCATAACGTCATATAGAGTTACGGTTTAACGTATACTGTCACATAGTAGTACGTCATAACGTATAGCGCTATATTGTATTGTGTCATAACGTATAACATCACATAGTACTACGCCACAACGGATGACGTCATATAGTATTACGTCATTACGTATAACGTCATATAGCATTGTGTCATGACGTACAACGTTATATGTTATTGTGTAATAAAGTATAACGTCACAAAGTAATACTTCATAACGTATAGCGCTATATTGTATTGCGTCATAACGTATATAGTCACATAGTACTACGCCACAACGGATGACGTCATATAGTATTGCGTAATAACGTATAACGTCATATAGTATTCCGCCATGACGTGTAACGTTATAATGTATAACGTCACATCGCATAACGTCATATAGAGTTACGGTTTAACGTATACTGTCACATAGTAGTACGTCATAACGTATAGCGCTATATTGTATTGTGTCATAACGTATAACGTCACATAGTACTACATCAGAACGGATGACGTCATATAGAATTACGCCATGACGTATAACGTCATATAGAATTACGTCATAACGTATAACGTCATATAGTATTGCGCCATGACGTATAATGTTATAAAGTACAACGTCATAACGTATAACGTCATATAGTATTGCCTCATGACGACTGACGTCATATAATATTGCGTCATAACGTATAACGTCACATGGTACTACGTCAGAACGGATGACATCATATAGAATTACGTCATAACGTATAACGTCATATAGTATTGTGCCATGACGTATAACGTCATATAGTATTGCGTCATGACGTATAACGTTATATGGTATTGTGTAATTACGTATAACGTCATATAGTAATCCGCCATGACGTATAACGATATAATGTATAACGTCATATCGCATAACGTCATATAGTATTGCGCCATGACGTATAACGTTATATGGTATTGCGTAATAACGTAGAACGTCATATAATATTGCGTCAGAACGGATGACGTCATAAAGAATTACGTCATGACGTATAACGTCATATAGAATTACGGTACACCCTATAACGTCATATAGAATTGCGCCATGACGTATAACGTCATATAGTATTACGTCATAAAGTATAACGTCATATAGTATTGCGTCACGACGTACAATGTTATATGTTAATGTGTAATAACGTATAACGTCACATAGTACTACGTCAGGACGGATGACGTCATATAGAATTACGCCATGACGTATAACGTCATATAGAATTACGTCATAACGTATAACGTCATATAGTATTGCGCCATGACGTATAATGTTATAAAGTATAACGTCATAACGTATAACGTCATATAGTATTGCGTCATTCCGAATGACGTCATGTAATATTGCGTCATAACGTATAACGTCACATAGTAATACGTCATAACGTATAACGTCATATAGTAATCCGCCATGACGTATAACGTTATAATGTATAACGTGATATCGCATAACGTCATATAGAGTTACGGTTTAACGGATACTGTCACATAGTAATACGTCATAACGTATAGCGCTATATTGTATTGTGTCATAACGTATAACGTCACATTGCGCTACGTCATAACGTATAACGTCACATAGTACCACGTCAGAACGGATGACATCATATAGAATTACGTCATAACGTATAACGTCATATAGTATTGCGCCATGACGTATAACGTTATGTGGAATTTCGTAATTACGTATAACGTCATATAGTACAACAACACAACGGATGACGTTATATAGAATTACGTCATAACGTATGACGTCATATTGTATTGCGTCATAACGTATAACGTCACATAGTATTCCGCCATGACGTATAACGTTATAATGTATAACGTCATAACGCATAACGTCATATAGAGTTACGGTTTAACGTATACCGTCACATAGTAATACGTCATAACGTATAGCGCTATATTCTATTACGTCATAACGTATAACGGCATATAGAACTGCGACATGACGTACAACGTTATATGTTACTGTGTAATAAAGTATGACGTCACATAGTAGTACGTCATAACGTATAACGTCACATAGTAATACGTCATAACGTATAGCGCCATATTGTATTGCGGCATGACGTATAACATCATATAGAATTACGTCATAACGTATAACGTCATATAGTATTGCGTCATGACGTATAACGTTATATGTTATTGTGTAATAAGGTATAACGTCACATAGTATTACGTCATAACGTATGACGTCATATAGTATTGTGTAATAAGGTATAACGTCACATAGTATTACGTCATAACGTATGACGTCATATAGCATTGTGTAATAAGGTATAACGTCACATAGTGTTACGCCACAACGTATGACGTCATATAGAAATACGTCATAACGTATAACTTCACATAGTACTACGCCACAACGGATGACGTCATATAGAATTACGTCATAACTTATAACGTCATATAGTATTGCGCCATGACGTATAACGTTATAAAGTATAACGTCATAACGCATAACGTCATATAGAGTTGCGGTTTTACGTATTCCGTCACATAGTAATACGTCATAACGTATAGCGCTATATATTGTGTAGCGCCATAACGTATAACGTCACATAGAATTACGTCATAACGTATAACGTCATATAGTACTGTGTAATAGGGTATAACGTCACATAGTATTACGCCATAACGTATGACGTCATATAGTATTGTGTAATAAGGTATAACGTCACATAGTATTACGTCATAACGTATGACGTCATATAGTATTGCGTCATAACGTAAAACGTCACATAGTTCTACGTCATAACGTGTAACGTCATATAGTATTGCGTCATTTCGACTGACGTCATTTAATATTGCGTCATAACGTATAATGTCACATAGTAATACGTCATAACGTATAACGTCATATAGAATTACGGTTTAACGTATACCGTCACATACTTATACGTCATATCGTATAGCGCCATATTGTATTACGTCATAACGTATAACTTCATATAGTACTACGCCACAACGTATAACGTCATATAGTATTGGGTAATAAGGTATAACGTCACATAGTATTACGTCATAACGTATGACGTCATATAGTATTGTGTAATAAGGTATAACGTCACATAGTATTACGTCATAACGTATGACGTCATATAGTATTGCGTCATAACGTAAAACGTCATATAGTATTGCGTCATTACGACTGACGTCATATAATATTGCTTCATAACGTATAATGTCACATAGTAATACGTCATAACGTATAACGTCATATAGTACTGCGTAATAACGTATAACGTCACATAGTACTACGCCACAACGTATGACGTCATATAGAATTACGTCATAACGTATAACTTCATATAGTACTACGCCACAACGGATGACGTCATATAGTATTCCGCCATGACGTATAACGTTATAATGTATAACGTCATAACGCATAACGTCATATAGAGTTACGGTTTAACGTATACCGTCACATAGTAACACGTCATAACGTATAGCGCTATATATTGTGTAGCGTCATAACGTATAACGTCACATAGAATTACGTCATAACGTATAACATTATAAAGTATAACGTCATAACGTACAACGTCATATAGTAGTGCGTCATGACGTATAACGTCATATTGAATTATGTCATAACGTATAACGTCAAATAGAATTGCGCCATGACGTATAACGTTATAAAGTATAACGGCATAACGTATAACGTCACATAGAATTACGTCATAACGTATAACGTCATATAGTATTGCGTCAGAACGGATGACGTCATAAAGAATTACGTCATGACGTATAACGTCATATTGAATTATGTCATAACGTATAACATCAAATAGAATTGCGCCATGACGTATAACGTTATAAAGTATAACGTATAACGTATAACGTCATATAGTATTGCGTCATTACGAATGACATCATATAATTTTGCGTCATAACGTATACCGTCACATAGTTATACGTCATAACGTATAGCGCTATATTGTATTACGTCATAACGTATAACGTCATATAGTATAGCGTCATTACGAATGACATCATATAATATTGCGTCATAACGTATAACGTCGCATAGTAATACTTCATAACGTATGACGTCATATAGTATTGTGTAATAAGGTATAACGTCACATAGTATTACGTCATATAGTATTGCGTCATAACGTATAACGTCACATAGAATTACGTCATAACGTATAACGTCATATAGTATTGCGTCAGAACGGATGACGTCATAAAGAATTACATCATGACGTATAACGTCATATAGAATTACAGTACAACGTATAACGTCATATAGCATTGCGCCATGACGTATAACGTCATATTGAATTATGTCATAACGTATAACGTCAAATAGTATTGCGCCATGACGTATAACGTTATAAAGTATAACGGCATAACGTATAACGTCATATTGAATTACGGCATAACGTATAACGTCATATTGAATTACGTCATAACGTATGACGTCATAGAGTATTGCGTCATGACGTACAACGTTATATGTTATTGTGTAATAACGTATAACGTCACAAAGTAATACGTCATAACGTATAGCGCTATATTGTATTGCGTCATAATGTATAACGTCACATAGTGTTACGTCATAACGTATAACGTCACATAGTATTACTTCGTAACCGATGACGTCATATAGAATTACGTCATGACGTATAAAGTCATATAGAATCACGTCATAACGTATAGCGCTTTATTGTATTGCGTGATAACGTATATTGTCACATAGTGTTACGTCATACCGTATAACGTCACATAGTATTACTTCGTAGCGGATGACGTCATATGGAATTACGTCATGACGTATATAGTCATATAGAATTACGTCATAACGTATAACGTCATATAGTATTGCGCCATGACGTATAACATTATAAAGTATAACGTCATAACGTATAACGTCATATAGTATTGCGTCATTACGAATGACATCATATAATATTGCGTCATAACGTATACCGTCACATAGTTATACGTCATAACGTATAGCGCTATATTGTATTACGTCATAACTTATAACGTCATATAGTATTGTGTAATAAGGTATAACATCACATAGTATTATGTCATAACGTATGACGTCATATAGTATTGCGTCATAACGTATAACTTCATATAGTACTACGCCACAACGGATGACCTCATATAGTATTCCGCCATGACGTATAACGTTATAATGTATAACGTCATAACGCATAACGTCATATAGAGTTACGGTTTAACGTATACCGTCACATAGTAATACGTCATAACGTATAGCGCTATATATTGTGTAGCGTCATAACGTATAACGTCACATAGAATTACGTCATAACGTATAACGTCATATAGTATTGCGTCAGAACGGATGACGTCATAAAGAATTACGTCATGACGTATAACGTCATATAGAATTACAGTACAACGTATAACGTCATATAGCATTGCGCCATGACGTATAACGTTATAAAGTATAATGTCATAACGTATGACGTCATATAGTATTGCGTCATAACGTATAACGTCACATAGTACTACGCCACAACGTATGACGTGATATAGAATTACGTCATAACGTATAACTTCATATAGTACTACGCCACAACGGATGACGTCATATAGAATTACGTCATGACGTATAACGTCATATTGAATTATGTCATAACGTATAACGTCATATAGTATTGCGTCATGACGTACAACGTTATATGTTATTGTGTAATAACGTATAACGTCACAAAGTAATACGTCATAACGTGTAGCGCTATATTGTATTGCGTCATAATGTATAACGTCACATAGTGTTACGTCATAACGTATAACGTCACATAGTATTACTTCGTAACCGATAACGTCATATAGAATTACGTCATGACGTATAAAGTCACATAGAATCACGTCGTAACGTATAGCGCCATATTGTATTACGTCATAACGTATAACGTCATATAGTACTGCGTAATAACGTATAACGTCACATAGTACTACGCCACAACGTATGACGTCATATAGTATTGCGTCATAACGTAAAACGTCACATAGTTCTACGTCATAACGTATAACTTCATATAGTACTACGCCACAACGGATGACGTCATATAGTATTCCGCCATGACGTATAACGGTATAATGTATAACGTCATAACGCATAACGTCATATAGAGTTACGGTTTAACGTATACCGTCACATAGTAATACGTCATAACGTATAGCGCTATATATTGTGTAGCGTCATAACGTATAACGTCACATAGAATTACGTCATAACGTATAACGTCATATAGTATTGCGTCAGAACGGATGACGTCATAAAGAATTACATCATGACGTATAACGTCATATAGAATTACAGTACAACGTATAACGTCATATAGCATTGCGCCATGACGTATAACGTCATATTGAATTATGTCATAACGTATAACGTCAAATAGTATTGCGCCATGACGTATAACGTTATAAAGTATAACGGCATAACGTATAACGTCATATTGAATTACGGCATAACGTATAACGTCATATTGAATTACGTCATAACGTATGACGTCATAGAGTATTGCGTCATGACGTACAACGTTATATGTTATTGTGTAATAACGTATAACGTCACAAAGTAATACGTCATAACGTATAGCGCTATATTGTATTGCGTCATAATGTATAACGTCACATAGTGTTACGTCATAACGTATAACGTCACATAGTATTACTTCGTAACCGATGACGTCATATAGAATTACGTCATGACGTATAAAGTCATATAGAATCACGTCATAACGTATAGCGCTTTATTGTATTGCGTGATAACGTATATTGTCACATAGTGTTACGTCATACCGTATAACGTCACATAGTATTACTTCGTAGCGGATGACGTCATATGGAATTACGTCATGACGTATATAGTCATATAGAATTACGTCATAACGTATAACGTCATATAGTATTGCGCCATGACGTATAACATTATAAAGTATAACGTCATAACGTATAACGTCATATAGTATTGCGTCATTACGAATGACATCATATAATATTGCGTCATAACGTATACCGTCACATAGTTATACGTCATAACGTATAGCGCTATATTGTATTACGTCATAACTTATAACGTCATATAGTATTGTGTAATAAGGTATAACATCACATAGTATTATGTCATAACGTATGACGTCATATAGTATTGCGTCATAACGTATAACTTCATATAGTACTACGCCACAACGGATGACCTCATATAGTATTCCGCCATGACGTATAACGTTATAATGTATAACGTCATAACGCATAACGTCATATAGAGTTACGGTTTAACGTATACCGTCACATAGTAATACGTCATAACGTATAGCGCTATATATTGTGTAGCGTCATAACGTATAACGTCACATAGAATTACGTCATAACGTATAACGTCATATAGTATTGCGTCAGAACGGATGACGTCATAAAGAATTACGTCATGACGTATAACGTCATATAGAATTACAGTACAACGTATAACGTCATATAGCATTGCGCCATGACGTATAACGTTATAAAGTATAATGTCATAACGTATGACGTCATATAGTATTGCGTCATAACGTATAACGTCACATAGTACTACGCCACAACGTATGACGTGATATAGAATTACGTCATAACGTATAACTTCATATAGTACTACGCCACAACGGATGACGTCATATAGAATTACGTCATGACGTATAACGTCATATTGAATTATGTCATAACGTATAACGTCATATAGTATTGCGTCATGACGTACAACGTTATATGTTATTGTGTAATAACGTATAACGTCACAAAGTAATACGTCATAACGTGTAGCGCTATATTGTATTGCGTCATAATGTATAACGTCACATAGTGTTACGTCATAACGTATAACGTCACATAGTATTACTTCGTAACCGATAACGTCATATAGAATTACGTCATGACGTATAAAGTCACATAGAATCACGTCGTAACGTATAGCGCCATATTGTATTACGTCATAACGTATAACGTCATATAGTACTGCGTAATAACGTATAACGTCACATAGTACTACGCCACAACGTATGACGTCATATAGTATTGCGTCATAACGTAAAACGTCACATAGTTCTACGTCATAACGTATAACTTCATATAGTACTACGCCACAACGGATGACGTCATATAGTATTCCGCCATGACGTATAACGGTATAATGTATAACGTCATAACGCATAACGTCATATAGAGTTACGGTTTAACGTATACCGTCACATAGTAATACGTCATAACGTATAGCGCTATATATTGTGTAGCGTCATAACGTATAACGTCACATAGAATTACGTCATAACGTATAACGTCATATAGTATTGCGTCAGAACGGATGACGTTATAAAGAATTACGTCATGACGTATAACGTCATATAGAATTACAGTACAACGTATAACGTCATATAGCATTGCGCCATGACGTATAACGTCATATAGCATTGCGCCATGACGTATAACGTTATAAAGTATAACGGCATAACGTATAACGTCATATTGAATTACGTCATAACGTACAACGTCATATAGTATTGCGTCATGACGTACAACGTTATATGTTATTGTGTAATAACGTATAACGTCACAAAGTAATACGTCATAACATATAGCGCTATATTGTATTGCGTCATAATGTATAACGTCACATAGTGTTACGTCATAACGTATAACGTCACATAGTATTACTTCGTAACCGATGACGTCATATAGATTTACGTCATGACGTATAAAGTCATATCGAATCACGTCATAACGTATAGCGCTTTATTGTATTGCGTGATAACGTATATCGTCACATAGTGTTACGTCATAACGTATAACGTCACATAGTATTACTTCGTAACGGATGACGTCATATAGAATGACGTCATGACGTATAAAGTCATATAGAATTACGTCATAACGTATAACGTCATATAGTATCGCGTCATTACGAATGACATCATATAATATTGCGTCATAACGTATACCGTCACATAGTTATACGTCATAACGTATAGCGCTATATTGTATTACGTCATGACTTATAACGTCATATAGTATTGCGACATGACGTACAACGTTATTTGTTATTGTGTAATAACGTATAACGTCACATAGTAATACGCCACAAAGTATAGCGCTATATTGTACTGCGTCATAACGTATAACGTCATATAGAATTACGGTTTAACGTATACCGTCACATAGTTATACGTCATAACGTATAGCGCTATATTGTATTACGTCATAACTTATAACGTCATATAGTATTGCGACATGACGTACAACGTTATATGTTATTGTGTAATAGCGTATAACGTCACATAGTAATACGTCATAACGTATAGCGCTATATTGTATAGCGTCATAACGTATAACGTCATATAGAATTACGTCATAACGTATAACGTCATATAGTATGGCGTCATGACGTATAACGTTATATGGTATTGCGTAATAACGTATAACGTCATATAATATTGCGTCAGGACGGATGACGTCATAAAGAATTACGTCATGACGTATAACGTGATATAGTATTAGGGTACAACGTATAACGTCATATAGTATTGCGCCATGACGTATAACGTTATAAAGTATACTGTCATAACGTATAACGTCATATAGTATTGCGTCATTCCGAATGACGTCATATAATATTGCGTCATAACGTATAACGTCACATAGTCATACGTCATAACGTACAGCCACACATAGTAATACGTAATAACGTACAATGTCATGTAGTATTAAGGTATACGTATATCGTCATATAGTATTGCGCCATGACGTATAACGTTATAAAGTATAATGTCATAACGTATAACGTCATATAGTATTGCGTCATTCCGAATGACGTCATATAATATTGCGTCGTAACGTATAACATCACATAGTACTACGTCAGAACGGATGACGTCATATAGAATTACGCCATGACGTATACCTTCACATAGTATTCCGTCATAACGTAAAACGTCACATAGTTCTACGTCATGACGTATAACGTCATATAGAATTACAGTACAACGTATAACGTCATATAGCATTGCGCCATGACGTATAACGTTATAAAGTATAACGGCATAACGTATAACGTCATATTGAATTACGTCATAACGTACAACGTCATATAGTATTGCGCCATGACGTATAACGTTATAAAGTGTAACGTCATAACGTATAACGTAATATAGCATTGCGCCATGACGTTCAACGTTATATGTTATTGTGTAATAACGTATAACGTCACAAAGTAATACGTCATAACGTATAGCGCTATATTGTGTTGCGTCATAATGTATAACGTCACATAGTGTTACGTCATAACGTATAACGTCACATAGTATTGCGTGATGACGTACAACGATATATGTTATTGTGTAATAACGTATAACGTCACATAGTAATACGTCGTAACGTATAGCGCTATGTTGTATAACGTCATAACGTATGACGCCACATAGTACTACATCATAACGTATAATGTCATGTAGTATTAAGGTATAACGTATAACGTCACATAGTAATACGTCATAACGTATGACGTCACATAGTAATGCGTCATAACGTACAGCGTCACATAGTAATACGTCATAACGTATAATGTCATGTAGTATTAAGGTATAACGTATAACGTCACAGAGTAATACGTCATAACGTATAACGTCATACAGAATTACGGTTTAACGTATACCGTCACATAGTTATACGTCATAACGTATAGCGCTATATTGTATTACGTCTAACGTATAACGTCATATAGTATTGCGTGATGACGTACAACGTTATAGGTTATTGTGTAATAACGTATAACGTCACATAGTAATACGCCGTAACGTATAGCGCTATGTTGTATAACGTCATAACGCATACCTTCACATAGTAATACGTCATAACGTATAACGTTATATAGTATTGCGTCAAGAATAATAACGTTATATGGTATTGCGCAATAACGTATAACGTCATACAATATTGCGTCAGAACGGATGACGTCATAAAGAATTACGTCATGACGTATAACGTCGTATAGAATTACTGTACAACGTATAACGTCATATAGTATTGCGCCATGACGTATAACGTTATAAAGTATAACGACATAACTTATAACGTCATATAGTATTGCGTGATGACGTATAACGTTTTATGGTATTGCGTAATAACGTATAACGACATATAGTCATACGTCATAACGTATAGGGCTATATTGTATTGCGGCATAACGTATAACGTCACATAGTATTACGTCATGACGTATGACGTCATATAATACTGCGTCATAACGTGCAACGTCACATAGCATTACGTCGTAACGTATAACATCACATAGTGCTACGTCAGAACGGATGACGTCATATAGAATTACGCCATGACGTATAACGTCATATTGTACTGCGTAATAACGTATAACGTCACATAGTACTACGCCACACAGTATAACGTCACATACTAATACGTCGTAACGTATAGCGCTATATTGTATTGCGTTATAACGTCTAACGTCATATAGTATTGCGCCATGACGTATTACGTTATAAAGTGTAACGTCATAACGTATAACGTAATATAGTATTGCGCCATGACGTACAACGTTATATGTTATTGTGTAATAACGTATAACGTCACACAGTAATACGTCATAACGTATAGCGCTATATTGTATTGCGTCATAATGTATAACGTCACATAGTGTTACGTCATAACGTATAATGTCATGTAGTATTAAGGTATAACGTATAACGTCACATAGTAATACGTCATAACGTATGACGTCACATAGTAATGCGTCATAACGTACAGCGTCACATAGTAATACGTCATAACGTATAATGTCATGTAGTATTAAGGTATAACGTTTAACGTCACATGACGTATAACGTTATATAGTATTGTGTAATAACGGATGACGTCATAAAGAATTACGTCATGTCGCGTAACGTTATATGGTATTGCGTAAAAACGTATAACGACACATAGTACTACGCCACTACGGATGACATCATATAGAATTACGTCATAACGTATAACGTCATATATAATTACGTCATAACGTATAACTTCATATATAATTACGTCATAACGTATACCTTCACATAGTAATACGTCATAACGTATAATGTTATATAGTATTGCGTCATGAATAATAACGTTATATGGTATTGCGTAATAACGTATAACGTCATACAATATTGCGTCAGAACGGATAACGTCATAAAGAATTACGTCATGACGTATAACGTCGTATAGAATTACGGTAAAACGTATAACGTCATATAGTATTGCGTCATTCCGAATGACGTCATATAGTTTGCGTCATTCCGAATGACGTCATATAATATTGCGTCATAACGTATAACGTCACAGAGTAATACGTCATAACGTAAAACGTCATACAGAATTGCGGTTTAACGTATACCGTCACATAGTTATACGTCATAACGTATAGCGCTATATTGTATTACTTCTAACGTATAACGTCATATAGTATTGCGTGATGACGTACAACGTTATAGGTTATTGTGTAATAACGTATAACGTCACATAGTAATACGCCGTAACGTATAGCGCTATATTGTATAACGTCATAACGTATGACGTCTCATAGTACTACGTCATAACGTATAATGTTATGTAGTATTAAGGTATAACGTATAACGTCACAGAGTAATACGTCATAACGTATAACGTCATACAGAATTACGGTTTAACGTATAACGTCACATAGTTCTACGTCATAACGTATAGCGCTATATTGTATTATGTCATAACTTATAACGTCATATAGTATTGCGTGATGACGTACAACGTTATAGGTTATTGTGTAATAACGTATAACGTCACATAGTAATACGCCGTAACGTATAGCGCTATATTGTATAACGTCATAACGTATGACGTCACATAGTACAACGTCATAACGTATAATGTCATATATAATTACGTCATAACGTATACCTTCATATATAATTACGTCATAACGTATACCTTCACATAGTAATACGTCATAACGTATAACGTTATATAGTATTGCGTCATGAATAATAACGTTATATGGTATTGCGCAATAACGTATAACGTCACACAATATTGCGCCAGAACGGACGACGTCATAAAGAATTACGTCATGACGTATAACGTCGTATAGAATTACTGTACAACGTATAACGTCATATAGTATTGCGCCATGACGTATAACATTATAAAGTATAACGTCATATCGCATAACGTCATATAGAGTTACGGTATAACGAATACCGTCACATAGTAATACGTCAGAACGGATGACGTCATATAGAATTACGCCATGACGTATAACGTCATATTGAATTACGTCATAACGTATAACGTCATATAGTATTGCGCCATGGCGTATAACGTTATAAAGTATAACGTCATATAGTATTGCGTCGTTACGAATGACGTCATATAATACTGCGTCATAACGTACAACGTCACATAGTAATACGTCATAACGGACGACGTCATATGGAATTACGCCATGACGTATAACGTCATATTGAATTACTTCATAACGTATATCGTCATATAGTATTGCGTCATTACGAATGACGTCATATAATATTGCGTCATAACGTATAACGTCACATAGTAATACGTCAAATCGCAGAACGTCCTACAGAATTATGGATTAACGTATACCGTCACATAGTTATACGTCATAACGTATAGCGCCATATTGTATTACGTCATAACGTATAACGTCACATAGTACTACGCCACAACGGATGACGTCATATTTAATAACGTCATAACGTACAACGTAACATAGTAATGCGTCATAACGTATAATGTCATGTACTATTAAGGTATAACGTATAACGTCACATAGTAATACGGCATAGCGTATGACGTCATATAGTATTACGTCATAACGTATAACGTCACATAGTACTACGCCACAACGGATGACGTAATATGGAATTACGGCATAACGTACAACGTAACATAGTAATACGTCATAACGTATAATGTCATGTAGTATTAAGGTATAACGTATAACGTCTCATATTAATACCTCATGACGTATAACGTTATATTGTGTGACGTCATAACGTATAACGTCATATAGTATTGCTTCATTCCGAATGACGTCATATAATATTGCGTCATAAGGTATAACGTCACATAGTAATACGTCATAACGTATAACGTCATGTAGTATTAAGGTATAACGTATAACGTCACATAGTAATACGTCATAACGTATAGCGATATATTGTATAGCGTCATAACGTATGTCGTCACATAGTACTACGTCATAACGTATAATGTCATGTAGTATTAAGGTATAACGAATAACGTTATATTGTATGACGTCATAACGTATAACCTCATATAGAATTATGGTACAACGTATAACGTCATATCGTATTGCGCCATGACGTATTATGGTATAAAGTATAACGTGATATCGCAAAACGTCATATAGAGTTACGGTTTAACGTATACTGTCTCATAGTAATACGTAATAACTTATAGCGCTATATTGTATTGCGTCATAACGTATAACGTTACATAGTATTCCGTCTAAACGTATAACGTGACATAGTTCTACGTCAGAACGGATGACGTCATATGGAATTACGCCATGACGTATAACGTCATATAGTATTGCGTCATTACGACTGACGTCATATAATATTGCGTCATAACGTATAACGTTACATAGTATTACGTCATAACGTATAACGTCATATAGTACTACGTCAAAACGGATGACGTCATGTAGAATTACGCCATGACGTATAACGTCATATAGTATTGCCTCATTACGTATAACGTCATATAGTATTGCGTCATTACGAATGAGGTCATATAATATTGCGTCATGACGTATAAAGTCTTATAGAACTACGTCATAACGCATTACGTCATATAGCATTGCGTCATGACGTATAACATTATGTGGTGTTGCGTAATAACGTATAACGTCATATGATAATGCGTCAGAACGGATGACGTCATAAAGAATTACGTCATGGCGTGCAACGTTTCAGAGTATTACGTCATAACGTATAACGTCATAAATAATTACGTCATAACGTATAATGTCATGTAGTATTAAAGTATAACGTATAACGTCACATAGGAATATGTCATAACGTATAACGTCATATAGAATTACGGTTTAACGTATAACGTGACATAGTAATACGTCATAACGTATAGCGCTATATTGTATTGCACCATAACGTATAACGTCACATAGTATTGCGTCATAACGTATGACGTCACATCGTACTAGGTCATAACAGATGACGTCATATAGAATTCCGTCATTACGTATAACGTCATAGAGAATTACGTCATAACGTATAATGTGATGTAGTATTAAGGTATAACGTATAACGTCACATAAGAATACGTCATAGCGTATAGCGCTATATTGTATTGCACCATAACGTATAACGTCACATAGTATTACGTCATAACGTTTGACATCATATAGTATTGCGTCATAACGTATAACATCATATAGTACTACGGCACAACGGATGACGTCATACAGACTTACGTCATGACGTACAACGTCATACCAAATTACGTCTTAACGTACAACGTAACATAGTACTACGTCATAACGTATAATGTCATGCAGTATTAAGGTAAAACATATAACGTCACATAGTAATACGTCGCAACGTATAGCGCTATATTCTATTGCGGCATAACGTATAACGTCACATAGTATTACGTCATAACGTATGACGTCATATAGTATTGCGTCATAACGTATAGCGTCACATAGTACTACGTGATAACGTCTAATGTCATGCATTATTAAGGTATAACGTATAACGTCATATAGAATTACGTCATAACGTGTAACGTCATATAGTATTGCGTCACGACGTATAACGTTATATGGTATTGCGTAATAACGTATAACGACACATAGTACTTCGCCACAACGGATGACGTCATATAGAATTACGTCATGACGTATAAAGTCATATAGAATTACGAAATAACGTATAACGTCATATAGTATTGCGTTATGACGTATAACGTTATATGGTATTGCGTAATAACGTATAACGTCATATAATATTGCGTCAGAACGGATGACGTCATAAAGAATTACGTCATGCCGTATAACGTCGTATAGAATTACGGTACAACGTATACCGTCATATAGTATTGCGCCATGACGTATAACGTTATATGGTATTGCGTAATAACGTATAACGTCATATAGTATTGCGCCATGACGTATAACGTTATATGGTATTGCGTAATAACGTATAACGTCATATATAATTACGTCATAACGTATAACGTCATATAGTACTGCGTCATGACGTACAACATTATATGTTATTGTGTTATAACGTATGACGTCACATAGTACTATAGTCATAACGTATAATGTCATGTAGTATTAAGGTATAACGTATAACGTCACATAGTAATACGTCATAACGTATAGCGCTATATAGTATTGCTGCATAACGTATAGCGTCACATAGTACTACGCCACAACGGATGACGTCATACAGAATTACGTCATAACGTACAACGTCACATAGTAATACGTCATAACGTATAATGTCATGTAGTATTAATTTATAACGTATAACGTCACATAGTAGTACGTCATAACGTATAACGTCATGTCGAATTACGGTACAACGTATAACGTCATATTGTATTGCGCCATGACGTATAACGTCATATAGTATTACGTCATAACGTATAACGTCATATAGTATTCCGTCATGCAGTACAACGTTATATGTTATTGTGTAATAACGTATAACGTCACAATGTAGTACGTCATAACGTATAGCGCTATATTGTATTGCGTCATAACGTGTCACGTCACATAGTGTTACGTCATAGCGTATAACGTCACATAGCATTACTTTGTAACGGATGACGTCATATAGAATTACGTCATGACGCATAAAGTCATATAGAATTACGTCATAACGTATAACGTCATGTAGTATTGCGTCATGACCTATAACGTCATATAGAATAAGGTCATAACGTATAACGTCACACAGTAATACGTCATAACGTATAACGACATATAGAGTTACGTCATAACGTATAACGTCACATAGTAATACGTCATGACGTATAACGTTATATTGTGTGACGTCATAACGTATAACGTCATATAGTATTGCGTCATGACGTACAACGCTATATGTTATTGTGTTATAACGTATAACGTCACAATGTAATACGTCATAACGTATAGCGCTATATTGTTTTGCGTCATATCGTATAACGTCATATAGTATTACTTCGTAACGGATGACGTCATAGAGAATTACGTCATGACGTATAAAGTCACATAGTACTACGTCATAACGTATAATGTCATGTAGTATTAAGGTATAACGTATAACGTCACAGAGTAATACGTCATAACGTATAACGTCATACAGAATTACGGTTTAACGTATACCGTCACATAGTTCTACGTCATAACGTATAGCGCTATATTGTATTATGTCATAACTTATAACGTCATATAGTATTGCGTGATGACGTACAACGTTATATGTTAGTGTGTAATAACGTACAACGTCACATAGTAATACGTCGTAACGTATAGCGCTATGTTGTATAACGTCATAACGCATACCTTCACATAGTAATACGTCATAACGTATAACGTTATATAGTATTGCGTCAAGAATAATAACGTTATATGGTATTGCGCAATAACGTATAACGTCATACAATATTGCGTCAGAACGGATGACGTCATAAAGAATTACGTCATGACGTATAACGTCGTATAGAATTACTGTACAACGTATAACGTCATATAGTATTGCGCCATGACGTATAACGTCTTATTGTACTGCGTAATAACGTATAACGTCACATAGTACTACGCCACAAAGTATAACGTCACATACTAATACGTCGTAAGGTATAGCGCTATATTGTATAACGTCATAACGTATGACGTCACATAGTACAACGTCATAACGTATAATGTCATATATAATTACGTCATAACGTATAACGTCATATATAATTACGTCATAACGTATACTTTCATATATAATTACGTCATAACGTATACCTTCACATAGTAATACGTCATAACGTATAACGTTATATAGTATTGCGTCAAGAATAATAACGTTATATGGTATTGCGCAATAACGTATAACGTCATACAATATTGCGTCAGAACGGATGACGTCATAAAGAATTACGTCATGACGTATAACGTCGTATAGAATTACGGTACAACGTATAACGTCATATAGTAATGCGTCATTCCGAATGACGTCATATAATATTGCGTCATAACGTATAACGTCACAGAGTAATACGTCATAACGTAAAACGTCATACAGAATTGCGGTTTAACGTATACCGTCACATAGTTATACGTCATAACGTATAGCGCTATATTGTATTACTTCTAACGTATAACGTCATATAGTATTGCGTGATGACGTACAACGTTATAGGTTATTGTGTAATAACGTATAACGTCACATAGTAATACGCCGTAACGTATAGCGCTATATTGTATAACGTCATAACGTATGACGTCACATAGTACTACGTCATAACGTATAATGTTATGTAGTATCAAGGTATAACGTATAACGTCACAGAGTAATACGTCATAACGTATAACGTCATACAGAATTACGGTTTAACGTATAACGTCACATAGTTCTACGTCATAACGTATAGCGGTATATTGTATTATGTCATAACTTATAACGTCATATAGTATTGCGTGATGACGTACAACGTTATAGGTTATTGTGTAATAACGTATAACGTCACATAGTAATACGCCGTAACGTATAGCGCTATATTGTATAACGTCATAACGTATGACGTCACATAGTACAACGTCATAACGTATAATGTCATATATAATTACGTCATAACGTATACCTTCATATATAATTACGTCATAACGTATACCTTCACATAGTAATACGTCATAACGTATAACGTTATATAGTATTGCGTCATGAATAATAACGTTATATGGTATTGCGCAATAACGTATAACGTCATACAATATTGCGTCAGAACGGACGACGTCATAAAGAATTACGTCATGACGTATAACGTCGTATAGAATTACTGTACAACGTATAACGTCATATAGTATTGCGCCATGACGTATAACGTTATAAAGTATAACGTCATAACATATAACGTCATATAGTATTGCGTGATGACGTATAACGTTTTATGGTATTGCGTAATAACGTATAACGTCATATAGTCATACGTCATAACGTATAGGGCTATATTGTATTGCGGCATAACGTATAACGTCACATAGTATTACGTCATAACGTATGACGTCATATAGTATTGCGTCATAATGTATAGCGTCACATAGTACTACGCCACAACGGAGCACGTAATATAGAGTTACGTCGTAACGTATGACGTCATATAGTATTACGTCATAACGTATAAGGTCATATAGTAATACGTCATGACGTATAACGTTATATTGTGTGACGTTGTAACGTATAACGTCATATAGAATTACTGTACAACGTATAACGTCATATGGAATTACGTCATAAGGTATACCGTCACATAGTTATACGTCATAACGTATAACGTCACATGGAATTACGGTTTAACGTATACCGTCACATAGTTATATGTCATAACGTATAGCGCCATATTGTATTACGTCATATCGTATAACGTCATATAGTACTGCGTAATAATGTATAACGTCATATAGTATTTCGCCATGACGTATAACGTTATAAAGTATAACGTCATAACGCATAACGAAATATAGAGTTACGGTATAACGAATACCGTCACATAGTAATACGTCAGAACGGATGACGTCATATAGAATTACTCCATGACGTATAACGTCATATTGAATTACGTCATAACGTATAACGTCATATAGTATTGCGCCATGGCGTATAACGTTATAAAGTATAACGTCATATAGTATTGCGTCATTACGAATGACGTCATATAATACTGCGTCATAACGTACAACGTCACATAGTAATACGTCATAACGGACGACGTCATATGGAATTACGCCATGACGTATAACGTCATATTGAATTACTTCATAACGTATATCGTCATATAGTATTGCGTCATTACGAATGACGTCATATAATATTGCGTCATAACGTATAACGTCACATAGTAATACGTCAAATCGCAGAACGTCCTACAGAATTATGGATTAACGTATACCGTCACATAGTTATACGTCATAACGTATAGCGCCATATTGTATTACGTCATAACGTATAACGTCACATAGTACTACGCCACAACGGATGACGTCATATTTAATAACGTCATAACGTACAACGTAACATAGTAATGCGTCATAACGTATAATGTCATGTACTATTAAGGTATAACGTATAACGTCACATAGTAATACGGCATAGCGTATGACGTCATATAGTATTACGTCATAACGTATAACGTCACATAGTACTACGCCACAACGGATGACGTAATATGGAATTACGGCATAACGTACAACGTAACATAGTAATACGTCATAACGTATAATGTCATGTAGTATTAAGGTATAACGTATAACGTCTCATATTAATACCTCATGACGTATAACGTTATATTGTGTGACGTCATAACGTATAACGTCATATAGTATTGCTTCATTCCGAATGACGTCATATAATATTGCGTCATAAGGTATAACGTCACATAGTAATACGTCATAACGTATAACGTCATGTAGTATTAAGGTATAACGTATAACGTCACATAGTAATACGTCATAACGTATAGCGATATATTGTATAGCGTCATAACGTATGTCGTCACATAGTACTACATCATAACGTATAATGTCATGTAGTATTAAGGTATAACGAATAACGTTATATTGTATGACGTCATAACGTATAACGTCATATAGAATTATGGTACAACGTATAACGTCATATCGTATTGCGCCATGACGTATTATGGTATAAAGTATAACGTGATATCGCAAAACGTCATATAGAGTTACGGTTTAACGTATACTGTCTCATAGTAATACGTAATAACTTATAGCGCTATATTGTATTGCGTCATAACGTATAACGTTACATAGTATTCCGTCTAAACGTATAACGTGACATAGTTCTACGTCAGAACGGATGACGTCATATGGAATTACGCCATGACGTATAACGTCATATAGTATTGCGTCATTACGACTGACGTCATATAATATTGCGTCATAACGTATAACGTTACATAGTATTACGTCATAACGTATAACGTCATATAGTACTACGTCAAAACGGATGACGTCATGTAGAATTACGCCATGACGTATAACGTCATATAGTATTGCCTCATTACGTATAACGTCATATAGTATTGCGTCATTACGAATGAGGTCATATAATATTGCGTCATGACGTATAAAGTCTTATAGAACTACGTCATAACGCATTGCGTCATATAGCATTGCGTCATGACGTATAACATTATGTGGTGTTGCGTAATAACGTATAACGTCATATGATAATGCGTCAGAACGGATGACGTCATAAAGAATTACGTCATGGCGTACAACGTTTCAGAGTATTACGTCATAACGTATAACGTCATAAATAATTACGTCATAACGTATAATGTCATGTAGTATTAAAGTATAACGTATAACGTCACATAGGAATATGTCATAACGTATAACGTCATATAGAATTACGGTTTAACGTATAACGTGACATAGTAATACGTCATAACGTATAGCGCTATATTGTATTGCACCATAACGTATAACGTCACATAGTATTGCGTCATAACGTATGACGTCACATCGTACTAGGTCATAACAGATGACGTCATATAGAATTCCGTCATTACGTATAACGTCATAGAGAATTACGTCATAACGTATAATGTGATGTAGTATTAAGGTATAACGTATAACGTCACATAAGAATACGTCATAGCGTATAGCGCTATATTGTATTGCACCATAACGTATAACGTCACATAGTATTACGTCATAACGTTTGACATCATATAGTATTGCGTCATAACGTATAACATCATATAGTACTACGGCACAACGGATGACGTCATACAGACTTACGTCATGACGTACAACGTCATACCAAATTACGTCTTAACGTACAACGTAACATAGTAATACGTCATAACGTATAATGTCATGTAGTATTAAGGTATAACGTATAACGTCACATAGTAATACGTCATAAGGTATAGCGATATATTGTATAGGGTCATAACGTATGTCGTCACATAGTACTACGTCATAACGTATAATGTCATGCAGTATTAAGGTAAAACATATAACGTCACATAGTAATACGTCGCAACGTATAGCGCTATATTCTATTGCGGCATAACGTATAACGTCACATAGTATTACGTCATAACGTATGACGTCATATAGTATTGCGTCATAACGTATAGCGTCACATAGTACTACGTGATAACGTCTAATGTCATGCATTATTAAGGTATAACGTATAACGTCATATAGAATTACGTCATAACGTGTAACGTCATATAGTATTGCGTCACGACGTATAACGTTATATGGTATTGCGTAATAACGTATAACGACACATAGTACTTCGCCACAACGGATGACGTCATATAGAATTACGTCATGACGTATAAAGTCATATAGAATTACGAAATAACGTATAACGTCACATAGTAATACGTCATAACGTATAGCGCTATATAGTATTGCTGCATAACGTATAGCGTCACATAGTACTACGCCACAACGGATGACGTCATACAGAATTACGTCATAACGTACAACGTCACATAGTAATACGTCATAACGTATAATGTCATGTAGTATTAATTTATAACGTATAACGTCACATAGTAGTACGTCATAACGTATAACGTCATGTCGAATTACGGTACAACGTATAACGTCATATTGTATTGCGCCATGACGTATAACGTCATATAGTATTACGTCATAACGTATAACGTCATATAGTATTCCGTCATGCAGTACAACGTTATATGTTATTGTGTAATAACGTATAACGTCACAATGTAGTACGTCATAACGTATAGCGCTATATTGTATTGCGTCATAACGTGTCACGTCACATAGTGTTACGTCATAGCGTATAACGTCACATAGCATTACTTTCTAACGGATGACGTCATATAGAATTACGTCATGACGCATAAAGTCATATAGAATTACGTCATAACGTATAACGTCATGTAGTATTGCGTCATGACCTATAACGTCATATAGAATAAGGTCATAACGTATAACGTCACACCGTAATACGTCATAACGTATAACGACATATAGAGTTACGTCATAACGTATAACGTCACATAGTAATACGTCATGACGTATAACGTTATATTGTGTGACGTCATAACGTATAACGTCATATAGTATTGCGTCATGACGTACAACGCTATATGTTATTGTGTTATAACGTATAACGTCACAATGTAATACGTCATAACGTATAGCGCTATATTGTTTTGCGTCATAACGTATAACGTCATATAGTATTACTTCGTAACGGATGACGTCATAGAGAATTACGTCATGACGTATAAAGTCATATAGAACTACGTCATAACGTATAACGTCATATAGAATTACGTCATAACATACAACGTCACATAGTAATACGTCATAACGTCTAATGTCATGCATTATTAAGGTATAACGTATAACGTCATATAGAATTACGCCATAACGTGTAACGTCATATAGTATTGCGTCATGACGTATAACGTTATATGGTATTGCGTAATAACGTATAACGTCATATAGTATTGCGCCATGACGTATACCGTAATATGGTTTTGCGTAATAACGTATAACGTCCTATAGTAATCCGCCATGACGTATAACGTTATAATGTATAACGTCACATCGCATAACGTCATATAGGGTTACGGTTTAACGTATACTGTCACATAGTAATACGTCATATCGTATAGCGCTACATTGTATTGCGGCATAACGTATAACGTCACATCGTTCTACGTCAGAACTGTTGACGTCATATCGAATTACGCCATGACGTATACCGTCACGTAGTACTAAGGCACAACGAATGACGGCATATAGAATTACGTCATGACGTATATCGTCATATAGAACTACGTCATAACGCACAACGTCACATAGTGATACGTCATAACGTAAAATGACATGTAGTATTGCGTCATGACGTATAACGTTATATTGTGAGGCGTCATAACGTATAACGTCATATAGAATTACGGTACAACGTATAACGTCTTATAGTATTGCGCCATGACGTATAACGCTATAAAGTATAACGTCATATCGTATAACGTCATATAGTATTACGTCATAACGTATAACGTCATATAGTATTGCGTCATGACGTACAACGTTATATGTTATTGTGTTATAACGTATAACGTCACAAAGTAATACGTCACAACGTATAGCGCTATATTTTATTGCGTCATAAGGTGTAACGTTACATAGTATTACTTCGTAACGGATGACGTCATATAAAATTACGTCATGACGTATCACGTCGAATAACATTACAGTGCAACGTATAACGTCATACAGTATTGCGCCATGACGTATAACGTCATACAGAATTACGTCATAACGCACAACGTCACAGAGTAATACGTCATACCGTATAATGTCATGTAGTACTAAGGTATAACGTGTAACGTCACACAGTAATACGTCATGACGTATAACGTTATATGTAATTGTGTTATAACGTATAACGTCACATAGTAATACGTCATAACGTATAGCGCTATATGGTATTGCGTCATAACGGACAACGTTATATGTTAATGTGTAATAACGTATCACGTCACATAGTAATACGTCATCACGTATAGCGCTATATGGTATTGCGTCATAACGTATAACGTCGCATAGTATTGCGACATTCCGAATGACGTCATATAGAATTACGTCATGAGGTATAACGTCATATAGTACTGCGTCATGACGTATAGCGCTATATTGTATAGCGTCATAAGGAATGATGTAACATAGTATTACGTCATAATGCATGACGTCAAATAGTACTTCGTCATAACGTATAATGTCATGTCGTATTAAGGTATAACGTATAACGTCACATAGTAATACGTCATAACGTATAGCGCTATATTGTATTGCCGCATAACGTATAACGTCACATAGTATTACGTCATAACGTATGACGTCATATAGTATTGCGTCATAACGTATAGCGTCACATAGTACTACGCCACAACGGATGACGTCATATAGAATCACGTCATGACGTATAACGTTATATAGAGTTACATCATAACGTATAACGTTATATGGTATAACGTAATAATGTTGAACGTTGTACAGTATTAAGGTACAACGTATAACGTCACATAGTATTACGTCATAACGTATGGCGTCATATAGTATTGCGTCATAAACGTATAACGTCATATATAACTACCTCATAACGTATAACATCAAATAGTAATACGTCATAACGTGGAATGTCATGTAGTATTGCGTCATGACGTATAACGTTATATAGAGTTACGTCATAACGTATAACGTTATACCGTATAACGTTACATGGTATAACGTAATAATGTTGAACGTTGTACAGTTTTAAGGTATGACGTATAACGTCACATAGTATTACTTCTCAACGGATAACGTCACATAGTAATTCGTCATAACGTGTAGTTCGATATTGTATAAAGTCATAACGTATAACGTCACATAGTACTACGCCACAACGGATGACGTCATATTGAATTTCGTCATTACGTATAACGTCATATAGAATTACGTCATAACGTACAACGTAATATAGTATTGCGTTATAACGTATAATGTTATATGTTATTGTGTTATAACGTATAACGTCACATAGTAATACGTCATAACGAATAACGTCATAACGAATATCGTCATATAGAATTACGGTTTAACGTATACAGTCACATAGTTGTACGTCATGACGTATAGCGCTATATTGTATTACGTCGTAACGTATAACGTCATATAGTACTGCGTCATGACGTATAGCGCTATATTGTATAGCGTCATAAGGAATGACGTAACATAGTATTACGTCATAACGCATGACGTCAAATAGTACTACGTCATAACGTACAATGTCATGTCGTATTAAGGTATAACGTATAACGTCACATAGTAATACGTCATAACGTATAGCTATACATTGTATTGCTGCATAACGTATAACGTCACATAGTATTACGTCATAACGTATGACGTCATACAGTATTGCGTCATAACGTATAGCGTCACATAGTACTACGCCACAACGGATGACGTCATATAGAATTACGTCATGACGTATAACGTCATACAGAATTACGTCATAACGTATAATGTCATGTAGTATTAAGGTATAACGTATAACGTCACATAATAATACGTCATGACGTATAACGTTATATTGTGTTACGTCATAACGTATAGCGTCATATAGAATTACGGTACAACGTATAACGTCATATAGTATTTCGCCATGATGTATAACGTTATAAAGTATAACGTCATAACGTATAACGCCATATAGTATTACGTCATAACGTATAACGTCATATGGTATTGCGTCACGACGTACAACGTTACATGTTATTGTGTAATAACGTATGACGTCACAAAGTAATACGTCATAACGTATAGCGCTATATTGTATTGCGCCATGACGTATAACGTTATATGGTATTGCGTAATAACGTATAACGTCATATATAATAACGTCATAACGTATAACGTCATATAGTACTGCGTCATGACGTACAACGCTATATGTTATTGTGTTATAACGTATAACGTCACATAGTAGTGCGTCGTAACGTATGGCCCTATATTGTATGGCGTCATAACGTATGACGTCACATACTACCACGTCATAACATATAATGTCATGTAGTCTTAATTTATAAAGTATAACGTCACATAGTAATACGTCATAACGTATAGCGCTGTATTGTATTGCTGCATAACGTATAACATCACATAGTATTACTTCGTAACGGAGGACGGCATATAGAATTACGTCATGATGTATAAAGTCATATAGAATTACGTCATAACGTATAACGTCATATAGAATTACGGTTTAACGTATAATGTCGTATAGTAATGCGTCATAACGTATAACGCCATATAGTATTGCGTCATAACGTATAACGTCATATAGTATTGCGTCATGACGTATAACGTCATATAATAAGGCGACATGAGGTATAACGTCATATAGAATTACGTCATAACTAATAACGTCATATAGTAATGCGTCATAACGTATAACGCCATATAGTAATGCGTCATAACGTATAACGTCAAATAATATTGCGTCATGACGTATAACGTCATATAGTAATACGTCATATCCTATAACGCCATATAGTAATTGCGTCATAACGTATAACGTGATACAGAATTCCGGCATAACGTATATCGTCATATAGTAATACGTCATAACTTGCAAGGTCATATAGTAATGCGTCATAACGTATAACGTCATATAGTATTGCGTCATGACGTATAACGTCATATAATAAGGTGACATGAGGTATAACGTCATATAGAATTACGTCATAACTAATAACGTCATATAGTAATGCGTCATATCCTATAACGCCATATAGTAATTGCGTCATAACGTATAACGTCATACAGAATTCCGGCATAACGTATATCGTCATATAGTAATACGTCATAACTTGCAAGGTCATATAGTAATGCGTCATAACGTATAACGTCATATAGTATTGCGTCATGACGTATAACGTCATATAATAAGGTGACATGACGTATAACGTCATATAGAATTACGTCATAACGTATAACGTCACGTAGTAATACGTCATAACGTATAACGACATATAGTAATGCGTCATAACGTATAACGTCATATAGTAATGCGTCATAACGTATAACGAAATATAGTAATGCGTCATAACGTATAACACCATATAGGAATGCGTCATAACGTATAGCGTCACATAGAATTACGGCATAACGTATAACGCCATATAGCAATCGTCATAACGAATAACGTCATATAGTAATGGGTCACAACGGATAACGCCATATAGTAATGCGTCATAACGTATAACGTCATATAGTATTGCGTCATGACGTATAACGTCATATAATAAGGCGACATGACGTATAACGTCATATAGAATTACTTCATAACGTATAACGTCATATAAAATTACGGTTTAACGTATAACGTCAAAAGAGTTATGCGTCATGTCCTATAACGCCATATAGTAATTGCGTCATAACGTATAACGTCATACAGAATTCCGGCATAACGTATATCGTCATATAGTAATACGTCATAACTTACAAGGTCATATAGTAATGCATCATAACGTATAACGTCATATAGTATTGCGTCATGACGTATAACGTCATATAATAAGGTGACATGACGTATAACGTCATATAGAATTACGTCACAACGTATAACGTCACGTAGTAATACGTCATAACGTACAACGACATATAGTAATGCGTCATAACGTATAACGTCATATAGTATTACGTCATAACGTATAACGTCATATAAAATTACGGTTTAACGTATAACGTCAAAAGAGTAATGCGTCATATCCTATAACGCCATATAGTAATTGCGACATAACGTATAACGTCATATAGAATTCCGGCATAACGTATATCGTCATATAGTAATACGTCATAACTTACAAGGTCATATAGTAATGCGTCATAACGTATAACGTCATATAGTATTGCGTCATGACGTATAACGTCATATAAAAAGGTGCCATGACGTATAACGTCATATAGAATTACGGCATAACGTATGACGTCATATAGTAAAACGTCATAACGTCTAACGTCAAACAGAATTACGGTTTAACGTCTAATGTCATACAGTAATGCGTCATAACGTATAACATCATATAGAATTCCGGTTTAACGTATAACACCATATAGCAATGCGTCTAAACGTATAACGTCATATAGAATTACGGTATTACGTATAACGTCATATAGTAATGCGTCATAACGTATGACGCCATATAGCAATGCGTCATAACGTATAACGTCATATAGTAATGCGTCATAACGTATAAGGAAATATAGTAATGCGTCATAACGTATAACGTCATATAGTATTGCGTCATAACTTACAACGTCACATAGTATTGCGTCATGACGTATAATGTCATATAATAAGGCGACATGACGTATAACGTTATATAGAATTACGTCGTAACTTATAACGTCACGTAGTAATACGTCATAACGTATAACGTCATATAGTAATGCGTCATAACGTATAACGCCATATAGGAATGCGTCATAACGTATAACGAAATATAGTAATGCGTCATAACGTATAACACCATATAGGAATGCGTCATAACGTATAGCGTCACATAGAATTACGGCATAACGTATAATGTCATATAGTAATGCGTCATAACGTATAACGCCATATAGTATTGCGTCATAACGTATAACGTCATATAGTAATGCGTCATAACGTATAACGTCATATACTAATGCGTCATAACGTATAACGCCATATAGTAATGCGTCATAACGTATAACTTCATATAGTATTGCGTCATGACGTATAACGTCATATAAATTTACGTCATAACGTAGATCATCACATAGTAATACGTCATAACGTATAACGTCATATAGAATTACGTCATAACTTATAACGTCACATAGTAATACGTCATAACGTATAACGACATATAGTATTGCGTCATGACGTATAACGTCATATAGAATTCCGGTTTAACGTATAACGCCATATAGCAATGCGTCATAACGTATAACGTCATATAGAATTAGGGCATAATGTTTGACGTCACGTAGTAATACGTCATAACGTATAACGTCATATAGTAATGCGTAATAACGTATAACATCTTATAGTATTGCGTCATGACGTATAACGTCATATAGTAATCCGTCATAACGTATAACGTCATATAGTAATGCGTCATAACGTATAACGCCATATAGCAATGCGTCATAACGTATAACGTCATGTAGTATTGCGTCATGACGTATAATGTCATATAATAAGGCGACATGACGTATAACGTCACATAGAAGTACGGCATAACGTATAACGTCATACAGAATTACGGTTTAACGTCTAACGTCATACAGTAATGCGTCATAATGTATAACGTCATATAGAATTCCGGTTTAACGTATAACGCCATATAGCAATGCGTCATAACGTTTAAAGTCATATAGAATTACGGTTTAACGTATAACGCCATATAGCAATGCGTCATAACGTATAAAGTCATATAGAATTACGGTTTGACGTATAACGTCATATAGTAATGCGTCATAACGTATAACGCCATATAGTAATGCGTCATAACGTATAACGTCATATAGTATTGCGTCATGACGTATAACGTCATATAGATTTACCTCATAACGTAGAACATCACATAGTAATACGTCATTACGTATAACGTCATATAGAATTACGTCATAACTTATGACGTCACATAGTAATACGTCATAACGTATAACGTCATATAGTATTACGTCATGACGTATAACGTCATATAGAATTCCGGTTTAACGGATAACGTCATATAGTAATGCGTCATAACGTATAACGTCATACAGTAATTCGTCATACCGTATAACGTCGTATAGCATTACGTCATAACGAATAACGGCTCATAGTAATACGTCATATCGTATAACGCCATATAGCAATGCGTCATAACGTATAACGTTATACAGAATTACGGTTTAACGTATAAAGTCGTATAGTAATGCGTCATAACGTATAACGCCATATAGTATTGCGTCATAACGTATAACATCATATAGTATTGCGACCTGACGTATAACGTCATATAATAAAGCGACATGACGTATAACGTCATATAGATTTACCTCATAACGTAGAACATCATATAGTAATACGTCATAACGTATAACGTCATATGGAATTACGTCATAACTTATGACGTCACATAGTAATACGTCATAACGTATAACGTCATATAGTATTGCGTCATGACGAATAATGTCATATAATAAGGCGACATGACGTATAACGTCATATAGTAATGCGTCATAACGTATAACGTCATATAGTAATGCATCATAACGTATAACGCCATATAGTAATGCGTCATAACGTATAACGCCATATAGCAATGCGTTATAACGAATAACGTCATATAGTAATGCGTCATAACGTATAACGCCATATAGTAATGCGTCATAACGTATAACGTCATGTAGTATTGCGTCATGACGTATAACGTCATATAATAAGGCGACATGACGTATAACGTCATATAGAAGTACGGTATAACGTATAACGTCACATAGTAAAACGTCATAACGTATAACGTCAAACACAATTACGGTTTAACGTCTAACGTCATACAGTAATGCTTCATAACGTATAACATCATATCGAATTCCGGTTTAACGTATAACGCCATATAGCAATGCGTCATAACGTATAACATCATATAGTATTGCGTCATGACGTATAACGTCATATAATAAGGCGACATGACGTATAACGTCAAATAGTAATGCGTCATAACGTATAACGTCATATAGTAATGCGTCATAACGTATAACGCCATATAGTAATGCGTCATAACGTATAACAACATATAGTATTGCGTCATGACGTATAACGTCATATAGTAATGCGTCATAACGTATATCGTCATATAGTATTGCGTCATGACGAATAATGTCATATAGATTTACCTCATAACGTAGAACATCACATAGTAATACGTCATAACGTATAACGTCATATAGAATTACGTCATGACGAATAATGTCATATAATAAGGCGACATGACGTATAACGTCACATAGTAATACGTCTTAACGTATAAAGTCATATAGAATTCCGGAATAACGTATAACGTCATATAGTAATACGTCATAACGTATAACGTCATATAGTATTGCGTCATGACGAATAATGTCATATAATAAGGCGACATGACGTATAACGTCACATAGTAAAACGTCATAACGTATAACGTCATATAGTATTACGTCATGACGTATAACGTCATATAGAATTCCGGTTTAACGTATAACGCCATATAGCAATGCGTCATAATGTATAAAGTCATATAGAATTACGGTTTGACGTATAACGTCATATAGTAATGCGTCATAACGTATAACGCCATATAGTAATGCGTCATAACGTATAACGTCATATAGTATTGCGTCATGACGTATAACGTCATATAGATTTACCTCATAACGTAGAACATCATATAGTAATACGTCATAACGTATAACGTCATATGGAATTACGTCATAACTTATGACGTCACATAGTAATACGTCATAACGTATAACGTCATATAGTATTGCGTCATGACGAATAATGTCATATAATAAGGCGACATGACGTATAACGTCATATAGTAATGCGTCATAACGTATAACGTCATATAGTAATGCGTCATAACGTATAACGCCATATAGTAATGCGTCATAACGTATAACGCCATATAGTAATGCGTCATAACTTACAACGTCATACAGTAATGCGTCATTCAGTATAACGTCATATATAATTACGGTTTTGCATATAACGTCATTTAGAATTACGGTTTAACGTCTAACGTCATGCAGTAATGCGTCATAACGTATAACATCATATAGAATTCCGGTTTAACGTATAACGCCATATAGCAATGCGTCATAACGTATAAAGTCATATAAAATTACGGCATAACGTATAACGTCATATAGTAATACGTCATAACGTATAACGTCATATAGTATTGCGTCATGACGTATAATGTCATATAATAAGGCGACATGACGTATAACGTCATATAGAAGTACGGCATAACGTATAACGTCACATAGTAAAACGTCATAACGTATAACGTCATATAGAATTACGGTTTGACGTATAACGTCATATAGTAATGCGTCATAACGTATAACGCCATATAGTAATGCGTCATAACGTATAACGTCATATACTATTGCGTCATGACGTATAACGTCATATAGATTTACCTCATAACGTAGAACATCACATAGTAATACGTCATAACGTATAACGTCATATAGAATTACGTCATAACTTATGACGTCACATAGTAATACGGCATAACGTATAACGTCATATAGTATTACGTCATGACGTATAACGTCATATAGAATTCCGGTTTAACGGATAACGTCATATAGTATTGCGTCATAACGTATAACGTCATACAGTAATTCGTCATACCGTATAACGTCGTATAGCATTACGTCATAACGAATAACGTCTCATAGTAATACGTCATATCGTATAACGCCATATAGCAATGCGTCATAACGTATAACGTTATACAGAATTACGGTTTAACGTATAAAGTCATATAGTAATGCGTCATAACGTATAACGCCATATAGTATTGCGTCATAACGTATAACATCATATAGTATTGCGTCATGACGTATAACGTCATATAATAAAGCGACATGACGTATAACGTCATATAGAATTACGTCATAACTTATAACGTCATATAGAATTCCGGAATAACGTATAACGTCATATAGTAATACGTCATATCGTATAACGTCATATAGTATTGCGTCATGACGAATAATGTCATATAATAAGGCGACATGACGTATAACGTCATATAGTAATGCGTCATAACGTATAACGTCATATAGTAATGCGTCATAACGTATAACGCCATATAGTAATGCGTCATAACGTATAACGTCATATAGTATTGCGTCATAACGTCTAACGCCATATAGTAATCCGTCATAACGTATAACGTCGTATAGTAATGCGTCATAACGTATAACGCCATATAGCAATGCGTCATGACGTATAACGCCATATAGCAATGCGTTATAACGAATAACGTCATATAGTAATACGTCATAACGTATAACGTCATATAGTATTGCGTCATGACGAATAATGTCATATAATAAGGCGACATGACGTATAACGTCACATAGTAAAACGTCATAACGTATAACGTCATATAGTATTACGTCATGACGTATAACGTCATATAGAATTCCGGTTTAACGTATAACGCCATATAGCAATGCGTCATAATGTATAAAGTCATATAGAATTACGGTTTGACGTATAACGTCATATAGTAATGCGTCATAACGTATAACGCCATATAGTAATGCGTCATAACGTATAACGTCATATAGTATTGCGTCATGACGTATAACGTCATATAGATTTACCTCATAACGTAGAACATCATATAGTAATACGTCATAACGTATAACGTCATATGGAATTACGTCATAACTTATGACGTCACATAGTAATACGTCATAACGTATAACGTCATATAGTATTGCGTCATGACGAATAATGTCATATAATAAGGCGACATGACGTATAACGTCATATAGTAATGCGTCATAACGTATAACGTCATATAGTAATGCGTCATAACGTATAACGCCATATAGTAATGCGTCATAACGTATAACGCCATATAGTAATGCGTCATAACTTACAACGTCATACAGTAATGCGTCATTCAGTATAACGTCATATATAATTACGGTTTTGCATATAACGTCATTTAGAATTACGGTTTAACGTCTAACGTCATGCAGTAATGCGTCATAACGTATAACATCATATAGAATTCCGGTTTAACGTATAACGCCATATAGCAATGCGTCATAACGTATAAAGTCATATAAAATTACGGCATAACGTATAACGTCATATAGTAATACGTCATAACGTATAACGTCATATAGTATTGCGTCATGACGTATAATGTCATATAATAAGGCGACATGACGTATAACGTCATATAGAAGTACGGCATAACGTATAACGTCACATAGTAAAACGTCATAACGTATAACGTCATATAGAATTACGGTTTGACGTATAACGTCATATAGTAATGCGTCATAACGTATAACGCCATATAGTAATGCGTCATAACGTATAACGTCATATACTATTGCGTCATGACGTATAACGTCATATAGATTTACCTCATAACGTAGAACATCACATAGTAATACGTCATAACGTATAACGTCATATAGAATTACGTCATAACTTATGACGTCACATAGTAATACGGCATAACGTATAACGTCATATAGTATTACGTCATGACGTATAACGTCATATAGAATTCCGGTTTAACGGATAACGTCATATAGTATTGCGTCATAACGTATAACGTCATACAGTAATTCGTCATACCGTATAACGTCGTATAGCATTACGTCATAACGAATAACGTCTCATAGTAATACGTCATATCGTATAACGCCATATAGCAATGCGTCATAACGTATAACGTTATACAGAATTACGGTTTAACGTATAAAGTCATATAGTAATGCGTCATAACGTATAACGCCATATAGTATTGCGTCATAACGTATAACATCATATAGTATTGCGTCATGACGTATAACGTCATATAATAAAGCGACATGACGTATAACGTCATATAGAATTACGTCATAACTTATAACGTCATATAGAATTCCGGAATAACGTATAACGTCATATAGTAATACGTCATATCGTATAACGTCATATAGTATTGCGTCATGACGAATAATGTCATATAATAAGGCGACATGACGTATAACGTCATATAGTAATGCGTCATAACGTATAACGTCATATAGTAATGCGTCATAACGTATAACGCCATATAGTAATGCGTCATAACGTATAACGTCATATAGTATTGCGTCATAACGTCTAACGCCATATAGTAATCCGTCATAACGTATAACGTCGTATAGTAATGCGTCATAACGTATAACGCCATATAGCAATGCGTCATGACGTATAACGCCATATAGCAATGCGTTATAACGAATAACGTCATATAGTAATGCGTCATAACGTATAACGCCATATAGTAATGCGCCATAACGTATAACGTCATGTAGTATTGGGTCATGACGTATAATGTCATATAATAAGGCGACATGACGTATAACGTCATATAGAAGTACGGTATAACGTATAACGTCACATAGTAAAACGTCATAACGTATAACGTCATACAGAATTACGGTTTAACGTCTAACGTCATACAGTAATGCGTCATAACGTATAACATCATATCGAATTCCGGTTTAACGTATAACGCCATATAGCAATGCGTCATAACGTATAAAGTCATATAGAATTACGGTTTGACGTATAACGTCATATAGTAATGTGTCATAACGTATAACGCCATATAGTAATGCGTCATAACGTATAACGTCATATAGTATTGCGTCATGACGTATAACGTCATATAGTATTGCATCATGACGAATAATGTCATATAATAAGGCGACATGACGTATAACGTCACATAGTAATACGTCTTAACGTATAAAGTCATATAGAATTCCGGAATAACGTATAACGTCATATAGTAATACGTCATAACGTATAACGTCATATAGATTTACCTCATAACGTAGAACATCACATAGTAATACGTCATAACGTATAACGTCATATACTATTGCGTCATGACGTATAACGTCATATAGATTTACCTCATAACGTAGAACATCACATAGTAATACGTCATAACGTATAACGTGATATAGAATTACGTCATAACTTATGACGTCACATAGTAATACGGCATAACGTATAACGTCATATAGTATTACGTCATGACGTATAACGTCATATAGAATTCCGGTTTAACGGATAACGTCATATAGTAATGCGTCATAACGTATAACGTCATACAGTAATTCGTCATACCGTATAACGTCGTATAGCATTACGTCATAACGAATAACGTCTCATAGTAATACGTCATATCGTATAACGCCATATAGCAATGCGTCATAACGTATAACGTTATACAGAATTACGGTTTAACGTATAAAGTCATATAGTAATGCGTCATAACGTATAACGCCATATAGTATTGCGTCATAACGTATAACATCATATAGTATGGCGTCATGACGTACAACGTCATATAATAAAGCGACATGACGTCTAACGTCATATAGAATTACGTCATAACTTATAACGTCATATAGAATTCCGGTTTAACGTATAACGCCATATAGCAATGCGTCTTAACGTATAACAACATATAGTATTGCGTCATGACGTATAACGTCATATAGTAATGCGTCATAACGTATATCGACATATAGTATTGCGTCATGACGAATAATGTCATATAATAAGGCGACATGACGTATAACGTCATATAGTAATGCGTCATAACGTATAACGTCATATAGTAATGCGTCATAACGTATAACGCCATATAGTAATGCGTCATAACGTATAACGTCATATAGAATTCCAGTTTAACGTATAACGCCATATAGCAATGCGTCTTAACGTATAACAACATATAGTATTGCGTCATGACGTATAACGTCATATAGTAATGCGTCATAACGTATATCGACATATAGTATTACGTCATGACGTATAACGTCATATAGAATTCCGGTTTAACGGATAACGTCATATAGTAATGCGTCATAACGTATAACGTCATACAGTAATTCGTCATACCGTATAACGTCGTATAGCATTACGTCATAACGAATAACGTCTCATAGTCATACGTCATATCGTATAACGCCATATAGCAATGCGTCATAACGTATAACGTTATACAGAATTACGGTTTAACGTATAAAGTCATATAGTAATGCGTCATAACGTATAACGCCATATAGTATTGCGTCATAACGTATAACATCATATAGTATGGCGTCATGACGTACAACGTCATATAATAAAGCGACATGACGTATAACGTCATATAGAATTACGTCATAACTTATAACGTCATATAGAATTCCGGTTTAACGTATAACGCCATATAGCAATGCGTCTTAACGTATAACAACATATAGTATTGCGTCATGACGTATAACGTCATATAGTAATGCGTCATAACGTATATCGACATATAGTATTGCGTCATGACGAATAATGTCATATAATAAGGCGACATGACGTACAACGTTATATAGTAATGCGTCATAACGTATAACGTCATATAGTAATGCGTCATAACGTATAACGCCATATAGTAATGCGTCATAACGTATAACGTCATATAGTATTGCGTCATAACGTCTAACGCCATATAGTAATCCGTCATAACGTATAACGTCATATAGTAATGCGTCATAACGTATAACGCCATATAGTAATGCGTCATAACGTATAACGTCATGTAGTATTGCGTCATGACGTATAATGTCATATAATAAGGCGACATGACGTATAACGTCATATAGAAGTACGGTATAACGTATAACGTCACATAGTAATACGTCTTAACGTATTAAGTCATATAGTATAGCGTCATAACGTCTAACGCCATATAGTAATCCGTCATAACGTATAACGTCATATAGTAATGCGTCATAACGTATAACGTCATATAGATTTACCTCATAACGTAGAACATCACATAGTAATACGTCATAACGTATAACGTCATATAGAATTACGTCATAACTTATGACGAATAATGTCATATAATAAGGCGACATGACGTATAACGTCATATATTAATGCGTCATAACGTATAACGTCATATAGTAATGCTTCATAACGTATAAAGCCATATAGTAATGCGTCATAACGTATAACGTCATATACTATTGCGTCATGACGTATAACGTCATATAGATTTACATCATAACGTAGAACATCACATAGTAATACGTCATAACGTATAACGTCATATAGAATTACGTCATAACTTATGACGTCACATAGTAATACGGCATAACGTATAACGTCATATAGTATTACGTCATGACGTATAACGTCATATAGAATTCCGGTATAACGGATAACGTCATATAGTAATGCGTCATAACGTATAACGTCATACAGTAATTCGTCATACCGTATAACGTCGTATAGCATTACGTCATAACGAATAACGGCTCATAGTAATACGTCATATCGTATAACGCCATATAGCAATGCGTCATAACGTATAACGTTATACAGAATTACGGTTTAACGTATAAAGTCATATAGTAATGCGTCATAACGTATAACGCCATATAGTATTGCGTCATAACGTATAACATCATATAGTATTGCGTCATGACGTATAACGTCATATAATAAAGCGACATGACGTATAACGTCATATAGAATTACGTCATAACTTATAACGTCATATAGAATTCCGGTTTAACGTATAACGCCATATAGCAATGCGTCTTAACGTATAACAACATATAGTATTGCGTCATGACGTATAACGTCATATACTAATGCGTCATAACGTATATCGACATATAGTATTGCGTCATGACGAATAATGTCATATAATAAGGCGACATGACGTATAACGTCACATAGTAATACGTCTTAAAGTATAAAGTCATATAGAATTCCGGAATAACGTATAACGTCATATAGTAATACGTCATATCGTATAACGTCATATAGTATTGCGCCATGACGAATAATGTCATATAATAAGGCGACATGACGTATAACGTCATATAGTAATGCGTCATAACGTATAACGCCATATAGTAATGCGTCATAACGTATAACGTCATATAGTATTGCGTCATAACGTATAACGCCATATAGCAATGCGTCATAACGTATAACGCCATATAGCAATGCGTTATAACGAATAACGTCATATAGTAATGCGTCATAACGTATAACGCCATATAGTAATGCGCCATAACGTATAACGTCATGTAGTATTGGGTCATGACGTATAATGTCATATAATAAGGCGACATGACGTATAACGTCATATAGAAGTACGGTATAACGTATAACGTCACATAGTAAAACGTCATAACGTATAACGTCATACAGAATTACGGTTTAACGTCTAACGTCAGACAGTAATGCGTCATAACGTATAACATCATATCGAATTCCGGCTTAACGTATAACGCCATATAGCAATGCGTCATAACGTATAAAGTCATATAGAATTACGGTTTGACGTATAACGTCATATAGTAATGCGTCATAACGTATAACGCCATATAGTATTGCGTCATAACGTATAACATCATATAGTATGGCGTCATGACGTACAACGTCATATAATAAAGCGACATGACGTATAACGTCATATAGAATTACGTCATAACTTATATCGTCATATAGAATTCCGGATTAACGTATAACGCCATATAGCAATGCGTCTTAACGTATAACAACATATAGTATTGCGTCATGACGTATAACGTCATATAGTAATGCGTCATAACGTATATCGACATATAGTATTGCGTCATGACGAATAATGTCATATAATAAGGCGACATGACGTATAACGTCATATATTAATGCGTCATAACGTATAACGTCATATAATAATGCGTCGTAACGTATAACGCCATATAGTAATGCGTCATAACGTATAACGTCATATACTATTGCGTCATGACGTATAACGTCATATAGATTTACCTCATAACGTAGAACATCACATAGTAATACGTCATAACGTATAACGTCATATAGAATTACGTCATAACTTATGACGTCACATAGTAATACGGCATAACGTATAACGTCATAAAGTATTACGTCATGACGTATAACGTCATATAGAATTCCGGTTTAACGGATAACGTCATATAGTAATGCGTCATAACGTATAACGTCATACAGTAATTCGTCATACCGTATAACGTCGTATAGCATTACGTCATAACGAATAATGTCTCATAGTAATACGTCATATCGTATAACGCCATATAGCAATGCGTCATAACGTATAACGTTATACAGAATTACGGTTTAACGTATAAAGTCACATAGTAATGCGTCATAACGTATAACGCCATATAGTATTGCGTCATAACGTATAACATCATATAGTATTGCGTCATGACGTATAACGTCATATAATAAAGCGACATGACGTATAACGTCATATAGAATTACGTCATAACTTATAACGTCATATAGAATTCCGGTTTAACGTATAACGCCATATAGCAATGCGTCTTAACGTATAACAACATATAGTATTGCGTCATGACGTATAACGTCATATACTAATGCGTCATAACGTATATCGACATATAGTATTGCGTCATGACGAATAATGTCATATAATAAGGCGACATGACGTATAACGTCACATAGTAATACGTCTTAAAGTATAAATATAGAATTCCGGAATAACGTATAACGTCATATAGTAATACGTCATATCGTATAACGTCATGTAGTATTGCGTCATGACGAATAATGTCATATAATAAGGCGACATGACGTATAACGTCATATAGTAATGCGTCATAATGTATAACGTCATATAGTAATGCGTCATAACGTATAACGCCATATAGTAATGCGTCATAACGTATAACGTCATATAGTATTGCGTCAGAACGTCTAACGCCATATAGTAATCCGTCATAACGTATAACGTCGTATAGTAATGCGTCATAACGTATAACGCCATATAGCAATGCGTCATAACGTATAACGCCATATAGCAATGCGTTATAACGAATAACGTCATATAGTAATGCGTCATAACGTATAACGCCATATAGTAATGCGCCATAACGTATAACGTCATGTAGTATTTGGTCATGACGTATAATGTCATATAATAAGGCGACATGACGTATAACGTCATATAGAAGTACGGTATAACGTATAACGTCACATAGTAAAACGTCGTAACGTATAACGTCATACAGAATTACGGTTTAACGTCTAACGTCATACAGTAATGCGTCATAACGTATAACATCATATCGAATTCCGGTTTAACGTATAACGCCATATAGCAATGCGTCATAACGTATAAAGTCATATAGAATTACGGTTTGACGTATAACGTCATATAGTAATGCGTCATAACGTACAACGCCATATAGTAATGCGTCATAACGTATAACGTCATATAGTATTGCGTCATGACGTATAACGTCATATAGTATTGCGTCATGACGAATAATGTCATATAATAAGGCGACATGACGTATAACGTCACATAGTAATACGTCTTAACGTATAAAGTCATATAGAATTCCGGAATAACGTATAACGTCATATAGTAATATGTCATAACGTATAACGTCATATAGTATTGCGTCATGACGAATAATGTCATATAATAAGGCGACATGACGCATGACGTCATATATTAATGCGTCATAACGTATAACGTCATATAGTAATGCTTCATAACGTATAACGCCATATAGTAATGCGTCATAACGTATAACGTCATATACTATTGCGTCATGACGTATAACGTCATATAGATTTACCTCATAACGTAGAACATCACATAGTAATACGTCATAACGTATAACGTCATATAGAATTACGTCATAACTTATGACGTCACATAGTAATACGGCATAACGTATAACGTCATATAGTATTACGTCATGACGTATAACGTCATATAGAATTCCGGTATAACGGATAACGTCATATAGTAATGCATCATAACGTATAACGTCATACAGTAATTCGTCATACCGTATAACGTCGTATAGCATTACGTCATAACGAATAACGGCTCATAGTAATACGTCATATCGTATAACGCCATATAGCAATGCGTCATAACGTATAACGTTATACAGAATTACGGTTTAACTTATAAAGTCATATAGTAATGCGTCATAACGTATAACGCCATATAGTATTGCGTCATAACGTATAACATCATATAGTATTGCGTCATGACGTATAACGTCATATAATAAAGCGACATGACGTATAACGTCATATAGAATTACGTCATAACTTATAACGTCATATAGAATTCCGGTTTAACGTATAACGCCATATAGCAATGCGTCTTAACGTATAACAACATATAGTATTGCGTCATGACGTATAACGTCATATAGTAATGCGTCATAACGTATATCGACATATAGTATTGCGTCATGACGAATAATGTCATCTAATAAGGCGACATGACGTATAACGTCATATAGTAATGCGTCATAACGTATAACGTCATATAATAATGCGTCGTAACGTATAATGCCATATAGTAATGCGTCATAACGTATAACGTCATATACTATTGCGTCATGACGTATAACGTCATATAGATTTACCTCATAACGTAGAACATCACATAGTAATACGTCATAACGTATAACGTCATATAGAATTACGTCATAACTTATGACGTCACATAGTAATACGGCATAACGTATAACGTCATAAAGTATTACGTCATGACGTATAACGTCATATAGAATTCCGGTTTAACGGATAACGTCATATAGTAATGCGTCATAACGTATAACGTCATACAGTAATTCGTCATACCGTATAACGTCGTATAGCATTACGTCATAACGAATAACGTCTCATAGTAATACGTCATATCGTATAACGCCATATAGCAATGCGTCATAACGTATAACGTTATACAGAATTACGGTTTAACGTATAAAGTCATATAGTAATGCGTCATAACGTATAACGCCATATAGTATTGCGTCATAACGTATAACATCATATAGTATTGCGTCATGACGTATAACGTCATATAATAAAGCGACATGACGTATAACGTCATATAGAATTACGTCATAACTTATAACGTCATATAGAATTCCGGTTTAACGTATAACGCCATATAGCAATGCGTCTTAACGTATAACAACATATAGTATTGCGTCATGACGTATAACGTCATATACTAATGCGTCATAACGTATATCGACATATAGTATTGCGTCATGACGAATAATGTCATATAATAAGGCGACATGACGTATAACGTCACATAGTAATACGTCTTAAAGTATAAAGTCATATAGAATTCCGGAATAACGTATAACGTCATATAGTAATACGTCATATCGTATAACGTCATATAGTATTGCGTCATGACGAATAATGTCATATAATAAGGCGACATGACGTATAACGTCATATAGTAATGCGTCATAATGTATAACGTCATATAGTAATGCGTCATAACGTATAACGCCATATAGTAATGCGTCATAACGTATAACGTCATATAGTATTGCGTCAGAACGTCTAACGCCATATAGTAATCCGTCATAACGTATAACGTCGTATAGTAATGCGTCATAACGTATAACGCCATATAGCAATGCGTCATAACGTATAACGCCATATAGCAATGCGTTATAACGAATAACGTCATACAGTAATGCGTCATAACGTATAACGCCATATAGTAATGCGCCATAACGTATAACGTCATGTAGTATTTGGTCATGACGTATAATGTCATATAATAAGGCGACATGACGTATAACGTCATATAGAAGTACGGTATAACGTATAACGTCACATAGTAAAACGTCATAACGTATAACGTCATACAGAATTACGGTTTAACGTCTAACGTCATACAGTAATGCGTCATAACGTATAACATCATATCGAATTCCGGTTTAACGTATAACGCCATATAGCAATGCGTCATAACGTATAAAGTCATATAGAATTACGGTTTGACGTATAACGTCATATAGTAATGCGTCATAACGTATAACGCCATATAGTAATGCGTCATAACGTATAACGTCATATAGTATTGCGTCATGACGTATAACGTCATATAGTATTGCGTCATGACGAATAATGTCATATAATAAGGCGACATGACGTATAACGTCACATAGTAATACGTCTTAACGTATAAAGTCATATAGAATTCCGGAATAACGTATAACGTCATATAGTAATATGTCATAACGTATAACGTCATATAGTATTGCGTCATGACGAATAATGTCATATAATAAGGCGACATGACGTATAACGTCATATATTAATGCGTCATAACGTATAACGTCATATAGTAATGCTTCATAACGTATAACGCCATATAGTAATGCGTCATAACGTATAACGTCATATACTATTGCGTCATGACGTATAACGTCATATAGATTTACCTCATAACGTAGAACATCACATAGTAATACGTCATAACGTATAACGTCATATAGAATTACGTCATAACTTATGACGTCACATAGTAATACGGCATAACGTATAACGTCATATAGTATTACGTCATGACGTATAACGTTATATAGAATTCCGGTATAACGGATAACGTCATATAGTAATGCGTCATAACGTATAACGTCATACAGTAATTCGTCATACCGTATAACGTCGTATAGCATTACGTCATAACGAATAACGGCTCATAGTAATACGTCATATCGTATAACGCCATATAGCAATGCGTCATAACGTATAACGTTATACAGAATTACGGTTTAACGTATAAAGTCATATAGTAATGCGTCATAACGTATAACGCCATATAGTATTGCGTCATAACGTATAACATCATATAGTATTGCGTCATGACGTATAACGTCATATAATAAAGCGACATGACGTATAACGTCATATAGAATTACGTCATAACTTATAACGTCATATAGAATTCCGGTTTAACGTATAACGCCATATAGCAATGCGTCTTAACGTATAACAACATATAGTATTGCGTCATGACGTATAACGTCATATACTAATGCGTCATAACGTATATCGACATATAGTATTGCGTCATGACGGATAATGTCATATAATAAGGCGACATGACGTATAACGTCACATAGTAATACGTCTTAAAGTATAAAGTCATATAGAATTCCGGAATAACGTATAACGTCATATAGTAATACGTCATATCGTATAACGTCATATAGTATTGCGTCATGACGAATAATGTCATATAATAAGGCGACATGACGTATAACGTCATATAGTATGGCGTCATGACGTACAACGTCATATAATAAAGCGACATGACGTATAACGTCATATAGATTTACGTCATAACTTATAACGTCATATAGAATTCCGGATTAACGTATAACGCCATATAGCAATGCGTCTTAACGTATAACAACATATAGTATTGCGTCATGACGTATAACGTCATATAGAAATGCGTCATAACGTATATCGACATATAGTATTGCGTCATGACGAATAACGTCATATAGTAATGCGTCATAACGTATAACGCCATATAGTAATGCGCCATAACGTATAACATCATGTAGTATTGGGTCATGACGTATAATGTCATATAATAAGGCGACATGACGTATAACGTCATATAGAAGTACGGTATAACGTATAACGTCACATAGTAAAACGTCATAACGTATAACGTCATACAGAATTACGGTTTAACGTCTAACGTCATACAGTAATGCGTCATAACGTATAACATCATATCGAATTCCGGTTTAACGTATAACGCCATATAGCAATGCGTCATAACGTATAAAGTCATATAGAATTACGGTTTGACGTATAACGTCATATAGTAATGCGTCATAACGTATAACGCCATATAGTATTGCGTCATAACGTATAACATCATATAGTATGGCGTCATGACGTACAACGTCATATAATAAAGCGACATGACGTATAACGTCATATAGATTTACGTCATAACTTATAACGTCATATAGAATTCCGGATTAACGTATAACGCCATATAGCAATGCGTCTTAACGTATAACAACATATAGTATTGCGTCATGACGTATAACGTCATATAGAAATGCGTCATAACGTATATCGACATATAGTATTGCGTCATGACGAATAATGTCATATAATAAGGCGTCATAACGTATAACGCCATATAGTAATGCGCCATAACGTATAACGTCATGTAGTATTGGGTCATGACGTATAATGTCATATAATAAGGCGACATGACGTATAACGTCATATAGAAGTACGGTATAACGTATAACGTCACATAGTAAAACGTCATAACGTATAACGTCATACAGAATTACGGTTTAACGTCTAACGTCATACAGTAATGCGTCATAACGTATAACATCATATCGAATTCCGGTTTAACGTATAACGCCATATTTCAATGCGTCATAACGTATAAAGTCATATAGAATTACGGTTTGACGTATAACGTCATATAGTAATGCGTCATAACGTATAACGCCATATAGTATTGCGTCATAACGTATAACATCATATAGTATGGCGTCATGACGTACAACGTCATATAATAAAGCGACATGACGTATAACGTCATATAGAATTACGTCATAACTTATAACGTCATATAGAATTCCGGATTAACGTATAACGCCATATAGCAATGCGTCTTAACGTATAACAACATATAGTATTGCGTCATGACGTATAACGTCATATAACAATGCGTCTTAACGTATAACAACATATAGTATTGCGTCATGACGTATAACATCATATACTAATGCGTCATAACGTATAACGCCATATAGTAATGCGTCATAACGTATAACGTCATATAGTATTGCGTCAGAACGTCTAACGCCATATAGTAATCCGTCATAACGTATAACGTCGTATAGTAATGCGTCATAACGTATAACGCCATATAGCAATGCGTCATAACGTATAACGCCATATAGCAATGCGTTATAACGAATAACGTCATATAGTAATGCGTCATAACGTATAACGCCATATAGTAATGCGCCATAACGTATAACGTCATGTAGTATTGGGTCATGACGTATAATGTCATATAATAAGGCGACATGACGTATAACGTCATATAGAAGTACGGTATAACGTATAACGTCACATAGTAAAACGTCATAACGTATAACGTCATACAGAATTACGGTTTAACGTCTAACGTCATACAGTAATGCGTCATAACGTATAACGTCATATCGAATTCCGGTTTAACGTATAACGCCATATAGCAATGCGTCATAACGTATAACGCCATATAGTAATGCGTCATAACGTATAACGTCATATAGTATTGCGTCATGACGTATAACGTCATATAGTATTGCGTCATGACGAATAATGTCATATAATAAGGCGACATGACGTATAACGTCACATAGTAATACGTCTTAACGTATAAAGTCATATAGAATTCCGGAATAACGTATAACGTCATATAGTAATATGTCATAACGTATAACGTCATATAGTATTGCGTCATGACGAATAATGTCATATAATAAGGCGACATGACGTATAACGTCATATATTAATGCGTCATAACGTATAACGTCATATAGTAATGCTTCATAACGTATAACGCCATATAGTAATGCGTCATAACGTATAACGTCATATACTATTGCGTCATGACGTATAACGTCATATAGATTTACCTCATAACGTAGAACATCACATAGTAATACGTCATAGCGTATAACGTCATATAGAATTACGTCATAACTTATGACGTCACATAGTAATACGGCATAACGTATAACGTCATATAGTATTACGTCATGACGTATAACGTCATATAGAATTCCGGTTTAACGGATAACGTCATATAGTAATGCGTCATAACGTATAACGTCATACAGTAATTCGTCATACCGTATAACGTCGTATAGCATTACGTCATAACGAATAACGGCTCATAGTAATACGTCATATCGTACAACGCCATATAGCAATGCGTCATAACGTATAACGTTATACAGAATTACGGTTTAACGTATAAAGTCATATAGTAATGCGTCATAACGTATAACGCCATATAGTATTGCGTCATAACGTATAACATCATATAGTATTGCGTCATGACGTATAACGTCATATAATAAAGCGACATGACGTATAACGTCATATAGAATTACGTCATAACTTATAACGTCATATAGAATTCCGGTTTAACGTATAACGCCATATAGCAATGCGTCTTAACGTATAACAACATATAGTATTGCGTCATGACGTATAACGTCATATACTAATGCGTCATAACGTATATCGACATATAGTATTGCGTCATGACGAATAATGTCATATAATAAGGCGACATGACGTATAACGTCACATAGTAATACGTCTTAAAGTATAAAGTCATATAGAATTCCGGAATAACGTATAACGTCATATAGTAATACGTCATATCGTATAACGTCATATAGTATTGCGTCATGACGAATAATGTCATATAATAAGGCGACATGACGTATAACGTCATATAGTAATGCGTCATAACGTATAACGTCATATAGTAATGCGTCATAACGTATAACGCCATATAGTAATGCGTCATAACGTATAACGTCATATAGTATTGCGTCAGAACGTCTAACGCCATATAGTAATCCGTCATAACGTATAACGTCGTATAGTAATGCGTCATAACGTATAACGCCATATAGCAATGCGTCATAACGTATAACGCCATATAGCAATGCGTTATGACGAATAACGTCATATAGTAATGCGTCATAACGTATAACGCCATATAGTAATGCGCCATAACGTATAACGTCATGTAGTATTGGGTCATGACGTATAATGTCATATAATAAGGCGACATGACGTATAACGTCATATAGAAGTACGGTATAACGTATAACGTCACATAGTAAAACGTCATAACGTATAACGTCATACAGAATTACGGTTTAACGTCTAACGTCATACAGTAATGCGTCATAACGTATAACATCATATCGAATTCCGGTTTAACGTATAACGCCATATAGCAATGCGTCATAACGTATAAAGTCATATAGAATTACGGTTTGACGTATAACGTCATATAGCAATGCGTCTTAACGTATAACAACATATAGTATTGCGTCATGACGTATAACATCATATACTAATGCGTCATAACGTATAACGCCATATAGTAATGCGTCATAACGTATAACGTCATATAGTATTGCGTCAGAACGTCTAACGCCATATAGTAATCCGTCATAACGTATAACGTCGTATAGTAATGCGTCATAACGTATAACGCCATATAGCAATGCGTCATAACGTATAACGCCATATAGCAATGCGTTATAACGAATAACGTCATATAGTAATGCGTCATAACGTATAACGCCATATAGTAATGCGCCATAACGTATAACGTCATGTAGTATTGGGTCATGACGTATAATGTCATATAATAAGGCGACATGACGTATAACGTCATATAGAAGTACGGTATAACGTATAACGTCACATAGTAAAACGTCATAACGTATAACGTCATACAGAATTACGGTTTAACGTCTAACGTCATACAGTAATGCGTCATAACGTATAACGTCATATCGAATTCCGGTTTAACGTATAACGCCATATAGCAATGCGTCATAACGTATAACGCCATATAGTAATGCGTCATAACGTATAACGTCATATAGTATTGCGTCATGACGTATAACGTCATATAGTATTGCGTCATGACGAATGATGTCATATAATAAGGCGACATGACGTATAACGTCACATAGTAATACGTCTTAACGTATAAAGTCATATAGAATTCCGGAATAACGTATAACGTCATATAGTAATATGTCATAACGTATAACGTCATATAGTATTGCGTCATGACGAATAATGTCATATAATAAGGCGACATGACGTATAACGTCATATATTAATGCGTCATAACGTATAACGTCATATAGTAATGCTTCATAACGTATAACGCCATATAGTAATGCGTCATAACGTATAACGTCATATACTATTGCGTCATGACGTATAACGTCATATAGATTTACCTCATAACGTAGAACATCACATAGTAATACGTCATAGCGTATAACGTCATATAGAATTACGTCATAACTTATGACGTCACATAGTAATACGGCATAACGTATAACGTCATATAGTATTACGTCATGACGTATAACGTCATATAGAATTCCGGTTTAACGGATAACGTCATATAGTAATGCGTCATAACGTATAACGTCATACAGTAATTCGTCATACCGTATAACGTCGTATAGCATTACGTCATAACGAATAACGGCTCATAGTAATACGTCATATCGTACAACGCCATATAGCAATGCGTCATAACGTATAACGTTATGCAGAATTACGGTTTAACGTATAAAGTCATATAGTAATGCGTCATAACGTATAACGCCATATAGTATTGCGTCATAACGTATAACATCATATAGTATTGCGTCATGACGTATAACGTCATATAATAAAGCGACATGACGTATAACGTCATATAGAATTACGTCATAACTTATAACGTCATATAGAATTCCGGTTTAACGTATAACGCCATATAGCAATGCGTCTTAACGTATAACAACATATAGTATTGCGTCATGACGTATAACGTCATATACTAATGCGTCATAACGTATATCGACATATAGTATTGCGTCATGACGAATAATGTCATATAATAAGGCGACATGACGTATAACGTCACATAGTAATACGTCTTAAAGTATAAAGTCATATAGAATTCCGGAATAACGTATAACGTCATATAGTAATACGTCATATCGTATAACGTCATATAGTATTGCGTCATGACGAATAATGTCATATAATAAGGCGACATGACGTATAACGTCATATAGTAATGCGTCATAACGTATAACGTCATATAGTAATGCGTCATAACGTATAACGCCATATAGTAATGCGTCATAACGTATAACGTCATATAGTATTGCGTCAGAACGTCTAACGCCATATAGTAATCCGTCATAACGTATAACGTCGTATAGTAATGCGTCATAACGTATAACGCCATATAGCAATGCGTCATAACGTATAACGCCATATAGCAATGCGTTATGACGAATAACGTCATATAGTAATGCGTCATAACGTATAACGCCATATAGTAATGCGCCATAACGTATAACGTCATGTAGTATTGGGTCATGACGTATAATGTCATATAATAAGGCGACATGACGTATAACGTCATATAGAAGTACGGTATAACGTATAACGTCACATAGTAAAACGTCATAACGTATAACGTCATACAGAAATACGGTTTAACGTCTAACGTCATACAGTAATGCGTCATAACGTATAACGTCATATCGAATTCCGGTTTAACGTATAACGCCATGTAGCAATGCGTCATAACGTATAAAGTCATATAGAATTACGGTTTGACGGATAACGTCATATAGTAATGCGTCATAACGTATAACGCCATATAGTAATGCGTCATAACGTATAACGTCATATAGTATTGCGTCATGACGTATAACGCCATATAGTAATGCGTCATAACGTATAACGTCATATAGTATTGCGTCATGACGAATAATGTCATATAATAAGGCGACATGACGTATAACGTCACATAGTAATACGTCTTAACGTATAAAGTCATATAGAATTCCGGAATAACGTATAACGTCATATAGTAATATGTCATAACGTATAACGTCATATAGTATTGCGTCATGACGAATAATGTCATATAATAAGGCGACATGACGTATAACGTCATATATTAATGCGTCATAACGTATAACGTCATATAGTAATGCTTCATAACGTATAACGCCATATAGTAATGCGTCATAACGTATAACGTCATATACTATTGCGTCATGACGTATAACGTCATATAGATTTACCTCATAACGTAGAACATCACATAGTAATACGTCATAGCGTATAACGTCATATAGAATTACGTCATAACTTATGACGTCACATAGTAATACGGCATAACGTATAACGTCATATAGTATTACGTCATGACGTATAACGTCATATAGAATTCCGGTTTAACGGATAACGTCATATAGTAATGCGTCATAACGTATAACATCATATAGTATTGCGTCATGACGTATAACGTCATATAATAAAGCGACATGACGTATAACGTCATATAGAATTACGTCATAACTTATAACGTCATATAGAATTCCGGTTTAACGTATAACGCCATATAGCAATGCGTCTTAACGTATAACAACATATAGTATTGCGTCATGACGTATAACGTCATATACTAATGCGTCATAACGTATATCGACATATAGTATTGCGTCATGACGAATAATGTCATATAATAAGGCGACATGACGTATAACGTCACATAGTAATACGTCTTAAAGTATAAAGTCATATAGAATTCCGGAATAACGTATAACGTCATATAGTAGTACGTCATATCGTATAACGTCATATAGTATTGCGTCATGACGAATAATGTCATATAATAAGGCGACATGACGTATAACGTCATATAGTAATGCGTCATAACGTATAACGTCATATTGTAATGCGTCATAACGTATAACGCCATATAGTAATGCGTCATAACGTATAACGTCATATAGTATTGCGTCAGGACGTCTAACGCCATATAGTAATCCGTCATAACGTATAACGTCGTATAGTAATGCGTCATAACGTATAACGCCATATAGCAATGCGTCATAACGTATAACGCCATATAGCAATGCGTTATAACGAATAACGTCATATAGTAATGCGTCATAACGTATAACGCCATATAGTAATGCGCCATAACGTATAACGTCATGTAGTATTGGGTCATGACGTATAATGTCATATAATAAGGCGACATGACGTATAACGTCATATAGAAGTACGGTATAACGTATAACGTCACATAGTAAAACGTCATAACGTATAACGTCATACAGAATTACGGTTTAACGTCTAACGACATACAGTAATGCGTCATAACGTATAACATCATATCGAATTCCGGTTTAACGTATAACGCCATATAGCAATGCGTCATAACGTATAAAGTCATATAGAATTACGGTTTGACGTATAACGTTATATAGTAATGCGTCATAACGTGTAACGCCATATAGTATTGCGTCATAACGTATAACATCATATAGTATGGCGTCATGACGTACAACGTCATATAATAAAGCGACATGACGTATAACGTCATATAGAATTACGTCATAACTTATAACGTCATATAGAATTCCGGATTAACGTATAACGCCATATAGCAATGCGTTTTAACGTATAACAACATATAGTATTGCGTCATGACGTATAACGTCATATAGTAATGCGTCATAACGTATATCGACATATAGTATTGCGTCATGACGAATAATGTCATATAGTAATGCGTCATAACGTATAACGCCATATAGCAATGCGTCATAACGTATAACGCCATATAGCAATGCGTCATAACGTATAACGTTATACAGAATTACGGTTTAACGTATAAAGTCATATAGTAATGCGTCATAACGTATAACGCCATATAGTATTGCGTCATAACGTATAACATCATATAGTATTGCGTCATGACGTATAACGTCATATAATAAAGCGACATGACGTATAACGTCATATAGAATTACGTCATAACTTATAACGTCATATAGAATTCCAGTTTAACGTATAACGCCATATAGCAATGCGTCTTAACGTATAACAACATATAGTATTGCGTCATGACGTATAACGTCATATACTAATGCGTCATAACGTATATCGACATATAGTATTGCGTCATGACGAATAATGTCATATAATAAGGCGACATGACGTATAACGTCACATAGAAATACGTCTTAAAGTATAAAGTCATATAGAATTCCGGAATAACGTATAACGTCATATAGTAATACGTCATATCGTATAACGTCATATAGTATTGCGTCATGACGAATAAGGTCATATAATAAGGCGACATGACGTATAACGTCATATAGTAATGCGTCATAACGTATAACGTCATATAGTAATGCGTCATAACGTATAACGCCATATAGTAATGCGTCATAACGTATAACGTCATATAGTATTGCGTCAGAACGTCTAACGCCATATAGTAATCCGTCATAACGTATAACGTCGTATAGTAATGCGTCATAACGTATAACGCCATATAGCAATGCGTCATAACGTATAACGCCATATAGCAATGCGTTATAACGAATAACGTCATATAGTAATGCGTCATAACGTATAACGCCATATAGTAATGCGCCATAACGTATAACGTCATGTAGTATTGGGTCATGACGTATAATGTCATATAATAAGGCGACATGACGTATAACGTCATATAGAAGTACGGTATAACGTATAACGTCACATAGTAAAACGTCATAACGTATAACGTCATACAGAATTACGGTTTAACGTCTAACGTCATACAGTAATGCGTCATAACGTATAACATCATATCGAATTCCGGTTTAACGTATAACGCCATATAGCAATGCGTCATAACGTATAAAGTCATATAGAATTACGGTTTGACGTATAACGTCATATAGTAATGCGTCATAACGTATAACGCCATATAGTATTGCGTCATAACGTATAACATCATATAGTATGGCGTCATGACGCACAACGTCATATAATAAAGCGACATGACGTATAACGTCATATAGAATTACGTCATAACTTATAACGTCATATAGAATTCCGGATTAACGTATAACGCCATATAGCAATGCGTCTTAACGTATAACAACATATAGTATTGCGTCATGACGTATAACGTCATATAGTAATGCGTCATAACGTATATCGACATATAGTATTGCGTCATGACGAATAATGTCATATAATTAGGCGACATGACGTATAACGTCATATAGTAATGCGTCATAACGTATAACGTCATATAGTAATGCGTCATAACGTATAACGCCATATAGTAATGCGTCATAACGTATAACGTCATATACTATTGCGTCATGACGTATAACGTCATATAGATTTACCTCATAACGTAGAACATCACATAGTAATACGTCATAACGTATAACGTCATATAGAATTACGTCATAACTTATGACGTCACATAGTAATACGGCATAACGTATAACGTCATATAGTATTACGTCATGACGTATAACGTCATATAGAATTCCGGTTTAACGGATAACGTCATATAGTAATGCGTCATAACGTATAACGTCATACAGTAATTCGTCATACCGTATAACGTCGTATAGCATTACGTCATAACGCATAACGTCTCATAGTAATTCGTCATATCGTATAACGCCATATAGCAATGCGTCATAACGTATAACGTTATACAGAATTACGGTTTAACGTATAAAGTCATATAGTAATGCGTCATAACGTATAACGCCATATAGCAATGCGTCATAACGTATAACGTTATACAGAATTACGGTTTAACGTATAAAGTCATATAGTAATGCGTCATAACGTATAACGCCATATAGTAATGCGTCATAACGTATAACGTCATATACTATTGCGTCATGACGTATAACGTCATATAGATTTACCTCATAACGTAGAACATCACATAGTAATACGTCATAACGTATAACGTCATATAGAATTACGTCATAACTTATGACGTCACATAGTAATACGGCATAACGTATAACGTCATATAGAATTACGTCATAACTTATAACGTCATGTAGAATTCCGGTTTAACGTATAACGCCATATAGCAATGCGTCTTAACGTATAACAACATATAGTATTGCGTCATGACGTATAACGTCATATAGTAATGCGTCATAACGTATAACGTCGTATAGCATTACGTCATAACGAATAACGGCTCATAGTAATACGTCATATCGTACAACGCCATATAGTAATGCGCCATAACGTATAACGTCATGTAGTATTGGGTCATGACGTATAATGTCATGTAGTATTGGGTCATGACGTATAATGTCATATAATAAGGCGACATGACGTATAACGTCACATAGTAATACGTCTTAAAGTATAAAGTCATATAGAATTCCGGAATAACGTATAACGTCATATAGTAATACGTCATATCGTATAACGTCATATAGTATTGCGTCATGACGAATAATGTCATATAATAAGGCGACATGACGTCTAACGCCATATAGTAATCCGTCATAACGTATAACGTCATATAGTAATGCGTCATAACGTATAACGCCATATAGCAATGCGTCATAACGTATAAAGTCATATAAAATTACGGCATAACGTATAACGTCATATAGTAATATGTCATAACGTATAACGCCATATAGTAATGCGTCATAACGTATAACGTCATACAGAATTACGGTTTAACGTCTAACGTCATACAGTAATGCGTCATAACGTATAACGTCATATAGAATTCCGGTTTAACGTATATCGCCATATAGCAATGCGTCATAACGTATAAAGTCATATAGAATTACGGTTTGACGTATAACGTCATATAGTAATGCGTCATAACGTATAACGCCATATAGTAATGCGTCATAACGTATAACGTCATATACTATTGCGTCATGACGAATAATGTCATATAATAAGGCGACATGACGTATAACGTCACATAGTAATACGTCTTAACGTATAAAGTCATATAGAATTCCGGAATAACGTATAACGTCATATAGTAATACGTCATAACGTATAACGTCATATAGTATTGCGTCATGACGAATAATGTCATATAATAAGGCGACATGACGAATAACGTCATATAGTAATGCGTCATAACGTATAACGTCATATAGTAATGCGTCATAACGTATAACGCCATATAGTAATGCGTCATAACGTATAACGCCATATAGCAATGCGTTATAACGAATAACGTCATATAGTAATCGCGTCATAACGTATAACGCCATATAGTAATGCGTCATAACGTATAACGTCATGTAGTATTGCGTCATGACGTATAACGTCATACAGAATTACGGTTTAACGTCTAACGTCATACAGTAATGCGTCATAACGTATAACATCATATAGAATTCCGGATTAACGTATAACGCCATATAGCAATGCGTCATAACGTATAAAGTCATATAAAATTACGGCATAACGTATAACGTCATATAGTAATATGTCATAACATATAACGTCATATAGTAAAACGTCATAACGTATAACGTCATACAGAATTACGGTTTAACGTCTAACGTCATACAGTAATGCGTCATAACGTATAACGTCATATAGAATTCCGGTTTAACGTATAACGCCATATAGCAATGCGTCATAACGTATAAAGCCATATAGAATTACGGTTTGACGTATAACGTCATATAGTAATGCGTCATAACGTATAACGCCATATAGTAATGCGTCATAACGTATAACGTCATATACTATTGCGTCATGACGTATAACGTCATATAGATATACCTCATAACGTAGAACATCACATAGTAATACGTCATAACGTATAACGTCATATAGAATTACGTCATAACTTATGACGTCACATAGTAATACGGCATAACGTATAACGTCATATAGTATTACGTCATGACGTATAACGTCATATAGAATTCCGGTTTAACGGATAACGTCATATAGTAATGCGTCATAACGTATAACGTCATACAGTAATTCGTCATACCGTATAACGTCGTATAGCATTACGTCATAACGAATAACGTCTCATAGTAATACGTCATATCGTATAACGCCATATAGCAATGCGTCATAACGTATAACGTTATACAGAATTACGGTTTAACGTATAAAGTCATATAGTAATGCGTCATAACGTATAACGCCATATAGTATTGCGTCATAACGTATAACATCATATAGTATTGCGTCATGACGTATAACGTCATATAATAAAGCGACATGACGTATAACGTCATATAGAATTACGTCATAACTTATAACGTCATATAGAATTCCGGTTTAACGTATAACGCCATATAGCAATGCGTCATAACGTATAACAACATATAGTATTGCGTCACGACGTATAACGTCATATAGTAATGCGTCATAACGTATATCGTCATATAGTATTGCGTCATGACGAATAATGTCATATAATAAGGCGACATGACGTATAACGTCATATAGTAATGCGTCATAACGTATAACGTCATATCGTAATGCGTCATAACGTATAACGCCATATAGTAATGCGTCATAACGTATAACGTCATATAGTACTGCGTCATAGCGTCTAACGCCATATAGTAATCCGTCATAACGTATAACGTCATATAGTAATGCGTCATAACGTATAACGCCATATAGCAATGGGTCATAACGTATAACGCCACATAGCAATGCGTTATAACGAATAACGTCATATAGTAATGCGTCATAACGTATAACGCCATATAGTAATGCGTCATAACGTATAACGTCATGTAGTAACCGTCATGACGTATAATGTCATATAATAAGGCGACATGACGTATAACGTCATATAGAAGTACGGTATAACGTATAACGTCACATAGTAAAACGTCATAACGTATAACGTCATACAGAATTACGGTTTAACGTCTAACGTCATACAGTAATGCTTCATAACGTATAACATCATATCGAATTCCGGTTTAACGTAAAGCGCCATATAGCAATGCGTCATAACGTATAAAGTCATATAGAATTACGGTTTGACGTATAACGTCATATAGTAATGCGTCATAACGTATAACGTCATACAGTAATGCGTCATAACGTATAACATCATATAGTATTGCGTCATGACGTATAACGTCATATAATAAGGCGACATGACGTATAACGTCACATAGTAATACGTCTTAACGTATAAAGTCATATAGAATTCCGGAATAACGTATAACGTCATATAGTAATACGTCATAACGTATAACGTCATATAGTATTGCGTCATGACGAATAATGTCATATAATAAGGCGACATGACGTATAACGTCATATAGTAATGCGTCATAACGTATAACGTCATATAGTAATGCGTCATAACGTATTACGCCATATAGTAATGCGTCATAACGTATAACGTCATATAGTATTGCGTCATAACGTCTAACGCCATATAGTAATCCGTCATAACGTATAACGTCATATAGCAATGCGTTATAACGAATAACGTCATATAGTAATGCGTCATAACGTATAACGTCATATAGTATTGCGTCATAACGTCTAACGCCATATAGTAATCCGTCATAACGTATAACGTCATATAGCAATGCGTTATAACGAATAACGTCATATAGTAATGCGTCATAACGTATAACGCCATATAGTAATGCGTCATAACGTATAACGTCATATAGTAATGCGTCATAACGTATAACGCCATATAGTAATGCGTCATAACGTCTAACGTCATATAGTATTACGTCATGACGTATAACGTCATATAGAATTCCGGTTTAACGGATAACGTCATATAGTAATGCGTCATAACGTATAACGTCATACAGTAATTCGTCATACCGTATAACGTCGTATAGCATTACGTCATGACGAATAACGTCTCATAGTAATGCGTCATGACGAATAATGTCATATAATAAGGCGACATGACGTATAACGTCATATAGTAATGCGTCATAACGTATAACGTCATATAGTAATGCGTCATAACGTATAACGCCATATAGTAATGCGTCATAACGTATAACGTCATATAGTATTGCGTCATAACGTCTAACGCCATATAGTAATCCGTCATAACGTATAACGTCATATAGCAATGCGTTATAACGAATAACGTCATATAGTAATGCGTCATAACGTATAACGTCATATAGTATTGCGTCATAACGTCTAACGCCATATAGTAATCCGTCATAACGTATAACGTCATATAGCAATGCGTTATAACGAATAACGTCATATAGTAATGCGTCATAACGTATAACGCCATATAGTAATGCGTCATAACGTATAACGTCATATAGTAATGCGTCATAACGTATAACGCCATATAGTAATGCGTCATAACGTCTAACGTCATATAGTATTACGTCATGACGTATAACGTCATATAGAATTCCGGTTTAACGGATAACGTCATATAGTAATGCGTCATAACGTATAACGTCATACAGTAATTCGTCATACCGTATAACGTCGTATAGCATTACGTCATGACGAATAACGTCTCATAGTAATGCGTCATATAGTATAACGCCATATAACAATGCGTCATAACGTATAACGTTATACAGAATTACGGTTTAACGTATAAAGTCATATAGTAATGCGTCATAACGTATAACGCCATATAGTAATGCGTCATAACGTATAACATCATATAGTATTGCGTCATGACGTATAACGTCATATAATAAAGCGACATGACGTATAACGTCATACAGAATTACGTCATAACTTATAACGACATATAGAATTCCGGTTTAACGTATAACGCCATATAGCAATGCGTCATAACGTATAACATCATATAGTATTGCGTCATGACGTATAACGTCATGTAGTAATGCGTCATAACGTATATCGTAATATAGAAATGCGTCATAACGTATAACGTCATATAGTATTGCGTCATGACGAATAATGTCATATAATAAGGCGACATGACGTACAACGTCACATAGTAATACGTCTTAACGTATAAAGTCATATAGAATTCCGGAATAACGTATAACGTCATATAGTAATACGTCATAACGTATAACGTCATATAGTATTGCGTCATGACGAATAATGTCATATAATAAGGCGACATGACGTATAACGTCATATAGTAATGCGTCATAACGTATAACGTCATATAGTAATGCGACATAACGTATAAAGTCATATAAAATTACGGCATAACGTATAACGTCATATAGTAATACGTCATAACGTATAACGTCATATAGTAAAACGTCATAACGTATAACGTCATACAGAATTACGGTTTAACGTCTAACGTCATACAGTAATGCGTCATAACGTATAACGTCATATAGAATTCCGGTTTAACGTATAACGCCATATAGCAATGCGTCATAACGTATAACGCCATATAGTAATGCGTCATAACGTATAACGTCATATACTATTGCGTCATGACGTATAACGTCATATAGATATACCTCATAACGTAGAACATCACATAGTAATACGTCATAACGTATAACGTCATATAGAATTACGTCATAACTTATGACGTCACATAGTAATACGGCATAACGTATAACGTCATATAGTATTACGTCATGACGTATAACGTCATATAGAATTCCGGTTTAACGGATAACGTCATATAGTAATGCGTCATAACGTATAACGTCATACAGTAATTCGTCATACCGTATAACGTCGTATAGCATTACGTCATAACGAATAACGTCACATAGTAATACGTCATATCGTATAACGCCATATAGCAATGCGTCATAACGTATAACGTTATACAGAATTACGGTTTAACGTATAAAGTCATATAGTAATGCGTCATAACGTATAACGCCATATAGTATTGCGTCATAACGTATAACATCATATAGTATTGCGTCATGACGTATAACGTCATATAATAAAGCGACATGACGTATAACGTCATATAGAATTACGTCATAACTTATAACGTCATATAGAATTCCGGTTTAACGTATAACGCCATATAGCAATGCGTCATAACGTATAACAACATATAGTATTGCGTCATGACGTATAACGTCATATAGTAATGCGTCATAACGTATATCGTCATATAGTATTGCGTCATGACGAATAATGTCATATAATAAGGCGACATGACGTATAACGTCACATAGTAATACGTCTTAACGTATAAATTCATATAGAATTCCGGAATAACGTATAACGTCATATAGTAATACGTCATAACGTATAACGTCATATAGTATTGCGTCATGACGCATAATGTCATATAATAAGGCGACATGACGTATAACGTCATATAGTAATGCGTCATAACGTATAACGTCATACCGTAATGCGTCATAACGTATAACGCCATATAGTAATGCGTCATAACGTATAACGTCATATAGTACTGCGTCATAGCGTCTAACGCCATATAGTAATCCGTCATAACGTATAACGTCATATAATAATGCGTCATAACGTATAACGCCATATAGCAATGGGTCATAACGTATAACGCCACATAGCAATGCGTTATAACGAATAACGTCATATAGTAATGCGTCATAACGTATAACGCCATATAGTAATGCGTCATAACGTATAACGTCATGTAGTAACCGTCATGACGTACAATGTCATATAATAAGGCGACATGACGTATAACGTCATATAGAAGTACGGTATAACGTATAACGTCACATAGTAAAACGTCATAACGTATAACGTCATACAGAATTACGGTTTAACGTCTAACGTCATACAGTAATGCTTCATAACGTATAACATCATATCGAATTCCGGTTTAACGTAAAGCGCCATATAGCAATGCGTCATAACGTATAAAGTCATATAGAATTACGGTTTGACGTATAACGTCATATAGTAATGCGTCATAACGTATAACGTCATATAGAATTCCGGTTTAACGTATAACGCCATATAGCAATGCGTCATAACGTATAACAACATATAGTATTGCGTCATGACGTATAACGTCATATAGTAATGCGTCATAACGTATATCGTCATATAGTATTGCGTCATGACGAATAATGTCATATAATAAGGCGACATGACGTATAACGTCACATAGTAATACGTCTTAACGTATAAATTCATATAGAATTCCGGAATAACGTATAACGTCATATAGTAATACGTCATAACGTATAACGTCATATAGTATTGCGTCATGACGAATAATGTCATATAATAAGGCGACATGACGTATAACGTCATATAGTAATGCGTCATAACGTATAACGTCATATCGTAATGCGTCATAACGTATAACGCCATATAGTAATGCGTCATAACGTATAACGTCATATAGTACTGCGTCATAGCGTCTAACGCCATATAGTAATCCGTCATAACGTATAACGTCATATAGTAATGCGTCATAACGTATAACGTCATATAGCAATGGGTCATAACGTATAACGCCACATAGCAATGCGTTATAACGAATAACGTCATATAGTAATGCGTCATAACGTATAACGCCATATAGTAATGCGTCATAACGTATAACGTCATGTAGTAACCGTCATGACGTATAATGTCATATAATAAGGCGACATGACGTATAACGTCATATAGAAGTACGGTATAACGTATAACGTCACATAGTAAAACGTCATAACGTATAACGTCATACAGAATTACGGTTTAACGTCTAACGTCATACAGTAATGCGTCATAACGTATAACGTCATATAGAATTACGTCATAACTTATAACGTCATATAGAATTCCGGTTTAACGTATAACGCCATATAGCAATGCGTCATAACGTATAACATCATATAGTATTGCGTCATAACGTATAACGCCATATAGTAATGCGTCATAACGTATAACGTAATATAGCAATGCGTTATAACGTATAACGCCATATAGTAATGCGTCATAACGTATAACGTCATATAGTATTGCGTCATAACGTCTAACGCCATATAGTAATCCGTCATAACGTATAACGTCATATAGCAATGCGTTATGACGAATAACGTCATATAGTAATGCGTCATAACGTATAACGTCATATAGTACTGCGTCATAACGTCTAACGCCATATAGTAATCCGTCATAACGTATAACGTCATATAGCAATGCGTTATAACGAATAACGTCATATAGTAATGCGTCATAACGTATAACGTCATATAGTATTGCGTCATAACGTCTAACGCCATATAGTAATCCGTCATAACGAATAACGTCATATAGCAATGCGTTATAACGAATAACGTCATATAGTAATGCGTCATAACGTATAACGCCATATAGTAATGCGTCATAACGTATAACGTCATATAGAATTCCGGTTTAACGTATAACGCCATATAGCAATGCGTCATAACGTATAAAGTCATATAGAATTACGGTTTGACGTATAACGTCATATAGTAATGCGTCATAACGTATAACGCCATATAGTAATGCGTCATAACGTATAACGTCATATAGTATTGCGTCATGACGTATAACGTCATATAGATTTACCTCATAACGTAGAACATCACATAGTAATACGTCATAACGTATAACGTCATATAGAATTACGTCATAACTTATAACGTCACATAGTAATACGTCATAACGTATAACGTCATATAGTATTACGTCATGACGTATAACGTCATATAGAATTCCGGTTTAACGGATAACGTCATATAGTAATGCGTCATAACGTATAACGTCATACAGTAATTCGTCATACCGTATAACGTCGTATAGCATTACGTCATAACGAATAACGTCTCATAGTAATGCGTCATATCGTATAACGCCATATAACAATGCGTCATAACGTATAACGTTATACAGAATTACGGTTTAACGTATAAAGTCATATAGTAATGCGTCATAACGTATAACGCCATATAGTAATGCGTCATAACGTATAACATCATATAGTATTGCGTCATGACGTATAACGTCATATAATAAAGCGACATGACGTATAACGTCATACAGAATTACGTCATAACTTATAACGTCATATAGAATTCCGGTTTAACGTATAACGCCATATAGCAATGCGTCATAACGTATAACGTCATATAGTATTGCGTCATGACGTATAACGTCATATAGTAATGCGTTATAACGTATATCGTAATATAGTAATGCGTCATAACGTATAACGTCATATAGTATTGCGTCATGACGAATAATGTCATATAATAAGGCGACATGACGTATAACGTCATATAGTAATGCGTCATAACGTATAACGTCATATAGTAATGCGTCATAACGTATAACATCATATAGTAATGCGTCATAACGTATAACGTCATATAGTAATGCGTCATAACGTATAACGCCATATAGTAATGCGTCATAACGTATAACGTCATATAGTATTGCGTCGTGACGTATAACGTCATATGATAAGGCGACATGACGTATAACGTCATATAGAATTACTTCATAACGTATAACGTCATATAAAATTACGGTTTAACGTATAACGTCAAAAGAGTAATGCGTCATATCCTATAACGCCATATAGTAATTGCGTCATAACGTATAACGTCATATAGAATTCCGGCATAACGTATATCGTCATATAGTAATACGTCATAACTTACAAGGTCATATAGTAATGCGTCATAACGTATAACGTCATATAGTATTGCGACATGACGTATAACGTCATATAATAAGGTGACATGACGTATAACGTCATATAGAATTACGGCATAACGTATAACGTCACACAGTAAAACGTCATAACGTATAACGTCATACAGAATTACGGTTTAACGTCTAATGTCATACAGTAATGCGTCATAACGTATAACATCATATAGAATTCCGGTTTAACGTATAACGCGATATAGCAATGCGTCATAACGTATAACGTCATACAGTAATTCGTCATACCGTATAACGTCATATAGAATTACGGCATAACGTATCACGTCACATAGTAAAACGTCATAACGTATAACGTTATGCAGAATTACGGTTTAACGTATAAAGTCATATAGTAATGCGTCATAACGTATAACATCATATAGAATTCCGGTTTAACGTATAACGTCAAAAGAGTAATGCGTCATATCCTATAACGCCATATAGTAATTGTGTCATAACGTATAACGTCATGTAGAATTCCGGCATAACGTATATCGTCATATAGTAATACGTCATAACTTACAAGGTCATATAGTAATGCGTCATAACGTATAACGTCATATAGTATTGCGACATGACGTATAACGTCATATAATAAGGTGACATGACGTATAACGTCATATAGAATTACGGCATAACGTATAACGTCACACAGTAAAACGTCATAACGTATAACGTCATACAGAATTACGGTTTAACGTCTAATGTCATACAGTAATGCGTCATAACGTATAACATCATATAGAATTCCGGTTTAACGTATAACGCCATATAGCAATGCGTCATAACGTATAACGTCATACAGTAATTCGTAATACCGTATAACGTCATATAGAATTACGGCATAACGTATAACGTCACATAGTAAAACGTCATAACGTATAACGTCATACAGAATTACGGTTTAACCTCTAACGTCATACAGTAATGCGTCATAACGTATAACATCATATAGAATTCCGGTTTAACGTATAACGCCATATAGTAATGCGTCATAACGTATAATATCATATAGTATTGCGTCATGACGTATAACGTCATATAGTAATGCGTCATAACGTATAACGCCATATAGTATTGCGTCTTAACGTATAACATCATATAGTATTGCGTCATGACGTATAACGTCATATAATAAAGCGACATGACGTATAACGTCATATAGAATTACGTCATGACGAATAATGTCATATAATAAGGCGACATGACGTATGACGTCAAATAGTAATACGTCTTAACGTATAAAGTCATATAGAATTCCGGAATAACGTATAACGTCATATAGTAATACGTCATAACGTATAACGTCATATAGTATTGCGTCATGACGAATAATGACATATAATAAGGCGACATGACGTATAACGTCATATAGTAATGCGTCATAACGTATAACGTCTTATAGTAATGAGTCATAACGTATAACGCCATATAGTAATGCGTCATAACGTATAACGTCATATAGTATTGCGTCATAACGTATAACGTCATATAGTAATACGTCATAACGTATAACGTCATATAGTAATGCGTCCTAACGTATAACGTCATATAGTATTGCGTCATGACGTATAATGTCATATAATAAGGCGACATGACGCATAACGTCATATAGTAATGCGCCATAACGTATAACGTCATATAGTAATGCGTCATAACGTATAACGCCATATAGTAATGCGTCATAACGTATAACGTCATATAGTATTGCGTCATAACGTATAACGTCATATAGTAATACGTCATAACGTATAACGTCATATAGTAATGCGTCCTAACGTATAACGTCATATAGTATTGCGTCATGACGTATAATGTCATATAATAAGGCGACATGACGCATAACGTCATATAGTAATGCGCCATAACGTATAACGTCATATAGTAATACGTCATAACGTATAACGTCATATAGTATTGCGTCATGACGAATAATGACATATAATAAGGCGACATGACGTATAACGTCATATAGTAATGCGTCATAACGTATAACGTCTTATAGCAATGCGTCATAACGTATAACGCCATATAGCAATGCGTTATAACGAATAACGTCATATAGTAATGCGTCATAACGTATAACGCCATATAGTAATGCGTCATAACGTATAACGTCATGTAGTATTGCGTCATGACGTATAATGTCATATAATAAGGCGACATGACGTATAACGTCATATAGAAGTACGGTATAACGTATAACGTCACATAGTAAAACGTCATAACGTATAACGTCTTATAGAATTACGGTTTAACGTCTAACGTCATACAGTAATGCGTCATAACGTATAACATCATATAGAATTCCGGTTTAACGTATAACGCCATATAGCAATGCGTCATAACGTATAAAGTCATATAGAATTACGGTTTGACGTATAACGTCATATAGTAATGCGTCATAACGTATAACATCATATAGAATTCCGGTTTAACGTATAACGCGATATAGCAATGCGTCATAACGTATAACGTCATACAGTAATTCGTCATACCGTATAACGTCATATAGAATTACGGCATAACGTATAACGTCACATAGTAAAACGTCATAACGTATAACATCATACAGAATTCCGGTTTAACGTATAACGCCATATAGCAATGCGTCATAACGTATAACATCATATAGAATTCCGGTTTAACGTATAATGCGATATAGCAATGCGTCATACCGTACAACTTCATATAGAATTACGGCATAACGTATAACGTCACATAGTAAAACGTCATAACGTATAACGTCATGCAGAATTACGGTTTAACGTCTAACGTCATACAGTAATGCGTCATAACGTATAACATCCTACAGAATTCCGGTTTAACGTATAACGCCATATAGCAATGCGTCATAACGTATAACATCATATAGTATTGCGTCATGACGTATAACGTCATATAGTAATGCGTCATAACGTATATCGTCATATAGTATTGCGTCATGACGAATAATGTCATATAATAAGGCGACATGACGTATAACGTCACATAGTAATACGTCTTAACGTATAAAGTCATATAGAATTCCGGAATAACGTATAACGTCATATAGTAATACGTCATAACGTATAACGTCATATAGTATTGCGTCATGACGAATAATGTCATATAATAAGGCGACATGACGTATAACGTCATATAGTAATGCGTCATAACGTATAACGTCTTATAGTAATGCGTCATAACGTATAACGCCATATAGTAATGCGTCATAACGTATAACGTCATATAGTATTGCGTCATAACGTCTAACGCCATATAGTAATCCGTCATAACGTATAACGTCATATAGGAATGCGTCATAACGTATAACGCCATATAGCAATGCGTCATAACGTATAACGCCATATAGCAATGCGTTATAACGAATAACGTCATATAGTAATGCGTCATAACGTATAACGCCATATAGTAATGCGTCATAACGTATAACGTCATGTAGTATTGCGTCATGACGTGTAATGTCATATAATAAGGCGACATGACGTATAACGTCATATAGAAGTACGGTATAACGTATAACGTCACATAGTAAAACGTCATAACGTATAACGTCATACAGAATTACGGTTTAACGTCTAACGTCATACAGTAATGCGTCATAACGTATAACGTCATATAGAATTCCGGTTTAACGTATAACGCCATATAGCAATGCGTCATAACGTATAAAGTCATATAGAATTACGGTTTGACGTATAACGTCATATAGTAATGCGTCATAACGTATAACGCCATATAGTAATGCGTCATAACGTATAACGTCATATAGTATTGCGTCATGACGTATAACGTCATATAGATTTACCTCATAACGTAGAACATCACATAGTAATACGTCATAACGTATAACGTCATATAGAATTCCGGTTTAACGGATAACGTCATATAGTAATGCGTCATAACGTATAACGTTATACAGAATTACGGTTTAACGTATAAAGTCATATAGTAATGCGTCATAACGTATAACGCCATATAGTATTGCGTCATAACGTATAACATCATATAGTATTGCGTCATGACGTATAACGTCATATAATAAAGCGACATGACGTATAACGTCATATAGAATTACGTCATGACGAATAATGTCATATAATAAGGCGACATGACGTATGACGTCACATAGTAATACGTCTTAACGTATAAAGTCATATAGAATTCCGGAATAACGTATAACGTCATATAGTAATACGTCATAACGTATAACGTCATATATTATTGCGTCATGACGAATAATGACATATAATAAGGCGACATGACGTATAACGTCATATAGTAATGCGTCATAACGTATAACGTCATATAGTAATGCGCCATAACGTATAACGCCATATAGTAATGCGTCATAACGTATAACGTCATATAGTATTGCGCCATAACGTCTAACGCCATATAGTAATCCGTCATAACGTATAACGTCATATAGTATTGCGTCATAACGTATAACGTCATATAGTAATACGTCATAACGTATAACGTCATATAGTAATGCGGCATAACGTATAACGTCATATAGTATTGCGTCATGACGTATAATGTCATATAATAAGGCGACATGACGCATAACGTCATATAGTAATGCGTCATAACGTATAACGTCATATAGTAATGCGTCATAACGTATAATGCCATATAGTAATGCGTCATAACGTATAACGTCATATAGTATTGCGCCATAACGTCTAACGCCATATAGTAATCCGTCGTAACGTATAACGTCATATAGTAATGCGTCATAACGTATAACGCCATATAGTAATGCGTCATAACGTATAACGTCATGTAGTATTGCGTCATGACGTATAATGTCATATAATAAGGCGACATGACGTATAACGTCATATAGAGGTACGGTATAACGTATAACGTCACATAGTAAAACGTCATAACGTATAACGTCATACAGAATTACGGTTTAACGTCTAACGTCATACAGTAATGCGTCATAACGTATAACATCATATAGAATTCCGGTTTAACGTATAACGCCATATAGCAATGCGTCATAACGTATAAAGTCATATAGAATTACGGTTTGACGTATAACGTCATATAGTAATGCGTCATAACGTATAACATCATATAGAATTCCGGTTTAACGTATAACGCGATATAGCAATGCGTCATAACGTACAACGTCATACAGTAATTCGTCATACCGTATAACGTCATATAGAATTACGGCATAACGTATAACGTCACATAGTAAAACGTCATAACGTATAACGTCATGCAGAATTACGGTTTAACGTCTAACGTCATGCAGTAATGCGTCATAACGTATAACATCATACAGAATTCCGGTTTAACGTATAACGCCATATAGCAATGCGTCATAACGTATAACATCATATAGTATTGCGTCATGACGTATAACGTCATATAGTAATGCGTCATAACGTATATCGTCATATAGTATTGCGTCATGACGAATAATGTCATATAATAAGGCGACATGACGTATAACGTCACATAGTAATGCGTCATAACGTATAACGTCTTATAGTAATGCGTCATAACGTATAACGCCATATAGTAATGCTTCATAACGTATAACGTCATATAGTATTGCGTCATAACGTCTAACGCCATATAGTAATCCGTCATAACGTATAACGTCATATAGTAATGCGTCATAACGTATAACGCCATATAGCAATGCGTCATAACGTATAACGCCATATAGCAATGCGTTATAACGAATAACGTCATATAGTAATGCGTCATAACGTATAACGCCATATAGTAATGCGTCATAACGTATAACGTCATGTAGTATTGCGTCATGACGTATAATGTCATATAATAAGGCGACATGACGTATAACGTCATATAGAAGTGCGGTATAACGTATAACGTCACATAGTAAAACGTCATAACGTATAACGTCATACAGAATTACGGTTTAACGTCTAACGTCATACAGTAATACGTCATAACGTATAACATCATATAGAATTCCGGTTTAACGTATAACGCCATATAGCAATGCGTCATAACGTATAAAGTCATATAAAATTACGGCATAACGTATAACGTCATATAGTAATACGTCATAACGTATAACGTCATATAGTAATGCGTCATAACGTATAACGTCATATAGTATTGCGTCATGACGTATAATGTCATATAATAAGGCGACATGACGTATAACGTCATATAGAAGTACGGCATAACGTATAACGTCACATAGTAAAACGTCATAACGTATAACGTCATACAGAATTACGGTTTAACGTCTAACGTCATACAATAATGCGTCATAACGTATAACGTCATATAGAATTCCGGTTTAACGTATAAAGCCATATAGCAATGCGTCATAACGTATAAAGTCATATAGAATTACGGTTTGACGTATAACGTAATATAGTAATGCGTCATAACGTATAACGCCATATAGTAATGCGTCATAACGTATAACGTCATATAGTATTGCGTCATGACGTATAACGTCATATAGATTTACCTCATAACGTAGAACATCACATAGTAATACGTCATAACGTATAACGTCATATAGAATTCCGGTTTAACGGATAACGTCATATAGTAATGCGTCATAACGTATAACGTTATACAGAATTACGGTTTAACGTATAAAGTCATATAGTAATGCGTCATAACGTATAACGCCATATAGTATTGCGTCATAACGTATAACATCATATAGTATTGCGTCATGACGTATAACGTCATATAATAAAGCGACATGACGTATAACGTCATATAGAATTACGTCATAACTTATAACGTCATATAGAATTCCGGCTTAACGTATAACGCCATATAGCAATGCGTCATAACGTATAACAACATATAGTATTGCGTCATGACGTATAACGTCATATAGTAATGCGTCATAACGTATATCGTCATATAGTATTGCGTCATGACGAATAATGTCATATAATAAGGCGACATGACGTATAACGTCACATAGTAATACGTCTTAACGTATAAAGTCATATAGAATTCCGGAATAACGTATAACGTCATATAGTAATACGTCATAACGTATAACGTCATATAGTATTGCGTCATGACGAATAATGTCATATAATAAGGCGACATGACGCATAACGTCATATAGTAATGCGTCATAACATATAACGTCATATAGTAATGCGTCATAACGTATAACGCCATATAGTAATGCGTCATAACGTATAACGTCATATAGTATTGCGTCATAACGTCTAACGCCATATAGTAATCCGTCATAACGTATAACGTCATATAGTAATGCGTCATAACGCTTAACGCCATATAGCAATGCGTCATAACGTATAACGCCATATAGCAATGCGTTATAACGAATAACGTCATATAGTAATGCGCCATAACGTATAACGTCATGTAGTATTGCGTCATGACGTATAATGTCATATAATAAGGCGACATGACGTATAATGTCATATAATAAGGCGACATGACGTATAACGTCATATAGAAGTACGGTATAACGTATAACGTCACATAGTAAAACGTCATAACGTATAACGTCATACAGAATTACGGTTTAACGTCTAACGTCATACAGTAATGCGTCATAACGTATAACATCATATCAAATTCCGGTTTAACGTATAACGCCATATAGCAATGCGTCATAACGTATAAAGTCATATAGAATTACGGTTTGACGTATAACGTCATATAGTAAAGCGTCATAACGTATAACGCCATATAGTAATGCGTCATAACGTATAACGTCATATAGTATTGCGTCATGACGTATAACGTCATATAGATTTACCTCATAACGTAGAACATCACATAGTAATACGTCATAACGTATAACGTCATATAGAATTACGTCATAACTTATAACGTCACATAGTAAAACGTCATAACGTATAGCGTCATATAGTATTACGTCATGACGTATAACGTCATATAGAATTCCGGTTTAACGTATAACGCCATATAGCAATGCGTCATAACGTATAAAGTCATATAGAATTACGGTTTGACGTATAACGTCATATAGTAATGCGTCATAACGTATAACGCCATATAGTAATGCGTCATAACGTATAACGTCATATAGTATTGCGTCATGACGTATAACGTCATATAGATTTACCTCATAACGTAGAACATCACATAGTAATACGTCATAACGTATAACGTCATATAGTATTACGTCATAACTTATAACGTCACATAGTAATACGTCATAACGTTTAACGTCATATAGTATTACGTCATGACGTATAACGTCATATAGAATTCCGGTTTAACGGATAACGTCATATAGTAATGCGTCATAACGTATAACGTCATACAGTAATTCGTCATACCGTATAACGTCGTATAGCATTACGTCATAACGAATAACGTCTCATAGTAATACGTCATATCGTATAACGCCATATAGAAATGCGTCATAACGTATAACGTTATACACAATTACGGTGTAACGTATAAAGTCATATAGAATTCCGGAATAACGTATAACGTCATATAGTAATACGTCATAACGTATAACAACATATAGTATTGCGTCATGACGTATAATGTCATATAATAAGGCGACATGACGTATAACGTCACATAGTAATACGTCTTAACGTATAAAGTCATATAGAATTCCGGAATAACGTATAACGTCATATAGTAATACGTCATAACGTATAACAACATATAGTATTGCGTCATGACGTATAATGTCATATAATAAGGCGACATGACGTATAACGTCATATAGAAGTACGGTATAACGTATAACGTCACATAGTAAAACGTCATAACGTATAACGTCATACAGAATTACGGTTTAACGTCTAACGTCATACAGTAATGCGTCATAACGTATAACATCATATAGAATTCCGGTTTAACGTATAACGCCATATAGCAATGCGTCATAACGTATAAAGTCATATAAAATTACGGCATAACGTATGACGTCATATAGTAATACGTCATAACGTATAACGTCATATAGTAATGCGTCATAACGTATAACGTCATATAGAGTTGCGTCATGACGTATAATGTCATATAGAATTCCGGTTTAACGTATAACGCCATATAGCAATGCGTCATAACGTATAACAACATATAGTATTGCGTCATGAGGTATAACGTCATATAGTAATGCGTCATAACGTATATCGCCATATAGTATTGCGTCATGACGAATAATATCATATAATAAGGCGACATGACGCATAACGTCATATAGTAATGCGTCATAACATATAACGTCATATAGTAATGCGTCATAACGTATAACGCCATATAGTAATGCGTCATAACGTATAACGTCATATAGTATTGCGTCATAACGTCTAACGCCATATAGTAATCCGTCATAACGTATAACGTCATATAGTAATGCGTCATAACGCATAACGCCATATAGCAATGCGTCATAACGTATAACGCCATATAGCAATGCGTTATAACGAATAACGTCATATAGTAATGCGCCATAACGTATAACGCCATATAGTAATGCGTCATAACGTATAACGTCATGTAGTATTGCGTCATGACGTATAATGTCATATAATAAGGCGACATGACGTACAACGTCATATAGAAGTACGGTATAACGTATAACGTCACATAGTAAAACGTCATAACGTATAACGTCATACAGAATTACGGTTTAACGTCTAACGTCATACAGTAATGCGTCATAACGTATAACATCATATCGAATTCCGGTTTAACGTATAACGCCATATAGCAATGCGTCATAACGTATAAAGTCATATAGAATTACGGTTTGACGTATAACGTCATATAGTAATGCGTCATAACGTATAACATCATATAGAATTCCGGTTTAACGTATAACGCGATATAGCAATGCGTCATAACGTATAACGTCATACAGTAATTCGTCATACCGTATAACGTCATATAGAATTACGGCATAACGTATAACGTCACATAGTAAAACGTCATAACGTATAACGTTATACAGAATTACGGTTTAACGTATAAAGTCATATAGTAATGCGTCATAACGTATAACATCATATAGAATTCCGGTTTAACGTATAACGCGATATAGCAATGCGTCATACCGTACAACGTCATATAGTATTGCGTCATGACGTATAACGTCATATAGTAATGCGTCATAACGTATATCGTCATATAGTATTGCGTCATGACGAATAATGTCATATAATAAGGCGACATGACGTATAACGTCACATAGTAATACGTCTTAACGTATAAAGTCATATAGTATTGCGTCATGACGAATAATGTCATATAATAAGGCGACATGACGTATAACGTCATATAGTAATGCGTCATAACGTATAACGTCTTATAGTAATGCGTCATAACGTATAACGCCATATAGTAATGCGTCATAAAGTATAACGTCATATAGTATTGCGTCATAACGTCTAACGCCATATAGTAATCCGTCATAACGTATAACGTCATATAGTAATGCGTCATAACGTATAACGCCATATAGCAATGCGTCATAACGTATAACGCCATATAGCAATGCGTTATGACGAATAACGTCATATAGTAATGCGTCATAACGTATAACGCCATATAGTAATGCGTCATAACGTATAACGTCATGTAGTATTGCGTCATGACGTATAATGTCATATAATAAGGCGACATGACGCATAACGTCATATAGAAGTACGGTATAACGTATAACGTCACATAGTAAGACGTCATAACGTATAACGACATACAGAATTACGGTTTAACGTCTAACGTCATACAGTAATGCGTCATAACGTATAACATCATATAGAATTCCGGTTTAACGTATAACGCCATATAGCAATGCGTCATAACGTATAAAGTCATATAAAATTACGGCATAACGTATAACGTCATATAGTAATACGACATAACGTATAACGTCATATAGTAATGCGTCATAACGTATAACGTCATATAGTATTGCGTCATGACGTATAATGTCATATAGAATTACGGTTTGACATATAACGTCATATAGTAAAGCGTAATAACGTATAACGCCATATAGTAATGCGTCATAACGTATAACGTCATATAGTATTGCGTCATGACGTATAACGTCATACAGATTTACCTCATAACGTAGAACATCACATAGTAATACGTCATAACGTATAACGTCATATAGAATTCCGGTTTAACGGATAACGTCATATAGTAATACGACATAACGTATAACGTCATATAGTAATGCGTCATAACGTATAACGTCATATAGCAATGCGTCATAACGTATAAAGTCATATAGAATTACGGTTTGACATATAACGTCATATAGTAAAGCGTAATAACGTATAACGCCATATAGTAATGCGTCATAACGTATAACGTCATATAGTATTGCGTCATGATGTATAACGTCATACAGATTTACCTCATAACGTAGAACATCACATAGTAATACGTCATAACGTATAACGTCATATAGAATTCCGGTTTAACGGATAACGTCATATAGTAATGCGTCATAACGTATAACGTCATATAGAATTCCGGCTTAACGTATAACGCCATATAGCAATGCGTCATAACGTATAACAACATATAGTATTGCGTCATGACGAATAATGTCATATAATAAGGCGACATGACGTATAACGTCACATAGTAATACGTCTTAACGTATAAAGTCATATAGAATTCCGGAATAACGTATAACGTCATATAGTAATACGTCATAACGTATAACGTCATATAGTATTGCGTCATGACGAATAATGTCATATAATAAGGCGACATGACGCATAACGTCATATAGTAATGCGTCATAACGTATAACGTCATGTAGTATTGCGTCATGACGTATAATGTCATATAATAAGGCGACATGACGTATAATGTCATATAATAAGGCGACATGACGTATAACGTCATATAGAAGTACGGTATAACGTATAACGTCACATAGTAAAACGTCATAACGTATAACGTCATACAGAATTACGGTTTAACGTCTAACGTCATACAGTAATGCGTCATAACGTATAACATCATATCAAATTCCGGTTTAACGTATAACGCCATATAGCAATGCGTCATAACGTATAAAGTCATATAGAATTACGGTTTGACGTATAACGTCATATAGTAAAGCGTCATAACGTATAACGCCATATAGTAATGCGTCATAACGTATAACGTCATATAGTATTGCGTCATGACGTATAACGTCATATAGATTTACCTCATAACGTAGAACATCACATAGTAATACGTCATAACGTATAACGTCATATAGAATTACGTCATAACTTATAACGTCACATAGTAAAACGTCATAACGTATAGCGTCATATAGTATTACGTCATGACGTATAACGTCATATAGAATTCCGGTTTAACGTATAACGCCATATAGCAATGCGTCATAACGTATAAAGTCATATAGAATTACGGTTTGACGTATAACGTCATATAGTAATGCGTCATAACGTATAACGCCATATAGTAATGCGTCATAACGTATAACGTCATATAGTATTGCGTCATGACGTATAACGTCATATAGATTTACCTCATAACGTAGAACATCACATAGTAATACGTCATAACGTATAACGTCATATAGTATTACGTCATAACTTATAACGTCACATAGTAATACGTCATAACGTTTAACGTCATATAGTATTACGTCATGACGTATAACGTCATATAGAATTCCGGTTTAACGGATAACGTCATATAGTAATGCGTCATAACGTATAACGTCATACAGTAATTCGTCATACCGTATAACGTCGTATAGCATTACGTCATAACGAATAACGTCTCATAGTAATACGTCATATCGTATAACGCCATATAGAAATGCGTCATAACGTATAACGTTATACACAATTACGGTGTAACGTATAAAGTCATATAGTAATGCGTCATAACGTATAACGCCATATAGTATTGCGTCATAACGTATAACATCATATAGTATTGCGTCATGACGTATAACGTCATATACTAAAGCGACATGACGTACAACGTCATATAGAATTACGTCATAACTTATAACGTCATATAGAATTCCGGTTTAACGTATAACGCCATATAGCAATGCGTCATAACGTATAACAACATATAGTATTGCGTCATGAGGTATAACGTCATATAGTAATGCGTCATAACGTATATCGCCATATAGTATTGCGTCATGACGAATAATATCATATAATAAGGCGACATGACGTATAACGTCACATAGTAATACGTCTTAACGTATAAAGTCATATAGAATTCCGGAATAACGTATAACGTCATATAGTAATACGTCATAACGTATAACAACATATAGTATTGCGTCATGACGTATAATGTCATATAATAAGGCGACATGACGTATAACGTCATATAGAAGTACGGTATAACGTATAACGTCACATAGTAAAACGTCATAACGTATAACGTCATACAGAATTACGGTTTAACGTCTAACGTCATACAGTAATGCGTCATAACGTATAACATCATATAGAATTCCGGTTTAACGTATAACGCCATATAGCAATGCGTCATAACGTATAAAGTCATATAAAATTACGGCATAACGTATAACGTCATATAGTAATACGTCATAACGTATAACGTCATATAGGAATGCGTCATAACGTATAACGTCATATAGTATTGCGTCATGACGTATAATGTCATATAATAAGGCGACATGACGTATAACGTCATATAGAAGTACGGCATAACGTATAACGTCACATAGTAAAACGTCATAACGTATAACGTCATACAGAATTACGGTTTAACGTCTAACGTCATACAGTAATGCGTCATAACGTATAACGTCATATAGAATTCCGGTTTAACGTATAACGCCATATAGCAATGCGTCATAACGTATAAAGTCATGTAGAATTACGGTTTGACGTATAACGTCATATAGTAATGCGTCATAACGTATAACGCCATATAGTAATGCGTCATAACGTATAACGTCATATAGTATTGCGTCATGACGTATAACGTCATATAGATTTACCTCATAACGTAGAACATCACATAGTAATACGTCATAACGTATAACGTCATATAGAATTCCGGTTTAACGGATAACGTCATATAGTAATGCGTCATAACGTATAACGTTATACAGAATTACGGTTTAACGTATAAAGTCATATAGTAATGCGTCATAACGTATAACGCCATATAGTATTGCGTCATAACGTATAACATCATATAGTATTGCGTCATGACGTATAACGTCATATAATAAAGCGACATGACGTATAACGTCATAGAGAATTACGTCATAACTTATAACGTCATATAGAATTCCGGCTTAACGTATAACGCCATATAGCAATGCGTCATAACGTATAACAACATATAGTATTGCGTCATGACGTATAACGTCATATAGTAATGCGTCATAACGTATATCGTCATATAGTATTGCGTCATGACGAATAATGTCATATAATAAGGCGACATGACGTATAACGTCACATAGTAATACGTCTTAACGTATAAAGTCATATAGAATTCCGGAATAACGTATAACGTCACATAGTAATACGTCATAACGTATAACGTCATATAGTATTACGTCATGACGTATAACGTCATATAGAATTCCGGTTTAACGGATAACGTCATATAGTAATGCGTCATAACGTATAACGTCATACAGTAATTCGTCATACCGTATAACGTCGTATAGCATTACGTCATAACGAATAACGTCTTATAGTAATACGTCATATCGTATAACGCCATATAGCAATGCGTCATAACGTATAACGTTATACAGAATTACGGTTTAACGTATAAAGTCATATAGTAATGCGTCATAACGTATAACGCCATATAGTATTGCGTCATAACGTATAACATCATATAGTATTGCGTCATGACGTATAACGTCATATAATAAAGCGACATGACGTACAACGACATATAGAATTACGTCATAACTTATAACGTCATATAGAATTCCGGTTTAACGTATAACGCCATATAGCAATGCGTCATAACGTATAACAACATATAGTATTGCGTCATGACGTATAACGTCATATAGTAATGCGTCATAACGTATATCGTCATATAGTATTGCGTCATGACGAATAATATCATATAATAAGGCGACATGACGTATAACGTCACATAGTAATACGTCTTAACGTATAAAGTCATATAGAATTCCGGAATAACGTATAACGTCATATAGTAATACGTCATAACGTATAACAACATATAGTATTGCGTCATGACGTATAATGTCATATAATTAGGCGACATGACTTATAACGTCATATAGAAGTACGGTATAACGTATAACGTCACATAGTAAAACGTCATAACGTATAACGTCATACAGAATTACGGTTTAACGTCTAACGTCATACAGTAATGCGTCATAACGTATAACATCATATAGAATTCCGGTTTAACGTATAACGCCATATAGCAATGCGTCATAACGTATAAAGTCATATAAAATTACGGCATAACTTATAACGTCATATAGTAATACGTCATAACGTATAACGTCATATAGAAATGCGTCATAACGTATAACGTCATACAGTATTGCGTCATGACGTATAATGTCATATAATAAGGCGACATGACGTATAACGTCATATAGAAGTACGGCATAACGTATAACGTCACATAGTAAAACGTCATAACGTATAACGTCATACAGAATTACGGTTTAACGTCTAACGTCATACAGTAATGCGCCATAACGTATAACGTCATATAGAATTCCGGTTTAACGTATAACGCCATATAGCAATGCGTCATAACGTATAAAGTCATATAGAATTACGGTTTGACGTATAACGTCATATAGTAATACGTCATAACGTATAACGCCATATAGTAATGCGTCATAACGTATAACGTCATATAGTATTGCGTCATGACGTATAACGTCATATAGATTTACCTCATAACGTAGAACATCACATAGTAATACGTCATAACGTATAACGTCATATAGAATTCCGGTTTAACGGATAACGTCATATAGTAATGCGTCATAACGTATAACGTTATACAGAATTACGGTTTAACGTATAAAGTCATATAGTAATGCGTCATAACGTATAACGCCATATAGTATTGCGTCATAACGTATAACATCATATAGTATTGCGTCATGACGTATAACGTCATATAATAAAGCGACATGACGTATAACGTCATAGAGAATTACGTCATAACTTATAACGTCATATAGAATTCCGGCTTAACGTATAACGCCATATAGCAATGCGTCATAACGTATAACAACATATAGTATTGCGTCATGACGTATAACGTCATATAGTAATGCGTCATAACGTATATCGTCATATAGTATTGCGTCATGACGAATAATGTCATATAATAAGGCGACATGACGTATAACGTCACATAGTAATACGTCTTAACGTATAAAGTCATATAGAATTCCGGAATAACGTATAACGTCACATAGTAATACGTCATAACGTATAACGTCATATAGTATTACGTCATGACGTATAACGTCATATAGAATTCCGGTTTAACGGATAACGTCATATAGTAATGCGTCATAACGTATAACGTCATACAGTAATTCGTCATACCGTATAACGTCGTATAGCATTACGTCATAACGAATAACGTCTTATAGTAATACGTCATATCGTATAACGCCATATAGCAATGCGTCATAACGTATAACGTTATACAGAATTACGGTTTAACGTATAAAGTCATATAGTAATGCGTCATAACGTATAACGCCATATAGTATTGCGTCATAACGTATAACATCATATAGTATTGCGTCATGACGTATAACGTCATATAATAAAGCGACATGACGTACAACGACATATAGAATTACGTCATAACTTATAACGTCATATAGAATTCCGGTTTAACGTATAACGCCATATAGCAATGCGTCATAACGTATAACAACATATAGTATTGCGTCATGACGTATAACGTCATATAGTAATGCGTCATAACGTATATCGTCATATAGTATTGCGTCATGACGAATAATATCATATAATAAGGCGACATGACGTATAACGTCACATAGTAATACGTCTTAACGTATAAAGTCATATAGAATTCCGGAATAACGTATAACGTCATATAGTAATACGTCATAACGTATAACAACATATAGTATTGCGTCATGACGTATAATGTCATATAATTAGGCGACATGACTTATAACGTCATATAGAAGTACGGTATAACGTATAACGTCACATAGTAAAACGTCATAACGTATAACGTCATACAGAATTACGGTTTAACGTCTAACGTCATACAGTAATGCGTCATAACGTATAACATCATATAGAATTCCGGTTTAACGTATAACGCCATATAGCAATGCGTCATAACGTATAAAGTCATATAAAATTACGGCATAACTTATAACGTCATATAGTAATACGTCATAACGTATAACGTCATATAGAAATGCGTCATAACGTATAACGTCATACAGTATTGCGTCATGACGTATAATGTCATATAATAAGGCGACATGACGTATAACGTCATATAGAAGTACGGCATAACGTATAACGTCACATAGTAAAACGTCATAACGTATAACGTCATACAGAATTACGGTTTAACGTCTAACGTCATACAGTAATGCGCCATAACGTATAACGTCATATAGAATTCCGGTTTAACGTATAACGCCATATAGCAATGCGTCATAACGTATAAAGTCATATAGAATTACGGTTTGACGTATAACGTCATATAGTAATACGTCATAACGTATAACGCCATATAGTAATGCGTCATAACGTATATCGTCATATAGTATTGCGTCATGACGAATAATGTCATATAATAAGGCGACATGACGTATAACGTCACATAGTAATACGTCTTAACGTATAAAGTCATATAGAATTCCGGAATAACGTATAACGTCACATAGTAATACGTCATAACGTATAACGTCATATAGTATTACGTCATGACGTATAACGTCATATAGAATTCCGGTTTAACGGATAACGTCATATAGTAATGCGTCATAACGTATAACGTCATACAGTAATTCGTCATACCGTATAACGTCGTATAGCATTACGTCATAACGAATAACGTCTTATAGTAATACGTCATATCGTATAACGCCATATAGCAATGCGTCATAACGTATAACGTTATACAGAATTACGGTTTAACGTATAAAGTCATATAGTAATGCGTCATAACGTATAACGCCATATAGTATTGCGTCATAACGTATAACATCATATAGTATTGCGTCATGACGTATAACGTCATATAATAAAGCGACATGACGTACAACGACATATAGAATTACGTCATAACTTATAACGTCATATAGAATTCCGGTTTAACGTATAACGCCATATAGCAATGCGTCATAACGTATAACAACATATAGTATTGCGTCATGACGTATAACGTCATATAGTAATGCGTCATAACGTATATCGTCATATAGTATTGCGTCATGACGAATAATATCATATAATAAGGCGACATGACGTATAACGTCACATAGTAATACGTCTTAACGTATAAAGTCATATAGAATTCCGGAATAACGTATAACGTCATATAGTAATACGTCATAACGTATAACAACATATAGTATTGCGTCATGACGTATAATGTCATATAATTAGGCGACATGACTTATAACGTCATATAGAAGTACGGTATAACGTATAACGTCACATAGTAAAACGTCATAACGTATAACGTCATACAGAATTACGGTTTAACGTCTAACGTCATACAGTAATGCGTCATAACGTATAACATCATATAGAATTCCGGTTTAACGTATAACGCCATATAGCAATGCGTCATAACGTATAAAGTCATATAAAATTACGGCATAACTTATAACGTCATATAGTAATACGTCATAACGTATAACGTCATATAGAAATGCGTCATAACGTATAACGTCATACAGTATTGCGTCATGACGTATAATGTCATATAATAAGGCGACATGACGTATAACGTCATATAGAAGTACGGCATAACGTATAACGTCACATAGTAAAACGTCATAACGTATAACGTCATACAGAATTACGGTTTAACGTCTAACGTCATACAGTAATGCGCCATAACGTATAACGTCATATAGAATTCCGGTTTAACGTATAACGCCATATAGCAATGCGTCATAACGTATAAAGTCATATAGAATTACGGTTTGACGTATAACGTCATATAGTAATACGTCATAACGTATAACGCCATATAGTAATGCGTCATAACGTATAACGTCATATAGTATTGCGTCATGACGTATAACGTCATATAGATTTACCTCATAACGTAGAACATCACATAGTAATACGTCATAACGTATAACGTCATATAGAATTCCGGTTTAACGGATAACGTCATATAGTAATGCGTCATAACGTATAACGTTATACAGAATTACGGTTTAACGTATAAAGTCATATAGTAATGCGTCATAACGTATAACGCCATATAGTATTGCGTCATAACGTATAACATCATATAGTATTGCGTCATGACGTATAACGTCATATTATAAAGCGACATGACGTATAACGTCATATAGAATTACGTCATAACTTATAACGTCATATAGAATTCCGGCTTAACGTATAACGCCATATAGCAATGCGTCATAACGTATAACATCATATAGTATTGCGTCATGACGTATAACGTCATATAGTAATGCGTCATAACGTATATCGTCATATAGTATTGCGTGATGACGAATAATGTCATATAATAAGGCGACATGACGTATAACGTCACATAGTAATACGTCTTAACGTATAAAGTCATATAGAATTCCGGAATAACGTATAACGTCATATAGTAATACGACATAACGTATAACGTCATATAGTATTGCGTCATGACGAATAATGTCATATAATAAGGCGACATGACGCATAACGTCATATAGTAATGCGTCATAACGTATAACGTCATATAGTAATGCGTCATAACGTATAACGCCATATAGTAATGCGTCATAACGTATAACGTCATATAGTATTGCGTCATAACGTCTAACGCCATATAGTAATCCGTCATAACGTATAACGTCATATAGTAATGCGTCATAACGTATAACGTCGTATAGCATTACGTCATAACGAATAACGTTTCATAGTAATACGTCATATCGTATAACGCCATATAGCAATGCGTCATAACGTATAACGTTATACAGAATTACGGTTTAACGTATAAAGTCATATAGTAATGCGTCATAACGTATAACGCCATATAGTATTGCGTCATAACGTATAACATCATATAGTAATGCGTCATAACGGATATCGTCATATAGTATTGCGTCATGACGAATAATATCATATAATAAGGCGACATGGCGTATAACGTCACATAGTAATACGTCTTAACGTATAAAGTCATATAGAATTCCGGAATAACGTATAACGTCATATAGTAATACGTCATAACGTATAACGTCATATAGTATTGCGTCATGACGTATAACGTCATATAGTAATCCGTCATAACGTATAACGTCATATAGTAATGCGTCATAACGTATAACGCCATATAGCAATGCGTCATAACGTATAACGCCATATAGCAATGCGTTATAACGAATAACGTCATATACTAATGCGTCATAACGTATAACGCCATATAGTAATGCGTCATAACGTATAACGTCATGTAGTATTGCGTCATGACGTATAATGTCATATACTAAGGCGACATGACGTATAACGTCATATAGAAGTACGGTATAACGTATAACGTCACATAGTAAAACGTCATAACGTATAACGTCATACAGAATTACGGTTTAACGTCTAACGTCATACAGTAATGCTTCATAACGTGTAACATCATATCGAATTCCGGTTTAACGTAAAACGCCATATAGCAATGCGTCATAACGTATAAAGTCATATAGAATTACGGTTTGACGTATAACGTCATATAGTAATGCGTCATAACGTATAACGCCATAAAGTAATGCGTCATAACGTATAACGTCATATAGTATTGCGTCATGACGTATAACGTCATATAGATTTACCTCATAACGTAGAACATCACATAGTAATACGTCATAACGTATAACGTCATATAGAATTACGTCATAACTTATAACGTCACATAGTAATACGTCATAACGTATAACGTCATATAGTATTACGTCATGACGTATAACGTCATATAGAATTCCGGTTTAACGGATAACGTCATATAGTAATGCGTCATAACGTATAACGTCATACAGTAATTCGTCATACCGTATAACGTCGTATAGCATTACGTCATAACGAATAACGTCTCATAGTAATACGTCATATCGTATAACGCCATATAGCAATGCGTCATAACGTATAACGTTATACAGAATTACGGTTTAACGTCTAACGTCATACAGTAATGCGTCATAACGTATAACGTCATATAGAATTACGTCATAACTTATAACGTCATATAGAATTCCGGTTTAACATATAACGCCATATAGCAATGCATCATAACGTATAACAACATATAGTATTGCGTCATGACGTATATCGTCATATAGTATTGCGTCATGACGAATAATGTCATATAATAAGGCGACATGACGTATAACGTCACATAGTAATACGTTTTAACGTATAAAGTCATATAGAATTCCGGAATAACGGATAACGTCATATAGTAATGCGTCATAACGTATAACGTCATACAGTAATTCGTCATACCGTATAACGTCGTATAGCATTACGTCATAACGAATAACGTCACATAGTAAAACGTCATAACGTATAACGTCATATAGTATTACGTCATGACGTATAACGTCATATAGAATTCCGGTTTAACGTATAACGCCATATAGCAATGCGTCATAACGTATAAAGACATATAGAATTACGGTTTGACGTATAACGTCATATAGTAATGCGTCATAACGTATAACGCCATATAGTAATGCGTCATAACGTATAACGTCATATAGTATTGCGTCATGACGTATAACGTCATATAGATTTACCTCATAACGTAGAACATCATATAGTAATACGTCATAACGTATAACGTCATATAGAAATACGTCATAACTTATGACGTCACATAGTAATACGTCATAACGTATAACGTCATATAGTATTACGTCATGACGTATATCGTCATATAGAATTCCGGTTTAACGGATAACGTCATATAGTAATGCGTCATATTGTATAACGTCACACAGTAATTCGTCATACCGTATAACGTCGTATAGCATTACGTCATAACGAATAACGTCTCATAGTAATACGTCATATCGTATAACGCCATATAGCAATGCGTCATAACGTATAACGTTATACAGAATTACGGTTTAACGTATAAAGTCATATAGTAACGCGTCATAACGTATAACGCCATATAGTATTGCGTCATAACGTATAACATCATATAGTATTGCGTCATGACGTATAACGTCATATAATAAAGCGACATGACGTACAACGTCATATAGAATTACGTCATAACTTATAACGTCATATAGAATTCCGGTTTAACGTATAACGCCATATAGCAATGCGTCATAACGTATAACAACATATAGTATTGCGTCATGACGTATAACGTCATATAGTAATGCGTCATAACGTATATCGTCATATAGTATTGCGTCATGACGAATAATGTCATATAATAAGGCGACATGACGTATAACGTCACATAGTAATACGTCTTAACGTATAAAGTCATATAGAATTCCGGAATAACGTATAACGTCATATAGTAATACGTCATAACGTATAACGTCATATAGTATTGCGTCATGACGTATAACGTCATATAGTAATCCGTCATAACGTATAACGTCATATAGTAATGCGTCATAACGTATAACGCCATATAGCAATGCGTCATAACGTATAACGCCATATAGCAATGCGTTATAACGAATAACGTCATATAGTAATGCGTCATAACGTATAGCGCCATATAGTAATGCGTCATAACGTATAACGTCATGTAGTATTGCGCCATGACGTATAACGTCATATAATAAGGCGACATGACGTATAACGTCATATAGAAGTACGGTATAACGTATAACGTCACATAGTAAAACGTCATAACGTATAACGTCATTCAGAATTACGGTTTAACGTCTAACGTCATACAGTAATGCTTCATAACGTATAACATCATATCGAATTCCGGTTTAACGTAAAGCGCCATATAGCAATGCGTCATAACGTATAAAGTCATATAGAATTACGGTTTGACGTATAACGTCATATAGTAATGCGTCATAACGTATAACGCCATATAGTAATGCGTCATAACGTATAACGTCATATAGAATTACGTCATAACTTATAACGTCACATAGCAATACGTCATAACGTATAACGTCATATAGTATTACGTCATGACGTATAACGTCATATAGAATTCCGGTTTAACGGATAACGTCATATAGTAATGCGTCATAACGTATAACGTCATATAGTATTGCGTCGTGACGTATAACGTCATATAATAAGGCGACATGGCGTATAACGTCATATAGAATTACTTCATAACGTATAACGTCATATAAAATTACGGTTTAACGTATAACGTCAAAAGAGTAATGCGTCATATCCTATAACGCCATATAGTAATTGCGTCATAACGTATAACGTCATATAGAATTCCGACATAACGTCTAACGCCATATAGTAATCCGTCATAACGTATAACGTCATATAGTAATGTGTCATAACGTATAACGCCATATAGCAATGCGTCATAACGTATAACGCCATATAGCAATGCGTTATAACGAATAACGTCATATAGTAATGCGTCATAACGTATAACGTCATATAATAAGGCGACATGACGTATAACGTCTTATAGATTTACCTCATAACGTAGAACATCACATAGTAATACGTCATAACGTATAACGTCATATAGAATTACCTCATAACTTATAACGTAACATAGTAATACGTCATAACGTATAACGTCATATAGTATTACGTCATGACGTATAACGTCATATAGAATTCCGGTTTAACGGATAACGTCATATAGTAATGCGTCATAACGTATAACGTCATACAGTAATTTGTCATACCGTATAACGTCGTATAGCATTACGTCATAACGAATAACGTCTCATAGTAATGCGCCAGATCGTATAACGCCATATAGCAATGCGTCATAACGTATAACGTTATACAGAATTACGGTTTAACGTATAAAGTCATATAGTAATGCGTCATAACGTATAGCGCCATATAGTAATGCGTCATAACGTATAACATCATATAGTATTGCGTCATGACGTATAACGTCATATAATAAAGCGACATGACGTATAACGCCATATAGAATTACGTCATAACTTATAACGTCATATAGAATTCCGGTTTAACGTATAACGCCATATAGCAATGCGTCATAACGTATAACATCATATATTAATGCGTCATAACGTATAACGTCATATAGTATTGCGTCATGACGAATAATGTCATATAATAATGCGACATGACGTACAACGTCACATAGTAATACGTCTTAACGTATAAAGTCATATAGAATTCCGGAATAACGTATAACGTCATATAGTAATACGTCATACCGTATAACGTCATATAGTATTGCGTCATGACGAATAATGTCATATAATAAGGCGGCATGACGTATAACGTCATATAGTAATGCGTCATAACGTATAACGTCATCTAGTAATGCGTCATGACGAATAATATCATATAATAAGGCGACATGACGTATAACGTCACATAGTAATACGTCTTAACGTATAAAGTCATGTAGAATTCCGGAATAACGTATAACGTCATATAGTAATACGTCATAACGTATAACAACATATAGTATTTCGTCATGACGTATAATGTCATATAATAAGGCGACATGACTTATAACGTCATATAGAAGTACGGTATAACGTATAACGTCACATAGTAAAACGTCATAACGTATAACGTCATAGAGAATTACGGTTTAATGTCTAACGTCATACAGTAATGCGTCATAACGTATAACATCATATAGAATTCCGGTTTAACGTATAACGCCATATAGCAATGCGTCATAACGTATAAAGTCATATAAAATTACGGCATAACTTATAACGTCATATAGTAATACGTCATAACGTATAACGTCATATAGTAATGCGTCATAACGTATAACGTCATATAGTATTGCGTCATGACGTATAATGTCATATAATAAGGCGACATGACGTATAACGTCATATAGAAGTACGGCATAACGTATAACGTCACATAGTAAAACGTCATAACGTATAACGTCATACAGAATTACGGTTTAACGTCTAACGTCATACAGTAATGCGCCATAACGTATAACGTCATATAGAATTCCGGTTTAACGTATAACGCCATATAGCAATGCGTCATAACGTATAAAGTCATATAGAATTACGGTTTGACGTATAACGTCATATAGTAATGCGTCATAACGTATAACGCCATATAGTAATGCGTCATAACGTATAACGTCATATAGTATTGCGTCATAACGTATAACGTCATACAGTAATTCGTCATACCGTATAACGTCGTATAGCATTACGTCATAACGAATAACGTCTTATAGTAATACGTCATATCGTATAACGCCATATAGCAATGCGTCATAACGTATAACGTTATACAGAATTACGGTTTAACGTATAAAGTCATATAGTAATGCGTCATAACGTATAACGCCATATAGTATTGCGTCATAACGTATAACATCATATAGTATTGCGTCATGACGTATAACGTCATATAATAAAGCGACATGACGTACAACGACATATAGAATTACGTCATAACTTATAACGTCATATAGAATTCCGGTTTAACGTACAACGCCATATAGCAATGCGTCATAACGTATAACAACATATAGTATTGCGTCATGACGTATAACGTCATATAGTAATGCGTCATAACGTATATCGTCATATAGTATTGCGTCATGACGAATAATATCATATAATAAGGCGACATGACGTATAACGTCACATAGTAATACGTCTTAACGTATAAAGTCATATAGAATTCCGGAATAACGTATAACGTCATATAGTAATACGTCATAACGTATAACAACATATAGTATTGCGTCATGACGTATAATGTCATATAATTAGGCGACATGACTTATAACGTCATATAGAAGTACGGTATAACGTATAACGTCACATAGTAAAACGTCATAACGTATAACGTCATACAGAATTACGGTTTAACGTCTAACGTCATACAGTAATGCGTCATAACGTATAACATCATATAGAATTCCGGTTTAACGTATAACGCCATATAGCAATGCGTCATAACGTATAAAGTCATATAAAATTACGGCATAACTTATAACGTCATATAGTAATACGTCATAACGTATAACGTCATATAGTAATGCGTCATAACGTATAACGTCATATAGTATTGCGTCATGACGTATAATGTCATATAATAAGGCGACATGACGTATAACGTCATATAGAAGTACGGCATAACGTATAACGTCACATAGTAAAACGTCATAACGTATAACGTCATACAGAATTACGGTTTAACGTCTAACGTCATACAGTAATGCGCCATAACGTATAACGTCATATAGAATTCCGGTTTAACGTATAACGCCATATAGCAATGCGTCATAACGTATAAAGTCATATAGAATTACGGTTTGACGTATAACGTCATATAGTAATACGTCATAACGTATAACGCCATATAGTAATGCGTCATAACGTATAACGTCATATAGTATTGCGTCATGACGTATAACGTCATATAGATTTACCTCATAACGTAGAACATCACATAGTAATACGTCATAACGTATAACGTCATACAGAATTACGGTTTAACGTCTAACGTCATACAGTAATGCTTCATAACGTGTAACATCATATCGAATTCCGGTTTAACGTAAAACGCCATATAGCAATGCGTCATAACGTATAAAGTCATATAGAATTACGGTTTGACGTATAACGTCATATAGTAATGCGTCATAACGTATAACGCCATAAAGTAATGCGTCATAACGTATAACGTCATATAGTATTGCGTCATGACGTATAACGTCATATAGATTTACCTCATAACGTAGAACATCACATAGTAATACGTCATAACGTATAACGTCATATAGAATTACGTCATAACTTATAACGTCACATAGTAATACGTCATAACGTATAACGTCATATAGTATTACGTCATGACGTATAACGTCATATAGAATTCCGGTTTAACGGATAACGTCATATAGTAATGCGTCATAACGTATAACGTCATACAGTAATTCGTCATACCGTATAACGTCGTATAGCATTACGTCATAACGAATAACGTCTCATAGTAATACGTCATATCGTATAACGCCATATAGCAATGCGTCATAACGTATAACGTTATACAGAATTACGGTTTAACGTCTAACGTCATACAGTAATGCGTCATAACGTATAACGTCATATAGAATTACGTCATAACTTATAACGTCATATAGAATTCCGGTTTAACATATAACGCCATATAGCAATGCGTCATAACGTATAACAACATATAGTATTGCGTCATGACGTATATCGTCATATAGTATTGCGTCATGACGAATAATGTCATATAATAAGGCGACATGACGTATAACGTCACATAGTAATACGTTTTAACGTATAAAGTCATATAGAATTCCGGAATAACGGATAACGTCATATAGTAATGCGTCATAACGTATAACGTCATACAGTAATTCGTCATACCGTATAACGTCGTATAGCATTACGTCATAACGAATAACGTCACATAGTAAAACGTCATAACGTATAACGTCATATAGTATTACGTCATGACGTATAACGTCATATAGAATTCCGGTTTAACGTATAACGCCATATAGCAATGCGTCATAACGTATAAAGACATATAGAATTACGGTTTGACGTATAACGTCATATAGTAATGCGTCATAACGTATAACGCCATATAGTAATGCGTCATAACGTATAACGTCATATAGTATTGCGTCATGACGTATAACGTCATATAGATTTACCTCATAACGTAGAACATCATATAGTAATACGTCATAACGTATAACGTCATATAGAAATACGTCATAACTTATGACGTCACATAGTAATACGTCATAACGTATAACGTCATATAGTATTACGTCATGACGTATATCGTCATATAGAATTCCGGTTTAACGGATAACGTCATATAGTAATGCGTCATATTGTATAACGTCAGACAGTAATTCGTCATACCGTATAACGTCGTATAGCATTACGTCATAACGAATAACGTCTCATAGTAATACGTCATATCGTATAACGCCATATAGCAATGCGTCATAACGTATAACGTTATACAGAATTACGGTTTAACGTATAAAGTCATATAGTAACGCGTCATAACGTATAACGCCATATAGTATTGCGTCATAACGTATAACATCATATAGTATTGCGTCATGACGTATAACGTCATATAATAAAGCGACATGACGTACAACGTCATATAGAATTACGTCATAACTTATAACGTCATATAGAATTCCGGTTTAACGTATAACGCCATATAGCAATGCGTCATAACGTATAACAACATATAGTATTGCGTCATGACGTATAACGTCATATAGTAATGCGTCATAACGTATATCGTCATATAGTATTGCGTCATGACGAATAATGTCATATAATAAGGCGACATGACGTATAACGTCACATAGTAATACGTCTTAACGTATAAAGTCATATAGAATTCCGGAATAACGTATAACGTCATATAGTAATACGTCATAACGTATAACGTCATATAGTATTGCGTCATGACGTATAACGTCATATAGTAATCCGTCATAACGTATAACGTCATATAGTAATGCGTCATAACGTATAACGCCATATAGCAATGCGTCATAACGTATAACGCCATATAGCAATGCGTTATAACGAATAACGTCATATAGTAATGCGTCATAACGTATAGCGCCATATAGTAATGCGTCATAACGTATAACGTCATGTAGTATTGCGCCATGACGTATAATGTCATATAATAAGGCGACATGACGTATAACGTCATATAGTAATCCGTCATAACGTATAACGTCATATAGTAATGCGTCATAACGTATAACGCCATATAGCAATGCGTCATAACGTATAAAGTCATATAAAATTACGGCATAACTTATAACGTCATATAGTAATACGTCATAACGTATAACGTCATATAGTAATGCGTCATAACGTATAACGTCATATAGTATTGCGTCATGACGTATAATGTCATATAATAAGGCGACATGACGTATAACGTCATATAGAAGTACGGTATAACGTATAACGTCACATAGTAAAACGTCATAACGTATAACGTCATTCAGAATTACGGTTTAACGTCTAACGTCATACAGTAATGCTTCATAACGTATAACATCATATCGAATTCCGGTTTAACGTAAAGCGCCATATAGCAATGCGTCATAACGTATAAAGTCATATAGAATTACGGTTTGACGTATAACGTCATATAGTAATGCGTCATAACGTATAACGCCATATAGTAATGCGTCATAACGTATAACGTCATATAGAATTACGTCATAACTTATAACGTCACATAGCAATACGTCATAACGTATAACGTCATATAGTATTACGTCATGACGTATAACGTCATATAGAATTCCGATTTAACGGATAACGTCATACAGTAATGCGTCATAACGTATAACGTCATATAGTATTGCGTCGTGACGTATAACGTCATATAATAAGGCGACATGGCGTATAACGTCATATAGAATTACTTCATAACGTATAACGTCATATAAAATTACGGTTTAACGTATAACGTCAAAAGAGTAATGCGTCATATCCTATAACGCCATATAGTAATTGCGTCATAACGTATAACGTCATATGGAATTCCGACATAACGTCTAACGCCATATAGTAATCCGTCATAACGTATAACGTCATATAGTAATGTGTCATAACGCATAACGCCATATAGCAATGCGTCATAACGTATAACGCCATATAGCAATGCGTTATAACGAATAACGTCATATAGTAATGCGTCATAACGTATAACGTCATATAATAAGGCGACATGACGTATAACGTCTTATAGATTTACCTCATAACGTAGAACATCACATAGTAATACGTCATAACGTATAACGTCATATAGAATTACCTCATAACTTATAACGTAACATAGTAATACGTCATAACGTATAACGTCATATAGTATTACGTCATGACGTATAACGTCATATAGAATTCCGGTTTAACGGATAACGTCATATAGTAATGCGTCATAACGTATAACGTCATACAGTAATTTGTCATACCGTATAACGTCGTATAGCATTACGTCATAACGAATAACGTCTCATAGTAATGCGCCAGATCGTATAACGCCATATAGCAATGCGTCATAACGTATAACGTTATACAGAATTACGGTTTAACGTATAAAGTCATATAGTAATGCGTCATAACGTATAACGCCATATAGTAATGCGTCATAACGTATAACGTCATACAGTAATTCGTCATACCGTATAACGTCATATAGCATTACGTCATAACGAATAACGTCACATAGTAAAACGTCATAACGTATAACGTCATATAGTATTACGTCATGACGTATAACGTCATATAGAATTCCGGTTTAACGTATAACGCCATATAGCAATGCGTCATAACGTATAACGCCATATAGTAATGCGTCATAACGTATAACGTCATATAGTATTGCGTCATGACGTATAACGTCATATAGATTTACCTCATAACGTAGAACATCATATAGTAATACGTCATAACGTATAACGTCATATAGAATTACGTCATAACTTATGACGTCACATAGTAATACGTCATAACGTATAACGTCATATAGTATTACGTCATGACGTATATCGTCATATAGAATTCCGGTTTAACGGATAACGTCATATAGTAATGCGTCATATTGTATAACGTCATACAGTAATTCGTCATACCGTATAACGTCGTATAGCATTACGTCATAACGAATAACGTCTCATAGTAATACGTCATATCGTATAACGCCATAGAGCAATGCGTCATAACGTATAACGTTATACAGAATTACGGTTTAACGTATAAAGTCATATAGTAATGCGTCATAACGTATAACGCCATATAGTATTGCGTCATAACGTATAACATCATATAGTATTGCGTCATGACGTATAACGTCATATAATAAAAAGAGACATGACGTACAACGTCATATAGAATTACGTCATAACTTATAACGTCATATAGAATTCCGGTTTAACGTATAACGCCATATAGCAATGCGTCATAACGTATAACAACATATAGTATTGCGTCATGACGTATAACGTCATATAGTAATGCGTCATAACGTATATCGTCATATAGTATTGCGTCATGACGAATAATGTCATATAATAAGGCGACATGACGTATAACGTCACATAGTAATACGTCTTAACGTATAAAGTCATATAGAATTCCGGAATAACGTATAACGTCATATAGTAATACGTCATAATGTATAACGTCATATAGTATTGCGTCATGACGTATAACGTCATATAGTAATCCGTCATAACGTATAACGTCATATAGTAATGCGTCATAACGTATAACGCCATATAGCAATGCGTCATAACGTATAACGCCATATAGCAATGCGTTATAACGAATAACGTCATATAGTAATGCGTCATAACGTATAACGCCATATAGTAATGCGTCATAACGTATAACGTCATGTAGTATTGCGTCATGACGTATAATGTCATATAATAAGGCGACATGACGTATAACGTCATATAGAAGTACGGTATAACGTATAACGTCACATAGTAAAACGTCATAACGTATAACGTCATACAGAATTACGGTTTAACGTCTAACGTCATACAGTAATGCTTCATAACGTATAACATCATATCGAATTCCGGTTTAACGTAAAGCGCCATATAGCAATGCGTCATAACGTATAAAGTCATATAGAATTACGGTTTGACGTATAACGTCATATAGTAATCCGTCATAACGTATAACGTCATATAGTAATGCGTCATAACGTATAACGCCATATAGCAATGCGTCATAACGTATAACGCCATATAGCAATGCGTTATAACGAATAACGTCATATAGTAATGCGTCATAACGTATAGCGCCATATAGTAATGCGTCATAACGTATAACGTCATGTAGTATTGCGCCATGACGTATAATGTCATATAATAAGGCGACATGACGTATAACGTCATATAGTAATCCGTCATAACGTATAACGTCATATAGTAATGCGTCATAACGTATAACGCCATATAGCAATGCGTCATAACGTATAAAGTCATATAAAATTACGGCATAACTTATAACGTCATATAGTAATACGTCATAACGTATAACGTCATATAGTAATGCGTCATAACGTATAACGTCATATAGTATTGCGTCATGACGTATAATGTCATATAATAAGGCGACATGACGTATAACGTCATATAGAAGTACGGTATAACGTATAACGTCACATAGTAAAACGTCATAACGTATAACGTCATTCAGAATTACGGTTTAACGTCTAACGTCATACAGTAATGCTTCATAACGTATAACATCATATCGAATTCCGGTTTAACGTAAAGCGCCATATAGCAATGCGTCATAACGTATAAAGTCATATAGAATTACGGTTTGACGTATAACGTCATATAGTAATGCGTCATAACGTATAACGCCATATAGTAATGCGTCATAACGTATAACGTCATATAGAATTACGTCATAACTTATAACGTCACATAGCAATACGTCATAACGTATAACGTCATATAGTATTACGTCATGACGTATAACGTCATATAGAATTCCGATTTAACGGATAACGTCATACAGTAATGCGTCATAACGTATAACGTCATATAGTATTGCGTCGTGACGTATAACGTCATATAATAAGGCGACATGGCGTATAACGTCATATAGAATTACTTCATAACGTATAACGTCATATAAAATTACGGTTTAACGTATAACGTCAAAAGAGTAATGCGTCATATCCTATAACGCCATATAGTAATTGCGTCATAACGTATAACGTCATATGGAATTCCGACATAACGTCTAACGCCATATAGTAATCCGTCATAACGTATAACGTCATATAGTAATGTGTCATAACGCATAACGCCATATAGCAATGCGTCATAACGTATAACGCCATATAGCAATGCGTTATAACGAATAACGTCATATAGTAATGCGTCATAACGTATAACGTCATATAATAAGGCGACATGACGTATAACGTCTTATAGATTTACCTCATAACGTAGAACATCACATAGTAATACGTCATAACGTATAACGTCATATAGAATTACCTCATAACTTATAACGTAACATAGTAATACGTCATAACGTATAACGTCATATAGTATTACGTCATGACGTATAACGTCATATAGAATTCCGGTTTAACGGATAACGTCATATAGTAATGCGTCATAACGTATAACGTCATACAGTAATTTGTCATACCGTATAACGTCGTATAGCATTACGTCATAACGAATAACGTCTCATAGTAATGCGCCAGATCGTATAACGCCATATAGCAATGCGTCATAACGTATAACGTTATACAGAATTACGGTTTAACGTATAAAGTCATATAGTAATGCGTCATAACGTATAACGCCATATAGTAATGCGTCATAACGTATAACATCATATAGTATTGCGTCATGACGTATAACGTCATATAATAAAGCGACATGACGTATAACGCCATATAGAATTACGTCATAACTTATAACGTCATATAGAATTCCGGTTTAACGTATAACGCCATATAGCAATGCGTCATAACGTATAACATCATATATTAATGCGTCATAACGTATAACGTCATATAGTATTGCGTCATGACGAATAATGTCATATAATAATGCGACATGACGTACAACGTCACATAGTAATACGTCTTAACGTATAAAGTCATATAGAATTCCGGAATAACGTATAACGTCATATAGTAATACGTCATACCGTATAACGTCATATAGTATTGCGTCATGACGAATAATGTCATATAATAAGGCGGCATGACGTATAACGTCATATAGTAATGCGTCATAACGTATAACGTCATCTAGTAATGCGTCATGACGAATAATATCATATAATAAGGCGACATGACGTATAACGTCACATAGTAATACGTCTTAACGTATAAAGTCATGTAGAATTCCGGAATAACGTATAACGTCATATAGTAATACGTCATAACGTATAACAACATATAGTATTTCGTCATGACGTATAATGTCATATAATAAGGCGACATGACTTATAACGTCATATAGAAGTACGGTATAACGTATAACGTCACATAGTAAAACGTCATAACGTATAACGTCATAGAGAATTACGGTTTAATGTCTAACGTCATACAGTAATGCGTCATAACGTATAACATCATATAGAATTCCGGTTTAACGTATAACGCCATATAGCAATGCGTCATAACGTATAAAGTCATATAAAATTACGGCATAACTTATAACGTCATATAGTAATACGTCATAACGTATAACGTCATATAGTAATGCGTCATAACGTATAACGTCATATAGTATTGCGTCATGACGTATAATGTCATATAATAAGGCGACATGACGTATAACGTCATATAGAAGTACGGCATAACGTATAACGTCACATAGTAAAACGTCATAACGTATAACGTCATACAGAATTACGGTTTAACGTCTAACGTCATACAGTAATGCGCCATAACGTATAACGTCATATAGAATTCCGGTTTAACGTATAACGCCATATAGCAATGCGTCATAACGTATAAAGTCATATAGAATTACGGTTTGACGTATAACGTCATATAGTAATGCGTCATAACGTATAACGCCATATAGTAATGCGTCATAACGTATAACGTCATATAGTATTGCGTCATGACGTATAACGTCATATAGATTTACCTCATAACGTAGAACATCACATAGTAATACGTCATAACGTATAACGTCATATAGAATTCCGGTTTAACGGATAACGTCATATAGTAATGCGTCATAACGTATAACGTTATACAGAATTACGGTTTGACGTATAACGTCATATAGTATTGCGTCATGACGTATAACGTCATATAGTAATGCGTCATAACGTATATCGTCATATAGTATTGCGTCATGACGAATAATGTCATATAATAAGGCGACATGACGTATAACGTCACATAGTAATACGTCTTAACGTATAAAGTCATATAGAATTCCGGAATAACGTATAACGTCATATAGTAATACGTCATAACGTATAACGTCATATAGTATTGCGTCATGACGAATAATGTCATATAATAAGGCGACATGACGCATAACGTCATATAGTAATGCGTCATAACGTATAACGTCATATAGTAATGCGTCATAACGTATAACGCCATATAGTAATGCGTCATAACGTATAACGTCATATAGTATTGCGTCATAACGTCTAACGCCATATAGTAATCCGTCATAACGTATAACGTCATATAGTAATGCGTCATAACGTATAACGTCGTATAGCATTACGTCATAACGAATAACGTCTCATAGTAATACGTCATATCGTATAACGCCATATAGCAATGCGTCATAACGTATAACGTTATACAGAATTACGGTTTAACGTATAAAGTCATATAGTAATGCGTCATAACGTATAACGCCATATAGTATTGCGTCATAACGTATAACATCATATAGTATTGCGTCATGACGTATAACGTCATATAATATAGCGACATGACGTACAACGTCATATAGAATTACGTCATAACTTATAACGTCATATAGAATTCCGGTTTAACGTATAACGCCATATAGCAATGCGTCATAACGTATAACAACATATAGTATTGCGTCATGACGTATAACGTCATATAGTAATGCGTCATAACGTATAACGCCATATAGTAATGCGTCATAACGTATAACGTCATATAGTATTGCGTCATGACGTATAACGTCATATAGATTTACCTCATAACGTAGAGCATCACATAGTAATACGTCATAACGTATAACGTCATATAGAATTACGTCATAACTTATAACGTCACATAGTAATACGTCATAACGTATAACGTCATATAGTATTACGTCATTACGTATAACGTCATTTAGAATTCCGGTTTAAAGGATAACGTCATATAGTAATGCGTCATAACGTATAACGTCATACAGTAATTCGTCATACCGTATAACGTCGTATAGCATTACGTCATAACGAATAACGTCTCATAGTAATACGTCATATCGTATAACGCCATATAGCAATGCGTCATAACGTATAACGTTATACAGAATTACGGTTTAACGTCTAACGTCATACAGTAATGCGTCATAACGTATAACATCATATAGAATTCCGGTTTAACGTATAACGCCATATAGCAATGCGTCATAACGTATAAAGTCACATAGTAAAACGTCATAACGTATAACGTCATATAGTATTACGTCATGACGTATAACGTCATATAGAATTCCGGTTTAACGTATAACGCCATATAGCAATGCGTCATAACGTATAACGCCATATAGTAATGCGTCATAACGTATAACGTCATATAGTATTGCGTCATGACGTATAACGTCATATAGATTTACCTCATAACGTAGAACATCATATAGTAAAACGTCATAACGTATAACGTCATATAGTATTACGTCATGACGTATAACGTCATATAGAATTCCGGTTTAACGTATAACGCCATATAGCAATGCGTCATAACGTATAACGCCATATAGTAATGCGTCATAACGTATAACGCCATATAGTAATGCGTCATAACGTATAACGCCATATAGCAATGCGTCATAACGTATAACAACATATAGTATTGCGTCATGACGTATAACGTCATATAGTAATGCGTCATAACGTATATCGTCATATAGTATTGCGTCATGACGAATAATGTCATATAATAAGGCGACATCACGTATAACGTCACATAGTAATGCGTTTTAACGTATAAAGTCATATAGAATTCCGGAATAACGGATAACGTCATATAGTAATGCGTCATAACGTATAACGTCATACAGTAATTCGTCATACCGTATAACGTCATATAGCATTACGTCATAACGAATAACGTCACATAGTAAAACGTCATAACGTATAACGTCATATAGTATTACGTCATGACGTATAACGTCATATAGAATTCCGGTTTAACGTATAACGCCATATAGCAATGCGTCATAACGTATAACGCCATATAGTAATGCGTCATAACGTATAACGTCATATAGTATTGCGTCATGACGTATAACGTCATATAGATTTACCTCATAACGTAGAACATCATATAGTAATACGTCATAACGTATAACGTCATATAGAATTACGTCATAACTTATGACGTCACATAGTAATACGTCATAACGTATAACGTCATATAGTATTACGTCATGACGTATATCGTCATATAGAATTCCGGTTTAACGGATAACGTCATATAGTAATGCGTCATATTGTATAACGTCATACAGTAATTCGTCATACCGTATAACGTCGTATAGCATTACGTCATAACGAATAACGTCTCATAGTAATACGTCATATCGTATAACGCCATAGAGCAATGCGTCATAACGTATAACGTTATACAGAATTACGGTTTAACGTATAAAGTCATATAGTAATGCGTCATAACGTATAACGCCATATAGTATTGCGTCATAACGTATAACATCATATAGTATTGCGTCATGACGTATAACGTCATATAATAAAAAGAGACATGACGTACAACGTCATATAGAATTACGTCATAACTTATAACGTCATATAGAATTCCGGTTTAACGTATAACGCCATATAGCAATGCGTCATAACGTATAACAACATATAGTATTGCGTCATGACGTATAACGTCATATAGTAATGCGTCATAACGTATATCGTCATATAGTATTGCGTCATGACGAATAATGTCATATAATAAGGCGACATGACGTATAACGTCACATAGTAATACGTCTTAACGTATAAAGTCATATAGAATTCCGGAATAACGTATAACGTCATATAGTAATACGTCATAATGTATAACGTCATATAGTATTGCGTCATGACGTATAACGTCATATAGTAATCCGTCATAACGTATAACGTCATATAGTAATGCGTCATAACGTATAACGCCATATAGCAATGCGTCATAACGTATAACGCCATATAGCAATGCGTTATAACGAATAACGTCATATAGTAATGCGTCATAACGTATAACGCCATATAGTAATGCGTCATAACGTATAACGTCATGTAGTATTGCGTCATGACGTATAATGTCATATAATAAGGCGACATGACGTATAACGTCATATAGAAGTACGGTATAACGTATAACGTCACATAGTAAAACGTCATAACGTATAACGTCATACAGAATTACGGTTTAACGTCTAACGTCATACAGTAATGCTTCATAACGTATAACATCATATCGAATTCCGGTTTAACGTAAAGCGCCATATAGCAATGCGTCATAACGTATAAAGTCATATAGAATTACGGTTTGACGTATAACGTCATATAGTAATGCGTCATAACGTATAACGCCATATAGTAATGCGTCATAACGTATAACGTCATATAGTATTGCGTCATGACGTATAACGTCATATAGATTTACCTCATAACGTAGAAAATCACATAGTAATACGTCATAAAGTATAACGTCATATAGAATTACGTCATAACTTATAACGTCACATAGTAATACGTCATAACGTATAACGTCATATAGTATTACGTCATGACGTATAACGTCATATAGAATTCCGGTATAACGGATAACGTCATATAGTAATGCGTCATAACGAATAACGTCATACAGTAATTCGTCATACCGTATAACGTCGTATAGCATTACGTCATAACGAATAACGTCTCATAGTAATACGTCATATCGTATAACGCCATATAGCAATGCGTCATAACGTATAACGGTATACAGAATTACGGTTTAACGTATAAAGTCATATAGTAATGCGTCATAACGTATAACGCCATATAGTATTGCGTCATAACGTATAACGTCATTTAGTATTGCGTCATGACGTATAACGTCATATAATGAAGCTACATGACGTATAACGTCATATAGAATTACGTCTTAACGTATAAAGTCATATAGTAATGCGTCATAACGTATAACGCCATATAGTAATGCGTCATAACGTATAACGTCATACAGTAATTCGTCATACCGTATAACGTCGTATAGCATTACGTCATAACGAATAACGTCTCATAGTAATGCGTCATATCGTATAACGCCATATAGCAATGCGTCATAACGTATAACGTTATACAGAATTACGGTTTAACGTATAAAGTCATATAGTAATGCGTCATAACGTATAACGCCATATAGTAATGCGTCATAACGTATAACATCATATAGTATTGCGTCATGACGTATAACGTCATATAATAAGGCGACATGACGTATAACATCATATAGAATTACTTCATAACGTATAACGTCATATAAAATTACGGTTTAACGTATAACGTCAAAAGAGTAATGCGTCATATCCTATAACGCCATATAGTAATTGCGTCATAACGTATAACGTCATATAGAATTCCGACATAACGTCTAACGCCATATAGTAATCCGTCATAACGTATAACGTCATATAGTAATGCGTCATAACGTATAACGCCATATAGCAATGCGTCATAACGTATAACGCCATATAGCAATGCGTTATAACGAATAACGTCATATAGTAATGCGTCATAACGTATAACGTCATATAATAAGGCGACATGACGTATAACGTCATATAGATTTACCTCATAACGTAGAACATCACATAGTAATACGTCATAACGTATAACGTCATATATAATTACCTCATAACTTATAACGTCACATAGTATTGCGTCATAACGTCTAACGCCATATAGTAATCCGTCATAACGTATAACGTCATATAGTAATGCGTCATAACGTATAACGCCATATAGCAATGCGTCGTAACGTATAACGCCATATAGCAATGCGTTATAACGTATAACGTCATATAGTATTGCGTCATAACGTCTAACGCCATATAGTAATCCGTCATAACGTATAACGCCATATAGTATTGCGTCATAACGTATAACGCCATATAGCAATGCGTCATAACGTATAACGCCATATAGCAATGCGTCATAACGTATAACGCCATATAGCAATGCGTTATAACGAATAACGTCATATAGTAATGCGTCATAACGTATAACGCCATATAGTAATGCGTCATAACGTATAACGTCATATAATAAGGCGACATGACGTACAACGTCACATAGTAATACGTCTTAACGTATATAGTCATATAGAATTCCGGAATAACGTATAACGTCATATAGTAATACGTCATAACGTATAACGTCATATAGTATTGCGTCATGACGAATAATGTCATATAATAAGGCGACATGACGTATAACGTCATATAGTAATGCGTCATAACGTATAACCTCATATAGTAATGCGTCATAACGTATAACGCCATATAGTAATGCGTCATAACTTATAACGTCATATAGTATTGCGTCATAACGTCTAACGCCATATAGTATTGCGTCGTGACGTATAACGTCATATAATAAGGCGACATGACGTATAACGTCATATAGAATTACTTCATAACGTATAACGTCATATAAAATTACGGTTTAACGTATAACGTCAAAAGAGTAATGCGTCATATCCTATAACGCCATATAGTAATTGCGTCATAACGTATAACGTCATATAGAATTCCGACATAACGTCTAACGCCATATAGTAATCCGTCATAACGTATAACGTCATATAGTAATGCGTCATAACGTATAACGCCATATAGCAATGCGTCATAACGTATAACGCCATATAGCAATGCGTTATAACGAATAACATCATATAGTAATGCGTCATAACGTATAACGTCATATAATAAGGCGACATGACGTATAACGTCATATAGATTTACCTCATAACGTAGAACATCACATAGTAATACGACATAACGTATAACGTCATATATAATTACCTCATAACTTATAACGTCACATAGTAATGCGTCATAACGTATAACGTCATATAGTATTGCGTCATAACGTCTAACGCCATATAGTAATCCGTCATAACGTATAACGTCATATAGTAATGCGTCATAACGTATAACGCGATATAGCAATGCGTCGTAACGTATAACGCCATATAGCAATGCGTTATAACGTATAACGTCATATAGTATTGCGTCATAACGTCTAACGCCATATAGTAATCCGTCATAACGTATAACGTCATATAGTAATGCGTCATAACGTATAACGCCATATAGCAATGCGTCATAACGTATAACGCCATATAGCAATGCGTTATAACGAATAACGTCATATAGTAATGCGTCATAACGTATAACGCCATATAGCAATGCGTCATAACGTATAACGCCATATAGCAATGCGTTATAACGAATAACGTCATATAGTAATGCGTCATAACGTATAACGTCATATAGTAATGCGTCATAACGTATAACGCCATATAGTAATGCGTCATAACTTATAACGTCATATAGTATTGCGTCATAACGTATAACGTCATATAGTAATGCGTCATAACGTATAACGCCATATAGTAATGCGTCATAACTTATAACGTCATATAGTAATGCGTCATAACGTATAACGCCATATAGCAATGCGTCATAACGTATAACGCCACATAGCAATGCGTTATAACTAATAACGTCATATAGTAATGCGTCATAACGTATAACGCCATACAGTAATGCGTCATAACGTATAACGTCATATAGTATTGCGTCGTGACGTATAACGTCATATAATAAGGCGACATGACGTATAACGTCATATAGAATTACTTCATAACGTATAACGTCATATAAAATTACGGTTTAACGTATAACGTCAAAAGAGTAATGCGTCATATCCTATAACGCCATATAGTAATTGCGTCATAACGTATAACGTCATATAGAATTCCGGCATAACGTATATCGTCATATAGTAATACGTCATAACTTACAAGGTCATATAGTAATGCGTCATAACGTATAACGTCACATAGTAATGCGTCATAACGTATAACGAAATATAGTAATGCGTCATAACGTATAACGTCATATAGTATTGCGTCATAACTTACAACGTGATACAGTAATGCGTCATACCGAATAACGTCATATAGAATTACGGTTTAACGTATAACGTCATATAGTAAAACGTCATAACGTAGAACGTCATATAGTAATGCGTCATAACGTATAACGTCATATAGTATTGCGTCATGACGTATAGAGTCATATAATAAGGCGACATGACGTATAACGTCATATAGAAGTACGGCTTAACGTATAACGTCACGTAGAATTACGGTTTTGCGTATAACGTCATATAGAATTACGGTTTAACATATAACGTCATATAGTAATACGTCATAGCGTATAACGTCATATAGTATTGCGTCATGACGTATAAAGTCATATAATAAAGCGGCATGACGTATAACGTCATACAGAAGTACGGCATAACGTATAACGTCACATAGTAAAACGTCATAACGTATAACGTCATACAGAATTACGGTTTAACGTCTAACGTCATACAGTAATGCGTCATAACGTATAACGCCATATAGCAATGCGTCATAACGTATAACGCCATATAGCAATGCGTCATAACGAATCACGTCATATAGAATTAAGGTTTAACGTATAACGTCAAAAGCGTAATGCGTCATATCCTATAACGCCATATAGTAATTGCGTCATCGCGTATAACGTCATATCGTATTGCGTCATGACGTATAAAGTCATATAATAAAGCGGCATGACGTATAACGTCATATAGAATTACGGTATTACGTATAACGTCATATAGTAATGCGTCATAACGTATAACGCCATATAGTAATGCGTCATAACGTATAACGTCATATAGTATTGCGTCATAACGTCTAACGCCATATAGCAATGCGTCATAACGTATAACGTCATATAGGAATGCGTCATACCGTATAACGTCATATAGAATTCCGGTTTAACGTATAACGCCATATAGTATTGCGTCATAACGTATAACGCCATATAGCAATGCGTCATAACGTATAACGTCATAAAGAAATACGTCATAACGTATAACATCACATCGTAATACGTCACAACGTATAACATCATATAGTATTCCGTCATGACGTTTAACGTCATATAGTAATGCGTCATAACGTATATCGTCATATAGTAATGCGTCATAACGTATAACGTCATATAGTATTGCGTCATAACGTCTAACGCCATATAGCAATGCGTCATAACGTATAACGTCATATAGGAATGCGTCATACCGTATAACGTCATATAGAATTCCGGTTTAACGTATAACGCCATATAGTATTGCGTCATAACGTATAACGCCATATAGCAATGCGTCATAACGTATAACGTCATAAAGAAATACGTCATAACGTATAACATCACATCGTAATACGTCACAACGTATAACATCATATAGTATTCCGTCATGACGTTTAACGTCATATAGTAATGCGTCATAACGTATATCGTCATATAGTAATGCGTCATAACGTATAACGTCATATAGTATTGCGTCATAACGTCTAACGCCATATAGCAATGCGTCATAACGTATAACGTCACATAGTAATACGTCGTAACGTATAACGCCATATATCAATGCGTCATGACGTATAACGTCATATAGAATTACGGTATTACGTATACCGTCATATAGTAATGCGTCATAACGTATATCGTCATATAGGAATGCGTCATACCGTATAACGTCATATAGAATTCCGGTTTAACGTATAACGCCACATAGCAATGCGTCATAACGTATAACGTCACATAGTAATACGGCATAACGTATAACGTGACATAGTAATTCGTCATAACGTATAACGCCATATATCAATGCGTCATGACGTATAACGTCATATAGAATTACGGTATTACGTATACCGTCATATAGTAATGCGTCATAACGTATAACGCCATATAGCAATGCGTCATAACGTATAACGCCATATAGCAATGCGTCATAACGAATCACGTCATATAGAATTACGGTTTAACGTATAACGTCAAAAGAGTAATGCGTCATATCCTATAACGCCATATAGTAATTGCGTCATAACGTATAACGTCATATAGAATTCCGGCATAACGTATATCGTCATATAGTAATACGTCATAACTTACAAGGTCATATAGTAATGCGTCATAACGTATAACGTCATATAGAATTACGACGTAACGTATAACGTCACGTAGTAATACGTCATAACGTATAACGACATATAGTAATGCATCATAACGTATAACGTCACGTAGAATTACGGTTTTGCGTATAACGTCATATAGAAGTACGGCATAACGTACAACGTCACATAGTAAAACGTCATAACATATAACGTCATACAGAATTACGGTTTAACGTCTAATATCATACAGTAATGCGTCATAACGTATAGCATCATATAGAATTCCGGTTTAACGTATAACGCCATATAGCAATGCGTCATAACGTATAACGTCATACAGTAATTCGTAATACCGTATAATGTCATATAAAATTACGGCATAACGTATAACGTCACATAGTAAAATGTCATAACGTATAACGTCATTCAGAATTACGGTTTAACGTCTAACGTCATACAGTAATGCGTCATAACGTATAACATCATATAGAATTCCGGTTTAACGTATAACGCCATATAGCAATGCGTCATAACGTATAAAGTCATATAGAATTCCGGTTTAACGTATAACGCCATATAGCAATGGGTCATAACGTATAACGTCATATCGAATTACGGCATAATGTTTAACGTCACGTAGTAATACGTCATAACGTATAACGTCATATAGTAATGCGTAATAACGTATAACATCATATAGTAATATGTCATAACGTATAGCGCCACATAGAATTACGGTTTAACGTATAACGTCATATAGTAATTCGTCATAACGTATAACGTCATACAGTAATTCGTCATACGGTATAACGTCGTACAGCATTACGTCATAACGGATAACGTCTCATAGTAATACGTCATAACGTATAACGTCATATAGTAATGCGTCATAACGTATAACGAAATATAGTAATGCGTCATAACGTATAACGTCATATAGTATTGCGTCATAACTTACAACGTCATACAGTAATGCGTCATACCGTATAACGTCATATAGAATTACGGTTTAACGTATAACGTCATATAGTAAAACGTCATAACGTATAACGTCATATAGTAATGCGTCATAACGTATAACGTCATATAGTATTGCGTCATGACGTATAAAGTCATATAATAAGGCGACATGACGTATAACGTCATATAGAAGTACGGCATAACGTATAACGTCACGTAGAATTTCGGTTTTGCGTATAACGTCATATAGAATTACGGTATTACGTATAACGTCATATAGTAATGCGTCATAACGTATAACGCCATATAGCTATGCGTCATAACGTATAACGTCATATAGTAATGCGTCATAACGTATAACGAAATATAGTAATGCGTCATAACGTATAACGTCATATAGTATTGCGTCATAACTTACAACGTCATACAGTAATGCGTCATACCGTATAACGTCATATAGAATTACGGTTTAACGTATAACGTCATATAGTAAAACGTCATAACGTATAACGTCATATAGTAATGCGTCATAACGTATAACGTCATATAGTATTGCGTCATGACGTATAAAGTCATATAATAAGGCGACATGACGTATAACGTCATACAGAAGTACGGCATAACGTATAACGTCACGTAGAATTACGGTTTAACGTATAACGTCAAAAGAGTAATGCGTCATATCCTATAACGCCATATAGTAATTGCGTCATAACGTATAACGTCATATAGAATTCCGACATAACGTCTAACGCCATATAGTAATCCGTCATAACGTATAACGTCATATAGTAATGCGTCATAACGTATAACGCCATATAGCAATGCGTCATAACGTATAACGCCATATAGCAATGCGTTATAACGAATAACATCATATAGTAATGCGTCATAACGTATAACGTCATATAATAAGGCGACATGACGTATAACGTCATATAGATTTACCTCATAACGTAGAACATCACATAGTAATACGACATAACGTATAACGTCATATATAATTACCTCATAACTTATAACGTCACATAGTAATGCGTCATAACGTATAACGTCATATAGTATTGCGTCATAACGTCTCACGCCATATAGTAATCCGTCATAACGTATAACGTCATATAGTAATGCGTCATAACGTATAACGCCATATAGCAATGCGTCGTAACGTATAACGCCATATAGCAATGCGTTATAACGTATAACGTCATATAGTATTGCGTCATAACGTCTAACGCCATATAGTAATCCGTCATAACGTATAACGTCATATAGTAATGCGTCATAACGTATAACGCCATATAGCAATGCGTCATAACGTATAACGCCATATAGCAATGCGTTATAACGAATAACGTCATATAGTAATGCGTCATAACGTATAACGCCATATAGCAATGCGTCATAACGTATAACGCCATATAGCAATGCGTTATAACGAATAACGTCATATAGTAATGCGTCATAACGTATAACGTCATATAGTAATGCGTCATAACGTATAACGCCATATAGTAATGCGTCATAACTTATAACGTCATATAGTATTGCGTCATAACGTATAACGTCATATAGTAATGCGTCATAACGTATAACGCCATATAGTAATGCGTCATAACTTATAACGTCATATAGTAATGCGTCATAACGTATAACGCCATATAGCAATGCGTCATAACGTATAACGCCACATAGCAATGCGTTATAACTAATAACGTCATATAGTAATGCGTCATAACGTATAACGCCATACAGTAATGCGTCATAACGTATAACGTCATATAGTATTGCGTCGTGACGTATAACGTCATATAATAAGGCGACATGACGTATAACGTCATATAGAATTACTTCATAACGTATAACGTCATATAAAATTACGGTTTAACGTATAACGTCAAAAGAGTAATGCGTCATATCCTATAACGCCATATAGTAATTGCGTCATAACGTATAACGTCATATAGAATTCCGGCATAACGTATATCGTCATATAGTAATACGTCATAACTTACAAGGTCATATAGTAATGCGTCATAACGTATAACGTCACATAGTAATGCGTCATAACGTATAACGAAATATAGTAATGCGTCATAACGTATAACGTCATATAGTATTGCGTCATAACTTACAACGTGATACAGTAATGCGTCATACCGAATAACGTCATATAGAATTACGGTTTAACGTATAACGTCATATAGTAAAACGTCATAACGTAGAACGTCATATAGTAATGCGTCATAACGTATAACGTCATATAGTATTGCGTCATGACGTATAGAGTCATATAATAAGGCGACATGACGTATAACGTCATATAGAAGTACGGCTTAACGTATAACGTCACGTAGAATTACGGTTTTGCGTATAACGTCATATAGAATTACGGTTTAACATATAACGTCATATAGTAATACGTCATAGCGTATAACGTCATATAGTATTGCGTCATGACGTATAAAGTCATATAATAAAGCGGCATGACGTATAACGTCATACAGAAGTACGGCATAACGTATAACGTCACATAGTAAAACGTCATAACGTATAACGTCATACAGAATTACGGTTTAACGTCTAACGTCATACAGTAATGCGTCATAACGTATAACGCCATATAGCAATGCGTCATAACGTATAACGCCATATAGCAATGCGTCATAACGAATCACGTCATATAGAATTAAGGTTTAACGTATAACGTCAAAAGCGTAATGCGTCATATCCTATAACGCCATATAGTAATTGCGTCATCGCGTATAACGTCATATCGTATTGCGTCATGACGTATAAAGTCATATAATAAAGCGGCATGACGTATAACGTCATATAGAATTACGGTATTACGTATAACGTCATATAGTAATGCGTCATAACGTATAACGCCATATAGTAATGCGTCATAACGTATAACGTCATATAGTATTGCGTCATAACGTCTAACGCCATATAGCAATGCGTCATAACGTATAACGTCATATAGGAATGCGTCATACCGTATAACGTCATATAGAATTCCGGTTTAACGTATAACGCCATATAGTATTGCGTCATAACGTATAACGCCATATAGCAATGCGTCATAACGTATAACGTCATAAAGAAATACGTCATAACGTATAACATCACATCGTAATACGTCACAACGTATAACATCATATAGTATTCCGTCATGACGTTTAACGTCATATAGTAATGCGTCATAACGTATATCGTCATATAGTAATGCGTCATAACGTATAACGTCATATAGTATTGCGTCATAACGTCTAACGCCATATAGCAATGCGTCATAACGTATAACGTCATATAGGAATGCGTCATACCGTATAACGTCATATAGAATTCCGGTTTAACGTATAACGCCATATAGTATTGCGTCATAACGTATAACGCCATATAGCAATGCGTCATAACGTATAACGTCATAAAGAAATACGTCATAACGTATAACATCACATCGTAATACGTCACAACGTATAACATCATATAGTATTCCGTCATGACGTTTAACGTCATATAGTAATGCGTCATAACGTATATCGTCATATAGTAATGCGTCATAACGTATAACGTCATATAGTATTGCGTCATAACGTCTAACGCCATATAGCAATGCGTCATAACGTATAACGTCACATAGTAATACGTCGTAACGTATAACGCCATATATCAATGCGTCATGACGTATAACGTCATATAGAATTACGGTATTACGTATACCGTCATATAGTAATGCGTCATAACGTATATCGTCATATAGGAATGCGTCATACCGTATAACGTCATATAGAATTCCGGTTTAACGTATAACGCCACATAGCAATGCGTCATAACGTATAACGTCACATAGTAATACGGCATAACGTATAACGTGACATAGTAATTCGTCATAACGTATAACGCCATATATCAATGCGTCATGACGTATAACGTCATATAGAATTACGGTATTACGTATACCGTCATATAGTAATGCGTCATAACGTATAACGCCATATAGCAATGCGTCATAACGTATAACGCCATATAGCAATGCGTCATAACGAATCACGTCATATAGAATTACGGTTTAACGTATAACGTCAAAAGAGTAATGCGTCATATCCTATAACGCCATATAGTAATTGCGTCATAACGTATAACGTCATATAGAATTCCGGCATAACGTATATCGTCATATAGTAATACGTCATAACTTACAAGGTCATATAGTAATGCGTCATAACGTATAACGTCATATAGAATTACGACGTAACGTATAACGTCACGTAGTAATACGTCATAACGTATAACGACATATAGTAATGCATCATAACGTATAACGTCACGTAGAATTACGGTTTTGCGTATAACGTCATATAGAAGTACGGCATAACGTACAACGTCACATAGTAAAACGTCATAACATATAACGTCATACAGAATTACGGTTTAACGTCTAATATCATACAGTAATGCGTCATAACGTATAGCATCATATAGAATTCCGGTTTAACGTATAACGCCATATAGCAATGCGTCATAACGTATAACGTCATACAGTAATTCGTAATACCGTATAATGTCATATAAAATTACGGCATAACGTATAACGTCACATAGTAAAATGTCATAACGTATAACGTCATTCAGAATTACGGTTTAACGTCTAACGTCATACAGTAATGCGTCATAACGTATAACATCATATAGAATTCCGGTTTAACGTATAACGCCATATAGCAATGCGTCATAACGTATAAAGTCATATAGAATTCCGGTTTAACGTATAACGCCATATAGCAATGGGTCATAACGTATAACGTCATATCGAATTACGGCATAATGTTTAACGTCACGTAGTAATACGTCATAACGTATAACGTCATATAGTAATGCGTAATAACGTATAACATCATATAGTAATATGTCATAACGTATAGCGCCACATAGAATTACGGTTTAACGTATAACGTCATATAGTAATTCGTCATAACGTATAACGTCATACAGTAATTCGTCATACGGTATAACGTCGTACAGCATTACGTCATAACGGATAACGTCTCATAGTAATACGTCATAACGTATAACGTCATATAGTAATGCGTCATAACGTATAACGAAATATAGTAATGCGTCATAACGTATAACGTCATATAGTATTGCGTCATAACTTACAACGTCATACAGTAATGCGTCATACCGTATAACGTCATATAGAATTACGGTTTAACGTATAACGTCATATAGTAAAACGTCATAACGTATAACGTCATATAGTAATGCGTCATAACGTATAACGTCATATAGTATTGCGTCATGACGTATAAAGTCATATAATAAGGCGACATGACGTATAACGTCATATAGAAGTACGGCATAACGTATAACGTCACGTAGAATTACGGTTTTGCGTATAACGTCATATAGAATTACGGTATTACGTATAACGTCATATAGTAATGCGTCATAACGTATAACGCCATATAGCTATGCGTCATAACGTATAACGTCATATAGTAATGCGTCATAACGTATAACGAAATATAGTAATGCGTCATAACGTATAACGTCATATAGTATTGCGTCATAACTTACAACGTCATACAGTAATGCGTCATACCGTATAACGTCATATAGAATTACGGTTTAACGTATAACGTCATATAGTAAAACGTCATAACGTATAACGTCATATAGTAATGCGTCATAACGTATAACGTCATATAGTATTGCGTCATGACGTATAAAGTCATATAATAAGGCGACATGACGTATAACGTCATACAGAAGTACGGCATAACGTATAACGTCACGTAGAATTACGGTTTTGCGTATAACGTCATATAGAATTACGGTTTAACGTATAACGTCATATAGTAATACGTCATAGCGTATAACGTCATATAGTATTGCGTCATGACGTATAAAGTCATATAATAAAGCGGCAGGACGTATAACGTCATACAGAAGTACGGCATAACGTATAACGTCACGTAAAATTACGGTTTCGCGTATAACGTCATATAGAATTACGGTTTAACGTATAACGTGACATAGTAATACTTCATAACGTATAACGCCATATATCAATGCGTCATGACGTATAACGTCATATAGAATTACGTCGTAACGTATAACGTCACGTAGTAATACGTCATAACGTATAACGACATATAGTAATGCATCATAACGTATAACGTCACATAGAATTACGGCATAACGTATAACGTGACATAGTAATACTTCATAACGTATAACGCCAAATATCAATGCGTCATGACGTATAGCGTCATATAGAATTACGGTATTACGTATAACGCCATATAGTAAGGCGTCATGACGTACAACGTCACACAGAATTACGTCATAACGTATAAAGTCACATAGAAGTACGTCATAACGTATAACGTCACGTAGAATTACGGTTTTGCGTATAACGTCATATAGAAGTACGGCATAACGTATAACGTCACATAGTAAAACGTCATAACGTATAACGTCATTCAGAATTACGGTTTAACGTCTAACGTCATACAGTAATGCGTCATAACGTATAACATCATATAGAATTCCGGTTTAACGTATAACGCCATATAGCAATGCGTCATAACGTATAAAGTCATATAGAATACCGGTTTAACGTATAACGCCATATAGCAATGCGTCATAACGTATAACGTCATATCGAATTACGGCATAATGTTTAACGTCACGTAGTAATACGTCATAACGTATAACGTCATATAGTAATGCGTAATAACGTATAACATCATATAGTAATGCGTCATAACGTATAGCGCCACATAGAATTACAGTTTAACGTATAACGTCATATAGTAATGCGTCATAACGTATAACGTCATACAGTAATTCGACATACGGTATAACGTCGTATAGCATTACGTCATAACGGATAACGTCTCATAGTAATACGTCATAACGTATAACGCCATATAGCAATGCGTCATAACGTATAACGTCATACAGAATTACGGTTTAACGTATAACGTCATATAGTAATGCGTCATAACGTATAGCGTCCTATAGAATTACGGTATTACGCATAACGTCATATAGTAATGCGTTATAACGTATAACGCCATATAGCAATGCGTCATAACGTATAACGAAATATAGTAATGCGTCATAACGTATAACGTCATATAGTATTGCGTCATAACTTACAACGTCATACAGTAATGCGTCATACCGTATAAGGTCATATAGAATTACGGTTTAACGTATAACGTCATATAGTAATACGTCATAACGTATAACGTCATATAGTAATGCGTCATAACGTATAACGTCATATAGTATTGCGTCATGACGTATAAAGTCATATAATAAGGCGACGTGACGTATAACGTCATATAGAAGTACGGCATAACGTATAACGTCACGTAGAATTACGGTTTTGCGTATAACGTCATATAGAATTACGGTTTAACGTATAACGTCATATAGTAATACGTCATAGTGTATAACGTCATATAGTATTGCGTCATGACGTATGAAGTCATATAATAAAGCGGCATGACGTATAACGTCATACAGAAGTACGGCATAACGTATAACGTCACATAGTAAAACGTCATAACGTATAACGTCATACAGAATTACGGTTTAACGTATAACGTGACATAGTAATACTTCATAACGTATAACGCCAAATATCAATGCGTCATGACGTATAGCGTCATATAGAATTACGGTATTACGTATAACGCCATATAGTAAGGCGTCATGACGTACAACGTCACACAGAATTACGTCATAACGTATAAAGTCACATAGAAGTACGTCATAACGTATAACGTCACGTAGAATTACGGTTTTGCGTATAACGTCATATAGAAGTACGGCATAACGTATAACGTCACATAGTAAAACGTCATAACGTATAACGTCATTCAGAATTACGGTTTAACGTCTAACGTCATACAGTAATGCGTCATAACGTATAACATCATATAGAATTCCGGTTTAACGTATAACGCCATATAGCAATGCGTCATAACGTATAAAGTCATATAGAATACCGGTTTAACGTATAACGCCATATAGCAATGCGTCATAACGTATAACGTCATATCGAATTACGGCATAATGTTTAACGTCACGTAGTAATACGTCATAACGTATAACGTCATATAGTAATGCGTAATAACGTATAACATCATATAGTAATGCGTCATAACGTATAGCGCCACATAGAATTACAGTTTAACGTATAACGTCATATAGTAATGCGTCATAACGTATAACGTCATACAGTAATTCGACATACGGTATAACGTCGTATAGCATTACGTCATAACGGATAACGTCTCATAGTAATACGTCATAACGTATAACGCCATATAGCAATGCGTCATAACGTATAACGTCATACAGAATTACGGTTTAACGTATAACGTCATATAGTAATGCGTCATAACGTATAGCGTCCTATAGAATTACGGTATTACGCATAACGTCATATAGTAATGCGTTATAACGTATAACGCCATATAGCAATGCGTCATAACGTATAACGAAATATAGTAATGCGTCATAACGTATAACGTCATATAGTATTGCGTCATAACTTACAACGTCATACAGTAATGCGTCATACCGTATAAGGTCATATAGAATTACGGTTTAACGTATAACGTCATATAGTAATACGTCATAACGTATAACGTCATATAGTAATGCGTCATAACGTATAACGTCATATAGTATTGCGTCATGACGTATAAAGTCATATAATAAGGCGACGTGACGTATAACGTCATATAGAAGTACGGCATAACGTATAACGTCACGTAGAATTACGGTTTTGCGTATAACGTCATATAGAATTACGGTTTAACGTATAACGTCATATAGTAATACGTCATAGTGTATAACGTCATATAGTATTGCGTCATGACGTATGAAGTCATATAATAAAGCGGCATGACGTATAACGTCATACAGAAGTACGGCATAACGTATAACGTCACATAGTAAAACGTCATAACGTATAACGTCATACAGAATTACGGTTTAACGTCTAACGTGACATAGTAATACTTCATAACGTATAACGCCATATATCAATGCGTCATGACGTATAACGTCATATAGAATTACGGTATTACGTATAACGCCATATAGTAATGCGTCATAACGTATAACGTCATATAGTATTGCGTCATGACGTATAACGTCATATAATAAGGCGACATGACGTATAACGTCATATAGTAATGCGTCTTATCGTATAACGTCATATGGAATTTCGGTTTAACGCATAACGCCACATAGCAATGCGTCATAACGTATAACGCCACATGGTAATACGTCTTAACGTATAAAGACATACAGAATTCCGGGATAACGTATAACGTCATATAGTATTGCGTCATAACATCTAACGCCATATAGTAATGCGTCATAACATACAACGTCATATAGTATTGCGTCATAACGTCTAACGCCATATAGCAATGCGTCATAACGTATAACGTCATATAGTAATGCGTCATACCGTATAACGTCATATAGAATTCCGGTTTAACGTATAACGCCATATAGCAATGCGTCATACCGTATAACGCCATATAGCAAAGCGTTATAACGAATGACGTCATATAGTAATGCGTCATAACGTATAACGCCATATAGTAATGCGTCATAACGTATAACGTCATATAGTAATGCGCCATAACGTATAACGTCATACAGAATTACGGTTTAACATATAACGCCATATAGCAATGCGTCATAACGTATAACGTTATACAGAATTACGGTTTAACGTATAAAGTCATATAGTAATGCGTCATAACGTATAACGTCATATAGTAATACGTCATAACGTATAACGTCATATAGTATTGCGTCATGACGAATAATGTCATATAGTAATGCGTCATAAAGTATAACGCCATATAGCAATGCGTCATACCGTATAACGTCATATAGAATTCCGGTTTAACGTATAACGCCACATAGCAATGCGTCATAACGTATAACGTCACATAGTAATACGTCTTAACGTATAAAGTCAGATAGAATACCGGGATAACGTATAACGTCATATAGTAATACGTCATAACGTATAACGTCATATAGTATTGCGTCATGACGAATAATGTCATATAATAAGGCGACATGACGTATAACGTCATATAGTAATACGTCATAACGTATAACGTCACATAGTAATACGTCACAACGTATAACGCCATATAGCAATGCGTCATAACGTATAACGCCATATAGCAATGCGTCATAACGAATCACGTCATATAGAATTACGGTTTAACGTATAACGTCAAAAGAGTAATGCGTCATATCCTATAACGCCATATAGTAATTGCGTCATAACGTATAACGTCATATAGAATTCCGGCATAACGTATATCGTCATATAGTAATACGTCATAACTTACAAGGTCATATAGTAATGCGTCATAACGTATAACGTCATATAGAATTACGACGTAACGTATAACGTCACGTAGTAATACGTCATAACGTATAACGACATATAGTAATGCATCATAACGTATAACGTCACGTAGAATTACGGTTTTGCGTATAACGTCATATAGAAGTACGGCATAACGTACAACGTCACATAGTAAAACGTCATAACATATAACGTCATACAGAATTACGGTTTAACGTCTAATATCATACAGTAATGCGTCATAACGTATAACATCATATAGAATTCCGGTTTAACGTATAACGCCATATAGCAATGCGTCATAACGTATAAAGTCATATAGAATTCCGGTTTAACGTATAACGCCATATAGCAATGGGTCATAACGTATAACGTCATATCGAATTACGGCATAATGTTTAACGTCACGTAGTAATACGTCATAACGTATAACGTCATATAGTAATGCGTAATAACGTATAACATCATATAGTAATGCGTCATAACGTATAGCGCCACATAGAATTACGGTTTAACGTATAACGTCATATAGTAATTCGTCATAACGTATAACGTCATACAGTAATTCGTCATACGGTATAACGTCGTACAGCATTACGTCATAACGGATAACGTCTCATAGTAATGCGTCATAACGTATAACGTCATATAGTAATGCGTCATAACGTATAACGTCATACAGAATTACGGTTTAACGTATAACGTCATATAGTAATGCGTCATAACGTATAGCGTCCTATAGAATTACGGTATTACGCATAACGTCATATAGTAATGCGTCATAACGTATAACGCCATATAGCAATGCGTCATAACGTATAACGTCATATAGTAATGCGTCATAACGTATAACGAAATATAGTAATGCGTCATAACGTATAACGTCATATAGTATTGCGTCATAACTTACAACGTCATACAGTAATGCGTCATAACGTATAACGTCATATAGTATTGCGTCATAACTTACAACGTCATACAGTAATGCGTCATACCGTATAACGTCATATAGAATTACGGTTTAACGTATAACGTCATATAGTAATGCGTCATAACGTATAACGCCATATAGTAATGCGTCATAACGTATAACGTCATATAGTAATACGTCATAACGTATAACATCATATAGTATTGCGTCATGACGTATAATGTCATATAATAAGGCGACATGACGTATAACGTCATATAGTAATGCGTAATAACGTATAACGTCATTCAGAATTACGGTTTAACGTCTAACGTCATACAGTAATGCGTCATAACGTATAACATCATATAGAATTCCGGTTTAACGTATAACGCCATATAGCAATGCGTCATAACGTATAAAGTCATATAGAATTCCGGTTTAACGTATAACGCCATATAGCAATGGGTCATAACGTATAACGTCATATCGAATTACGGCATAATGTTTAACGTCACGTAGTAATACGTCATAACGTATAACGTCATATAGTAATGCGTAATAACGTATAACATCATATAGTAATATGTCATAACGTATAGCGCCACATAGAATTACGGTTTAACGTATAACGTCATATAGTAATTCGTCATAACGTATAACGTCATACAGTAATTCGTCATACGGTATAACGTCGTACAGCATTACGTCATAACGGATAACGTCTCATAGTAATACGTCATAACGTATAACGTCATATAGTAATGCGTCATAACGTATAACGAAATATAGTAATGCGTCATAACGTATAACGTCATATAGTATTGCGTCATAACTTACAACGTCATACAGTAATGCGTCATACCGTATAACGTCATATAGAATTACGGTTTAACGTATAACGTCATATAGTAAAACGTCATAACGTATAACGTCATATAGTAATGCGTCATAACGTATAACGTCATATAGTATTGCGTCATGACGTATAAAGTCATATAATAAGGCGACATGACGTATAACGTCATATAGAAGTACGGCATAACGTATAACGTCACGTAGAATTACGGTTTTGCGTATAACGTCATATAGAATTACGGTATTACGTATAACGTCATATAGTAATGCGTCATAACGTATAACGCCATATAGCTATGCGTCATAACGTATAACGTCATATAGTAATGCGTCATAACGTATAACGAAATATAGTAATGCGTCATAACGTATAACGTCATATAGTATTGCGTCATAACTTACAACGTCATACAGTAATGCGTCATACCGTATAACGTCATATAGAATTACGGTTTAACGTATAACGTCATATAGTAAAACGTCATAACGTATAACGTCATATAGTAATGCGTCATAACGTATAACGTCATATAGTATTGCGTCATGACGTATAAAGTCATATAATAAGGCGACATGACGTATAACGTCATACAGAAGTACGGCATAACGTATAACGTCACGTAGAATTACGGTTTTGCGTATAACGTCATATAGAATTACGGTTTAACGTATAACGTCATATAGTAATACGTCATAGCGTATAACGTCATATAGTATTGCGTCATGACGTATAAAGTCATATAATAAAGCGGCAGGACGTATAACGTCATACAGAAGTACGGCATAACGTATAACGTCACGTAAAATTACGGTTTCGCGTATAACGTCATATAGAATTACGGTTTAACGTATAACGTGACATAGTAATACTTCATAACGTATAACGCCATATATCAATGCGTCATGACGTATAACGTCATATAGAATTACGTCGTAACGTATAACGTCACGTAGTAATACGTCATAACGTATAACGACATATAGTAATGCATCATAACGTATAACGTCACATAGAATTACGGCATAACGTATAACGTGACATAGTAATACTTCATAACGTATAACGCCAAATATCAATGCGTCATGACGTATAGCGTCATATAGAATTACGGTATTACGTATAACGCCATATAGTAAGGCGTCATGACGTACAACGTCACACAGAATTACGTCATAACGTATAAAGTCACATAGAAGTACGTCATAACGTATAACGTCACGTAGAATTACGGTTTTGCGTATAACGTCATATAGAAGTACGGCATAACGTATAACGTCACATAGTAAAACGTCATAACGTATAACGTCATTCAGAATTACGGTTTAACGTCTAACGTCATACAGTAATGCGTCATAACGTATAACATCATATAGAATTCCGGTTTAACGTATAACGCCATATAGCAATGCGTCATAACGTATAAAGTCATATAGAATACCGGTTTAACGTATAACGCCATATAGCAATGCGTCATAACGTATAACGTCATATCGAATTACGGCATAATGTTTAACGTCACGTAGTAATACGTCATAACGTATAACGTCATATAGTAATGCGTAATAACGTATAACATCATATAGTAATGCGTCATAACGTATAGCGCCACATAGAATTACAGTTTAACGTATAACGTCATATAGTAATGCGTCATAACGTATAACGTCATACAGTAATTCGACATACGGTATAACGTCGTATAGCATTACGTCATAACGGATAACGTCTCATAGTAATACGTCATAACGTATAACGCCATATAGCAATGCGTCATAACGTATAACGTCATACAGAATTACGGTTTAACGTATAACGTCATATAGTAATGCGTCATAACGTATAGCGTCCTATAGAATTACGGTATTACGCATAACGTCATATAGTAATGCGTTATAACGTATAACGCCATATAGCAATGCGTCATAACGTATAACGAAATATAGTAATGCGTCATAACGTATAACGTCATATAGTATTGCGTCATAACTTACAACGTCATACAGTAATGCGTCATACCGTATAAGGTCATATAGAATTACGGTTTAACGTATAACGTCATATAGTAATACGTCATAACGTATAACGTCATATAGTAATGCGTCATAACGTATAACGTCATATAGTATTGCGTCATGACGTATAAAGTCATATAATAAGGCGACGTGACGTATAACGTCATATAGAAGTACGGCATAACGTATAACGTCACGTAGAATTACGGTTTTGCGTATAACGTCATATAGAATTACGGTTTAACGTATAACGTCATATAGTAATACGTCATAGTGTATAACGTCATATAGTATTGCGTCATGACGTATGAAGTCATATAATAAAGCGGCATGACGTATAACGTCATACAGAAGTACGGCATAACGTATAACGTCACATAGTAAAACGTCATAACGTATAACGTCATACAGAATTACGGTTTAACGTCTAACGTGACATAGTAATACTTCATAACGTATAACGCCATATATCAATGCGTCATGACGTATAACGTCATATAGAATTACGGTATTACGTATAACGCCATATAGTAATGCGTCATAACGTATAACGTCATATAGTATTGCGTCATGACGTATAACGTCATATAATAAGGCGACATGACGTATAACGTCATATAGTAATGCGTCTTATCGTATAACGTCATATAGAATTTCGGTTTAACGCATAACGCCACATAGCAATGCGTCATAACGTATAACGCCACATGGTAATACGTCTTAACGTATAAAGACATACAGAATTCCGGGATAACGTATAACGTCATATAGTATTGCGTCATAACATCTAACGCCATATAGTAATGCGTCATAACATACAACGTCATATAGTATTGCGTCATAACGTCTAACGCCATATAGCAATGCGTCATAACGTATAACGTCATATAGTAATGCGTCATACCGTATAACGTCATATAGAATTCCGGTTTAACGTATAACGCCATATAGCAATGCGTCATACCGTATAACGCCATATAGCAAAGCGTTATAACGAATGACGTCATATAGTAATGCGTCATAACGTATAACGCCATATAGTAATGCGTCATAACGTATAACGTCATATAGTAATGCGCCATAACGTATAACGTCATACAGAATTACGGTTTAACATATAACGCCATATAGCAATGCGTCATAACGTATAACGTTATACAGAATTACGGTTTAACGTATAAAGTCATATAGTAATGCGTCATAACGTATAACGTCATATAGTAATACGTCATAACGTATAACGTCATATAGTATTGCGTCATGACGAATAATGTCATATAGTAATGCGTCATAAAGTATAACGCCATATAGCAATGCGTCATACCGTATAACGTCATATAGAATTCCGGTTTAACGTATAACGCCACATAGCAATGCGTCATAACGTATAACGTCACATAGTAATACGTCTTAACGTATAAAGTCAGATAGAATACCGGGATAACGTATAACGTCATATAGTAATACGTCATAACGTATAACGTCATATAGTATTGCGTCATGACGAATAATGTCATATAATAAGGCGACATGACGTATAACGTCATATAGTAATACGTCATAACGTATAACGTCACATAGTAATACGTCACAACGTATAACGCCATATAGCAATGCATCATAACGTATAACGTCACATAGAATTACGGCATAACGTATAACGTGACATAGTAATTCGTCATAACGTGTAACGCCATATATCAATGCGTCATGACGTATAACGTCATATAGAATTACGGTATTACGTATAACGTCATATAGTAATGCGTCATAACGTATAACGCCATATAGCAATGCGTCATAACGTATAACGCCATATAGCAATGCGTCATAACGAATCACGTCATATAGAATTACGGTTTAACGTATAACGTCAAAAGAGTAATGCGTCATATCCTATAACGCCATATAGTAATTGCGTCATAACGTATAACGTCATATAGAATTCCGGCATAACGTATATCGTCATATAGTAATACGTCATAACTTACAAGGTCATATAGTAATGCGTCATAACGTATAACGTCATATAGAATTACGACGTAACGTATAACGTCACGTAGTAATACGTCATAACGTATAACGACATATAGTAATGCATCATAACGTATAACGTCACGTAGAATTACGGTTTTGCGTATAACGTCATATAGAAGTACGGCATAACGTACAACGTCACATAGTAAAACGTCATAACATATAACGTCATACAGAATTACGGTTTAACGTCTAATATCATACAGTAATGCGTCATAACGTATAACATCATATAGAATTCCGGTTTAACGTATAACGCCATATAGCAATGCGTCATAACGTATAAAGTCATATAGAATTCCGGTTTAACGTATAACGCCATATAGCAATGGGTCATAACGTATAACGTCATATCGAATTACGGCATAATGTTTAACGTCACGTAGTAATACGTCATAACGTATAACGTCATATAGTAATGCGTAATAACGTATAACATCATATAGTAATGCGTCATAACGTATAGCGCCACATAGAATTACGGTTTAACGTATAACGTCATATAGTAATTCGTCATAACGTATAACGTCATACAGTAATTCGTCATACGGTATAACGTCGTACAGCATTACGTCATAACGGATAACGTCTCATAGTAATGCGTCATAACGTATAACGTCATATAGTAATGCGTCATAACGTATAACGTCATACAGAATTACGGTTTAACGTATAACGTCATATAGTAATGCGTCATAACGTATAGCGTCCTATAGAATTACGGTATTACGCATAACGTCATATAGTAATGCGTCATAACGTATAACGCCATATAGCAATGCGTCATAACGTATAACGTCATATAGTAATGCGTCATAACGTATAACGAAATATAGTAATGCGTCATAACGTATAACGTCATATAGTATTGCGTCATAACTTACAACGTCATACAGTAATGCGTCATAACGTATAACGTCATATAGTATTGCGTCATAACTTACAACGTCATACAGTAATGCGTCATACCGTATAACGTCATATAGAATTACGGTTTAACGTATAACGTCATATAGTAATGCGTCATAACGTATAACGCCATATAGTAATGCGTCATAACGTATAACGTCATATAGTAATACGTCATAACGTATAACATCATATAGTATTGCGTCATGACGTATAATGTCATATAATAAGGCGACATGACGTATAACGTCATATAGTAATGCGTAATAACGTATAACGTCATATAGTAATGTGTCATAACGTATAACGCCATATAGTAATGCGTCATAACGTATAACGTCATATAGTAATACGTCATAACGTATAACGTCACATAGTAAAACGTCATAACGTATAACGTCATATAGTAATACGTCATAACGTATAACGTCATATAGTATTGCGTCATGACGAATAATGTCATATAATAAGGCGACATGACGTATAACGTCATATAGTAATGCGTCATAACGTATAACGTCATATAGTAATGTGTCATAACGTATAACGCCATATAGTAATGCGCCATAACGTATAACGTCATATAGTAATACGTCATAACGTATAACGTCATATAGTATTGCGTCATGACGAATAATGTCATATAATAAGGCGACATGACGTATAACGTCATATAGTAATGCGTCATAACGTATAACATCATATAGTATTGCGTCATGACGTATAACGTCATATAGTAATGCGTCATAACGTATATCGTCATAGAGTAATGCGTCATAACGTATAACGTCATATAGTATTGCGTCATGACGAATAATGTCATATAATAAGGCGACATGACGTATAACGTCATATAGAATTCCGGTTTAACGTATAACGCCATATAGCAATGCGTCATAACGTACAACGTCACATAGTAATACGTCTTAACGTATAAAGTCATATAGAATACCGGGTTAACGTATAACGCCATATAGCAATGCGTCATAACGTATAACGTTATACAGAATTACGGTTTAACGTATAAAGTCATATAGTAATGCGTCATAACGTATAACGCCATATAGTAATGCGGCATAACGTATAACATCATATAGTATTGCGTCATGACGTATAACGTCATATAGTAATGCGTCATAACGTATATCGTCATAGAGTAATGCGTCATAACGTATAAAGTCATATAGTAATGCGTGATAACGTATAACGCCATATAGTAATGCGACATAACGTATAACATCATATAGTATTGCGTCATGACGTATAACGTCATATAGTAATGCGTCATAACGTATATCGTCATAGAGTAATGCGTCATAACGTATAACGTCATATAGTATTGCGTCATGACGAATAATGTCATATAATAAGGCGACATGACGTATAACGTCATATAGTAATGCGTCATAACGTATAACGTCATATAGTAATGCGTCATAACGTATAACGCCATGTAGTAATGCGTCATAACGTATAACGTCATATAGTATTGCCTCATAACATCAAACGCCATATAGTAATGCGTCATAACGTATAACGTCATATAGTAATGCGTCATAACGTATAACGCCATATAGCAATGCGTCATACCGTATAACGCCATATAGCAATGCGTTATAACGTATAACATCATATAGTATTGCGTCATGACGTATAACGTCATATAGTAATGCGTCATAACGTATATCGTCATAGAGTAATGCGTCATAACGTATAACGTCATATAGTATTGCGTCATGACGAATAATGTCATATCATAAGGCGACATGACGTATAACGTCATATAGTAATGCGTCATAACGTATAACGTCATATAGAATTCCGGTTTAACGTATAACGCCACATAGCAATGCGTCATAACGTATAACGCCACATGGTAATACGTCTTAACGTATAAAGACATATAGAATTCCGGGATAACGTATAACTTTATATAGTAATACGTCATAACGTATAACGTCATATAGTATTGCGTCATGACGAATAATGTCATATAATAAGGCGACATGACGTATAACGTCATATAGTAATGCGTCATAACATATAACGTCATATAGTAATGCGACATAACGTATAACGCCATATAGTAATGCGTCATAACGTATAACGTCATATAGTATTGCGTCATAACATCTAACGCCATATAGTAATGCGTCATAACGTATAACGTCATATAGTAATGCGTCATAACGTATAACGCCATATAGCAATGCGTTATAACGAATAACGTCATATAGTAATGCGTCATAACGTATAACGCCATATAGTAATGCGTCATAACGTATAAGGTCATATAGCATTGCGTCATGACGTATAACGTCATATAATAAGGCGACATGACGTATAACGTCATATAGAATTACGTCATAACGTATAACGTCATATACAAATACGGTTTAACGTATAACGTCAAAAGAGTAATGCGTCATATCCTATAACGCCATATAGTAATTGCGTCATAACGTATAACGTCATATAGAACTCCGGCATAACGTATATCGTCATATAGTAATACGTCATAACTTACAAGGTCATATAGTAATGCGTCATAACGTATAACGTCATATAGTATTGCGCCATGACGTATAACGTCATATAAGGTGACATGACGTATAACGTCATATAGAATTACGGCATAACGTATAACGTCACATAGTAAAACGTCATAACGTATAACGTCATATAGTAATACGTCATAACGTATAACGTCATATAGTATTGCGTCATGACGAATAATGTCATATAATAAGGCGACATGACGTATAACGTCATATAGTAATGCGTCATAACGTATAACGCCATATAGTAATGTGTCATAACGTATAACGCCATATAGTAATGCGTCATAACGTATAACGTCATATAGTAATACGTCATAACGTATAACGTCACATAGTAAAACGTCATAACGTATAACGTCATATAGTAATACGTCATAACGTATAACGTCATATAGTATTGCGTCATGACGAATAATGTCATATAATAAGGCGACATGACGTATAACGTCATATAGGAATGCGTCATAACGTATAACGTCATATAGTAATGCGTCATAACGTATAACGCCATATAGTAATGCGTCATAACGTATAACGTCATATAGTAATACGTCATAACGTATAACGTCATATAGTATTGCGTCATGACGAATAACGCCATATAGTAATGCGTCATAACATATAACGTCATATAGTATTGCGTCATAACGTATAACGTCATATAGTAATGCGTCATAACGTATAACGCCATATAGTAATGCGTCATAACATATAACGTCATATAGTAATGTGTCATAACGTATAACGCCATATAGTAATGCGTCATAACGTATAACGTCATATAGTAATACGTCATAACGTATAACGTCATATAGTATTGCGTCATGACGAATAATGTCATATAATAAGGCGACATGACGTATAACGTCATATAGTAATGCGTCATAACGTATAACGCCATATAGCAATGTGTTATAACGAATAACGTCATATAGTAATGCGTCATAACGTATAACGCCATATAGTAATGCGTCATAACGTATAACGTCATATAGTATTGCGTCATGACGTATAACGTCATATAATAAGGCGACATGACGTATAACGTCATATAGAATTACGTCATAACGTATAACGCCATATACAATTACGGTTTAACGTATAACGTCAAAAGAGTAATGCGTCATATCCTATAACGCCATATAGTAATTGCGTCATAACGTATAACGTCATATAGAACTCCGGCATAACGTATATCGTCATATAGTAATACGTCATAACTTACAAGGTCATATAGTAATGCGTCATAACGTATAACGTCATATAGTATTGCGTCATGACGTATAACGTCATATAAGGTGACATGACGTATAACGTCATATAGAATTACGGCATAACGTATAACGTCACATAGTAAAACGTCATAACGTATAACGTCACATAGTAATACGTCATAACGTATAACGTCATATAGTATTGCGTCATGAGGAATAATGTCATATAATAAGGCGACATGACGTATAACGCCATATAGCAATGCGTCATACCGTATAACGCCATATAGCAATGCGTTATAACGAATGACGTCATATAGTAATGCGTCATAACGTATAACGCCATATAGTAATGCGTCATAACGTATAACGTCATATAGTAATGCGTCATACCGTATAACGTCATACAGAATTACGGTTTAACATATAACGCCATATAGCAATGCGTCATAACGTATAACGTTATACAGAATTACGGTTTAACGTATAAAGTCATATAGTAATGCGTCATAACGTATAACGCCATATAGTAATGCGTCATAACGTATAACATCATATAGTATTGCGTCATGACGTATAATGTCATATAATAAGGCGTCATGACGTATAACGTCATATAGTAATGCGTAATAACGTATAACGTCATACAGTAATGTGTCATAACGTATAACGCCATATAGTAATGCGTCATAACGTATAACGTCATATAGTAATACGTCATAACGTATAACGTCACATAGTAAAACGTCATAACGTATAACGTCATATAGTAATACGTCATAACGTATAACGTCATATAGTATTGCGTCATGACGAATAATGTCATATAATAAGGCGACATGACGTATAACGTCATATAGTAATGCGTCATAACGTATAACGTCATATAGTAATGTGTCATAACGTATAACGCCATATACTAATGCGCCATAACGTATAACGTCATATAATAATACGTCATAACGTATAACGTCATATAGTATTGCGTCATGACGAATAATGTCATATAATAAGGCGACATGACGTATAACGTCATATAGTAATGCGTCATAACGTATAACATCATATAGTATTGCGTCATGACATATAACGTCATATAGTAATGCGTCATAACGTATATCGTCATAGAGTAATGCGTCATAACGTATAACGTCATATAGTATTGCGTCATGACGAATAATGTCATATAATAAGGCGACATGACGTATAACGTCATATAGAATTCCGGTTTAACGTATAACGCCATATAGCAATGCGTCATAACGTACAACGTCACATAGTAATACGTCTTAACGTATAAAGTCATATAGAATACCGGGTTAACGTATAACGCCATATAGCAATGCGTCATAACGTATAACGTTATACAGAATTACGGTTTAACGTATAAAGTCATATAGTAATGCGTCATAACGTATAACGCCATATAGTAATGCGGCATAACGTATAACATCATATAGTATTGCGTCATGACGTATAACGTCATATAGTAATGCGTCATAACGTATATCGTCATAGAGTAATGCGTCATAACGTATAAAGTCATATAGTAATGCGTGATAACGTATAACGCCATATAGTAATGCGACATAACGTATAACATCATATAGTATTGCGTCATGACGTATAACGTCATATAGTAATGCGTCATAACGTATATCGTCATAGAGTAATGCGTCATAACGTATAACGTCATATAGTATTGCGTCATGACGAATAATGTCATATAATAAGGCGACATGACGTATAACGTCATATAGTAATGCGTCATAACGTATAACGTCATATAGTAATGCGTGATAACGTATAACGCCATGTAGTAATGCGTCATAACGTATAACGTCATATAGTATTGCGTCATAACATCAAACGCCATATAGTAATGCGTCATAACGTATAACGTCATATAGTAATGCGTCATAACGTATAACGCCATATAGCAATGCGTCATACCGTATAACGCCATATAGCAATGCGTTATAACGTATAACATCATATAGTATTGCGTCATGACGTATAACGCCATATAGCAATGCGTCATACCGTATAACGCCATATAGCAATGCGTTATAACGAATGACGTCATATAGTAATGCGTCATAACGTATAACGCCATATAGTAATGCGTCATAACGTATAACGTCATATAGTAATGCGTCATACCGTATAACGTCATACAGAATTACGGTTTAACATATAACGCCATATAGCAATGCGTCATAACGTATAACGTTATACAGAATTACGGTTTAACGTATAAAGTCATATAGTAATGCGTCATAACGTATAACGCCATATAGTAATGCGTCATAACGTATAACATCATATAGTATTGCGTCATGACGTATAATGTCATATAATAAGGCGACATGACGTATAACGTCATATAGTAATGCGTAATAACGTATAACGTCATATAGTAATGTGTCATAACGTATAACGCCATATAGTAATGCGTCATAACGTATAACGTCATATAGTAATACGTCATAACGTATAACGTCACATAGTAAAACGTCATAACGTATAACGTCATATAGTAATACGTCATAACGTATAACGTCATATAGTATTGCGTCATGACGAATAATGTCATATAATAAGGCGACATGACGTATAACGTCATATAGTAATGCGTCATAACGTATAACGTCATATAGTAATGTGTCATAACGTATAACGCCATATAGTAATGCGCCATAACGTATAACGTCATATAATAATACGTCATAACGTATAACGTCATATAGTATTGCGTCATGACGAATAATGTCATATAATAAGGCGACATGACGTATAACGTCATATAGTAATGCGTCATAACGTATAACATCATATAGTATTGCGTCATGACGTATAACGTCATATAGTAATGCGTCATAACGTATATCGTCATAGAGTAATGCGTCATAACGTATAACGTCATATAGTATTGCGTCATGACGAATAATGTCATATAATAAGGCGACATGACGTATAACGTCATATAGAATTCCGGTTTAACGTATAACGCCATATAGCAATGCGTCATAACGTACAACGTCACATAGTTATACGTCTTAACGTATAAAGTCATATAGAATACCGGGTTAACGTATAACGCCATATAGCAATGCGTCATAACGTATAACGTTATACAGAATTACGGTTTAACGTATAAAGTCATATAGTAATGCGTCATAACGTATAACGCCATATAGTAATGCGTCATAACGTATAACATCATATAGCATTGCGTCATGACGTATAACGTCATATAATAAGGCGACATGACGTATAACGTCATATAGTAATGCGTCATAACGTATAACATCATATAGCATTGCGTCATGACGTATAACGTCATATAATAAGGCGACATGACGTATAACGTCATATAGAATTACGTCATAACGTATAACGTCATATACAAATACGGTTTAACGTATAACGTCAAAAGAGTAATGCGTCATATCCTATAACGCCATATAGTAATTGCGTCATAACGTATAACGTCATATAGAACTCCGGCATAACGTATATCGTCATATAGTAATACGTCATAACTTACAAGGTCATATAGTAATGCGTCATAACGTATAACGTCATATAGTATTGCGCCATGACGTATAACGTCATATAAGGTGACATGACGTATAACGTCATATAGAATTACGGCATAACGTATAACGTCACATAGTAAAACGTCATAACGTATAACGTCATATAGTAATACGTCATAACGTATAACGTCATATAGTATTGCGTCATGACGAATAATGTCATATAATAAGGCGACATGACGTATAACGTCATATAGTAATGCGTCATAACGTATAACGTCATATAGTAATGTGTCATAACGTATAACGCCATATAGTAATGCGTCATAACGTATAACGTCATATAGTAATACGTCATAACGTATAACGTCACATAGTAAAACGTCATAACGTATAACGTCATATAGTAATACGTCATAACGTATAACGTCATATAGTATTGCGTCATGACGAATAATGTCATATAATAAGGCGACATGACGTATAACGTCATATAGGAATGCGTCATAACGTATAACGTCATATAGTAATGCGTCATAACGTATAACGCCATATAGTAATGCGTCATAACGTATAACGTCATATAGTAATACGTCATAACGTATAACGTCATATAGTATTGCGTCATGACGAATAACGCCATATAGTAATGCGTCATAACATATAACGTCATATAGTATTGCGTCATAACGTATAACGTCATATAGTAATGCGTCATAACGTATAACGCCATATAGTAATGCGTCATAACATATAACGTCATATAGTAATGTGTCATAACGTATAACGCCATATAGTAATGCGTCATAACGTATAACGTCATATAGTAATACGTCATAACGTATAACGTCATATAGTATTGCGTCATGACGAATAATGTCATATAATAAGGCGACATGACGTATAACGTCATATAGTAATGCGTCATAACGTATAACGCCATATAGCAATGTGTTATAACGAATAACGTCATATAGTAATGCGTCATAACGTATAACGCCATATAGTAATGCGTCATAACGTATAACGTCATATAGTATTGCGTCATGTCGTATAACGTCATATAATAAGGCGACATGCCGTATAACGTCATATAGAATTACGTCATAACGTATAACGCCATATACAATTACGGTTTAACGTATAACGTCAAAAGAGTAATGCGTCATATCCTATAACGCCATATAGTAATTGCGTCATAACGTATAACGTCATATAGAACTCCGGCATAACGTATATCGTCATATAGTAATACGTCATAACTTACAAGGTCATATAGTAATGCGTCATAACGTATAACGTCATATAGTATTGCGTCATGACGTATAACGTCATATAAGGTGACATGACGTATAACGTCATATAGAATTACGGCATAACGTATAACGTCACATAGTAAAACGTCATAACGTATAACGTCATATAGTAATACGTCATAACGTATAACGTCATATAGTATTGCGTCATGAGGAATAATGTCATATAATAAGGCGACATGACGTATAACGCCATATAGCAATGCGTCATACCGTATAACGCCATATAGCAATGCGTTATAACGAATGACGTCATATAGTAATGCGTCATAACGTATAACGCCATATAGTAATGCGTCATAACGTATAACGTCATATAGTAATGCGTCATACCGTATAACGTCATACAGAATTACGGTTTAACATATAACGCCATATAGCAATGCGTCATAACGTATAACGTTATACAGAATTACGGTTTAACGTATAAAGTCATATAGTAATGCGTCATAACGTATAACGCCATATAGTAATGCGTCATAACGTATAACATCATATAGTATTGCGTCATGACGTATAATGTCATATAATAAGGCGACATGACGTATAACGTCATATAGTAATGCGTAATAACGTATAACGTCATATAGTAATGTGTCATAACGTATAACGCCATATAGTAATGCGTCATAACGTATAACGTCATATAGTAATACGTCATAACGTATAACGTCACATAGTAAAACGTCATAACGTATAACGTCATATAGTAATACGTCATAACGTATAACGTCATATAGTATTGCGTCATGACGAATAATGTCATATAATAAGGCGACATGACGTATAACGTCATATAGTAATGCGTCATAACGTATAACGTCATATAGTAATGTGTCCTAACGTATAACGCCATATAGTAATGCGCCATAACGTATAACGTCATATAATAATACGTCATAACGTATAACGTCATATAGTATTGCGTCATGACGAATAATGTCATATAATAAGGCGACATGACGTATAACGTCATATAGTAATGCGTCATAACGTATAACATCATATAGTATTGCGTCATGACGTATAACGTCATATAGTAATGCGTCATAACGTATATCGTCATAGAGTAATGCGTCATAACGTATAACGTCATATAGTATTGCGTCATGACGAATAATGTCATATAATAAGGCGACATGACGTATAACGTCATATAGAATTCCGGTTTAACGTATAACGCCATATAGCAATGCGTCATAACGTACAACGTCACATAGTAATACGTCTTAACGTATAAAGTCATATAGAATACCGGGTTAACGTATAACGCCATATAGCAATGCGTCATAACGTATAACGTTATACAGAATTACGGTTTAACGTATAAAGTCATATAGTAATGCGTCATAACGTATAACGCCATATAGTAATGCGTCATAACGTATAACATCATATAGTATTGCGTCATGACGTATAACGTCATATAGTAATGCGTCATAACGTATATCGTCATAGAGTAATGCGTCATAACGTATAAAGTCATATAGTAATGCGTGATAACGTATAACGCCATATAGTAATGCGACATAACGTATAACATCATATAGTATTGCGTCATGACGTATAACGTCATATAGTAATGCGTCATAACGTTTATCGTCATAGAGTAATGCGTCATAACGTATAACGTCATATAGTATTGCGTCATGACGAATAATGTCATATAATAAGGCGACATGACGTATAACGTCATATAGTAATGCGTCATAACGTATAACGTCATATAGTAATGCGTCATAACGTATAACGCCATGTAGTAATGCGTCATAACGTATAACGTCATATAGTATTGCGTCATAACATCAAACGCCATATAGTAATGCGTCATAACGTATAACGTCATATAGTAATGCGTCATAACGTATAACGCCATATAGCAATGCGTCATACCGTATAACGCCATATAGCAATGCGTTATAACGTATAACATCATATAGTATTGCGTCATGACGTATAACGTCATATAGTAATGCGTCATAACGTATATCGTCATAGAGTAATGCGTCATAACGTATAACGTCATATAGTATTGCGTCATGACGAATAATGTCATATCATAAGGCGACATGACGTATAACGTCATATAGTAATGCGTCATAACGTATAACGTCATATAGAATTCCGGTTTAACGTATAACGCCACATAGCAATGCGTCATAACGTATAACGCCACATGGTAATACGTCTTAACGTATAAAGACATATAGAATTCCGGGATAACGTATAACTTTATATAGTAATACGTCATAACGTATAACGTCATATAGTATTGCGTCATGACGAATAATGTCATATAATAAGGCGACATGACGTATAACGTCATATAGTAATGCGTCATAACATATAACGTCATATAGTAATGCGACATAACGTATAACGCCATATAGTAATGCGTCATAACGTATAACGTCATATAGTATTGCGTCATAACATCTAACGCCATATAGTAATGCGTCATAACGTATAACGTCATATAGTAATGCGTCATAACGTATAACGCCATATAGCAATGCGTCATAACGTATAACGCCATATAGCAATGCGCTATAACGATTAACGTCATATAGTAATGCGTCATAACGTATAACGCCATATAGTAATGCGTCATAACGTATAACGTCATATAGTATTGCGTCATGACGTATAACGTCATATAATAAGGCGACATGACGTATAACGTCATATAGAATTACGTCATAGCGTATAACGTCATATACAATTACGGTTTAACGTATAACGTCAAAAGAGTAATGCGTCATATCCTATAACGCCATATAGTAATTGCGTCATAACGTATAACGTCATATAGAATTCCGGCATACCGTATATCGTCATATAGTAATACGTCATAACTTACAAGGTCATATAGTAATGCGTCATAACGTATAACGTCATATAGTATTGCGTCATGACGTATAACGTCATATAATAAGGTGACATGACGTATAACGTCATATAGTAATACGTCATAACGTATAACGTCATATAGTATTGCTTCATGACGAATAATGTCATATAATAAGGCGACATGACGTATAACGTCATATAGTAATGCGTCATAACGTATAACGCCATATAGCAATGCGTTATAACGAATAACGTCATATAGTAATGCGTCATAACGTATAACGCCATATAGTAATGCGTCATAACGTATAAGGTCATATAGCATTGCGTCATGACGTATAACGTCATATCATAAGGCGACATGACGTATAACGTCATATAGAATTACGTCATAACGTATAACGTCATATACAAATACGGTTTAACGTATAACGTCAAAAGAGTAATGCGTCATATCCTATAACGCCATATAGTAATTGCGTCATAACGTATAACGTCATATAGAACTCCGGCATAACGTATATCGTCATATAGTAATACGTCATAACTTACAAGGTCATATAGTAATGCGTCATAACGTATAACGTCATATAGTATTGCGCCATGACGTATAACGTCATATAAGGTGACATGACGTATAACGTCATATAGAATTACGGCATAACGTATAACGTCACATAGTAAAACGTCATAACGTATAACGTCATATAGTAATACGTCATAACGTATAACGTCATATAGTATTGCGTCATGACGAATAATGTCATATAATAAGGCGACATGACGTATAACGTCATATAGTAATGCGTCATAACGTATAACGTCATATAGTAATGTGTCATAACGTATAACGCCATATAGTAATGCGTCATAACGTATAACGTCATATAGTAATACGTCATAACGTATAACGTCACATAGTAAAACGTCATAACGTATAACGTCATATAGAAATACGTCATAACGTATAACGTCATATAGTATTGCGTCATGACGAATAATGTGATATAATAAGGCGACATGACGTATAACGTCATATAGGAATGCGTCATAACGTATAACGTCATATAGTAATGCGTCATAACGTATAACGCCATATAGTAATGCGTCATAACGTATAACGTCATATAGTAATACGTCATAACGTATAACGTCATATAGTAATGCGACATGACGAATAACGCCATATAGTAATGCGTCATAACATATAACGTCATATAGTATTGGGTCATAACGTATAACGTCATATAGTAATGCGTCATAACGTATAACGCCATATAGTAATGCGTCATAACATATAACGTCGTATAGTAATGTGTCATAACGTATAACGCCATATAGTAATGCGTCATAACGTATAACGTCATATAGTAATACGTCATAACGTATAACGTCATATAGTATTGCGTCATGACGAATAATGTCATATAATAAGGCGACATGACGTATAACGTCATATAGTAATGCGTCATAACGTATAACGCCATATAGCAATGTGTTATAACGAATAACGTCATATAGTAATGCGTCATAACGTATAACGCCATATAGTAATGCGTCATAACGTATAACGTCATATAGTATTGCGTCATGACGTATAACGTCATATAATAAGGCGACATGACGTATAACGTCATATAGAATTACGTCATAACGTATAACGCCATATACAATTACGGTTTAACGTATAACGTCAAAAGAGTAATGCGTCATATCCTATAACGCCATATAGTAATTGCGTCATAACGTATAACGTCATATAGAACTCCGGCATAACGTATATCGTCATATAGTAATACGTCATAACTTACAAGGTCATATAGTAATGCGTCATAACGTATAACGTCATATAGTATTGCGTCATGACGTATAACGTCATATAAGGTGACATGACGTATAACGTCATATAGAATTACGGCATAACGTATAACGTCACATAGTAAAACGTCATAACGTATAACGTCATATAGTAATACGTCATAACGTATAACGTCATATAGTATTGCGTCATGAGGAATAATGTCATATAATAAGGCGACATGACGTATAACGTCATATAGTAATGCGTCATAACGTATAACGTCATATAGTAATGTGTCATAACGTATAACGTCATATAGTAATACGTCATAACGTATAACGTCATATAGTATTGCGTCATGACGAATAATGTCATATAATAAGGCGACATGACGTATAACGTCATATAGTAATGCGTCATAACGTATAACGCCATATAGCAATGTGTTATAACGAATAACGTCATATAGTAATGCGTCATAACGTATAACGCCATATAGTAATGCGTCATAACGTATAACGTCATATAGTATTGCGTCATGACGTATAACGTCATATAATAAGTCGACATGACGTATAACGTCATATAGAATTACGTCATAACGTATAACGCCATATACAATTACGGTTTAACGTATAACGTCAAAAGAGTAATGCGTCATATCCTATAACGCCATATAGTAATTGCGTCATAACGTATAACGTCATATAGAACTCCGGCATAACGTATATCGTCATATAGTAATACGTCATAACTTACAAGGTCATATAGTAATGCGTCATAACGTATAACGTCATATAGTATTGCGTCATGACGTATAACGTCATATAAGGTGACATGACGTATAACGTCATATAGAATTACGGCATAACGTATAACGTCACATAGTAAAACGTCATAACGTATAACGTCATATAGTAATACGTCATAACGTATAACGTCATATAGTATTGCGTCATGAGGAATAATGTCATATAATAAGGCGACATGACGTATAACGCCATATAGCAATGCGTCATACCGTATAACGCCATATAGCAATGCGTTATAACGAATGACGTCATATAGTAATGCGTCATAACGTATAACGCCATATAGTAATGCGTCATAACGTATAACGTCATATAGTAATGCGTCATACCGTATAACGTCATACAGAATTACGGTTTAACATATAACGCCATATAGCAATGCGTCATAACGTATAACGTTATACAGAATTACGGTTTAACGTATAAAGTCATATAGTAACGCGTCATAACGTATAACGCCATATAGTAATGCGTCATAACGTATAACATCATATAGTATTGCGTCATGACGTATAATGTCATATAATAAGGCGACATGACGTATAACGTCATATAGTAATGCGTCATAACGTATAACGTCATATAGTAATGTGTCATAACGTATAACGCCATATAGTAATGCGCCATAACGTATAACGTCATATAGTAATACGTCATAACGTATAACGTCATATAGTAATGCGTCATAACGTATAACATCATATAGTATTGCGTCATGACGTATAACGTCATATAGTAATGCGTCATAACGTATATCGTCATAGAGTAATGCGTCATAACGTATAACGTCATATAGTATTGCGTCATGACGAATAATGTCATATAATAAGGCGACATGACGTATAACGTCATATAGAATTCCGGTTTAACGTATAACGCCATATAGCAATGCGTCATAACGTACAACGTCACATAGTAATACGTCTTAACGTATAAAGTCATATAGAATACCGGGTTAACGTATAACGCCATATAGCAATGCGTCATAACGTATAACGTTATACAGAATTACGGTTTAACGTATAAAGTCATATAGTAATGCGTCATAACGTATAACGCCATATAGTAATGCGTCATAACGTATAACATCATATAGTATTGCGTCATGACGTATAACGTCATATAGTAATGCGTCATAACGTATATCGTCATAGAGTAATGCGTCATAACGTATAAAGTCATATAGTAATGCGTGATAACGTATAACGCCATATAGTAATGCGACATAACGTATAACATCATATAGTATTGCGTCATGACGTATAACGTCATATAGTAATGCGTCATAACGTATATCGTCATAGAGTAATGCGTCATAACGTATAACGTCATATAGTATTGCGTCATGACGAATAATGTCATATAATAAGGCGACATGACGTATAACGTCATATAGTAATGCGTCATAACGTATAACGTCATATAGTAATGCGTCATAACGTATAACGCCATGTAGTAATGCGTCATAACGTATAACGTCATATAGTATTGCGTCATAACATCAAACGCCATATAGTAATGCGTCATAACGTATAACGTCATGTAGTAATGCGTCATAACGTATAACGCCATATAGCAATGCGTCATACCGTATAACGCCATATAGCAATGCGTTATAACGTATAACATCATATAGTATTGCGTCATGACGTATAACATCATATAGTAATGCGTCATAACGTATATCGTCATAGAGTAATGCGTCATAACGTATAACGTCATATAGTATTGCGTCATGACGAATAATGTCATATCATAAGGCGACATGACGTATAACGTCATATAGTAATGCGTCATAACGTATAACGTCATATAGAATTCCGGTTTAACGTATAACGCCACATAGCAATGCGTCATAACGTATAACGCCACATGGTAATACGTCTTAACGTATAAAGACATATAGAATTCCGGGATAACGTATAACTTTATATAGTAATACGTCATAACGTATAACGTCATATAGTATTGCGTCATGACGAATAATGTCATATAATAAGGCGACATGACGTATAACGTCATATAGTAATGCGTCATAACATATAACGTCATATAGTAATGTGACATAACGTATAACGCCATATAGTAATGCGTCATAACGTATAACGTCATATAGTATTGCGTCATAACATCTAACGCCATATAGTAATGCGTCATAACGTATAACGTCATATAGTAATGCGTCATAACGTATAACGCCATATAGCAATGCGTCATAACGTATAACGCCATATAGCAATGCGCTATAACGATTAACGTCATATAGTAATGCGTCATAACGTATAACGCATTATAGTAATGCGTCATAACGTATAACGTCATATAGTATTGCGTCATTACGTATAACGTCATATAATAAGGCGACATGACGTATAACGTCATATAGAATTACGTCATAGCGTATAACGTCATATACAATTACGGTTTACCGTATAACGTCAAAAGAGTAATGCGTCATATCCTATAACGCCATATAGTAATTGCGTCATAACGTATAACGTCATATAGAATTCCGGCATAACGTATATCGTCATATAGTAATACGTCATAACTTACAAGGTCATATAGTAATGCGTCATAACGTATAACGTCATATAGTATTGCGTCATGACGTATAACGTCATATAATAAGGTGACATGACGTATAACGTCATATAGTAATACGTCATAACGTATAACGTCATATAGTATTGCTTCATGACGAATAATGTCATATAATAAGGCGACATGACGTATAACGTCATATAGTAATGCGTCATAACGTATAACGCCATATAGCAATGCGTTATAACGAATAACGTCATATAGTAATGCGTCATAACGTATAACGCCATATAGTAATGCGTCATAACGTATAAGGTCATATAGCATTGCGTCATGACGTATAACGTCATATAATAAGGCGACATGACGTATAACGTCATATAGAATTACGTCATAACGTATAACGTCATATACAAATACGGTTTAACGTATAACGTCAAAAGAGTAATGCGTCATATCCTATAACGCCATATAGTAATTGCGTCATAACGTATAACGTCATATAGAACTCCGGCATAACGTATATCGTCATATAGTAATACGTCATAACTTACAAGGTCATATAGTAATGCGTCATAACGTATAACGCCATATAGTAATGCGTCATAACGTATAACGTCATATAGTATTGCGTCATGACGAATAATGTCATATAATAAGGCGACATGACGTATAACGTCATATAGTAATGCGTCATAACGTATAACGTCATATAGTATTGCGTCATGACGAATAATGTCATATAATAAGGCGACATGACGTATAACGTCATATAGTAATGCGTCATAACGTATAACGTCATATAGTAATGTGTCATAACGTATAACGCCATATAGTAATGCGTCATAACGTATAACGTCATATAGTAATACGTCATAACGTATAACGTCATATAGTATTGCGTCATGACGAATAATGTCATATAATAAGGCGACATGACGTATAACGTCATATAGTAATGCGTCATAACGTATAACGCCATATAGCAATGCGTTATAACGAATAACGTCATATAGTAATGCGTCATAACGTATAACGCCATATAGTAATGCGTCATAACGTATAAGGTCATATAGCATTGCGTCATGACGTATAACGTCATATAATAAGGCGACATGACGTATAACGTCATATAGAATTACGTCATAACGTATAACGTCATATACAAATACGGTTTAACGTATAACGTCAAAAGAGTAATGCGTCATATCCTATAACGCCATATAGTAATTGCGTCATAACGTATAACGTCATATAGAACTCCGGCATAACGTATATCGTCATATAGTAATACGTCATAACTTACAAGGTCATATAGTAATGCGTCATAACGTATAACGTCATATAGTATTGCGCCATGACGTATAACGTCATATAAGGTGACATGACGTATAACGTCATATAGAATTACGGCATAACGTATAACGCCATATAGTAATGCGTCATAACGTATAACGTCATATAGTAATGCGTCATAACGTATAACGCCATATAGTAATGCGTCATAACGTATAACGTCATATAGTATTGCGTCATGACGAATAATGTCATATAATAAGGCGACATGACGTATAACGTCATATAGTAATGCGTCATAACGTATAACGTCATATAGTAATGTGTCATAACGTATAACGCCATATAGTAATGCGTCATAACGTATAACGTCATATAGTAATACGTCATAACGTATAACGTCATATAGTATTGCGTCATGACGAATAATGTCATATAATAAGGCGACATGACGTATAACGTCATATAGTAATGCGTCATAACGTATAACGCCATATAGCAATGCGTTATAACGAATAACGTCATATAGTAATGCGTCATAACGTATAACGCCATATAGTAATGCGTCATAACGTATAACGTCATATAGCATTGCGTCATGACGTATAACGTCATATAATAAGGCGACATGACGTATAACGTCATATAGAATTACGTCATAACGTATAACGTCATATACAAATACGGTTTAACGTATAACGTCAAAAGAGTAATGCGTCATATCCTATAACGCCAAATAGTAATTGCGTCATAACGTATAACGTCATATAGAACTCCGGCATAACGTATATCGTCATATAGTAATACGTCATAACTTACAAGGTCATATAGTAATGCGTCATAACGTATAACGTCATATAGTATTGCGTCATAACGTATAACGTCATATAGTAATGCGTCATAACGTATAACGCCATATAGTAATGCGTCATAACATATAACGTCATATAGTAACGTGTCATAACGTATAACGCCATATAGTAATGCGTCATAACGTATAACGTCATATAGTAATACGTCATAACGTATAACGTCATATAGTATTGCGTCATGACGAATAATGTCATATAATAAGGCGACATGACGTATAACGTCATATAGTAATACGTCATAACGTATAACGTCATATAGTATTGCGACATGACGAATAAGGTCATATAATAAGGCGACATGACGTATAACGTCATATAGTAATGCGTCATAACGTATAACGCCATATAGTATTGCGTCATGACGAATAATGTCATATAATAAGGCGACATGACGTATAACGTCATATAGTAATGCGTCATAACGTATAACGCCATATAGTATTGCGTCATGACGAATAATGTCATATAATAAGGCGACATGACGTATAACGCCAAATAGTAATTGCGTCATAACGTATAACGACGTATAGAATTCCGGCATAACGTATATCGTCATATAGTAATACGTCATAACTTACAAGGTCATATAGTAATGCGTCATAACGTATAACGTCATATAGTATTGCATCATGGCGTATAACGTCATATAATAAGGTGACATGACGTATAACGTCATATAGAATTACGGCATAACGTATAACGTCACATAGTAAAACGTCATAACGTATAACGTCATATAGTAATACGTCATAACGTATAACGTCATATAGTATTGCGTCATGACGAATAATGTCATATAATAAGGCGACATGACGTATAACGTTATATAGTAATGCGTCATAACGTATAACGTCATATAGTAATGCGTCATAACGTATAACGCCATATAGTAATGCGTCATAACGTATAACGTCATATAGTAATACGTCATAACGTATAACGTCATATAGTATTGCGTCATGACGAATAATGTCATATAATAAGGCGACATGACGTATAACGTCATATAGTAATGCGTCATAACGTATAACGCCATATAGTAATGCGTCATAACGTATAACGTCATATAGTAATGCGTCATAACGTATAACGCCATATAGTAATGCGTCATAACGTATAACGTCATATAGTATTGCGTCATGACGAATAATGTCATATAATAAGGCGACATGACGTATAACGTCATATAGTAATGCGTCATAACGTATAACGTCATATAGTAATGTGTCATAACGTATAACGCCATATAGTAATGCGTCATAACGTATAACGTCATATAGTAATACGTCATAACGTATAACGTCATATAGTATTGCGACATGACGAATAATGTCATATAATAAGGCGACATGACGTATAACGTCATATAGTAATGCGTCATAACGTATAACGCCATATAGCAATGCGTTATAACGAATAACGTCATATAGTAATGCGTCATAACGTATAACGCCATATAGTAATGCGTCATAACGTATAACGTCATATAGCATTGCGTCATGACGTATAACGTCATATAATAAGGCGACATGACGTATAACGTCATATAGAATTACGTCATAACGTATAACGTCATATACAAATACGGTTTAACGTATAACGTCAAAAGAGTAATGCGTCATATCCTATAACGCCATATAGTAATTGCGTCATAACGTATAACGTCATATAGAACTCCGGCATAACGTATATCGTCATATAGTAATACGTCATAACTTACAAGGTCATATAGTAATGCGTCATAACGTATAACGTCATATAGTATTGCGTCATGACGTATAACGTCATATAAGGTGACATGACGTATAACGTCATATAGAATTACGGCATAACGTATAACGTCACATAGTAAAACGTCATAACGTATAACGTCATATAGTAATACGTCATTACGTATAACGTCATATAGTATTGCGTCATGACGAATAATGTCATATAATAAGGCGACATGACGTATAACGTCATATAGTAATGCGTCATAACGTATAACGTCATATAGTAATGTGTCATAGCGTATAACGCCATATAGTAATGCGTCATAACGTATAACGTCATATAGTAATACGTCATAACGTATAACGTCACATAGTAAAACGTCATAACGTATAACGTCATATAGTAATACGTCATAACGTATAACGTCATATAGTATTGCGTCATGACGAATAATGTCATATAATAAGGCGACATGACGTATAACGTCATATAGTAATGCGTCATAACGTATAACGTCATATAGTAATGCGTCATAACGTATAACGCCATATAGTAATGCGTCATAACGTATAACGTCATATAGTAATACGTCATAACGTATAACGTCATATAGTATTGCGTCATGACGAATAACGCCATATAGTAATGCGTCATAACATATAACGTCATATAGTATTGCGTCATAACGTATAACGTCATATAGTAATGAGTCATAACGTATAACGCCATATAGTAATGCGTCATAACATATAACGTCATATAGTAATGTGTCATAACGTATAACGCCATATAGTAATGCGTCATAACGTATAACATCATATAGTAATACGTCATAACGTATAACGTCATATAGTATTGCGTCATGACGAATAATGTCATATAATAAGGCGACATGACGTATAACGTCATATAGTAGTGCGTCATAACGTATAACGCCATATAGCAATGTGTTATAACGAAAAACGTCATATAGTAATGCGTCATAACGTATAACGCCATATAGTAATGCGTCATAACGTATAACGTCATATAGTATTGCGTCATGACGTATAACGTCATATAATAAGGCGACATGACGTATAACGTCATATAGAATTACGTCATAACGTATAACGTCATATACAATTACGGTTTAACGTATAACGTCAAAAGAGTAATGCGTCATATCCTATAACGCCATATAGTAATTGCGTCAGAACGTATAACGTCATATAGTAATGCGTCATAACGTATAACGCCATATAGTAATACGTCATAACTTACAAGGTCATATAGTAATGCGTCATAACGTATAACGTCATATAGTGTTGCGTCATGACGAATAACGCCACATAGCAATGCGTTATAACGAATAACGTCATATAGTAATGCGTCATAACGTATAACGCCATATAGTAATGCGTCATAACGTATAACGTCATGTAGTAACCGTCATAACGTATAACGTCATATACAAATACGGTTTAACGTATAACGTCAAAAGAGTAATGCGTCATATCCTATAACGCCATATAGTAATTGCGTCATAACGTATAACGTCATATAGAACTCCGGCATAACGTATATCGTCATATAGTAATACGTCATAACTTACAAGGTCATATAGTAATGCGTCATAACGTATAACGTCATATAGTATTGCGTCATGACGTATAACGTCATATAAGGTGACATGACGTATAACGTCATATAGAATTACGGCATAACGTATAACGTCACATAGTAAAACGTCATAACGTATAACGTCATATAGTAATACGTCATTACGTATAACGTCATATAGTATTGCGTCATGACGAATAATGTCATATAATAAGGCGACATGACGTATAACGTCATATAGTAATGCGTCATAACGTATAACGTCATATAGTAATGTGTCATAGCGTATAACGCCATATAGTAATGCGTCATAACGTATAACGTCATATAGTAATACGTCATAACGTATAACGTCACATAGTAAAACGTCATAACGTATAACGTCATATAGTAATACGTCATAACGTATAACGTCATATAGTATTGCGTCATGACGAATAATGTCATATAATAAGGCGACATGACGTATAACGTCATATAGTAATGCGTCATAACGTATAACGTCATATAGTAATGCGTCATAACGTATAACGCCATATAGTAATGCGTCATAACGTATAACGTCATATAGTAATACGTCATAACGTATAACGTCATATAGTATTGCGTCATGACGAATAACGCCATATAGTAATGCGTCATAACATATAACGTCATATAGTATTGCGTCATAACGTATAACGTCATATAGTAATGCGTCATAACGCATAACGCCATATAGTAATGCGTCATAACATATAACGTCATATAGTAATGTGTCATAACGTATAACGCCATATAGTAATGCGTCATAACGTATAACGTCATATAGTAATACGTCATAACGTATAACGTCATATAGTATTGCGTCATGACGAATAATGTCATATAATAAGGCGACATGACGTAGAACGTCATATAGTAGTGCGTCATAACGTATAACGTCATATAGTAATGTGTCATAACGTATAACGCCATATAGTAATGCGTCATAACGTATAACGCCATATAGTAATACGTCATAACTTACAAGGTCATATAGTAATGCGTCATAACGTATAACGTCATACAGTATTGCGTCATGACGAATAATGTCATATAATAAGGCGACATGCCGTATAACGTCATATAGTAATGCGTCATAACGTATAACGTCATATAGTAATGCGTCATAACGTATAACGCCATATAGTAATACGTCATAACTTACAAGGTCATATAGTAATGCGTCATAACGTATAACGTCATATAGTATTGCGTCATGACGTATAACGTCATATAAGGTGACATGACGTATAACGTCATATAGAATTACGGCATAACGTATAACGTCACATAGTAAAACGTCATAACGTATAACGTCATATAGTAATACGTCATAACGTATAACGTCATATAGTATTGCGTCATGACGAATAATGTCATATAATAAGGCGACATGACGTATAACGTCATATAGTAATGCGTCATAACGTATAACGTCATATAGTAATGTGTCATAACGTATAACGCCATATAGTAATGCGTCATAACGTATAACGTCATATAGTAATACGTCATAACGTATAACGTCATATAGTATTGCGTCATGACGAATAATGTCATATAATAAGGCGACATGACGTATAACGTCATATAGTAATGCGTCATAACGTATAACATCATATAGTATTGCGTCATGACGTATAACGTCATATAGTAATGCGTCATAACGTATATCGTCATAGAGTAATGCGTCATAACGTATAACGTCATATAGTATTGCGTCATGAAGACTAATGTCATATAATAAGGCGACATGACGTATAACGTCATATAGAATTCCGGTTTAACGTATAACGCCATATAGCAATGCGTCATAACGTACAACGTCACATAGTAATACGTCTTAACGTATAAAGTCACATAGAATACCGGGTTAACGTATAACGCCATATAGCAATGCGTCATAACGTATAACGTCATACAGAATTACGGTTTAACGTATAACGCCATATAGCAATGCGTCATAACGTATAACGTTATACAGACTTACGGTTTAACGTATAAAGTCATATAGTAATGCGTCATAACGTATAACGCCATATAGTAATGCGTCATAACGTATAACATCATATAGTATTGCGTCATGACGTATAACGTCATATAGTAATGCGTCATAACGTATATCGTCATAGAGTAATGCGTCATAACGTATAACGTCATATAGTATTGCGTCATGACGAATAATGTCATATAATAAGGCGACATGACGTATAACGTCATATAGTAATGCGTCATAACGTATAACGTCATATAGTAATGCGTCATAACGTATAACGCCATATAGTAATGCGTCATAACGTATAACGTCATATAGCATTGCGTCATAACATCTAACGCCATATAGTAATGCGTCATAACGTATAACGTCATATAGTAATGCGTCATAACGTATAACGCCATATAGCGATGCGTCATAACGTATAACGCCATATAGCAATGCGTTATAACGAATAACGTCATATAGTAATGCGTCATAACGTATAACGCCATATAGTAATGCGTCATAACGTATAACGTCATATAGTATTGCGTCATGACGTATAACGTCATATAATAAGGCGACATAACGTATAACGTCATATAGAATTACGTCATAACGTATAACGTCATATACAATTACGGTTTAACGTATAACGTCAAAAGAGTAATGCGTCATATCCTATAACGCCATATAGTAATTGCGACATAGCGTATAACGACGTATAGAATTCCGGCATAACGTATATCGTCATATAGTAATACGTCATAACTTACAAGGTCATATAGTAATGCGTCATAACGTATAACGTCATATAGTATTGCATCATGACGTATAACGTCATATAATAAGGTGACATGACGTATAACGTCATATAGAATTACGGCATAACGTATAACGTCACATAGTAAAACGTCATAACGTATAACGTCATATAGTAATACGTCATAACGTATAACGTCATATAGTATTGCGTCATGACGAATAATGTCATATAATAAGGCGACATGACGTATAACGTCATATAGTAATGCGTCATAACGTATAACGTCATATAGTAATGCGTCATAACGTATAACGCCATATAGTAATGCGTCATAACGTATAACGTCATATAGTAATACGTCGTAACGTATAACGTCATAGAGTATTGCGTCATGACGAATAATGTCATATAATAAGGCGACATGACGTATAACGTCATATAGTAATGCGTCATAACGTATAACGTCATATAGTAATGCGTCATAACGTATAACGCCATATAGTAATGCGTCATAACATATAACGTCATATAGTATTGCGTCATAACGTCTAACGCCATATAGCAATGCGTCATAACGTATAACGTCATATAGTAATGCGTCATACCGTATAGCGTCATATAGAATTCCGGTTTAACGTATAACGCCATATAGCAATGCGTCATAACGTATAACGTCACATAGTAATACGTCTTAACGTATAAAGTCATATAGAATACCGGTTTAACGTATAACGCCATATAGCAATGCGTCATAACGTATAACGTCATACAGAATTACGGTTTAACGTATAACGCCATATAGCAATGCGTCATAACGTATAACGTTATACAGAATTACGGTTTAATGTATAAAGTCATATAGTAATGCGTCATAACGTATAACGCCATATAGTAATGCGTCATAACGTATAACATCATATAGTATTGCGTCATGACGTATAACGTCATATAGTAATGCGTCATAACGTATATCGTCATAGAGTAATGCGTCATAACATATAACGTCATATAGTATTGCGTCATGACGAATAATGTCATATAATAAGGCGACATGACGTATAACGTCATATAGTAATGTGTCATAAAGTATAACGTCATATAGAATTCCGGTTTAACGTATAACGCCACATAGCAATGCGCCATAACGTATAACGTCACATGGTAATACGTCTTAACGTATAAAGACATATAGAATTCCGGGATAACGTATAACGTCATATAGTAATGCGTCATAACGTATAACGCCATATAGTAATGCGTCATAACGTATAACGTCATATAGTAATGCGTCATAACGTATAACGTCATATAGTAATACGTCATAACGTATAACGTCATATAGTATTGCGTCATGACGAATAATGTCATATAATAAGGCGACATGACGTATAACGTCATATAGTAATGCGTCATAACGTATAACGTCATATAGTAATGCGTCATAACGTATAACGCCATATAGTAATGCGTCATAACGTATAACGTCATATAGTAATGCGTCATAACATATAACGTCATATAGTATTGCGTCATAACGTCTAACGCCATATAGCAATGCGTCATAACGTATAACGTCACATGGTAATACGTCTTAACGTATAAAGACATATAGAATTCCGGGATAACGTATAACGTCATATAGTAATGCGTCATAACGTATAACGCCATATAGCAATGCGTCATAACGTATAACGACGTATAGAATTCCGGCATAACGTATATCGTCATATAGTAATACGTCATAACTTACAAGGTCATATAGTAATGCGTCATAACGTATAACGTCATATAGTATTGCATCATGGCGTATAACGTCATATAATAAGGTGTCATGACGTATAACGCCATATAGAATTACGGCATAACGTATAACGTCACATAGTAAAACGTCATAACGTATAACGTCATATAGTAATACGTCATAACGTATAACGTCATATAGTATTGCGTCATGACGAATAATGTCATATAATAAGGCGACATGACGTATAACGTCATATAGTAATGCGTCATAACGTCTAACGTCATATAGTAATGCGTCGTAACGTATAACGCCATATAGTAATGCGTCATAACGTATAACGTCATATAGTAATACGTCATAACGTATAACGTCATATAGTATTGCGTCATGACGAATAATGTCATATAATAAGGCGACATGACGTATAACGTCATATAGTAATGCGTCATAACGTATAACGCCATATAGTAATGCGTCATAACGTATAACGTCATATAGTAATGCGTCATAACGTATAACGCCATATAGTAATGCGTCATAACGTATAACGTCATATAGTATTGCGTCATGACGAATAATGTCATATAATAAGGCGACATGACGTATAACGTCATATAGTAATGCGTCATAACGTATAACGTCATATAGTAATGTGTCATAACGTATAACGCCATATAGTAATGCGTCATAACGTATAACGTCATATAGTAATACGTCATATCGTATAACGTCATATAGTATTGCGTCATGACGAATAATGTCATATAATAAGGCGACATGACGTATAACGTCATATAGTAATGCGTCATAACGTATAACGCCATATAGCAATGCGTTATAACGAATAACGTCATATAGTAATGCGTCATAACGTATAACGCCATATAGTAATGCGTCATAACGTATAACGTCATATAGCATTGCGTCATGACGTATAACGTCATATAATAAGGCGACATGACGTATAACGTCATATAGAATTACGTCATAACGTATAACGTCATATACAAAACGGTTTAACGTATAACGTCAAAAGAGTAATGCGTCATATCCTATAACGCCATATAGTAATTGCGTCATAACGTATAACGTCATATAGAACTCCGGCATAACGTATATCGTCATATAGTAATACGTCATAACTTACAAGGTCATATAGTAATGCGTCATAACGTATAACGTCATATAGTATTGCGTCATGACGTATAACGTCATATAAGGTGACATGACGTATAACGTCATATAGAATTACGGCATAACGTATAACGTCACATAGTAAAACGTCATAACGTATAACGTCATATAGTAATACGTCATTACGTATAACGTCATATAGTATTGCGTCATGACGAATAATGTCATATAATAAGGCGACATGACGTATAACGTCATATAGTAATGCGTCATAACGTATAACGTCATATAGTAATGTGTCATAGCGTATAACGCCATATAGTAATGCGTCATAACGTATAACGTCATATAGTAATACGTCATAACGTATAACGTCATATAGTATTGCGTCATGACGAATAACGCCATATAGTAATGCGTCATAACATATAACGTCATATAGTATTGCGTCATAACGTATAACGTCATATAGTAATGCGTCATAACGTATAACGCCATATAGTAATGCGTCATAACATATAACGTCATATAGTAATGTGTCATAACGTATAACGCCATATAGTAATGCGTCATAACGTATAACGTCATATAGTAATACGTCATAACGTATAACGTCATATAGTATTGCGTCATGACGAATAATGTCGTATAATAAGGCGACATGACGTATAACGTCATATAGTAGTGCGTCATAACGTATAACGCCATATAGCAATGTGTTATAACGAATAACGTCATATAGTAATGCGTCATAACGTATAACGCCATATAGTAATGCGTCATAACGTATAACGTCATATAGTATTGCGTCATGACGTATAACGTCATATAATAAGGCGACATGACGTATAACGTCATATAGAATTACGTCATAACGTATAACGTCATATACAATTACGGTTTAACGTATAACGTCAAAAGAGTAATGCGTCATATCCTATAACGCCATATAGTAATTGCGTCATAACGTATAACGTCATATAGTAATGCGTCATAACGTATAACGCCATATAGTAATGCGTCATAACGTATAACGTCATATAGTAATACGTCATAACGTATAACGTCATATAGTATTGCGTCATGACGAATAATGTCATATAATAAGGCGACATGACGTATAACGTCATATAGTAATGCGTCATAACGTATAACGCCATATAGCAATGCGTTATAACGAATAACGTCATATAGTAATGCGTCATAACGTATAACGCCATATAGTAATGCGTCATAACGTATAACATCATATAGTATTGCGTCATGACGTATAACGTCATATAGTAATGCGTCATAACGTATATCGTCATAGAGTAATGCGTCATAACGTATAACGTCATATAGTATTGCGTCATGACGAATAATGTCATATAATAAGGCGACATGACGTATAACGTCATATAGTAATGCGTCATAACGTATAACGACATATAGTAATGCGTCATAACGTATAACGCCATATAGTAATGCGTCATAACGTATAACGTCATATAGTATTGCGTCATAACATCTAACGCCATATAGTAATGCGTCATAACGTATAACGTCATATAGTAATGCGTCATAACGTATAACGCCATATAGTAATGCGTCATAACGTATAACATCATATAGTATTGCGTCATGACGTATAACGTCATATAGTAATGCGTCATAACGTATATCGTCATAGAGTAATGCGTCATAACGTATAACGTCATATAGTATTGCGTCATGACGAATAATGTCATATAATAAGGCGACATGACGTATAACGTCATATAGTAATGCGTCATAACGTATAACGTCATATAGTAATGCGTCATAACGTATAACGCCATATAGTAATGCGTCATAACGTATAACGTCATATAGTATTGCGTCATAACATCTAACGCCATATAGTAATGCGTCATAACGTATAACGTCATATAGTAATGCGTCATAACGTATAACGCCATATAGTAATGCGTCATAACGTATAACATCATATAGTATTGCGTCATGACGTATAACGTCATATAGTAATGCGTCATAACGTATATCGTCATAGAGTAATGCGTCATAACGTATAACGTCATATAGTATTGCGTCATGACGAATAATGTCATATAATAAGGCGACATGACGTATAACGTCATATAGTAATGCGTCATAACGTATAACGTCATATAGTAATGCGTCATAACGTATAACGCCATATAGTAATGCGTCATAACGTATAACGTCATATAGTATTGCGTCATAACATCTAACGCCATATAGTAATGCGTCATAACGTATAACGTCATATAGTAATGCGTCATAACGTATAACGTCATATAGAACTCCGGCATAACGTATATCGTCATATAGTAATACGTCATAACTTACAAGGTCATATAGTAATGCGTCATAACGTATAACGTCATATAGTATTGCGTCATGACGTATAACGTCATATAAGGTGACATGACGTATAACGTCATATAGAATTACGGCATAACGTATAACGTCACATAGTAAAACGTCATAACGTATAACGTCATATAGTAATACGTCATTACGTATAACGTCATATAGTATTGCGTCATAACGTATAACATCATATAGTATTGCGTCATGACGTATAACGTTATATAGTAATGCGTCATAACGTATATCGTCATAGAGTAATGCGTCATAACGTATAACGTCATATAGTATTGCGTCATGACGAATAATGTCATATAATAAGGCGACATGACGTATAACGTCATATAGTAATGCGTCATAACGTATAACGTCATCTAGTAATGCGTCATAACGTATAACGCCATATAGTAATGCGTCATAACGTATAACGTCATATAGTATTGCGTCATAACATCTAACGCCATATAGTAATGCGTCATAACGTATAACGTCATATAGTAATGCGTCATAACGTATAACGCCATATAGTAATGCGTCATAACGTATAACATCATATAGTATTGCGTCATGACGTATAACGTCATATAGTAATGCGTCATAACGTATATCGTCATAGAGTAATGCGTCATAACGTATAACGTCATATAGTATTGCGTCATGACGAATAATGTCATATAATAAGGCGACATGACGTATAACGTCATATAGTAATGCGTCATAACGTATAACGTCATATAGTAATGCGTCATAACGTATAACGTCATATAGTATTGCGTCATAACATCTAACGCCATATAGTAATGCGTCATAACGTATAACGTCATATAGTAATGCGTCATAACGTATAACGTCATATAGAACTCCGGCATAACGTATATCGTCATATAGTAATACGTCATAACTTACAAGGTCATATAGTAATGCGTCATAACGTATAACGTCATATAGTATTGCGTCATGACGTATAACGTCATATAAGGTGACATGACGTATAACGTCATATAGAATTACGGCATAACGTATAACGTCACATAGTAAAACGTCATAACGTATAACGTCATATAGTAATACGTCATTACGTATAACGTCATATAGTATTGCGTCATGACGAATAATGTCATATAATAAGGCGACATGACGTATAACGTCATATAGTAATGCGTCATAACGTATAACGTCATATAGTAATGCGTCATAACGTATAACGCCATATAGTAATGCGTCATAACATATAACGTCATATAGTAATGTGTCATAACGTATAACGCCATATAGTAATGCGTCATAACGTATAACGTCATATAGTAATACGTCATAACGTATAACGTCATATAGTATTGCGTCATGACGAATAATGTCATATAATAAGGCGACATGACGTATAACGTCATATAGTAGTGCGTCATAACGTATAACGCCATATAGCAATGTGTTATAACGAATAAAGTCATATAGTAATGCGTCATAACGTATAACGCCATATAGTAATGCGTCATAACGTATAACGTCATATAGTATTGCGTCATGACGTATAACGTCATATAATAAGGCGACATGACGTATAACGTCATATAGAATTACGTCATAACGTATAACGTCATATACAATTACGGTTTAACGTATAACGTCAAAAGAGTAATGCGTCATATCCTATAACGCCATATAGTAATTGCGTCATAACGTATAACGTCATATAGTAATGCGTCATAACGTATAACGCCATATAGTAATACGTCATAACTTACAAGGTCATATAGTAATGCGTCATAACGTATAACGTCATATAGTATTGCGTCATGACGAATAATGTCATATAATAAGGCGACATGACGTATAACGTCATATAGTAATGCGTCATAACGTATAACGCCATATAGTAATGCGTCATAACGTATAACGTCATAGAGTAATGCGTCATAACGTATAACGCCATATAGTAATGCGTCATAACGTATAACGTCATATAGTATTGCGTCATGACGAATAATGTCATATAATAAGGCGACATGACGTATAACGTCAAAAGAGTAATGCGTCATATCCTATAACGCCATATAGTAATTGCGTCATAACGTATAACGTCATATAGTAATGCGTCATAACGTATAACGTCATATAGTATTGCGTCATGACGAATAATGTCATATAATAAGGCGACATGACGTATAACGTCATATAGTAATGCGTCATAACGTATAACGCCATATAGTAATGCGTCATAACGTATAACGTCATATAGTAATGCGTCATAACGTATAACGCCATATAGTAATGCGTCATAACGTATAACGTCATATAGTATTGCGTCATGACGAATAATGTCATATAATAAGGCGACATGACGTATAACGTCAAAAGAGTAATGCGTCATATCCTATAACGCCATATAGTAATTGCGTCATAACGTATAACGTCATATAGTAATACGTCATAACGTATAACGTCATATAGTATTGCGTCATGACGAATAATGTCATATAATAAGGCGACATGACGTATAACGTCATATAGTAATGCGTCATAACGTATAACGCCATATAGCAATGCGTTATAACGAATAATGTCATATAGTAATGCGTCATAACGTATAACGCCATATAGTAATGCGTCATAACGTATAACATCATATAGTATTGCGTCATGACGTATAACGTCATATAGTAATGCGTCATAACGTATATCGTCATAGAGTAATGCGTCATAACGTATAACGTCATATAGTATTGCGTCATGACGAATAATGTCATATAATAAGGCGACATGACGTATAACGTCATATAGTAATGCGTCATAACGTATAACGTCATATAGTAATGCGTCATAACGTATAACGCCATATAGTAATGCGTCATAACGTATAACGTCATATAGTATTGCGTCATAACATCTAACGCCATATAGTAATGCGTCATAACGTATAACGTCATATAGTAATGCGTCATAACGTATAACGCCATATAGTAATGCGTCATAACGTATAACATCATATAGTATTGCGTCATGACGTATAACGTCATATAGTAATGCGTCATAACGTATATCGTCATAGAGTAATGCGTCATAACGTATAACGTCATATAGTATTGCGTCATGACGAATAATGTCATATAATAAGGCGACATGACGTATAACGTCATATAGTAATGCGTCATAACGTATAACGTCATATAGTAATGCGTCATAACGTATAACGCCATATAGTAATGCGTCATAACGTATAACGTCATATAGTATTGCGTCATAACATCTAACGCCATATAGTAATGCGTCATAACGTATAACGTCATATAGTAATGCGTCATAACGTATAACGTCATATAGAACTCCGGCATAACGTATATCGTCATATAGTAATACGTCATAACTTACAAGGTCATATAGTAATGCGTCATAACGTATAACGTCATATAGTATTGCGTCATGACGTATAACGTCATATAAGGTGACATGACGTATAACGTCATATAGAATTACGGCATAACGTATAACGTCACATAGTAAAACGTCATAACGTATAACGTCATATAGTAATACGTCATTACGTATAACGTCATATAGTATTGCGTCATGACGAATAATGTCATATAATAAGGCGACATGACGTATAACGTCATATAGAACTCCGGCATAACGTATATCGTCATATAGTAATACGTCATAACTTACAAGGTCATATAGTAATGCGTCATAACGTATAACGTCATATAGTAATGCGTCATAACGTATAACGCCATATAGTAATGCGTCATAACGTATAACGTCATATAGTATTGCGTCATAACATCTAACGCCATATAGTAATGCGTCATAACGTATAACGTCATATAGTAATGCGTCATAACGTATAACGCCATATAGCGATGCGTCATAACGTATAACGCCATATAGCAATGCGTTATAACGAATAACGTCATATAGTAATGCGTCATAACGTATAACGCCATATAGTAATGCGTCATAACGTATAACGTCATATAGTATTGCGTCATGACGTATAACGTCATATAATAAGGCGACATGACGTATAACGTCATATAGAATTACGTCATAACGTATAACGTCATATACAATTACGGTTTAACGTATAACGTCAAAAGAGTAATGCGTCATATCCTATAACGCCATATAGTAATTGCGTCATAACGTATAACGACGTATAGAATTCCGGCATAACGTATATTGTCATATAGTAATACGTCATAACTTACAAGGTCATATAGTAATGCGTCATAACGTATAACGTCATATAGTATTGCATCATGGCGTATAACGTCATATAATAAGGTGACATGACGTATAACGTCATATAGAATTACGGCATAACGTATAACGTCACATAGTAAAACGTCATAACGTATAACGTCAAATAGTAATACGTCATAACGTATAACGTCATATAGTATTGCGTCATGACGAATAATGTCATATAATAAGGCGACATGACGTATATCGTCATATAGTAATGCGTCATAACGTATAACGTCATATAGTAATGCGTCATAACGTATAACGCCATATAGTAATGCGTCATAACGTATAACGTCATATAGTAATACGTCATAACGTATAACGTCATATAGTATTGCGTCATGACGAATAATGTCATATAATGAGGCGACATGACGTATAACGTCATATAGTAATGCGTCATAACGTATAACGCCATATAGTAATGCGTCATAACGTATAACGTCATATAGTAATGCGTCATAACGTATAACGCCATATAGTAATGCGTCATAACGTATAACGTCATATAGTATTGAGTCATGACGAATAATGTCATATAATAAGGCGACATGACGTATAACGTCATATAGTAATGCGTCATAACGTATAACGTCATATAGTAATGTGTCATAACGTATAACGCCATATAGTAATGCGTCATAACGTATAACGTCATATAGTAATACGTCATAACGTATAACGTCATATAGTATTGCGTCATGACGAATAATGTCATATAATAAGGCGACATGACGTATAACGTCATATAGTAATGCGTCATAACGTATAACGCCATATAGCAATGCGTTATAACGAATAACGTCATATAGTAATGCGTCATAACGTATAACGCCATATAGTAATGCGTCATAACGTATAACGTCATATAGCATTGCGTCATGACGTATAACGTCATATAATAAGGCGACATGACGTATAACGTCATATAGAATTACGTCATAACGTATAACGTCATATACAAATACGGTTTAACGTATAACGTCAAAAGAGTAATGCGTCATATCCTATAACGCCATATAGTAATTGCGTCATAACGTATAACGTCATATAGAACTCCGGCATAACGTATATCGTCATATAGTAATACGTCATAACTTACAAGGTCATATAGTAATGCGTCATAACGTATAACGTCATATAGTATTGCGTCATGACGTATAACGTCATATAAGGTGACATGACGTATAACGTCATATAGAATTACGGCATAACGTATAACGTCACATAGTAAAACGTCATAACGTATAACGTCATATAGTGATACGTCATTACGTATAACGTCATATAGTATTGCGTCATGACGAATAATGTCATATAATAAGGCGACATGACGTATAACGTCATATAGTAATGCGTCATAACGTATAACGTCATATAGTAATGTGTCATAGCGTATAACGCCATATAGTAATGCGTCATAACGTATAACGTCATATAGTAATACGTCATAACGTATAACGTCACATAGTAAAACGTCATAACGTATAACGTCATATAGTAATACGTCATAACGTATAACGTCATATAGTATTGCGTCATGACGAATAATGTCATATAATAAGGCGACATGACGTATAACGTCATATAGTAATGCGTCATAACGTATAACGTCATATAGTAATGCGTCATAACGTATAACGCCATATAGTAATGCGTCATAACGTATAACGCCATATAGTAATGCGTCATAACATATAACGTCATATAGTATTGCGTCATAACGTCTAACGCCATATAGCAATGCGTCATAACGTATAACGTCATATAGTAATACGTCATAACGTATAACGTCATATAGTATTGCGTCATGACGAATAATGTCATATAATAAGGCGACATGACGTATAACGTCATATAGTAATGCGTTATAACGTATAACGCCATATAGCAATGCGTTATAACGAATAACGTCATATAGTAATGCGTCATAACGTATAACGCCATATAGTAATGCGTCATAACGTATAACGTCATATAGCATTGCGTCATGACGTATAACGTCATATAATAAGGCGACATGACGTATAACGTCATATAGAATTACGTCATAACGTATAACGTCATATACAAATACGGTTTAACGTATAACGTCAAAAGAGTAATGCGTCATATCCTATAACGCCATATAGTAATTGCGTCATAACGTATAACGTCATATAGAACTCCGGCATAACGTATATCGTCATATAGTAATACGTCATAACTTACAAGGTCATATAGTAATGCGTCATAACGTATAACGTCATATAGTATTGCGTCATGACGTATAACGTCATATAAGGTGACATGACGTATAACGTCATATAGAATTACGGCATAACGTATAACGTCACATAGTAAAACGTCATAACGTATAACGTCATATAGTAATACGTCATTACGTATAACGTCATATAGTATTGCGTCATGACGAATAATGTCATATAATAAGGCGACATGACGTATAACGTCATATAGTAATGCGTCATAACGTATAACGTCATATAGTAATGTGTCATAGCGTATAACGCCATATAGTAATGCGTCATAACGTATAACGTCATATAGTAATACGTCATAACGTATAACGTCACATAGTAAAACGTCATAACGTATAACGTCATATAGTAATACGTCATAACGTATAACGTCATATAGTATTGCGTCATGACGAATAATGTCATATAATAAGGCGACATGACGTATAACGTCATATAGTAATGCGTCATAACGTATAACGTCATATAGTAATGCGTCATAACGTATAACGCCATATAGTAATGCGTCATAACGTATAACGCCATATAGTAATGCGTCATAACATATAACGTCATATAGTATTGCGTCATAACGTCTAACGCCATATAGCAATGCGTCATAACGTATAACGTCATATAGTAATGCGTCATACCGTATAGCGTCATATAGAATTCCGGTTTAACGTATAACGCCATATAGCAATGCGTCATAACGTATAACGTCACATAGTAATACGTCTTAACGTATAAAGTCATATAGAATACCGGGTTAACGTATAACGCCATATAGCAATGCGTCATAACGTATAACGTCATACAGAATTACGGTTTAACGTATAACGCCATATAGCAATGCGTCATAACGTATAACGTTATACAGAATTACGGTTTAACGTATAAAGTCATATAGTAATGCGTCATAACGTATAACGCCATATAGTAATGCGTCATAACGTATAACATCATATAGTATTGCGTCATGACGTATAACGTCATATAGTAATGCGTCATAACGTATATCGTCATAGAGTAATGCGTCATAACGTATAACGTCATATAGTATTGCGTCATGACGAATAATGTCATATAATACGGCGACATGACGTATAACGTCATATAGTAATGTGTCATAAAGTATAACATCATATAGAATTCCGGTTTAACGTATAACGCCACATAGCAATGCGCCATAACGTATAACGTCACATGGTAATACGTCTTAACGTATAAAGACATATAGAATTCCGGGATAACGTATAACGTCATATAGTAATGCGTCATAACGTATAACGCCATATAGCAATGCGTCATAACGTATAACGCCATATAGCAATGCGTTATAACGAATAACGTCATATAGTAATGCGTCATAACGTATAACGCCATATAGTAATGCGTCATAACGTATAACGTCATATAGTAATGCGTCATAACGTATAACGCCATATAGTAATGCGTCATAACATATAACGTCATATAGTATTGCGTCATAACGTCTAACGCCATATAGCAATGCGTCATAACGTATAACGTCACATGGTAATACGTCTTAACGTATAAAGACATATAGAATTCCGGGATAACGTATAACGTCATATAGTAATGCGTCATAACGTATAACGCCATATAGCAATGCGTCATAACGTATAACGACGTATAGAATTCCGGCATAACGTATATCGTCATATAGTAATACGTCATAACTTACAAGGTCATATAGTAATGCGTCATAACGTATAACGTCATATAGTATTGCATCATGGCGTATAACGTCATATAATAAGGTGTCATGACGTATAACGTCATATAGAATTACGGCATAACGTATAACGTCACATAGTAAAACGTCATAACGTATAACGTCATATAGTAATACGTCATAACGTATAACGTCATATAGTATTGCGTCTTGACGAATAATGTCATATAATAAGGCGACATGACGTATAACGTCATATAGTAATGCGTCATAACGTATAACGTCATATAGTAATGCGTCATAACGTATAACGCCATATAGTAATGCGTCATAACGTATAACGTCATATAGTAATACGTCATAACGTATAACGTCATATAGTATTGCGTCATGACGAATAATGTCATATAATAAGGCGACATGACGTATAACGTCATATAGTAATGCGTCATAACGTATAACGCCATATAGTAATGCGTCATAACGTATAACGTCATATAGTAATGCGTCATAACGTATAACGCCATATAGTAATGCGTGATAACGTATAACGTCATATAGTATTGCGTCATGACGAATAATGTCATATAATAAGGCGACATGACGTATAACGTCATATAGTAATGCGTCATAACGTATAACGTCATATAGTAATGTGTCATAACGTATAACGCCATATAGTAATGCGTCATAACGTATAACGTCATATAGTAATACGTCATAACGTATAACGTCATATAGTATTGCGTCATGACGAATAATGTCATATAATAAGGCGACATGACGTATAACGTCATATAGTAATGCGTCATAACGTATAACGCCATATAGCAATGCGTTATAACGAATAACGTCATATAGTAATGCGTCATAACGTATAACGCCATATAGTAATGCGTCATAACGTATAACGTCATATAGCATTGCGTCATGACGTATAACGTCATATAATAAGGCGACATGACGTATAACGTCATATAGAATTACGTCATAACGTATAACGTCATATACAAATACGGTTTAACGTATAACGTCAAAAGAGTAATGCGTCATATCCTATAACGCCATATAGTAATTGCGTCATAACGTATAACGTCATATAGAACTCCGGCATAACGTATATCGTCATATAGTAATACGTCATAACTTACAAGGTCATATAGTAATGCGTCATAACGTATAACGTCATATAGTATTGCGTCATGACGTATAACGTCATATAAGGTGACATGACGTATAACGTCATATAGAATTACGGCATAACGTATAATGTCACATAGTAAAACGTCATAACGTATAACGTCATATAGTAATACGTCATTACGTATAACGTCATATAGTATTGCGTCATGACGAATAATGTCATATAATAAGGCGACATGACGTATAACGTCATATAGTAATGCGTCATAACGTATAACGTCATATAGTAATGTGTCATAGCGTATAACGCCATATAGTAATGCGTCATAACGTATAACGTCATATAGTAATACGTCATAACGTATAACGTCACATAGTAAAACGTCATAACGTATAACGTCATATAGTAATACGTCATAACGTATAACGTCATATAGTATTGCGTCATGACGAATAATGTCATATAATAAGGCGACATGACGTATAACGTCATATAGTAATGCGTCATAACGTATAACGTCATATAGTAATGCGTCATAACGTATAACGCCATATAGTAATGCGTCATAACATATAACGTCATATAGTAATGTGTCATAACGTATAACGCCATATAGTAATGCGTCATAACGTATAACGTCATATAGTAATACGTCATAACGTATAACGTCATATAGTATTGCGTCATGACGAATAATGTCATATAATAAGGCGACATGACGTATAACGTCATATAGTAGTGCGTCATAACGTATAACGCCATATAGCAATGTGTTATAACGAATAACGTCATATAGTAATGCGTCATAACGTATAACGCCATATAGTAATGCGTCATAACGTATAACGTCATATAGTATTGCGTCATGACGTATAACGTCATATAATAAGGCGACATGACGTGTAACGTCATATAGAATTACGTCATAACGTATAACGTCATATACAATTACGGTTTAACGTATAACGTCAAAAGAGTAATGCGTCATAACCTATAACGCCATATAGTAATTGCGTCATAACGTATAACGTCATATAGTAATGCGTCATAACGTATAACGCCATATAGTAATACGTCATAACTTACAAGGTCATATAGTAATGCGTCCTAACGTATAACGTCATATAGTATTGCGTCATGACGAATAATGTCATATAATAAGGCGACATGACGTATAACGTCATATAGTAATGCGTCATAACGTATAACGCCATATAGTAATGCGTCATAACGTATAACGTCATATAGTAATGCGTCATAACGTATAACGCCATATAGTAATGCGTCATAACGTATAACGTCATATAGTATTGCGTCATGACGAATAATGTCATATAATAAGGCGACATGACGTATAACGTCATATAGTAATGCGTCATAACGTATAACGTCATATAGTAATGTGTCATAACGTATAACGTCATATAGTAATACGTCATTACGTATAACGTCATATAGTATTGCGTCATGACGAATAATGTCATATAATAAGGCGACATGACGTATAACGTCATATAGTAATGCGTCATAACGTATAACGTCATATAGTAATGTGTCATAGCGTATAACGCCATATAGTAATGCGTCATAACGTATAACGTCATATAGTAATACGTCATAACGTATAACGTCACATAGTAAAACGTCATAACGTATAACGTCATATAGTAATACGTCATAACGTATAACGTCATATAGTATTGCGTCATGACGAATAATGTCATATAATAAGGCGACATGACGTATAACGTCATATAGTAATGCGTCATAACGTATAACGTCATATAGTAATGCGTCATAACGTATAACGCCATATAGTAATGCGTCATAACGTATAACGCCATATAGTAATGCGTCATAACATATAACGTCATATAGTAATGCGTCATAGCGTATAACGCCATATAGTAATGCGTCATAACGTATAACGTCATATAGTAATACGTCATAACGTATAACGTCATATAGTAATGCGTCATACCGTATAGCGTCATATAGAATTCCGGTTTAACGTATAACGCCATATAGCAATGCGTCATAACGTATAACGTCACATAGTAATACGTCTTAACGTATAAAGTCATATAGAATACCGGGTTAACGTATAACGCCATATAGCAATGCGTCATAACGTATAACGTCATACAGAATTACGGTTTAACGTATAACGCCATATAGCAATGCGTCATAACGTATAACGTTATACAGAATTACGGTTTAACGTATAAAGTCATATAGTAATGCGTCATAACGTATAACGCCATATAGTAATGCGTCATAACGTATAACATCATATAGTATTGCGTCATGACGTATAACGTCATATAGTAATGCGTCATAACGTATATCGTCATAGAGTAATGCGTCATAACGTATAACGTCATATAGTATTGCGTCATGACGAATAATGTCATATAATACGGCGACATGACGTATAACGTCATATAGTAATGTGTCATAAAGTATAACATCATATAGAATTCCGGTTTAACGTATAACGCCACATAGCAATGCGCCATAACGTATAACGTCACATGGTAATACGTCTTAACGTATAAAGACATATAGAATTCCGGGATAACGTATAACGTCATATAGTAATGCGTCATAACGTATAACGCCATATAGCAATGCGTCATAACGTATAACGCCATATAGCAATGCGTTATAACGAATAACGTCATATAGTAATGCGTCATAACGTATAACGCCATATAGTAATGCGTCATAACGTATAACGTCATATAGTAATGCGTCATAACGTATAACGCCATATAGTAATGCGTCATAACATATAACGTCATATAGTATTGCGTCATAACGTCTAACGCCATATAGCAATGCGTCATAACGTATAACGTCACATGGTAATACGTCTTAACGTATAAAGACATATAGAATTCCGGGATAACGTATAACGTCATATAGTAATGCGTCATAACGTATAACGCCATATAGCAATGCGTCATAACGTATAACGACGTATAGAATTCCGGCATAACGTATATCGTCAAATAGTAATACGTCATAACTTACAAGGTCATATAGTAATGCGTCATAACGTATAACGTCATATAGTATTGCATCATGGCGTATAACGTCATATAATAAGGTGTCATGACGTATAACGTCATATAGAATTACGGCATAACGTATAACGTCACATAGTAAAACGTCATAACGTATAACGTCATATAGTAATACGTTATAACGTATAACGTCATATAGTATTGCGTCATGACGAATAATGTCATATAATAAGGCGACATGACGTATAACGTCATATAGTAATGCGTCATAACGTATAACGTCATATAGTAATGCGTCATAACGTATAACGCCATATAGTAATGCGTCATAACGTATAACGTCATATAGTAATACGTCATAACGTATAACGTCATATAGTATTGCGTCATGACGAATAATGTCATATAATAAGGCGACATGACGTATAACGTCATATAGTAATGCGTCATAACGTATAACGCCATATAGTAATGCGTCATAACGTATAACGTCATATAGTAATGCGTCATAACGTATAACGCAATATAGTAATGCGTCATAACGTATAACGTCATATAGTATTGCGTCATGACGAATAATGTCATATAATAAGGCGACATGACGTATAACGTCATATAGTAATGCGTCATAACGTATAACGTCATATAGTAATGTGTCATAACGTATAACGCCATATAGTAATGCGTCATAACGTATAACGTCATATAGTAATTCGTCATAACGTATAACGTCATATAGTATTGCGTCATGACGAATAATGTCATATAATAAGGCGACATGACGTATAACGTCATATAGTAATGCGTCATAACGTATAACGCCATATAGCAATGCGTTATAACGAATAACGTCATATAGTAATGCGTCATAACGTATAACGCCATATAGTAATGCGTCATAACGTATAACGTCATATAGCATTGCGTCATGACGTATAACGTCATATAATAAGGCGACATGACGTATAACGTCATATAGAATTACGTCATAACGTATAACGTCATATACAAATACGGTTTAACGTATAACGTCAAAAGAGTAATGCGTCATATCCTATAACGCCATATAGTAATTGCGTCATAACGTATATCGTCATATAGTAATACGTCATAACTTACAAGGTCATATAGTAATGCGTCATAACGTATAACGTCATATAGTATTGCGTCATGACGTATAACGTCATATAAGGTGACATGACGTATAACGTCATATAGAATTACGGCATAACGTATAATGTCACATAGTAAAACGTCATAACGTATAACGTCATATAGTAATACGTCATTACGTATAACGTCATATAGTATTGCGTCATGACGAATAATGTCATATAATAAGGCGACATGACGTATAACGTCATATAGTAATGCGTCATAACGTATAACGTCATATAGTAATGTGTCATAGCGTATAACGCCATATAGTAATGCGTCATAACGTATAACGTCATATAGTAATACGTCATAACGTATAACGTCACATAGTAAAACGTCATAACGTATAACGTCATATAGTAATACGTCATAACGTATAACGTCATATAGTATTGCGTCATGACGAATAATGTCATATAATAAGGCGACATGACGTATAACGTCATATAGTAATGCGTCATAACGTATAACGTCATATAGTAATGCGTCATAACGTATAACGCCATATAGGAATGCGTCATAACATATAACGTCATATAGTAATGTGTCATAACGTATAACGCCATATAGTAATGCGTCATAACGTATAACGTCATATAGTAATACGTCATAACGTATAACGTCATATAGTATTGCGTCATGACGAATAATGTCATATAATAAGGCGACATGACGTATAACGTCATATAGTAGTGCGTCATAACGTATAACGCCATATAGCAATGTGTTATAACGAATAACGTCATATAGTAATGCGTCATAACGTATAACGCCATATAGTAATGCGTCATAACGTATAACGTCATATAGTATTGCGTCATGACGTATAACGTCATATAATAAGGCGACATGACGTGTAACGTCATATAGAATTACGTCATAACGTATAACGTCATATACAATTACGGTTTAACGTATAACGTCAAAAGAGTAATGCGTCATATCCTATAACGCCATATAGTAATTGCGTCATAACGTATAACGTCATATAGTAATGCGTCATAACGTATAACGCCATATAGTAATACGTCATAACTTACAAGGTCATATAGTAATGCGTCCTAACGTATAACGTCATATAGTATTGCGTCATGACGAATAATGTCATATAATAAGGCGACATGACGTATAACGTCATATAGTAATGCGTCATAACGTATAACGCCATATAGTAATGCGTCATAACGTATAACGTCATATAGTAATGCGTCATAACGTATAACGCCATATAGTAATGCGTCATAACGTATAACGTCATATAGTATTGCATCATGACGAATAATGTCATATAATAAGGCGACATGACGTATAACGTCATATAGTAATGCGTCATAACGTATAACGTCATATAGTAATGTGTCATAACGTATAACGCCATATAGTAATGCGTCATAACGTATAACGTCATATAGTAATACGTCATAACGTATAACGTCATATAGTATTGCGTCATGACGAATAATGTCATATAATAAGGCGACATGACGTATAACGTCATATAGTAATGCGTCATAACGTATAACGCCATATAGCAATGCGTTATAACGAATAACGTCATATAGTAATGCGTCATAACGTATAACGCCATATAGTAATGCGTCATAACGTATAACATCATATAGTATTGCGTCATGACGTATAACGTCATATAGTAATGCGTCATAACGTATATCGCCATAGAGTAATGCGTCATAACGTATAACGTCATATAGTATTGCGTCATGACGAATAATGTCATATAATAAGGCGACATGACGTATAACGTCATATAGTAATGCGTCATAACGTATAACGTCATATAGTAATGCGTCATAACGTATAACGCCATATAGTAATGCGTCATAACGTATAACGTCATATAGTATTGCGTCATAACATCTAACGCCATATAGTAATGCGTCATAACGTATAACGTCATATAGTAATGCGTCATAACGTATAACGCCATATAGCGATGCGTCATAACGTATAACGCCATATAGCAATGCGTTATAACGAATAACGTCATATAGTAATGCGTCATAACGTATAACGCCATATAGTAATGCGTCATAACGTATAACGTCATATAGTATTGCGTCATGACGTATAACGTCATATAATAAGGCGACATGACGTATAACGTCATATAGAATTACGTCATAACGTATAACGTCATATACAATTACGGTTTAACGTATAACGTCAAAAGAGTAATGCGTCATATCCTATAACGCCATATAGTAATTGCGTCATAACGTATAACGACGTATAGAATTCCGGCATAACGTATATCGTCATATAGTAATACGTCATAACTTACAAGGTCATATAGTAATGCGTCATAACGTATAACGTCATATAGTATTGCATCATGGCGTATAACGTCATATAATAAGGTGTCATGACGTATAACGTCATATAGAATTACGGCATAACGTATAACGTCACATAGTAAAACGTCATAACGTATAACGTCATATAGTAATACGTCATAACGTATAACGTCATATAGTATTGCGTCATGACGAATAATGTCATATAATAAGGCGACATGACGTATAACGTCATATAGTAATGCGTCATAACGTATAACGCCATATAGTAATGCGTCATAACGTATAACGTCATATAGTAATACGTCATAACGTATAACGTCATATAGTATTGCGTCATGACGAATAATGTCATATAATAAGGCGACATGACGTATAACGTCATATAGTAATGCGTCATAACGTATAACGCCATATAGTAATGCGTCATAACGTATAACGTCATATAGTAATGCGTCATAACGTATAACGCCATATAGTAATGCGTCATAACGTATAACGTCATATAGTATTGCGTCATGACGAATAATGTCATATAATAAGGCGACATGACGTATAACGTCATATAGTAATGCGTCATAACGTATAACGTCATACAGTAATGTGTCATAACGTATAACGCCATATAGTAATGCGTCATAACGTATAACGCCATATAGTAATGCGTCATAACGTATAACGTCATATAGTATTGCGTCATGACGTATAACGTCATATAATAAGGCGACATGACGTGTAACGTCATATAGAATTACGTCATAACGTATAACGTCATATACAATTACGGTTTAACGTATAACGTCAAAAGAGTAATGCGTCATATCCTATAACGCCATATAGTAATTGCGTCATAACGTATAACGTCATATAGTAATGCGTCATAACGTATAACGCCATATAGTAATACGTCATAACTTACAAGGTCATATAGTAATGCGTCCTAACGTATAACGTCATATAGTATTGCGTCATGACGAATAATGTCATATAATAAGGCGACATGACGTATAACGTCATATAGTAATGCGTCATAACGTATAACGCCATATAGTAATGCGTCATAACGTATAACGTCATATAGTAATGCGTCATAACGTATAACGCCATATAGTAATGCGTCATAACGTATAACGTCATATAGTATTGCGTCATGACGAATAATGTCATATAATAAGGCGACATGACGTATAACGTCATATAGTAATGCGTCATAACGTATAACGTCATATAGTAATGTGTCATAACGTATAACGCCATATAGTAATGCGTCATAACGTATAACGTCATATAGTAATACGTCATAACGTATAACGTCATATAGTATTGCGTCATGACGAATAATGTCATATAATAAGGCGACATGACGTATAACGTCATATAGTAATGCGTCATAACGTATAACGCCATATAGCAATGCGTTATAACGAATAACGTCATATAGTAATGCGTCATAACGTATAACGCCATATAGTAATGCGTCATAACGTATAACATCATATAGTATTGCGTCATGACGTATAACGTCATATAGTAATGCGTCATAACGTATATCGCCATAGAGTAATGCGTCATAACGTATAACGTCATATAGTATTGCGTCATGACGAATAATGTCATATAATAAGGCGACATGACGTATAACGTCATATAGTAATGCGTCATAACGTATAACGTCATATAGTAATGCGTCATAACGTATAACGCCATATAGTAATGCGTCATAACGTATAACGTCATATAGTATTGCGTCATAACATCTAACGCCATATAGTAATGCGTCATAACGTATAACGTCATATAGTAATGCGTCATAACGTATAACGCCATATAGCGATGCGTCATAACGTATAACGCCATATAGCAATGCGTTATAACGAATAACGTCATATAGTAATGCGTCATAACGTATAACGCCATATAGTAATGCGTCATAACGTATAACGTCATATAGTATTGCGTCATGACGTATAACGTCATATAATAAGGCGACATGACGTATAACGTCATATAGAATTACGTCATAACGTATAACGTCATATACAATTACGGTTTAACGTATAACGTCAAAAGAGTAATGCGTCATATCCTATAACGCCATATAGTAATTGCGTCATAACGTATAACGACGTATAGAATTCCGGCATAACGTATATCGTCATATAGTAATACGTCATAACTTACAAGGTCATATAGTAATGCGTCATAACGTATAACGTCATATAGTATTGCATCATGGCGTATAACGTCATATAATAAGGTGTCATGACGTATAACGTCATATAGAATTACGGCATAACGTATAACGTCACATAGTAAAACGTCATAACGTATAACGTCATATAGTAATACGTCATAACGTATAACGTCATATAGTATTGCGTCATGACGAATAATGTCATATAATAAGGCGACATGACGTATAACGTCATATAGTAATGCGTCATAACGTATAACGCCATATAGTAATGCGTCATAACGTATAACGTCATATAGTAATACGTCATAACGTATAACGTCATATAGTATTGCGTCATGACGAATAATGTCATATAATAAGGCGACATGACGTATAACGTCATATAGTAATGCGTCATAACGTATAACGCCATATAGTAATGCGTCATAACGTATAACGTCATATAGTAATGCGTCATAACGTATAACGCCATATAGTAATGCGTCATAACGTATAACGTCATATAGTATTGCGTCATGACGAATAATGTCATATAATAAGGCGACATGACGTATAACGTCATATAGTAATGCGTCATAACGTATAACGTCATATAGTAATGTGTCATAACGTATAACGCCATATAGTAATGCGTCATAACGTATAACGCCATATAGTAATGCGTCATAACGTATAACGTCATATAGTATTGCGTCAGGACGTATAACGTCATATAATAAGGCGACATGACGTGTAACGTCATATAGAATTACGTCATAACGTATAACGTCATATACAATTACGGTTTAACGTATAACGTCAAAAGAGTAATGCGTCATATCCTATAACGCCATATAGTAATTGCGTCATAACGTATAACGTCATATAGTAATGCGTCATAACGTATAACGCCATATAGTAATACGTCATAACTTACAAGGTCATATAGTAATGCGTCCTAACGTATAACGTCATATAGTATTGCGTCATGACGAATAATGTCATATAATAAGGCGACATGACGTATAACGTCATATAGTAATGCGTCATAACGTATAACGCCATATAGTAATGCGTCATAACGTATAACGTCATATTGTAATGCGTCATAACGTATAACGCCATATAGTAATGCGTCATAACGTATAACGTCATATAGTATTGCGTCATGACGAATAATGTCATATAATAAGGCGACATGACGTATAACGTCATATAGTAATGCGTCATAACGTATAACGCCATATAGTAATGCGTCATAACGTATAACATCATATAGTATTGCGTCATGACGTATAACGTCATATAGTAATGCGTCATAACGTATATCGCCATAGAGTAATGCGTCATAACGTATAACGTCATATAGTATTGCGTCATGACGAATAATGTCATATAATAAGGCGACATGACGTATAACGTCATATAGTAATGCGTCATAACGTATAACGTCATATAGTAATGCGTCATAACGTATAACGCCATATAGTAATGCGTCATAACGTATAACGTCATATAGTATTGCGTCATAACATCTAACGCCATATAGTAATGCGTCATAACGTATAACGTCATATAGTAATGCGTCATAACGTATAACGCCATATAGCGATGCGTCATAACGTATAACGCCATATAGCAATGCGTTATAACGAATAACGTCATATAGTAATGCGTCATAACGTATAACGCCATATAGTAATGCGTCATAACGTATAACGTCATATAGTATTGCGTCATGACGTATAACGTCATATAATAAGGCGACATGACGTATAACGTCATATAGAATTACGTCATAACGTATAACGTCATATACAATTACGGTTTAACGTATAACGTCAAAAGAGTAATGCGTCATATCCTATAACGCCATATAGTAATTGCGTCATAACGTATAACGACGTATAGAATTCCGGCATAACGTATATCGTCATATAGTAATACGTCATAACTTACAAGGTCATATAGTAATGCGTCATAACGTATAACGTCATATAGTATTGCATCATGGCGTATAACGTCATATAATAAGGTGACATGACGTATAACGTCATATAGAATTACGGCATAACGTATAACGTCACATAGTAAAACGTCATAACGTATAACGTCATATAGTAATACGTCATAACGTATAACGTCATATAGTATTGCGTCATGACGAATAATGTCATATAATAAGGCGACATTACGTATAACGTCATATAGTAATGCGTCATAACGTATAACGTCATATAGTAATGCGTCATAACGTATAACGCCATATAGTAATGCGTCATAACGTATAACGTCATATAGTAATACGTCATAACGTATAACGTCATATAGTATTGCGTCATGACGAATAACGCCATATAATAAGGCGACATGACGTATAACGTCATATAGTAATGCGTCATAACGTATAACGCCATATAGTAATGCGTCATAACGTATAACGTCATATAGTAATGCGTCATAACGTATAACGCCATATAGTAATACGTCATAACGTATAACGTCATATAGTATTGCGTCATGACGAATAATGTCATATAATAAGGCGACATGACGTATAACGTCATATAGTAATGCGTCATAACGTATAACGCCATATAGCAATGCGTTATAACGAATAACGTCATATAGTAATGCGTCATAACGTATAACGCCATATAGTAATGCGTCATAACGTATAACGTCATATAGCATTGCGTCATGACGTATAACGTCATATAATAAGGCGACATGACGTATAACGTCATATAGCATTACGTCATAACGTATAACGTCATATACAAATACGGTTTAACGTATAACGTCAAAAGAGTAATGCGTCATATCCTATAACGCCATATAGTAATTGCGTCATAACGTATAACGTCATATAGAACTCCGGCATAACGTATATCGTCATATAGTAATACGTCATAACTTACAAGGTCATATAGTAATGCGTCATAACGTATAACGTCATATAGTATTGCGTCATGACGTATAACGTCATATAAGGTGACATGACGTATAACGTCATATAGAATTACGGCATAACGTATAACGTCACATAGTAAAACGTCATAACGTATAACGTCATATAGTAATACGTCATTACGTATAACGTCATATAGTATTGCGTCATGACGAATAATGTCATATAATAAGGCGACATGACGTATAACGTCATATAGTAATGCGTCATAACGTATAACGTCATATAGTAATGTGTCATAGCGTATAACGCCATATAGTAATGCGTCATAACGTATAACGTCATATAGTAATACGTCATAACGTATAACGTCACATAGTAAAACGTCATAACGTATAACGTCATATAGTAATACGTCATAACGTATAACGTCATATAGTATTGCGTCATGACGAATAATGTCATATAATAAGGCGACATGACGTATAACGTCATATAGTAATGCGTCATAACGTATAACGTCATATAGTAATGCGTCATAACGTATAACGCCATATAGTAATGCGTCATAACGTATAACGTCATATAGTAATACGTCATAACGTATAACGTCATATAGTATTGCGTCATGACGAATAACGCCATATAGTAATGCGTCATAACATATAACGTCATATAGTATTGCGTCATAACGTATAACGTCATATAGTAATACGTCATAACGTATAACGTCATATAGTAATACGTCATAACGTATAACGTCATATAGTATTGCGTCATGACGAATAATGTCATATAATAAGGCGACATGACGTATAACGTCATATAGTAGTGCGTCATAACGTATAACGCCATATAGCAATGTGTTATAACGAATAACGTCATATAGTAATGCGTCATAACGTATAACGCCATATAGTTATGCGTCATAACGTATAACGTCATATAGTATTGCGTCATGACGTATAACGTCATATAATAAGGCGACATGACGTATAACGTCATATAGAATTACGTCATAACGTATAACGTCATATACAATTACGGTTTAACGTATAACGTCAAAAGAGTAATGCGTCATATCCTATAACTCCATATAGTAATTGCGTCATAACGTATAACGACGTATAGAATTCCGGCATAACGTATATCGTCATATAGTAATACGTCATAACTTACAAGGTCATATAGTAATGCGTCATAACGTATAACGTCATATAGTATTGCATCATGGCGTATAACGTCATATAATAAGGTGACATGACGTATAACGTCATATAGAATTACGGCATAACGTATAACGTCACATAGTAAAACGTCATAACGTATAACGTCATATAGTAATACGTCATAACGTATAACGTCATATAGTATTGCGTCATGACGAATAATGTCATATAATAAGGCGACATGACGTATAACGTCATATAGTAATGCGTCATAACGTATAACGTCATATAGTAATGCGTCATAACGTATAACGCCATATAGTAATGCGTCATAACGTATAACGTCATATAGTAATACGTCATAACGTATAACGTCATATAGTATTGCGTCATGACGAATAATGTCATATAATAAGGCGACATGACGTATAACGTCATATAGTAATGCGTCATAACGTATAACGCCATATAGTAATGCGTCATAACGTATAACGTCATATAGTAATGCGTCATAACGTATAACGCCATATAGTAATGCGTCATAACGTATAACGTCATATAGTATTGAGTCATGACGAATAATGTCATATAATAAGGCGACATGACGTGTAACGTCATATAGTAATGCGTCATAACGTATAACGTCATATAGTAATGTGTCATAACGTATAACGCCATATAGTAATGCGTCATAACGTATAACGTCATATAGTAATACGTCATAACGTATAACGTCATATAGTATTGCGTCATGACGAATAATGTCATATAATAAGGCGACATGACGTATAACGTCATATAGTAATGCGTCATAACGTATAACGCCATATAGCAATGCGTTATAACGAATAACGTCATATAGTAATGCGTCATAACGTATAACGCCATATAGTAATGCGTCATAACGTATAACGTCATATAGCATTGCGTCATGACGTATAACGTCATATAATAAGGCGACATGACGTATAACGTCATATAGCATTACGTCATAACGTATAACGTCATATACAAATACGGTTTAACGTATAACGTCAAAAGAGTAATGCGTCATATCCTATAACGCCATATAGTAATTGCGTCATAACGTATAACGTCATATAGAACTCCGGCATAACGTATATCGTCATATAGTAATACGTCATAACTTACAAGGTCATATAGTAATGCGTCATAACGTATAACGTCATATAGTATTGCGTCATGACGTATAACGTCATATAAGGTGACATGACGCATAACGTCATATAGAATTACGGCATAACGTATAACGTCACATAGTAAAACGTCATAACGTATAACGTCATATAGTAATACGTCATTACGTATAACGTCGTATAGTATTGCGTCATGACGAATAATGTCATATAATAAGGCGACATGACGTATAACGTCATATAGTAATGCGTCATAACGTATAACGTCATATAGTAATGTGTCATAGCGTATAACGCCATATAGTAATGCGTCATAACGTATAACGTCATATAGTAATACGTCATAACGTATAACGTCACATAGTAAAACGTCATAACGTATAACGTCATATAGTAATACGTCATAACGTATAACGTCATATAGTATTGCGTCATGACGAATAATGTCATATAATAAGGCGACATGACGTATAACGTCATATAGTAATGCGTCATAACGTATAACGTCATATAGTAATGCGTCATAACGTATAACGCCATATAGTAATGCGTCATAACGTATAACGTCATATAGTAATACGTCATAACGTATAACGTCATATAGTATTGCGTCATGACGAATAACGCCATATAGTAATGCGTCATAACATATAACGTCATATAGTATTGCGTCATAACGTATAACGTCATATAGTAATACGTCATAACGTATAACGTCATATAGTAATACGTCATAACGTATAACGTCATATAGTATTGCGTCATGACGAATAATGTCATATAATAAGGCAACATGACGTATAACGTCATATAGTAGTGCGTCATAACGTATAACGCCATATAGCAATGTGTTATAACGAATAACGTCATATAGTAATGCGTCATAACGTATAACGCCATATAGTAATGCGTCATAACGTATAACGTCATATAGTATTGCTTCATGACGTATAACGTCATATAATAAGGCGACATGACGTATAACGTCATATAGAATTACGTCATAACGTATAACGTCATATACAATTACGGTTTAACGTATAACGTCAAAAGAGTAATGCGTCATATCCTATAACGCCATATAGTAATTGCGTCATAACGTATAACGACGTATAGAATTCCGGCATAACGTATATCGTCATATAGTAATACGTCATAACTTACAAGGTCATATAGTAATGCGTCATAACGTATAACGTCATATAGTATTGCATCATGGCGTATAACGTCATATAATAAGGTGACATGACGTATAACGTCATATAGAATTACGGCATAACGTATAACGTCACATAGTAAAACGTCATAACGTATAACGTCATATAGTAATACGTCATAACGTATAACGTCATATAGTATTGCGTCATGACGAATAATGTCATATAATAAGGCGACATGACGTATAACGTCATATAGTAATGCGTCATAACGTATAACGTCATATAGTAATGCGTCATAACGTATAACGCCATATAGTAATGCGTCATAACGTATAACGTCATATAGTAATACGTCATAACGTATAACGTCATATAGTATTGCGTCATGACGAATAATGTCATATAATAAGGCGACATGACGTATAACGTCATATAGTAATGCGTCATAACGTATAACGCCATATAGTAATGCGTCATAACGTATAACGTCATATAGTAATGCGTCATAACGTATAACGCCATATAGTAATGCGTCATAACGTATAACGTCATATAGTATTGAGTCATGACGAATAATGTCATATAATAAGGCGACATGACGTATAACGTCATATAGTAATGCGTCATAACGTATAACGTCATATAGTAATGTGTCATAACGTATAACGCCATATAGTAATGCGTCATAACGTATAACGTCATATAGTAATACGTCATAACGTATAACGTCATATAGTATTGCGTCATGACGAATAATGTCATATAATAAGGCGACATGACGTATAACGTCATATAGTAATGCGTCATACCGTATAACGCCATATAGCAATGCGTTACAACGAATAACGTCATATAGTAATGCGTCATAACGTATAACGCCATATAGTAATGCGTCATAACGTATAACGTCATATAGCATTGCGTCATGACGTATAACGTCATATAATAAGGCGACATGACGTATAACGTCATATAGAATTACGTCATAACGTATAACGTCGTATACAAATACGGTTTAACGTATAACGTCAAAAGAGTAATGCGTCATATCCTATAACGCCATATAGTAATTGCGTCATAACGTATAACGTCATATAGTACTCCGGCATAACGTATATCGTCATATAGTAATACGTCATAACTTACAAGGTCATATAGTAATGCGTCATAACGTATAACGTCATATAGTATTGCGTCATGACGTATAACGTCATATAAGGTGACATGACGTATAACGTCATATAGAATTACGGCATAACGTATAACGTCACATAGTAAAACGTCATAACGTATAACGTCATATAGTAATACGTCATTACGTATAACGTCATATAGTATTGCGTCATGACGAATAATGTCATATAATAAGGCGACATGACGTATAACGTCATATAGTAATGCGTCATAACGTATAACGTCATATAGTAATGTGTCATAGCGTATAACGCCATATAGTAATGCGTCATAACGTATAACGTCATATAGTAATACGTCATAACGTATAACGTCACATAGTAAAACGTCATAACGTATAACGTCATATAGTAATACGTCATAACGTATAACGTCATATAGTATTGCGTCATGACGAATAATGTCATATAATAAGGCGACATGACGTATAACGTCATATAGTAATGCGTCATAACGTATAACGTCATATAGTAATGCGTCATAACGTATAACGCCATATAGTAATGCGTCATAACGTATAACGTCATATAGTAATACGTCATAACGTATAACGTCATATAGTATTGCGTCATGACGAATAACGCCATATAGTAATGCGTCATAACATATAACGTCATATAGTATTGCGTCATAACGTATAACGTCATATAGTAATGCGTCATAACGTATAACGCCATATAGTAATGCGTCATAACATATAACGTCATATAGTAATGTGTCATAACGTATAACGCCATATAGTAATGCGTCATAACGTATAACGTCATATAGTAATACGTCATAACGTATAACGTCATATAGTATTGCGTCATGACGAATAATGTCATATAATAAGGCGACATGACGTATAACGTCATATAGTAGTGCGTCATAACGTATAACGCCATATAGCAATGTGTTATAACGAATAACGTCATATAGTAATGCGTCATAACGTATAACGCCATATAGTAATGCGTCATAACGTATAACGTCATATAGTATTGCGTCATGACGTATAACGTCATATAATAAGGCGACATGACGTATAACGTCATATAGAATTACGTCATAACGTATAACGTCATATACAATTACGGTTTAACGTATAACGTCAAAAGAGTAATGCGTCATATCCTATAACGCCATATAGTAATTGCGTCATAACGTATAACGTCATATAGTAATGCGTCATAACGTATAACGCCATATAGTAATACGTCATAACTTACAAGGTCATATAGTAATGCGTCATAACGTATAACGTCATATAGTATTGCGTCATGACGAATAATGTCATATAATAAGGCGACATGACGTATAACGTCATATAGTAATGCGTCATAACGTATAACGCCATATAGTAATGCGTCATAACGTATAACGTCATATAGTAATGCGTCATAACGTATTACGCCATATAGTAATGCGTCATAACGTATAACGTCATATAGTATTGCGTCATGACGAATAATGTCATATAATAAGGCGACATGACGTATAACGTCATATAGTAATGCGTCATAACGTATAACGTCATATAGTATTGCGTCATGACGAATAATGTCATATAATAAGGCGACATGACGTATAACGTCATATAGTAATGCGTCATAACGTATAACGTCATATAGTAATGTGTCATAACGTATAACGCCATATAGTAATGCGTCATAAAGTATAACGTCATATAGTAATACGTCATAACGTATAACGTCATATAGTATTGCGTCATGACGAATAATGTCATATAATAAGGCGACATGACGTATAACGTCATATAGTAATGCGTCATAACGTATAACGTCATACAGTAATGTGTCATAACGTATAACGCCATATAGTAATGCGTCATAACGTATAACGTCATATAGTAATACGTCATAACGTATAACGTCATATAGTATTGCGTCATGACGAATAATGTCATATAATAAGGCGACATGACGTATAACGTCATATAGTAATGCGTCATAACGTATAACATCATATAGTATTGCGTCATGACGTATAACGTCATATAGTAATGCGTCATAACGTATATCGTCATAGAGTAATGCGTCATAACGTATAACGTCATATAGTATTGCGTCATGAAGACTAATGTCATATAATAAGGCGACATGACGTATAACGTCATATAGAATTCCGGTTTAACGTATAACGCCATATGGCAATGCGTCATAACGTACAACGTCACATAGTAATACGTCTTAACGTATAAAGTCACATAGAATACCGGTTTAACGTATAACGCCATATAGCAATGCGTCATAACGTATAACGTTATACAGAATTACGGTTTAACGTATAAAGTCATATAGTAATGCGTCATAACGTATAACGCCATATAGTAATGCGTCATAACGTATAACATCATATAGTATTGCGTCATGACGTATAACGTCATATAGTAATGCGTCATAACGTATATCGTCATAGAGTAATGCGTCATAACGTATAACGTCATATAGTAATACGTCATAACGTATAACGTCATATAGTATTGCGTCATGACGAATAATGTCATATAATAAGGCGACATGACGTATAACGTCATATAGTAATGCGTCATAACGTATAACGCCATATAGCAATGCGTTATAACGAATAACGTCATATAGTAATGCGTCATAACGTATAACGCCATATAGTAATGCGTCATAACGTATAACGTCATATAGCATTGCGTCATGACGTATAACGTCATATAATAAGGCGACATGACGTATAACGTCATATAGCATTACGTCATAACGTATAACGTCATATACAAATACGGTTTAACGTATAACGTCAAAAGAGTAATGCGTCATATCCTATAACGCCATATAGTAATTGCGTCATAACGTATAACGTCATATAGAACTCCGGCATAACGTATATCGTCATATAGTAATACGTCATAACTTACAAGGTCATATAGTAATGCGTCATAACGTATAACGTCATATAGTATTGCGTCATGACGTATAACGTCATATAAGGTGACATGACGCATAACGTCATATAGAATTACGGCATAACGTATAACGTCACATAGTAAAACGTCATAACGTATAACGTCATATAGTAATACGTCATTACGTATAACGTCGTATAGTATTGCGTCATGACGAATAATGTCATATAATAAGGCGACATGACGTATAACGTCATATAGTAATGCGTCATAACGTATAACGCCATATAGTAATGCGTCATAACGTATAACGTCATATAGTAATGCGTCATAACGTATTACGCCATATAGTAATGCGTCATAACGTATAACGTCATATAGTATTGCGTCATGACGAATAATGTCATATAATAAGGCGACATGACGTATAACGTCATATAGTAATGCGTCATAACGTATAACGTCATATAGTATTGCGTCATGACGAATAATGTCATATAATAAGGCGACATGACGTATAACGTCATATAGTAATGCGTCATAACGTATAACGTCATATAGTAATGTGTCATAACGTATAACGCCATATAGTAATGCGTCATAAAGTATAACGTCATATAGTAATACGTCATAACGTATAACGTCATATAGTATTGCGTCATGACGAATAATGTCATATAATAAGGCGACATGACGTATAACGTCATATAGTAATGCGTCATAACGTATAACGTCATACAGTAATGTGTCATAACGTATAACGCCATATAGTAATGCGTCATAACGTATAACGTCATATAGTAATACGTCATAACGTATAACGTCATATAGTATTGCGTCATGACGAATAATGTCATATAATAAGGCGACATGACGTATAACGTCATATAGTAATGCGTCATAACGTATAACATCATATAGTATTGCGTCATGACGTATAACGTCATATAGTAATGCGTCATAACGTATATCGTCATAGAGTAATGCGTCATAACGTATAACGTCATATAGTATTGCGTCATGAAGACTAATGTCATATAATAAGGCGACATGACGTATAACGTCATATAGAATTCCGGTTTAACGTATAACGCCATATGGCAATGCGTCATAACGTACAACGTCACATAGTAATACGTCTTAACGTATAAAGTCACATAGAATACCGGTTTAACGTATAACGCCATATAGCAATGCGTCATAACGTATAACGTTATACAGAATTACGGTTTAACGTATAAAGTCATATAGTAATGCGTCATAACGTATAACGCCATATAGTAATGCGTCATAACGTATAACATCATATAGTATTGCGTCATGACGTATAACGTCATATAGTAATGCGTCATAACGTATATCGTCATAGAGTAATGCGTCATAACGTATAACGTCATATAGTAATACGTCATAACGTATAACGTCATATAGTATTGCGTCATGACGAATAATGTCATATAATAAGGCGACATGACGTATAACGTCATATAGTAATGCGTCATAACGTATAACGCCATATAGCAATGCGTTATAACGAATAACGTCATATAGTAATGCGTCATAACGTATAACGCCATATAGTAATGCGTCATAACGTATAACGTCATATAGCATTGCGTCATGACGTATAACGTCATATAATAAGGCGACATGACGTATAACGTCATATAGCATTACGTCATAACGTATAACGTCATATACAAATACGGTTTAACGTATAACGTCAAAAGAGTAATGCGTCATATCCTATAACGCCATATAGTAATTGCGTCATAACGTATAACGTCATATAGAACTCCGGCATAACGTATATCGTCATATAGTAATACGTCATAACTTACAAGGTCATATAGTAATGCGTCATAACGTATAACGTCATATAGTATTGCGTCATGACGTATAACGTCATATAAGGTGACATGACGCATAACGTCATATAGAATTACGGCATAACGTATAACGTCACATAGTAAAACGTCATAACGTATAACGTCATATAGTAATACGTCATTACGTATAACGTCGTATAGTATTGCGTCATGACGAATAATGTCATATAATAAGGCGACATGACGTATAACGTCATATAGTAATGCGTCATAACGTATAACGTCATATAGTAATGTGTCATAGCGTATAACGCCATATAGTAATGCGTCATAACGTATAACGTCATATAGTAATACGTCATAACGTATAACGTCACATAGTAAAACGTCATAACGTATAACGTCATATAGTAATACGTCATAACGTATAACGTCATATAGTATTGCGTCATGACGAATAATGTCATATAATACGGCGACATGACGTATAACGTCATATAGTAATGCGTCATAACGTATAACGTCATATAGTAATGCGTCATAACGTATAACGCCATATAGTAATGCGTCATAACGTATAACGTCATATAGTAATACGTCATAACGTATAACGTCATATAGTATTGCGTCATGACGAATAACGCCATATAGTAATGCGTCATAACATATAACGTCATATAGTATTGCGTCATAACGTATAACGTCATATAGTAATACGTCATAACGTATAACGTCATATAGTAATACGTCATAACGTATAACGTCATATAGTATTGCGTCATGACGAATAATGTCATATAATAAGGCAACATGACGTATAACGTCATATAGTAGTGCGTCATAACGTATAACGCCATATAGCAATGTGTTATAACGAATAACGTCATATAGTAATGCGTCATAACGTATAACGCCATATAGTAATGCGTCATAACGTATAACGTCATATAGTATTGCTTCATGACGTATAACGTCATATAATAAGGCGACATGACGTATAACGTCATATAGAATTACGTCATAACGTATAACGTCATATACAATTACGGTTTAACGTATAACGTCAAAAGAGTAATGCGTCATATCCTATAACGCCATATAGTAATTGCGTCATAACGTATAACGACGTATAGAATTCCGGCATAACGTATATCGTCATATAGTAATACGTCATAACTTACAAGGTCATATAGTAATGCGTCATAACGTATAACGTCATATAGTATTGCATCATGGCGTATAACGTCATATAATAAGGTGACATGACGTATAACGTCATATAGAATTACGGCATAACGTATAACGTCACATAGTAAAACGTCATAACGTATAACGTTATATAGTAATACGTCATAACGTATAACGTCATATAGTATTGCGTCATGACGAATAATGTCATATAATAAGGCGACATGACGTATAACGTCATATAGTAATGCGTCATAACGTATAACGTCATATAGTAATGCGTCATAACGTATAACGCCATATAGTAATGCGTCATAACGTATAACGTCATATAGTAATACGTCATAACGTATAACGTCATATAGTATTGCGTCATGACGAATAATGTCATATAATAAGGCGACATGACGTATAACGTCATATAGTAATGCGTCATAACGTATAACGCCATATAGTAATGCGTCATAACGTATAACGTCATATAGTAATGCGTCATAACGTATAACGCCATATAGTAATGCGTCATAACGTATAACGTCATATAGTATTGAGTCATGACGAATAATGTCATATAATAAGGCGACATGACGTATAACGTCATATAGTAATGCGTCATAACGTATAACGTCATATAGTAATGTGTCATAACGTATAACGCCATATAGTAATGCGTCATAACGTATAACGTCATATAGTAATACGTCATAACGTATAACGTCATATAGTATTGCGTCATGACGAATAATGTCATATAATAAGGCGACATGACGTATAACGTCATATAGTAATGCGTCATACCGTATAACGCCATATAGCAATGCGTTACAACGAATAACGTCATATAGTAATGCGTCATAACGTATAACGCCATATAGTAATGCGTCATAACGTATAACGTCATATAGCATTGCGTCATGACGTATAACGTCATATAATAAGGCGACATGACGTATAACGTCATATAGAATTACGTCATAACGTATAACGTCATATACAAATACGGTTTAACGTATAACGTCAAAAGAGTAATGCGTCATATCCTATAACGCCATATAGTAATTGCGTCATAACGTATAACGTCATATAGAACACCGGCATAACGTATATCGTCATATAGTAATACGTCATAACTTACAAGGTCATATAGTAATGCGTCATAACGTATAACGTCATATAGTATTGCGTCATGACGTATAACGTCATATAAGGTGACATGACGTATAACGTCATATAGAATTACGGCATAACGTATAACGTCACATAGTAAAACGTCATAACGTATAACGTCATATAGTAATACGTCATTACGTATAACGTCATATAGTATTGCGTCATGACGAATAATGTCATATAATAAGGCGACATGACGTATAACGTCATATAGTAATGCGTCATAACGTATAACGTCATATAGTAATGTGTCATAGCGTATAACGCCATATAGTAATGCGTCATAACGTATAACGTCATATAGTAATACGTCATAACGTATAACGTCACATAGTAAAACGTCATAACGTATAACGTCATATAGTAATACGTCATAACGTATAACGTCATATAGTATTGCGTCATGACGAATAATGTCATATAATAAGGCGACATGACGTATAACGTCATATAGTAATGCGTCATAACGTATAACGTCATATAGTAATGCGTCATAACGTATAACGCCATATAGTAATGCGTCATAACGTATAACGTCATATAGTAATACGTCATAACGTATAACGTCATATAGTATTGCGTCATGACGAATAACGCCATATAGTAATGCGTCATAACATATAACGTCATATAGTATTGCGTCATAACGTATAACGTCATATAGTAATGCGTCATAACGTATAACGCCATATAGTAATGCGTCATAACATATAACGTCATATAGTAATGTGTCATAACGTATAACGCCATATAGTAATGCGTCATAACGTATAACGTCATATAGTAATACGTCATAACGTATAACGTCATATAGTATTGCGTCATGACGAATAATGTCATATAATAAGGCGACATGACGTATAACGTCATATAGTAGTGCGTCATAACGTATAACGCCATATAGCAATGTGTTATAACGAATAACGTCATATAGTAATGCGTCATAACGTATAACGCCATATAGTAATGCGTCATAACGTATAACGTCATATAGTATTGCGTCATGACGTATAACGTCATATAATAAGGCGACATGACGTATAACGTCATATAGAATTACGTCATAACGTATAACGTCATATACAATTACGGTTTAACGTATAACGTCAAAAGAGTAATGCGTCATATCCTATAACGCCATATAGTAATTGCGTCATAACGTATAACGTCATATAGTAATGCGTCATAACGTATAACGCCATATAGTAATACGTCATAACTTACAAGGTCATATAGTAATGCGTCATAACGTATAACGTCATATAGTATTGCGTCATGACGAATAATGTCATATAATAAGGCGACATGACGTATAACGTCATATAGTAATGCGTCATAACGTATAACGCCATATAGTAATGCGTCATAACGTATAACGTCATATAGTAATGCGTCATAACGTATAACGCCATATAGTAATGCGTCATAACGTATAACGTCATATAGTATTGCGTCATGACGAATAATGTCATATAATAAGGCGACATGACGTATAACGTCATATAGTAATGCGTCATAACGTATAACGTCATATAGTATTGCGTCATGACGAATAATGTCATATAATAAGGCGACATGACGTATAACGTCATATAGTAATGCGTCATAACGTATAACGTCATATAGTAATGTGTCATAACGTATAACGCCATATAGTAATGCGTCATAAAGTATAACGTCATATAGTAATACGTCATAACGTATAACGTCATATAGTATTGCGTCATGACGAATAATGTCATATAATAAGGCGACATGACGTATAACGTCATATAGTAATGCGTCATAACGTATAACGTCATACAGTAATGTGTCATAACGTATAACGCCATATAGTAATGCGTCATAACGTATAACGTCATATAGTAATACGTCATAACGTATAACGTCATATAGTATTGCGTCATGACGAATAATGTCATATAATAAGGCGACATGACGTATAACGTCATATAGTAATGCGTCATAACGTATAACATCATATAGTATTGCGTCATGACGTATAACGTCATATAGTAATGCGTCATAACGTATATCGTCATAGAGTAATGCGTCATAACGTATAACGTCATATAGTATTGCGTCATGAAGACTAATGTCATATAATAAGGCGACATGACGTATAACGTCATATAGAATTCCGGTTTAACGTATAACGCCATATGGCAATGCGTCATAACGTACAACGTCACATAGTAATACGTCTTAACGTATAAAGTCACATAGAATACCGGTTTAACGTATAACGCCATATAGCAATGCGTCATAACGTATAACGTTATACAGAATTACGGTTTAACGTATAAAGTCATATAGTAATGCGTCATAACGTATAACGCCATATAGTAATGCGTCATAACGTATAACATCATATAGTATTGCGTCATGACGTATAACGTCATATAGTAATGCGTCATAACGTATATCGTCATAGAGTAATGCGTCATAACGTATAACGTCATATAGTATTGCGTCATGACGAATAATGTCATATAATAAGGCGACATGACGTATAACGTCATATAGTAATGCGTCATAACGTATAACGTCATATAGTAATGCGTCATAACGTATAACGCCATATAGTAATGCGTCATAACGTATAACGTCATATAGCATTGCGTCATAACATCTAACGCCATATAGTAATGCGTCATAACGTATAACGTCATATAGTAATGCGTCATAACGTATAACGCCATATAGCGATGCGTCATAACGTATAACGCCATATAGCAATGCGTTATAACGAATAACGTCAAATAGTAATGCGTCATAACGTATAACGCCATATAGTAATGCGTCATAACGTATAACGTCATATAGTATTGCGTCATGACGTATAACGTCATATAATAAGGCGACATAACGTATAACGTCATATAGAATTACGTCATAACGTATAACGTCATATACAATTACGGTTTAACGTATAACGTCAAAAGAGTAATGCGTCATATCCTATAACGCCATATAGTAATTGCGTCATAGCGTATAACGACGTATAGAATTCCGGCATAACGTATATCGTCATATAGTAATACGTCATAACTTACAAGGTCATATAGTAATGCGTCATAACGTATAACGTCATATAGTATTGCATCATGACGTATAACGTCATATAATAAGGTGACATGACGTATAACGTCATATAGAATTACGGCATAACGTATAACGTCACATAGTAAAACGTCATAACGTATAACGTCATATAGTAATACGTCATAACGTATAACGTCATATAGTATTGCGTCATGACGAATAATGTCATATAATAAGGCGACATGACGTATAACGTCATATAGTAATGCGTCATAACGTATAACGTCATATAGTAATGCGTCATAACGTATAACGCCATATAGTAATGCGTCATAACGTATAACGTCATATAGTAATACGTCATAACGTATAACGTCATAGAGTATTGCGTCATGTCGAATAATGTCATATAATAAGGCGACATGACGTATAACGTCATATAGTAATGCGTCATAACGTATAACGTCATATAGTAATGCGTCATAACGTATAACGCCATATAGTAATGCGTCATAACATATAACGTCATATAGTATTGCGTCATAACGTCTAACGCCATATAGCAATGCGTCATAACGTATAACGTCATATAGTAATGCGTCATACCGTATAGCGTCATATAGAATTCCGGTTTAACGTATAACGCCATATAGCAATGCGTCATAACGTATAACGTCACATAGTAATACGTCTTAACGTACAAAGTCATATAGAATACCGGGTTAACGTATAACGCCATATAGCAATGCGTCATAACGTATAACGTCATACAGAATTACGGTTTAACGTATAACGCCATATAGCAATGCGTCATAACGTATAACGTTATACAGAATTACGGTTTAACGTATAAAGTCATATAGTAATGCGTCATAACGTATAACGCCATATAGTAATGCGTCATAACGTATAACATCATATAGTATTGCGTCATGACGTATAACGTCATATAGTAATGCGTCATAACGTATATCGTCATAGAGTAATGCGTCATAACGTATAACGTCATATAGTATTGCGTCATGACGAATAATGTCATATAATAAGGCGACATGACGTATAACGTCATATAGTAATGTGTCATAAAGTATAACGTCATATAGAATTCCGGTTTAACGTATAACGCCACATAGCAATGCGCCATAACGTATAACGTCACATGGTAATACGTCTTAACGTATAAAGACATATAGAATTCCGGGATAACGTATAACGTCATATAGTAATGCGTCATAACGTATAACGCCATATAGCAATGCGTCATAACGTATAACGCCATATAGCAATGCGTTATAACGAATAACGTCATATAGTAATGCGTCATAACGTATAACGCCATATAGTAATGCGTCATAACGTATAACGTCATATAGTAATGCGTCATAACGTATAACGTCATATAGTAATACGTCATAACGTATAACGTCATATAGTATTGCGTCATGACGAATAATGTCATATAATAAGGCGACATGACGTATAACGTCATATAGTAATGCGTCATAACGTATAACGTCATATAGTAATGTGTCATAACGTATAACGCCATATAGTAATGCGTCATAACGCATAACGTCATATAGTAATACGTCATAACGTATAACGTCATATAGTATTGCGTCATGACGTATAACGCCATATAGCAATGCGTCATAACGTATAACGTCGTATAGAATTATGGCATAACGTATATCGTCATATAGTAATACGTCATAACTTACAAGGTCATATAGTAATGCGTCATAACGTATAACGTCATATAGTATTGCATCATGACGTATAACGTCATATAATAAGGTGACATGACGTATAACGTCATATAGAATTACGGCATAACGTATAACGTCACATAGTAAAACGTCATAACGTATAACGTCATATAGTAATACGTCATAACGTATAACGTCATATAGTAATGCGTCATACCGTATAGCGTCATATAGAATTCCGGTTTAACGTATAACGCCATATAGCAATGCGTCATAACGTATAACGTCACATAGTAATACGTCTTAACGTACAAAGTCATATAGAATACCGGGTTAACGTATAACGCCATATAGCAATGCGTCATAACGTATAACGTCATACAGAATTACGGTTTAACGTATAACGCCATATAGCAATGCGTCATAACGTATAACGTTATACAGAATTACGGTTTAACGTATAAAGTCATATAGTAATGCGTCATAACGTATAACGCCATATAGTAATGCGTCATAACGTATAACATCATATAGTATTGCGTCATGACGTATAACGTCATATAGTAATGCGTCATAACGTATATCGTCATAGAGTAATGCGTCATAACGTATAACGTCATATAGTATTGCGTCATGACGAATAATGTCATATAATAAGGCGACATGACGTATAACGTCATATAGTAATGTGTCATAAAGTATAACGTCATATAGAATTCCGGTTTAACGTATAACGCCACATAGCAATGCGCCATAACGTATAACGTCACATGGTAATACGTCTTAACGTATAAAGACATATAGAATTCCGGGATAACGTATAACGTCATATAGTAATGCGTCATAACGTATAACGCCATATAGCAATGCGTCATAACGTATAACGCCATATAGCAATGCGTTATAACGAATAACGTCATATAGTAATGCGTCATAACGTATAACGCCATATAGTAATGCGTCATAACGTATAACGTCATATAGTAATGCGTCATAACGTATAACGCCATATAGTATTGCGTCATGACGAATAATGTCATATAATAAGGCGACATGACGTATAACGTCATATAGTAATGCGTCATAACGTATAACGCCATATAGCAATGTGTTATAACGAATAACGTCATATAGTAATGCGTCATAACGTATAACGCCATATAGTAATGCGTCATAACGTATAACGTCATATAGTATTGCGTCATGACGTATAACGTCATATAATAAGGCGACATGACGTATAACGTCATATAGAATTACGTCATAACGTATAACGTCATATACAATTACGGTTTAACGTGTAACGTCAAAAGAGTAATGCGTCATATCCTATAACGCCATATAGTAATTGCGTCATAACGTATAACGTCATATAGTAATGCGTCATAACGTATAACGCCATATAGTAATACGTCATAACTTACAAGGTCATATAGTAATGCGTCATAACGTATAACGTCATATAGTATTGCGTCATGACGAATAATGTCATATAATAAGGCGACATGACGTATAACGTCATATAGTAATGCGTCATAACGTATAACGTCATATAGAACTCCGGCATAACGTATATCGTCATATAGTAATACGTCATAACTTACAAGGTCATATAGTAATGCGTCATAACGTATAACGTCATATAGTATTGCGTCATGACGTATAACGTCATATAAGGTGACATGACGTATAACGTCATATAGAATTACGGCATAACGTATAACGTCACATAGTAAAACGTCATAACGTATAACGTCATATAGTAATACGTCATAACGTATAACGTCATATAGTATTGCGTCATGACGAATAATGTCATATAATAAGGCGACATGACGTATAACGTCATATAGTAATGCGTCATAACGTATAACGTCATATAGTAATGTGTCATAACGTATAACGCCATATAGTAATGCGTCATAACGCATAACGTCATATAGTAATACGTCATAACGTATAACGTCATATAGTATTGCGTCATGACGTATAACGCCATATAGCAATGCGTCATAACGTATAACGTCGTATAGAATTATGGCATAACGTATATCGTCATATAGTAATACGTCATAACTTACAAGGTCATATAGTAATGCGTCATAACGTATAACGTCATATAGTATTGCATCATGACGTATAACGTCATATAATAAGGTGACATGACGTATAACGTCATATAGAATTACGGCATAACGTATAACGTCACATAGTAAAACGTCATAACGTATAACGTCATATAGTAATACGTCATAACGTATAACGTCATATAGTAATGCGTCATACCGTATAGCGTCATATAGAATTCCGGTTTAACGTATAACGCCATATAGCAATGCGTCATAACGTATAACGTTATACAGAATTACGGTTTAACGTATAACGCCATATAGCAATGCGTCATAACGTATAACGTTATACAGAATTACGGTTTAACGTATAAAGTCATATAGTAATGCGTCATAACGTATAACGCCACATAGCAATGCGCCATAACGTATAACGTCACATGGTAATACGTCTTAACGTATAAAGACATATAGAATTCCGGGATAACGTATAACGTCATATAGTAATGCGTCATAACGTATAACGCCATATAGCAATGCGTCATAACGTATAACGCCATATAGCAATGCGTTATAACGAATAACGTCATATAGTAATGCGTCATAACGTATAACGCCATATAGTAATGCGTCATAACGTATAACGTCATATAGTAATGCGTCATAACGTATAACGCCATATAGTATTGCGTCATGACGAATAATGTCATATAATAAGGCGACATGACGTATAACGTCATATAGTAATGCGTCATAACGTATAACGTCATATAGAACTCCGGCATAACGTATATCGTCATATAGTAATACGTCATAACTTACAAGGTCATATAGTAATGCGTCATAACGTATAACGTCATATAGTATTGCGTCATGACGTATAACGTCATATAAGGTGACATGACGTATAACGTCATATAGAATTACGGCATAACGTATAACGTCACATAGTAAAACGTCATAACGTATAACGTCATATAGTAATACGTCATAACGTATAACGTCATATAGTATTGCGTCATGACGAATAATGTCATATAATAAGGCGACATGACGTATAACGTCATATAGTAATGCGTCATAACGTATAACGTCATATAGTAATGTGTCATAACGTATAACGCCATATAGTAATGCGTCATAACGCATAACGTCATATAGTAATACGTCATAACGTATAACGTCATATAGTATTGCGTCATGACGTATAACGCCATATAGCAATGCGTCATAACGTATAACGTCGTATAGAATTATGGCATAACGTATATCGTCATATAGTAATACGTCATAACTTACAAGGTCATATAGTAATGCGTCATAACGTATAACGTCATATAGTATTGCATCATGACGTATAACGTCATATAATAAGGTGACATGACGTATAACGTCATATAGAATTACGGCATAACGTATAACGTCACATAGTAAAACGTCATAACGTATAACGTCATATAGTAATACGTCATAACGTATAACGTCATATAGTAATGCGTCATACCGTATAGCGTCATATAGAATTCCGGTTTAACGTATAACGCCATATAGCAATGCGTCATAACGTATAACGTTATACAGAATTACGGTTTAACGTATAACGCCATATAGCAATGCGTCATAACGTATAACGTTATACAGAATTACGGTTTAACGTATAAAGTCATATAGTAATGCGTCATAACGTATAACGCCACATAGCAATGCGCCATAACGTATAACGTCACATGGTAATACGTCTTAACGTATAAAGACATATAGAATTCCGGGATAACGTATAACGTCATATAGTAATGCGTCATAACGTATAACGCCATATAGCAATGCGTCATAACGTATAACGCCATATAGCAATGCGTTATAACGAATAACGTCATATAGTAATGCGTCATAACGTATAACGCCATATAGTAATGCGTCATAACGTATAACGTCATATAGTAATGCGTCATAACGTATAACGCCATATAGTATTGCGTCATGACGAATAATGTCATATAATAAGGCGACATGACGTATAACGTCATATAGTAATGCGTCATAACGTATAACGCCATATAGCAATGTGTTATAACGAATAACGTCATATAGTATTGCGTCATGACGAATAATGTCATATAATAAGGCGACATGACGTATAACGTCATATAGTAATGCGTCATAACGTATAACGTCATATAGAACTCCGGCATAACGTATATCGTCATATAGTAATACGTCATAACTTACAAGGTCATATAGTAATGCGTCATAACGTATAACGTCATATAGTATTGCGTCATGACGTATAACGTCATATAAGGTGACATGACGTATAACGTCATATAGAATTACGGCATAACGTATAACGTCACATAGTAAAACGTCATAACGTATAACGTCATATAGTAATACGTCATAACGTATAACGTCATATAGTATTGCGTCATGACGAATAATGTCATATAATAAGGCGACATGACGTATAACGTCATATAGTAATGCGTCATAACGTATAACGTCATATAGTAATGTGTCATAACGTATAACGCCATATAGTAATGCGTCATAACGTATAACGTCATATAGTAATACGTCATAACGTATAACGTCATATAGTATTGCGTCATGACGTATAACGCCATATAGCAATGCGTCATAACGTATAACGTCGTATAGAATTACGGCATAACGTATATCGTCATATAGTAATACGTCATAACCTACAAGGTCATATAGTAATGCGTCATAACGTATAACGTCATATAGTATTGCATCATGACGTATAACGTCATATAATAAGGTGACATGACGTATAACGTCATATAGAATTACGGCATAACGTATAACGTCACATAGTAAAACGTCATAACGTATAACGTCATATAGTAATACGTCATAACGTATAACGTCATATAGTATTGCCTCATGACGAATAATGTCATATAATAAGGCGACATGACGTATAACGTCATATAGTAATGCGTCATGACGTATAACGTCATATAGTAATGCGTCATAACGTATAACGCCATATAGTAATGCGTCATAACTTATAACGTCATATAGTATTGCGTCATAACGTCTAACGCCATATAGCAATGCGTCATAACGTATATCGTCATATAGTAATGCGTCATACCGTATAACGTCATATGGAATTCCGGTTTAACGTATAACGCTATATAGCAATGCGTCATAACGTATAACGTCACATAGTAATACGTCTTAACGTATAAAGTCATATAGAATACCGGGTTAACGTATAACGCCATATAGCAATGCGTCATGACGTATAACATCATATAGTAATGCGTCATAACGTATATCGTCATAGAGTAATGCGTCATAACGTATAACGTCATATAGTATTGCGTCATGACGAATAGTGTCATATAATAAGGCGACATGACGTATAACGTCATATAGTAATGTGTCATAACGTATAACGTCATATAGAATTCCGGTTTAACGTATAACGCCATATAGCAATGCGTCATAACGTATAACGTCATACAGAATTACGGTTTAACGTATAACGCCATATAGCAATGCGTCATAACGTATAACGTTATACAGAATTACGGTTTAACGTATAAAGTCATATAGTAATGCGTCATAACGTATAGCGTCATATAGTAATGCGTCATAACGTATAACGCCATATAGTAATGCGTCGTAACTTATAACGTCATATAGTATTGCGTCATAACGTCTAACGCCATATAGCAATGCGTCATAACGTATAACGTCATATAGTAATGCGTCATACCTTATAACGTCATATAGAATTCCGGTCTAACGTATAACGCCATATAGCAATGCGTCATAACGTATAACGTCACATAGTAATACGTCTTAACGTATGAAGTCATATAGAATACCGGGTTAACGTATAACGCCATATAGCAATGCGTCATAACGTATAACGTCATACAGAATTACGGTTTAACGTATAACGCCATATAGCAATGCGTCATAACGTATAACGTTATACAGAATTACGGTTTAACGTATAAAGTCATATAGTAATGCGTCATAACGTATAACGCCATATAGTAATGCGTCATAACGTATAACATCATATAGTATTGCGTCATGACGTATAACGTCATATAGTAATGCGTCATAACGTATATCGTCATAGAGTAATGCGTCATAACGTATAACGTCATATAGTATTGCGTCATGACGAATAATGTCATATAATAAGGCGACATGACGTATAACGTCATATAGTAATGCGTCATAACGTATAACGTCATATAGTAATGCGTCATAACGTATAACGCCATATAGTAATGCGTCATAATGTATAACGTCATATAGTATTGCGTCATAACATCTAACGCCATATAGTAATGCGTCATAACGTATAACGTCATATAGTATTGCGTCATGACGTATAACGTCATATAATAAGGCGACATGACGTATAACGTCATATAGAATTACGTCATAACGTATAACGTCATATACAATTACGGTTTAACGTATAACGTCAGAAGAGTAATGCGTCATATCCTATAACGCCATATAGTAATTGCGTCATAACGTATAACGACGTATAGAATTCCGGCATAACGTATATCGTCATATAGTAATACGTCATAACTTACAAGGTCATATAGTAATGCGTCATAACGTATAACGTCATATAGTATTGCATCATGACGTATAACGTCATATAATAAGGTGACATGACGTATAACGTCATATAGAATTACGGCATAACGTATAACGTCACATAGTAAAACGTCATAACGTATAACGTCATATAGTAATACGTCATAACGTATAACGTCATATAGTAATGCGTCATAACGTATAACGCCATATAGTAATGCGTCATAACGTATAACGTCATATAGAATTCCGGTTTAACGTATAACGCCATATAGCAATGCGTCATAACGTATAACGTCACATAGTAATACGTCTTAACGTATAAAGTCATATAGAATGCCGGGTTAACGTATAACGCCATATAGCAATGCGTCATAACGTATAACGTTATACAGAATTACGGTTTAACGTATAAAGTCATATAGTAATGCGTCATAACGTATAACGCCATATAGTAATGCGTCATAACGTATAACATCATATAGTATTGCGTCATGACGTATAACGTCATATAGTAATGCGTCATAACGTATATCGTCATAGAGTAATGCGTCATAACGTATAACGTCATATAGTATTGCGTCATGACGAATAATGTCATATAATAAGGAGACATGACGTATAACGTCATATAGTAATGTGTCACAAAATATAACGTCATATAGAATTCCGGTTTAACGTATAACGCCACATAGCAATGCGCCATAACGTATAACGTCACATGGTAATACGTCTTAACGTATAAAGACATATAGAATTCCGGGATAACGTATAACGTCATATAGTAATGCGTCATAACGTATAACGTCACATAGTAATACGTCTTAACGTATAAAGTCATATAGAATACCGGGTTAACGTATAACGCCATATAGCAATGCGTCATAACGTATAACGTCATACAGAATTACGGTTTAACGTATAACGCCATATAGGAATGCGTCATAACGTATAACGTTATACAGAATTACGGTTTAACGTATAAAGTCATATAGTAATGCGTCATAACGTATAACGCCATATAGTAATGCGTCATAACGTATAACATCATATAGTATTGCGTCATGACGTATAACGTCATATAGTAATGCGTCATAACGTATATCGTCATAGAGTAATGCGTCATAACGTATAACGTCATATAGTATTGCGTCATGACGAATAATGTCATATAATAAGGCGACATGACGTATAACGTCATATAGTAATGCGTCATAACGTATAACGTCATATAGTAATGCGTCATAACGTATAACGCCATATAGTAATGCGTCATAACGTATAACGTCATATAGTATTGCGTCATAACATCTAACGCCATATAGTAATGCGTCATAACGTATAACGTCATATAGTAATGCGTGATAAAGTATAACGCCATATAGCGATGCGTCATAACGTATAACGCCATATAGCAATGCGTTATAACGAATACCGTCATATAGTAATGCGTCATAACTTATAACGCCATATAGTAATGCGTCATAACGTATAACGTCATATAGTATTGCGTCATGACGTATAACGTCATATAATAAGGCGACATGACGTATAACGTCATATAGAATTACGTCATAACGTATAACGTCATATACAATTACGGTTTAACGTATAACGTCAAAAGAGTAATGCGTCATATCCTATAACGCCATATAGTAATTGCGTCATAACGTATAACGTCATATAGAACTCCGGCATAACGTATATCGTCATATAGTAATACGTCATAACTTACTAGGTCATATAGTAATGCGTCATAACGTATAACGTCATATAGTATTGCGTCATGACGTATAACGTCATATAAGGTGACATGACGTATAACGTCATATAGAATTACGGCATAACGTATAACGTCACATTGTAAAACGTCATAACGTATAACGTCATATAGTAATACGTCATAACGTATAACGTCATATAGCATTGCGTCATGACGAATAATGTCATATAATAAGGCGACATGACGTATAACGTCATATAGTAATGCGTCATAACGTATAACGTCATATAGTAATGTGTCATAACGTATAACGCCATATAGTAATGCGTCATAACGTATAACGTCATATAGTAATACGTCATAACGTATAACGTCATATAGTATTGCGTCATGACGAATAATGTCATATAATAGGGCGACATGACGTATAACGTCATATAGTAATGCGTCATAACGTATAACGTCATATAGTAATGCGTCATAACGTATAACGCCATATAGTAATGCGTCATAACGTATAACGTCATATAGAATTCCGGTTTAACGTATAACGCCATATAGCAATGCGTCATAACGTATAACGTCACATAGTAATACGTCTTAACGTATAAAGTCATATAGAATGCCGGGTTAACGTATAACGCCATATAGCAATGCGTCATAACGTATAACGTTATACAGAATTACGGTTTAACGTATAAAGTCATATAGTAATGCGTCATAACGTATAACGCCATATAGTAATGCGTCATAACGTATAACATCATATAGTATTGCGTCATGACGTATAACGTCATATAGTAATGCGTCATAACGTATATCGTCATAGAGTAATGCGTCATAACGTATAACGTCATATAGTATTGCGTCATGACGAATAATGTCATATAATAAGGCGACATGACGTATAACGTAATATAGTAATGTGTCACAAAGTATAACGTCATATAGAATTCCGGTTTAACGTATAACGCCACATAGCAATGCGCCATAACGTATAACGTCACATGGTAATACGTCTTAACGTATAAAGACATATAGAATTCCGGGATAACGTATAACGTCATATAGTAATGCGTCATAACGTATAACGTCACATAGTAATACGTCTTAACGTATAAAGTCATATAGAATACCGGGTTAACGTATAACGCCATATAGCAATGCGTCATAACGTATAACGTCATACAGAATTACGGTTTAACGTATAACGCCATATAGGAATGCGTCATAACGTATAACGTTATACAGAATTACGGTTTAACGTATAAAGTCATATAGTAATGCGTCATAACGTATAACGCCATATAGTAATGCGTCATAACGTATAACATCATATAGTATTGCGTCATGACGTATAACGTCATATAGTAATGCGTCATAACGTATATCGTCATAGAGTAATGCGTCATAACGTATAACGTCATATAGTATTGCGTCATGACGAATAATGTCATATAATAAGGCGACATGACGTATAACGTCATATAGTAATGCGTCATAACGTATAACGTCATATAGTAATGCGTCATAACGTATAACGCCATATAGTAATACGTCATAACGTATAACGTCATATAGTATTGCGTCATAACATCTAACGCCATATAGTAATGCGTCATAACGTATAACGTCATATAGTAATGCGTGATAACGTATAACGCCATATAGCGATGCGTCATAACGTATAACGCCATATAGCAATGCGTTATAACGAATACCGTCATATAGTAATGCGTCATAACTTATAACGCCATATAGTAATGCGTCATAACGTATAACGTCATATAGTATTGCGTCATGACGTATAACGTCATATAATAAGGCGACATGACGTATAACGTCATATAGAATTACGTCATAACGTATAACGTCATATACAATTACGGTTTAACGTATAACGTCAAAAGAGTAATGCGTCATATCCTATAACGCCATATAGTAATTGCGTCATAACGTATAACGTCATATAGAACTCCGGCATAACGTATATCGTCATATAGTAATACGTCATAACTTACTAGGTCATATAGTAATGCGTCATAACGTATAACGTCATATAGTATTGCGTCATGACGTATAACGTCATATAAGGTGACATGACGTATAACGTCATATAGAATTACGGCATAACGTATAACGTCACATTGTAAAACGTCATAACGTATAACGTCATATAGTAATACGTCATAACGTATAACGTCATATAGCATTGCGTCATGACGAATAATGTCATATAATAAGGCGACATGACGTATAACGTCATATAGTAATGCGTCATAACGTATAACGTCATATAGTAATGTGTCATAACGTATAACGCCATATAGTAATGCGTCATAACGTATAACGTCATATAGTAATACGTCATAACGTATAACGTCATATAGTATTGCGTCATGACGAATAATGTCATATAATAAGGCGACATGACGTATAACGTCATATAGTAATGCGTCATAACGTATAACACCATATAGTATTGCGTCATGACGTATAACGTCATATAGTAATGCGTCATAACGTATATCGTCATAGAGTAATGCGTCATAACGTATAACGTCATATAGTATTGCGTCATGACGAATAATGTCATATAATAAGGCGACATGACGTATAACGTCATATAGAATTCCGGTTTAACGTATAACGCCATATGGCAATGCGTCATAACGTATAACGTCACATAGTAATACGTCTTAACGTAGAAAGTCATATAGAATACCGGGTTAACGTATAACGCCATATAGCAATGCGTCATAACGTATAACGTCATATAGAATTCCGGTTTAACGTATAACGCCATATAGCAATGCGTCATAACGTATAACGTCACATAGTAATACGTCTTAACGTATAAAGTCATATAGAATACCGGGTTAACGTATAACGCCATATAGCAATGCGTCATAACGTATAACGTCATACAGAATTACGGTTTAACGTATAACGCCATATAGCAATGCGTCATAACGTATAACGTTATACAAAATTACGGTTTAACGTATAAAGTCATATAGTAATGCGTCATAACGTATAACGCCATATAGTAATGCGTCATAACGTATAACATCATATAGTATTGCGTCATGACGTATAACGTCATATAGTAATGCGTCATAACGTATATCGTCATAGAGTAATGCGTCATAACGTATAACGTCATATAGTATTGCGTCATGACGAATAATGTCATATAATAAGGCGACATGACGTATAACGTCATATAGTAATGCGTCATAACGTATAACGTCATATAGTAATGCGTCATAACGTATAACGCCATATAGTAATGCGTCATAACGTATAACGTCATATAGTACTGCGTCATAACATCTAACGCCATATAGTAATGCGTCATAACGTATAACGTCATATAGTAATGCGTCATAACGTATAACGCCATATAGCGATGCGTCATAACGTATAACGCCATATAGCAATGCGTTATAACGAATAACGTCATATAGTAATGCGTCATAACGTATAACGCCATATAGTAATGCGTCATAACGTATAACGTCATATAGTATTGCGTCATGACGTATAACGTCATATAATAAGGCGACATGACGTATAACGTCATATAGAATTACGTCATAACGTATAACGTCATATACAATTACGGTTTAACGTATAACGTCAAAAGAGTAATGCGTCATATCCTATAACGCCATATAGTAATTGCGTCATAACGTATAACGTCGTATAGAATTCCGGCATAACGTATATCGTCATATAGTAATACGTCATAACTTACAAGGTCATATAGTAATGCGTCATAACGTATAACGTCATATAGTATTGCATCATGACGTATAACGTCATATAATAAGGTGACATGACGTATAACGTCATATAGAATTACGGCATAACATATAACGTCACATAGTAAAACGTCATAACGTATAACGTCATATAGTAATACGTCATAACGTATAACGTCATATAGTATTGCGTCATGACGAATAATGTCATATAATAAGGCGACATGACGTATAACGTCATATAGTAATGCGTCATAACGTATAACGTCATATAGTAATGCGTCATAACGTACAACGCCATATAGTAATGCGTCATAACGTATAACGTCATATAGTAATACGTCATAACGTATAACGTCATATAGTATTGCGTCATGACGAATAATGTCATATAATAAGGCGACATGACGTATAACGTCATATAGTAATGCATCATAACGTATAACGTCATATAGTAATGCGTCATAACGTATAACGCCATATAGTAATGCGTCATAACATATAACGTCATATAGTATTGCGTCATAACGTCTAACGCCATATAGCAATGCGTGATAACGTATAACGTCATATAGTAATGCGTCATACCGTATAACGTCATATAGAATTCCGGTTTAACGTATGACGCCATATAGCAATGCGTCATAACGTATAACGTCACATAGTAATACGCCTTAACGTATAAAGTCATATAGAATACCGGGTTAACGTATAACGCCATATAGCAATGCGTCATAACGTATAACGTCATACAGAATTACGGTTTAACGTATAACGCCATATAGCAATGCGTCATAACGTATAACGTTATACAGAATTACGGTTTAACGTATAAAGTCATATAGTAATGCGTCATAACGTATAACGTCATATAGTAATACGTCATAACGTATAACGTCATATAGTATTGCGTCATGACGAATAATGTCATATAATAAGGCGACATGACGTATAACGTCATATAGTAATGCGTCATAACGTATAACATCATATAGTATTGCGTCATGACGTATAACGTCATATAGTAATGCGTCATAACGTATATCGTCATGGAGTAATGCGTCATAACGTATAACGTCATATAGTATTGCGTCATGACGAATAATGTCATATAATAAGGCGACATGACGTATAACGTCATATAGAATTCCGGTTTAACGTATAACGCCATATAGCAATGCGTCATAACGTATAACGTCACATAGTAATACGTCTTAACGTATAAAGTCATATAGAATACCGGGTTAACGTATAACGCCATATAGCAATGCGTCATAACGTATAACGTCATACAGAATTACGGTTTAACGTATAACGCCATATAGCATTGTGTCATAACGTATAACGTTATACAGAATTACGGTTTCACGTATAAAGTCATATAGTAATGCGTCATAACGTATAACGCCATATAGTAATGCGTCATAACGTATAACATCATATAGTATTGCGTCATGACGTATAACGTCATATAGTAAAACGTCATAACGTATAACGTCATATAGTAATACGTCATAACGTATAACGTCATATAGTATTGCGTCATGACGTATAATGTCATATAATAAGGCGACATGACGTATAACGTCATATAGTAATGCGTCATAACGTATAACGCCATATAGTAATGCGTCATAACGTATAACGTCATATAGTAATACGTCATAACGTATAACGTCATATAGTATTGCGTCATGACGAATAATGTCATATAATAAGGCGACATGACGTATAACGTCATATAGTAATGCGTCATAACGTATAACGTCATATAGTAATGCGTCATAACGTATAACGCCATATAGTAATGCGTCATAACATATAACGTCATATAGTATTGCGTCATAACGTCTAACGCCATATAGCAATGCGTCATAACGTATAACGTCACATAGTAATGCGTCATACCGTATAACGTCATATAGAATTCCGGTTTAACGTATAACGCCATATAGCAATGCGTCATAACGTATAACGTCACATAGTAATACGCCTTAACGTATAAAGTCATATAGAATACCGGGTTAACGTATAACGCCATATAGCAATGCGTCATAACGTATAACGTCATACAGAATTACGGTTTAACGTATAACGCCATATAGCAATGCGTCATAACGTATAACGTTATACAGAATTACGGTTTAACGTATAAAGTCATATAGTAATGCGTCATAACGTATAACGCCATATAGTAATGCGTCATAACGTATAACGTCATATAGTATTGCGTCATGACGAATAATGTCATATAATAAGGCGACATGACGTATAACGTCATATAGTAATGCGTCATAACGTATAACGTCATATAGTAATGCGTCGTAACGTATAACGCCATATAGTAATGCGTCATAACTTATAACGTCATATAGTATTGCGTCATAACGTCTAACGCCATATAGCAATGCGTCATAACGTATAACGTCATATAGTAATGCGTCATACCGTATAACGTCATATGGAATTCCGGTTTAACGTATAACGCTATATAGCAATGCGTCATAACGTATAACGTCACATAGTAATACGTCTTAACGTATAAAGTCATATAGAATACCGGGTTAACGTATAACGCCATATAGCAATGCGTCATAACGTATAACGTCATACAGAGTTACGGTTTAACGTATAACGCCATATAGCAATGCGTCATAACGTATAACGCCATATAGTAATGCGTCATAACGTATAACATCATATAGTATTGCGTCATGACGAATAACATCATATAGTAATGCGACATAACGTATATCGTCATAGAGTAATGCGTCATAACGTATAACGTCATATAGTATTGCGTCATGACGAATAATGTCATATAATAAGGCGACATGACGTATAACGTCATATAGTAATGTGCCATAACGTATAACGTCATATAGAATTCCGGTTTAACGTATAACGCCACATAGCAATGCGTCATAACGTATAACGCCACATGGTAATACGTCATAACGTATAAAGACATATAGAATTCCGGGATAACGTATAACGTCATATAGTAATACGTCATAACGTATAACGTCATATAGTATTGCGTCATGACGTATAACGTCATATAGTAAAACGTCATAACGTATAACGTCATATAGTAATACGTCATAACGTATAACGTCATATAGTATTGCGTCATGACGTATAATGTCATATAATAAGGCGACATGACGTATAACGTCATATAGTAATGCGTCATAATGTATAACGCCATGTAGTAATGCGTCATAACGTATAACGTCATATAGTATTGCGTCATAACATCTAACGCCATATAGTAATGCGTCATAACGTATAACGTCATATAGTAATGCGTCATAACGTGTAACGCCATATAGCAATGCGTCATAACGTATAACGCCATATAGCAATGCGTCATAACGTATAACGTCGTATAGAATTACGGCATAACGTATATCGTCATATAGTAATACGTCATAACTTACAAGGTCATATAGTAATGCGTCATAACGTATAACGTCATATAGTATTGCATCATGACGTATAACGTCATATAATAAGGTAACATGACGTATAACGTCATATAGAATTACGGCATAACGTATAACGTCACATAGTAAAACGTCATAACGTATAACGTCATATAGTAATACGTCATAACGTATAACGTCATATAGTATTGCGTCATGACGAATAATGTCATATAATAAGGCGACATGACGTATAACGTCATATAGTAATGCGTCATAACGTATAACGTCATATAGTAATGCGTCATAACGTATAACGCCATATAGTAATGCGTCATAACGTATAACGTCATGTAGTAATACGTCATAACGTATAACGTCATATAGTATTGCGTCATGACGAATAATGTCATATAATAAGGCGACATGACGTATAACGTCATATAGTAATGCGTCATAACGTATAACGTCATATAGTAATGCGTCATAACGTATAACGCCATATAGTAATGCGTCATAACTTATAACGTCATATAGTATTGCGTCATAACGTCTAACGCCATATAGCAATGCGTCATAACGTATAACGTCATATAGTAATTCGTCATACCGTATAACGTCATATAGAATTCCGGTTTAACGTATAACGCCATATAGCAATGCGTCATAACGTATAACGTCACATAGTAATACGTCTTAACGTATAAAGTCATATAGAATACCGGGTTAACGTATAACGCCATATAGCAATGCGTCATAACGTATAACGTCATACAGAGTTACGGTTTAACGTATAACGCCATATAGCAATGCGTCATAACGTATAACGTTATACAGAATTACGGTTTAACGTATAAAGTCATATAGTAATGCGTCATAACGTATAACGCCATATAGTAATACGTCATAACGTATAACGTCATATAGTATTGCGTCATGACGAATAATGTCATATAATAAGGCGACATGACGTATAACGTCATATAGTAATGCGTCATAACGTATTACGTCATATAGTAATGCGTCATAACGTATAACGCCATGTAGTAATGCGTCATAACGTATAACATCATATAGTATTGCGTCATGACGTATAACATCATATAGTAATGCGCCATAACGTATATCGTCATAGAGTAATGCGTCATAACGTATAACGTCATATAGTATTGCGTCATGACGAATAATGTCATATAATAAGGCGACATGACGTATAACGTCGTATAGAATTACGGCATAACGTATATCGTCATATAGTAATACGTCATAACTTACAAGGTCATATAGTAATGCGTCATAACGTATAACGTCATATAGTATTGCATCATGACGTATAACGTCATATAATAAGGTAACATGACGTATAACGTCATATAGAATTACGGCATAACGTATAACGTCACATAGTAAAACGTCATAACGTATAACGTCATATAGTAATACGTCATAACGTATAACGTCATATAGTATTGCGTCATGACGAATAATGTCATATAATAAGGCGACATGACGTATAACGTCATATAGTAATGCGTCATAACGTATAACGTCATATAGTAATGCGTCATAACGTATAACGCCATATAGTAATGCGTCATAACGTATAACGTCATGTAGTAATACGTCATAACGTATAACGTCATATAGTATTGCGTCATGACGAATAATGTCATATAATAAGGCGACATGACGTATAACGTCATATAGTAATGCGTCATAACGTATAACGTCATATAGTAATGCGTCATAACGTATAACGCCATATAGTAATGCGTCATAACTTATAACGTCATATAGTATTGCGTCATAACGTCTAACGCCATATAGCAATGCGTCATAACGTATAACGTCATATAGTAATGCGTCATACCGTATAACGTCATATAGAATTCCGGTTTAACGTATAACGCCATATAGCAATGCGTCATAACGTATAACGTCACATAGTAATACGTCTTAACGTATAAAGTCATATAGAATACCGGGTTAACGTATAACGCCATATAGCAATGCGTCATAACGTATAACGTCATACAGAGTTACGGTTTAACGTATACCGCCATATAGCAATGCGTCATAACGTATAACGTTATACAGAATTACGGTTTAACGTATAAAGTCATATAGTAATGCGTCATAACGTATAACGCCATATAGTAATACGTCATAACGTATAACGTCATATAGTATTGCGTCATGACGAATAATGTCATATAATAAGGCGACATGACGTATAACGTCATATAGTAATGCGTCATAACGTATTACGTCATATAGTAATGCGTCATAACGTATAACGCCATGTAGTAATGCGTCATAACGTATAACATCATATAGTATTGCGTCATGACGTATAACATCATATAGTAATGCGCCATAACGTATATCGTCATAGAGTAATGCGTCATAACGTATAACGTCATATAGTATTGCGTCATGACGAATAATGTCATATAATAAGGCGACATGACGTATAACGACATATAGTAATGTGTCATAACGTATAACGTCATATAGAATTCCGGTTTAACGTATAACGCCACATAGCAATGCGTCATAACGTATAACGCCACATGGTAATACGTCATAACGTATAAAGACATATAGAATTCCGGGATAACGTATAACGTCATATAGTAATACGTCATAACGTATAACGTCATATAGTATTGCGTCATAACATCTAACGCCATGTAGTAATGCGTCATAACGTATAACGTCATATAGTAATGCGTCATAACGTATAACACCATATAGCAATGCGTCATAACGTATAACGCCATATAGCAATGCGTTATAACGAATAACGTCATATAGTAATGCGTCATAGCGTATAACGTCATATAGTAATGCGTCATAACGTATAACGCCATATAGTATTGCGTCATAACATCTAACGCCATATAGTAATGCGTCATAACGTATAACGTAATATAGTAATGCGTCATAACGTATAACGCCATATAGTAATGCGTCATCACTTATAACGTCATATAGTATTGCGTCATAACGTCTAACGCCATATAGCAATGCGTCATAACGTATAACGTCATATAGTAATGCGTCATACCGTATAACGTCATATAGAATTCCGGTTTAACGTATAACGCCATATAGCAATGCGTCATAACGTATAACGTCATATAGCAATGCGTCATAACGTATAACGTCATATAGTAATGCGTCATAACGTATAACGCCATATAGTAATGCGTCATAACATATAACGTCATATAGTATTGCGTCATAACGTCTAACGCCATATAGCAATGCGTCATAACGTATAACGTCATATAGTAATGCGTCATACCGTATAACGTCATATAGAATTCCGGTTTAACGTATAACGCCATATAGCAATGCGTCATAACGTATAACGTCACATAGTAATACGTCTTAACGTATAAAGTCATATAGAATACCGGGTTAACATATAACGCCATATAGCAATGCGTCATAACGTATAACGTCATACAGAATTACGGTTTAACGTATAACGCCATATAGCAATGCGTCATAACGTATAACGTTATACAGAATTACGGTTTAACGTATAAAGTCATATAGTAATGCGTCATAACGTATAACGCCATATAGTAATGCGTCATAACGTATAACATCATATAGTATTGCGTCATGACGTATAACGTCATATAGTAATGCGTCATAACGTATATCGTCATAGAGTAATGCGTCATAACGTATAACGTCATATAGTATTGCGTCATGACGAATAATGTCATATAATAAGGCGACATGACGTATAACGTCATATAGTAATGCGTCATAACGTATAACGTCATATAGTAATGCGTCATAACGTATAACGCCATATAGTAATGCGTCATAACGTATAACGTCATATAGTATTGCGTCATAACATCTAACGCCATATAGTAATGCGTCATAACGTATAACGTCATATAGTAATGCGTCATAACTTATAACGCCATATAGCGATGCGTCATAACGTATAACGCCACATAGCAATGCGTCATAACGTATAACGCCACATGGTAATACGTCTTAACGTATAAAGACATATAGAATTCCGGGATAACGTATAACGTCATATAGTAATACGTCATAACGTATAACGTCATATAGTATTGCGTCATGACGAATAATGTCATATAATAAGGCGACATGACGTATAACGTCATATAGTAATGCGTCATAACGTATAACGTCATATAGTAATGCGTCATAACGTATAACGCCATATAGTAATGCGTCATAACGTATAACGTCATATAGTATTGCGTCATAACATCTAACGCCATATAGTAATGCGTCATAACGTATATCGTCATAGAGTAATGCGTCATAACGTATAACGTCATATAGTATTGCGTCATGACGAATAATGTCATATAATAAGGCGACATGACGTATAACGTCATATAGTAATGTGTCATAACGTATAACGTCATATAGAATTCCGGTTTAACGTATAACGCCACATAGCAATGCGTCATAACGTATAACGCCACATGGTAATACGTCATAACGTATAAAGACATATAGAATTCCGGGATAACGTATAACGTCATATAGTAATACGTCATAACGTATAACGCCATATAGCCATGCGTCATAACGTATAACGCCATATAGCAATGCGTCATAACGTATAACGTCGTATAGAATTACGGCATAACGTATATCGTCATATAGTAATACGTCATAACTTACAAGGTCATATAGTAATGCGTCATAACGTATAACGTCATATAGTATTGCATCATGACGTATAACGTCATATAATAAGGTGACATGACGTATAACGTCATATAGAATTACGGCATAACGTATAACGTCACATAGTAAAACGTCATAACGTATAACGTCATATAGTAATACGTCATAACGTATAACGACATATAGTATTGCCTCATGACGAATAATGTCATATAATAAGGCGACATGACGTATAACGTCATATAGTAATGCGCCATAACGTATAACGTCATATAGTAATGCGTCATAACGTATAACGCCATATAGTAATGCGTCATAGCGGATAACGTCATGTAGTAATACGTCATAACGTATAACGTCATATAGTATTGCGTCATGACGAATAATGTCATATAATAAGGCGACATGACGTATAACGTCATATAGTAATGCCTCATAACGTATAACGTCATATAGTAATGCGTCATAACGTATAACGCCATATAGTAATGCGTCATAACTTATAACGTCATATAGTATTGCGTCATAACGTCTAACGCCATATAGCAATGCGTCATAACGTATAACGTCATATAGTAATGCGTCATACCGTATAACGTCATATAGAATTCCGGTTTAACGTATAACGCCATATAGCAATGCGTCATAACGTATAACGTCACATAGTAATACGTCTTAACGTATAAAGTCATATAGAATACCGGGTTAACGTATAACGCCATATAGCAATGCGTCATAACGTATAACGTCATACAGAGTTACGGTTTAACGTATAACGCCATATAGCAATGCGTCATAACGTATAACGTTATACAGAATTACGGTTTAACGTATAAAGTCATATAGTAATGCGTCATAACGTATAACGCCATATAGTAATGCGTCATAACGTATAACATCATATAGTATTGCGTCATGACGTATAACATCATATAGTAATGCGCCATAACGTATATCGTCATAGAGTAATGCGTCATAACGTATAACGTCATATAGTATTGCGTCATGACGAATAATGTCATATAATAAGGCGACATGACGTATAACGACATATAGTAATGTGTCACAACGTATAACGTCATATAGAATTCCGGTTTAACGTATAACGCCACATAGCAATGCGTCATAACGTATAACGCCACATGGTAATACGTCATAACGTATAAAGACATATAGAATTCCGGGATAACGTATAACGTCATATAGTAATACGTCATAACGTATAACGTCATATAGTATTGCGTCATGACGAATAATGTCATATAATAAGGCGACATGACGTATAACGTCATATAGTAATGCGTCATAACGTATAACGTCATATAGTAATGCGTCATAACGTATAACGCCATGTAGTAATGCGTCATAACGTATAACGTCATATAGTATTGCGTCATAACATCTAACGCCATATAGTATTGCGTCATAACGTATAACGTCATATAGTAATGCGTCATAACGTATAACGCCATATAGCAATGCGTCATAACGTATAACGCCATACAGCAATGCGTTATAACGAATAACGTCAGATAGTAATGCGTCATAACGTATAACGTCATATAGTAATGCGTCATAACGTATAACGCCATATAGTACTGCGTCATAACATCTAACGCCATATAGTAATGCGTCATAACGTATAACGTCATATAGTAATACGTCATAACGTCTAACGCCATATAGCAATGCGTCATAACGTATAACGTCATATAGTAATGCGTCATACCGTATAACGTCATATAGAATTCCGGTTTAACGTATAACGCCATATAGCAATGCGTCATAACGTATAACGTCATATAGTAATGCGTCATAACGTATAACGCCATATAGTAATGCGTCATAACATATAACGTCATATAGTATTGCGTCATAACGTCTAACGCCATATAGCAATGCGTCATAACGTATAACGTCATATAGTAATGCGTCATACCGTATAACGTCATATAGAATTCCGGTTTAACGTATAACGCCATCTAGCAATGCGTCATAACGTATAACGTCATATAGTAATGCGTCATAACGTATAACGCCATGTAGTAATGCGTCATAACGTATAACGTCATATAGTATTGCGTCATAACATCTAACGCCATATAGTAATGCGTCATAACGTATATCGTCATATAGTAATGCGTCATAACGTATAACGCCATATAGCAATGCGTCATAACGTATAACGCCATATAGCAATGCGTTATAACGAATAACGTCATATAGTAATGCGTCATAACGTATAACGTCATATAGTAATGCGTCATAACGTATAACGCCATATAGTATTGCGTCATAACATCTAACGCCATATAGTAATGCGTCATAACGTATAACGTCATATAGTAATGCGTCATAACGTATAACGCCATATAGTAATGCGTCATAACTTATAACGTCATATAGTATTGCGTCATAACGTCTCACGCCATATAGCAATGCGTCATAACGTATAACGTCATATAGTAATGCGTCATACCGTATAACGTCATATAGAATTCCCGTTTAACGTATAACGCCATATAGCAATGCGTCATAACGTATAACGTCACATAGTAATACGTCTTAACGTATAAAGTCATATAGAATACCGGGTTAACGTATAACGCCATATAGCAATGCGTCATAACGTATAACGTCATACAGAGTTACGGTTTAACGTATAACGCCATATAGCAATGCGTCATAACGTATAACGTTATACAGAATTACGGTTTAACGTATAAAGTCATATAGTAATGCGTCATAACGTATAACGCCATATAGTAATGCGTCATAACGTATAACATCATATAGTATTGCGTCATGACGTATAACATCATATAGTAATGCGCCATAACGTATATCGTCATAGAGTAATGCGTCATAACGTATAACGTCATATAGAATTCCGGTTTAACGTATAACGCCATATAGCAATGCGTCATAACGTATAACGTCATATAGTAATGCGTCATAACGTATAACGCCATATAGTAATGCGTCATAACATATAACGTCATATAGTATTGCGTCATAACGTCTAACGCCATATAGCAATGCGTCATAACGTATAACGCCATATAGCAATGCGTTATAACGAATAACGTCATATAGTAATGCGTCATAACGTATAACGCCATATAGTATTGCGTCATAACATCTAACGCCATATAGTAATGCGTCATAACGTATAACGTCATATAGTAATGCGTCATAACGTATAACGCCATATAGCAATGCGTCATAACGTATAACGCCATATAGCAATGCGTTATAACGAATAACGTCATATAGTAATGCGTCATAACGTATAACGTCATATAGTAATGCGTCATAACGTATAACGCCATATAGTATTGCGTCATAACATCTAACGCCATATAGTAATGCGTCATAACGTATAACGTCATATAGTAATACGTCATAACGTATAACGTCATATAGTATTGCGTCATGACCAATAATGTCATATAATAAGGCGACATGACGTATAACGTCATATAGTAATGCGTCATAACGTATAACGTCATATAGTAATGCGTCATAACGTATAACGCCATGTAGTAATGCGTCATAACGTATAACGTCATATAGTATTGCGTCATAACATCTAACGCCATATAGTAATGCGTCATACCGTATAACGTCATATAGAATTCCCGTTTAACGTATAACGCCATATAGCAATGCGTCATAACGTATAACGTCACATAGTAATACGTCTTAACGTATAAAGTCATATAGAATACCGGGTTAACGTATAACGCCATATAGCAATGCGTCATAACGTATAACGTCATACAGAGTTACGGTTTAACGTATAACGCCATATAGCAATGCGTCATAACGTATAACGTTATACAGAATTACGGTTTAACGTATAAAGTCATATAGTAATGCGTCATAACGTATAACGCCATATAGTAATGCGTCATAACGTATAACATCATATAGTATTGCGTCATGACGTATAACATCATATAGTAATGCGCCATAACGTATATCGTCATAGAGTAATGCGTCATAACGTATAACGTCATATAGAATTGCGTCATGACGAATAATGTCATATAATAAGGCGACATGACGTATAACGACATATAGTAATGTGTCACAACGTATAACGTCATATAGAATTCCGGTTTAACTTATAACGCCACATAGCAATGCGTCATAACGTATAACGCCACATGGTAATACGTCATAACGTATAAAGACATATAGAATTCCGGGATAACGTATAACGTCATATAGTAATACGTCATAACGTATAACGTCATATAGTATTGCGTCATGACGAATAATGTCATATAATAAGGCGACATGACGTATAACGTCATATAGTAATGCGTCATAACGTATAACGTCATATAGTAATGCGTCATAACGTATAACGCCATGTAGTAATGCGTCATAACGTATAACGTCATATAGTATTGCGTCATAACATCTAACGCCATATAGTAATGCGTCATAACGTATAACGTCATATAGTAATGCGTCATAACGTATAACGCCATATAGCAATGCGTCATAACGTATAACGCCATATAGCAATGCGTTATAACGAATAACGTCATATAGTAATGCGTCATAACGTATAACGTCATATAGTAATGCGTCATAACGTATAACGCCATATAGTATTGCGTCATAACATCTAACGCCATATAGTAATGCGTCATAACGTATAACGTCATATAGTAATACGTCATAACGTATAACGCCATACAGTAATGCGTCATAACTTATAACGTCATATAGTATTGCGTCATAACGTCTAACGCCATATAGCAATGCGTCATAACGTATAACGTCATATAGTAATGCGTCATACCGTATAACGTCATATAGAATTCCGGTTTAACGTATAACGCCATATAGCAATGCGTCATAACGTATAACGTCATATAGTAATGCGTCATAACGTATAACGCCATATAGTAATGCGTCATAACATATAACGTCATATAGTATTGCGTCATAACGTCTAACGCCATATAGCAATGCGTCATAACGTATAACGTCATATAGTAATGCGTCATACCGTATAACGTCATATAGAATTCCGGTTTAACGTATAACGCCATATAGCAATGCGTCATAACGTATAACGTCACATAGTAATGCGTCATACCGTATAACGTCATATAGAATTCCGGTTTAACGTATAACGCCATATAGCAATGCGTCATAACGTATAACGCCTAATGGTAATACGTCATAACGTATAAAGACATATAGAATTCCGGGATAACGTATAACGTCATATAGTAATACGTCATAACGTATAACGTCATATAGCATTGCGTCATGACGAATAATGTCATATAATAAGGCGACATGACGTATAACGCCATATAGCAATGCGTTATAACGAATAACGTCATACAGAATTACGGTTTAACGTATAACGCCATATAGCAATGCGTCATAACGTATAACGTTATACAGAATTACGGTTTAACGTATAAAGTCATATAGTAATGCGTCATAAAGTATAACGCCATATAGTAATGCGTCATAACGTATAACATCATATAGTATTGCGTCATGACGTATAACGTCATATAGTAATGCGTCATAACGTATAACGTCATATAGTAATGCGTCATAACGTATAACGCCATATAGTATTGCGTCATAACATCTAACGCCATATAGTAATGCGTCATAACGTATAACGTCATATAGTATTGCGTCATGACGAATAATGTCATATAATAAGGCGACATGACGTATAACGTCATATAGTAATGCGTCATAACGTATAACGTCATATAGTAATGCGTCATAACTTATAACGCCATATAGCGATGCGTCATAACGTATAACGCCACATAGCAATGCGTCATAACGTATAACGCCACATGGTAATACGTCTTAACGTATAAAGACATATAGAATTCCGGGATAACGTATAACGTCATATAGTAATACGTCATAACGAATAACGTCATATAGTAATGCGTCATAACGCATAACGTCATATAGTAATGCGTCATAACGTATAACGCCATATAGTATTGCGTCATAACATCTAACGCCATATAGTAATGCGTCATACCGTATAACGTCATATGGAATTCCGGTTTAACGTATAACGCCATATAGCAATGCGTCATAACGTATAACGTCACATAGTAATACGTCTTAACGTATAAAGTCATATAGAATACCGGGTTAACGTATAACGCCATATAGCAATGCGTCATAACGTATGACGTCATACAGAGTTACGGTTTAACGTATGACGCCATATAGCAATGCGTCATAACGTATAACGTTATACAGAATTACGGTTTAACGTATATCGTCATAGAGTAATGCGTCATAACGTATAACGTCATGTAGTATTGCGTCATGACGAATAATGTCATATAATAAGGCGACATGACGTATAACGTCATATAGTAATGCGTCATAACGTATAACGCCATATAGCAATGCGTCATAACGTATAACGCCATATAGCAATGCGTTATAACGAATAACGTCATATAGTAATGCGTCATAACGTATAACGTCATATAGTAATGCGTCATAACGTATAACGCCATATAGTATTGCGTCATAACATCTAACGCCATATAGTAATGCGCCATAACGTATAACGTCATATAGTAATGCGTCATAACGTATAACGCCATATAGTAATGCGTCATAACTTATAACGTCATATAGTATTGCGTCATAACGTCTAACGCCATATAGCAATGCGTCATAACGTATAACGTCATATAGTAATGCGTCATACCGTATAACGTCATATAGAATTCCGGTTTAACTTATAACGCCATATAGCAATGCGTCATAACGTATAACGTCATATAGTAATGCGTCATAACGTATAACGCCATATAGTAATGCGTCATAACATATAACGTCATATAGTATTGCGTCATAACGTCTAACGCAATATAGCAATGCGTCATAACGTATAACGTCATATAGTAATGCGTCATACCGTATAACGTCATATAGAATTCCTGTTTAACGTATAACGTCACATAGCAATGCGTCATAACGTATAACGTCACATAGTAATACGTCTTAACGTATAAAGTCATATAGAATACCGGGTTAACGTATAACGCCATATAGCAATGCGTCATAACGTATAACGTCATACAGAATTACGGTTTAACGTATAACGCCATATAGCAATGCGTCATAACGTATAACGTTATACAGAATTACGGTTTAACGTATAAAGTCATATAGTAATGCGTCATAACGTATAACGCCATATAGTAATGCGTCATAACGTATAACATCATATAGTATTGCGTCATGACGTATAACGTCATATAGTAATGCGTCATAACGTATATCGTCATAGAGTAATGCGTCATAACGTATAACGTCATATAGTATTGCGTCATGATGAATAATGTCATATAATAAGGCGACATGACGTATAACGTCATATAGCAATGTGTCATAACGTATAACGTCATATAGAATTCCGGTTTAACGTATAACGCCACATAGCAATGCGTCATAACGTATAACGCCACATGGTAATACGTCATAACGTATAAAGACATATAGAATTCCGGGATAACGTATAACGTCATATAGTAATACGTCATAACGTATAACGTCATATAGTATTGCGTCATGACGAATAATGTCATATAATAAGGCGACATGACGTATAACGTCATATAGTAATGCGTCATAACGTATAACGTCATATAGTATTGCGTCATGACGAATAATGTCATATAATAAGGCGACATGACGTATAACGTCATATAGTAATGCGTCATAACGTATAACGTCATATAGTAATGCGTCATAACTTATAACGCCATATAGCGATGCGTCATAACGTATAACGCCACATAGCAATGCGTCATAACGTATAACGCCACATGGTAATACGTCTTAACGTATAAAGACATATAGAATTCCGGGATAACGTATAACGTCATATAGTAATACGTCATAACGAATAACGTCATATAGTAATGCGTCATAACGCATAACGTCATATAGTAATGCGTCATAACGTATAACGCCATATAGTATTGCGTCATAACATCTAACGCCATATAGTAATGCGTCATACCGTATAACGTCATATGGAATTCCGGTTTAACGTATAACGCCATATAGCAATGCGTCATAACGTATAACGTCACATAGTAATACGTCTTAACGTATAAAGTCATATAGAATACCGGGTTAACGTATAACGCCATATAGCAATGCGTCATAACGTATGACGTCATACAGAGTTACGGTTTAACGTATGACGCCATATAGCAATGCGTCATAACGTATAACGTTATACAGAATTACGGTTTAACGTATATCGTCATAGAGTAATGCGTCATAACGTATAACGTCATATAGTATTGCGTCATGACGAATAATGTCATATAATAAGGCGACATGACGTATAACGTCATATAGTAATGCGTCATAACGTATAACGCCATATAGCAATGCGTCATAACGTATAACGCCATATAGCAATGCGTTATAACGAATAACGTCATATAGTAATGCGTCATAACGTATAACGTCATATAGTAATGCGTCATAACGTATAACGCCATATAGTATTGCGTCATAACATCTAACGCCATATAGTAATGCGCCATAACGTATAACGTCATATAGTAATGCGTCATAACGTATAGCGCCATATAGTAATGCGTCATAACTTATAACGTCATATAGTATTGCGTCATAACGTCTAACGCCATATAGCAATGCGTCATAACGTATAACGTCATATAGTAATGCGTCATACCGTATAACGTCATATAGAATTCCGGTTTAACGTATAACGCCATATAGCAATGCGTCATAACGTATAACGTCACATAGTAATACGTCTTAACGTATAAAGTCATATAGAATACCGGGTTAACGTATAACGCCATATAGCAATGCGTCATAACGTATAACGTCATACAGAGTTACGGTTTAACGTATAACGCCATATAGCAATGCGTCATAACGTATAACGTTATACAGAATTGCGGTTTAACGTATAAAGTCATATAGTAATGCGTCATAACGTATAACGCCATATAGTAATGCGTCATAACGTATAACATCATATAGTATTGCGTCATGACGTATAACATCATATAGTAATGCGCCATAACGTATATCGTCATAGAGTAATGCGTCATAACGTATAACGTCATATAGAATTGCGTCATGACGAATAATGTCATATAATAAGGCGACATGACGTATAACGACATATAGTAATGTGTCACAACGTATAACGTCATATAGAATTCCGGTTTAACTTATAACGCCACATAGCAATGCGTCATAACGTATAACGCCACATGGTAATACGTCATAACGTATAAAGACATATAGAATTCCGGGATAACGTATAACGTCATATAGTAATACGTCATAACGTATAACGTCATATAGTATTGCGTCATGACGAATAATGTCATATAATAAGGCGACATGACGTATAACGTCATATAGTAATGCGTCATAACGTATAACGTCATATAGTAATGCGTCATAACGTATAACGCCATGTAGTAATGCGTCATAACGTATAACGTCATATAGTATTGCGTCATAACATCTAACGCCATATAGTAATGCGTCATAACGTATAACGTCATATAGTAATGCGTCATAACGTATAACGCCATATAGCAATGCGTCATAACGTATAACGCCATATAGCAATGCGTTATAACGAATAACGTCATATAGTAATGCGTCATAACGTATAACGTCATATAGTAATGCGTCATAACGTATAACGCCATATAGTATTGCGTCATAACATCTAACGCCATATAGTAATGCGTCATAACGTATAACGTCATATAGTAATACGTCATAACGTATAACGCCATACAGTAATGCGTCATAACTTATAACGTCATATAGTATTGCGTCATAACGTCTAACGCCATATAGCAATGCGTCATAACGTATAACGTCATATAGTAATGCGTCATACCGTATAACGTCATATAGAATTCCGGTTTAACGTATAACGCCATATAGCAATGCGTCATAACGTATAACGTCATATAGTAATGCGTCATAACGTATAACGCCATATAGTAATGCGTCATAACATATAACGTCATATAGTATTGCGTCATAACGTCTAACGCCATATAGCAATGCGTCATAACGTATAACGTCATATAGTAATGCGTCATACCGTATAACGTCATATAGAATTCCGGTTTAACGTATAACGCCATATAGCAATGCGTCATAACGTATAACGTCACATAGTAATGCGTCATACCGTATAACGTCATATAGAATTCCGGTTTAACGTATAACGCCATATAGCAATGCGTCATAACGTATAACGCCTAATGGTAATACGTCATAACGTATAAAGACATATAGAATTCCGGGATAACGTATAACGTCATATAGTAATACGTCATAACGTATAACGTCATATAGCATTGCGTCATGACGAATAATGTCATATAATAAGGCGACATGACGTATAACGCCATATAGCAATGCGTTATAACGAATAACGTCATACAGAATTACGGTTTAACGTATAACGCCATATAGCAATGCGTCATAACGTATAACGTTATACAGAATTACGGTTTAACGTATAAAGTCATATAGTAATGCGTCATAAAGTATAACGCCATATAGTAATGCGTCATAACGTATAACATCATATAGTATTGCGTCATGACGTATAACGTCATATAGTAATGCGTCATAACGTATAACGTCATATAGTAATGCGTCATAACGTATAACGCCATATAGTATTGCGTCATAACATCTAACGCCATATAGTAATGCGTCATAACGTATAACGTCATATAGTATTGCGTCATGACGAATAATGTCATATAATAAGGCGACATGACGTATAACGTCATATAGTAATGCGTCATAACGTATAACGTCATATAGTAATGCGTCATAACTTATAACGCCATATAGCGATGCGTCATAACGTATAACGCCACATAGCAATGCGTCATAACGTATAACGCCACATGGTAATACGTCTTAACGTATAAAGACATATAGAATTCCGGGATAACGTATAACGTCATATAGTAATACGTCATAACGAATAACGTCATATAGTAATGCGTCATAACGCATAACGTCATATAGTAATGCGTCATAACGTATAACGCCATATAGTATTGCGTCATAACATCTAACGCCATATAGTAATGCGTCATACCGTATAACGTCATATGGAATTCCGGTTTAACGTATAACGCCATATAGCAATGCGTCATAACGTATAACGTCACATAGTAATACGTCTTAACGTATAAAGTCATATAGAATACCGGGTTAACGTATAACGCCATATAGCAATGCGTCATAACGTATGACGTCATACAGAGTTACGGTTTAACGTATGACGCCATATAGCAATGCGTCATAACGTATAACGTTATACAGAATTACGGTTTAACGTATATCGTCATAGAGTAATGCGTCATAACGTATAACGTCATGTAGTATTGCGTCATGACGAATAATGTCATATAATAAGGCGACATGACGTATAACGTCATATAGTAATGCGTCATAACGTATAACGCCATATAGCAATGCGTCATAACGTATAACGCCATATAGCAATGCGTTATAACGAATAACGTCATATAGTAATGCGTCATAACGTATAACGTCATATAGTAATGCGTCATACCGTATAACGTCATATAGAATTCCTGTTTAACGTATAACGTCACATAGCAATGCGTCATAACGTATAACGTCACATAGTAATACGTCTTAACGTATAAAGTCATATAGAATACCGGGTTAACGTATAACGCCATATAGCAATGCGTCATAACGTATAACGTCATACAGAATTACGGTTTAACGTATAACGCCATATAGCAATGCGTCATAACGTATAACGTTATACAGAATTACGGTTTAACGTATAAAGTCATATAGTAATGCGTCATAACGTATAACGCCATATAGTAATGCGTCATAACGTATAACATCATATAGTATTGCGTCATGACGTATAACGTCATATAGTAATGCGTCATAACGTATATCGTCATAGAGTAATGCGTCATAACGTATAACGTCATATAGTATTGCGTCATGATGAATAATGTCATATAATAAGGCGACATGACGTATAACGTCATATAGCAATGTGTCATAACGTATAACGTCATATAGAATTCCGGTTTAACGTATAACGCCACATAGCAATGCGTCATAACGTATAACGCCACATGGTAATACGTCATAACGTATAAAGACATATAGAATTCCGGGATAACGTATAACGTCATATAGTAATACGTCATAACGTATAACGTCATATAGTATTGCGTCATGACGAATAATGTCATATAATAAGGCGACATGACGTATAACGTCATATAGTAATGCGTCATAACGTATAACGTCATATAGTAATGCGTCATAACGTATAACGCCATGTAGTAATGCGTCATAACGTATAACGTCATATAGTATTGCGTCATAACATCTAACGCCATATAGTAATGCGTCATAACGTATATCGTCATACAGTAATGCGTCATAACGTATAACGCCATATAGCAATGCGTCATAACGTATAACGCCATATAGCAATGCGTTATAACGAATAACGTCATATAGTAATGCGTCATAACGTATAACGTCATATAGTAATGCGTCATAACGTATAACGCCATATAGTATTGCGTCATAACATCTAACGCCATATAGTAATGCGTCATAACGTATAACGTCATATAGTAATGCGTCATAACGTATAACGCCATATAGTAATGCGTCATAACTTATAACGTCATATAGTATTGCGTCATAACGTCTAACGCCATATAGCAATGCGTCATAACGTATAACGTCATATAGTAATGCGTCATACCGTATAACGTCATATAGAATTCCGGTTTAACGTATAACGCCATATAGCAATGCGTCATAACGTATAACGTCATATAGTAATGCGTCATAACGTATAACGCCATATAGTAATGCGTCATAACATATAACGTCATATAGTATTGCGTCATAACGTCTAACGCCATATAGCAATGCGTCATAACGTATAACGTCATATAGTAATACGTCATAACGTATAACGCCATACAGTAATGCGTCATAACTTATAACGTCATATAGTATTGCGTCATAACGTCTAACGCCATATAGCAATGCGTCATAACGTATAACGTCATATAGTAATGCGTCATACCGTATAACGTCATATAGAATTCCGGTTTAACGTATAACGCCATATAGCAATGCGTCATAAAGTATAACGCCTAATGGTAATACGTCATAACGTATAAAGACATATAGAATTCCGGGATAACGTATAACGTCATATAGTAATACGTCATAACGTATAACGTCATATAGTATTGCGTCATGACGAATAATGTCATATAATAAGGCGACATGACGTATAACGCCATATAGCAATGCGTTATAACGAATAACGTCATACAGAATTACGGTTTAACGTATAACGCCATATAGCAATGCGTCATAACGTATAACGTTATACAGAATTACGGTTTAACGTATAAAGTCATATAGTAATGCGTCATAAAGTATAACGCCATATAGTAATGCGTCATAACGTATAACATCATATAGTATTGCGTCATGACGTATAACGTCATATAGTAATGCGTCATAACGTATAACGTCATATAGTAATGCGTCATAACGTATAACGCCATATAGTATTGCGTCATAACATCTAACGCCATATAGTAATGCGTCATAACGTATAACGTCATATAGTATTGCGTCATGACGAATAATGTCATATAATAAGGCGACATGACGTATAACGTCATATAGTAATGCGTCATAACGTATAACGTCATATAGTAATGCGTCATAACTTATAACGCCATATAGCGATGCGTCATAACGTATAACGCCACATAGCAATGCGTCATAACGTATAACGCCACATGGTAATACGTCTTAACGTATAAAGACATATAGAATTCCGGGATAACGTATAACGTCATATAGTAATACGTCATAACGAATAACGTCATATAGTAATGCGTCATAACGCATAACGTCATATAGTAATGCGTCATAACGTATAACGCCATATAGTATTGCGTCATAACATCTAACGCCATATAGTAATGCGTCATACCGTATAACGTCATATGGAATTCCGGTTTAACGTATAACGCCATATAGCAATGCGTCATAACGTATAACGTCACATAGTAATACGTCTTAACGTATAAAGTCATATAGAATACCGGGTTAACGTATAACGCCATATAGCAATGCGTCATAACGTATGACGTCATACAGAGTTACGGTTTAACGTATGACGCCATATAGCAATGCGTCATAACGTATAACGTTATACAGAATTACGGTTTAACGTATATCGTCATAGAGTAATGCGTCATAACGTATAACGTCATATAGTATTGCGTCATGACGAATAATGTCATATAATAAGGCGACATGACGTATAACGTCATATAGTAATGCGTCATAACGTATAACGCCATATAGCAATGCGTCATAACGTATAACGCCATATAGCAATGCGTTATAACGAATAACGTCATATAGTAATGCGTCATAACGTATAACGTCATATAGTAATGCGTCATAACGTATAACGCCATATAGTATTGCGTCATAACATCTAACGCCATATAGTAATGCGCCATAACGTATAACGTCATATAGTAATGCGTCATAACGTATAGCGCCATATAGTAATGCGTCATAACTTATAACGTCATATAGTATTGCGTCATAACGTCTAACGCCATATAGCAATGCGTCATAACGTATAACGTCATATAGTAATGCGTCATACCGTATAACGTCATATAGAATTCCGGTTTAACGTATAACGCCATATAGCAATGCGTCATAACGTATAACGTCATATAGTAATGCGTCATAACGTATAACGCCATATAGTAATGCGTCATAACATATAACGTCATATAGTATGGCGTCATAACGTCTAACGCAATATAGCAATGCGTCATAACGTATAACGTCATATAGTAATGCGTCATACCGTATAACGTCATATAGAATTCCTGTTTAACGTATAACGTCACATAGCAATGCGTCATAACGTATAACGTCACATAGTAATACGTCTTAACGTATAAAGTCATATAGAATACCGGGTTAACGTATAACGCCATATAGCAATGCGTCATAACGTATAACGTCATACAGAATTACGGTTTAACGTATAACGCCATATAGCAATGCGTCATAACGTATAACGTTATACTGAATTACGGTTTAACGTATAAAGTCATATAGTAATGCGTCATAACGTATAACGCCATATAGTAATGCGTCATAACGTATAACGCCATATAGCAATGCGTCATAACGTATATCGTCATATAGTAATGCGTCATAACGTATAACGCCATATAGCAATGCGTTATAACGAATAACGCCATATAGCAATGCGTCATAACGTATAACGTTATACAGAATTACGGTTTAACGTATAAAGTCATATAGTAATGCGTCATAACGTATAACGCCATATAGTATTGCGTCATGATGAATAATGTCATATAATAAGGCGACATGACGTATAACGTCATATAGTAATGTGTCATAACGTATAACGTCATATAGAATTCCGGTTTAACGTATAACGCCACATAGCAATGCGTCATAACGTATAACGCCACATGGTAATACGTCATAACGTATAAAGACATATAGAATTCCGGGATAACGTATAACGTCATATAGTAATACGTCATAACGTATAACGTCATATAGTATTGCGTCATGACGAATAATGTCATATAATAAGGCGACATGACGTATAACGTCATATAGTAATGCGTCATAACGTATAACGTCATATAGTAATGCGTCATAACGTATAACGCCATGTAGTAATGCGTCATAACGTATAACGTCATATAGTATTGCGTCATAACATCTAACGCCATATAGTAATGCGTCATAACGTATATCGTCATATAGTAATGCGTCATAACGTATAACGCCATATAGCAATGCGTCATAACGTATAACGCCATATAGCAATGCGTTATAACGAATAACGTCATATAGTAATGCGTCATAACGTATAACGTCATATAGTAATGCGTCATAACGTATAACGTCATATAGTAATGCGTCATAACGTATAACGCCATATAGTAATGCGTCATAACTTATAACGTCATATAGTATTGCGTCATAACGTCTAACGCCATATAGCAATGCGTCATAACGTATAACGTCATATAGTAATGCGTCATACCGTATAACGTCATATAGAATTCCGGTTTAACGTATAACGCCATATAGCAATGCGTCATAACGTATAACGTCATATAGTAATGCGTCATAACGTATAACGCCATATAGTAATGCGTCATAACATATAACGTCATATAGTATTGCGTCATAACGTCTAACGCCATATAGCAATGCGTCATAACGTATAACGTCATATAGTAATGCGTCAGACCGTATAACGTCATATAGAATTCCGGTTTAACGTATAACGCCATATAGCAATGCGTCATAACGTATAACGTCACATAGTAATACGTCTTAACGTATAAAGTCATATAGATAACCGGGTTAACGTATAACGCCATATAGCAATGCGTCATAACGTATAACGTCATACAGAATTACGGTTTAACGTATAACGCCATATAGCAATGCGTCATAACGTATAACGTTATACAGAATTACGGTTTAACGTATAAAGTCATATAGTAATGCGTCATAACGTATAACGCCATATAGTAATGCGTCATAACGTATAACATCATATAGTATTGCGTCATGACGTATAACGTCATATAGTAATGCGTCATAACGTATATCGTCATAGAGTAATGCGTCATAACGTATAACGTCATATAGTATTGCGTCATGACGAATAATGTCATATAATAAGGCGACATGACGTATAACGTCATAGAGTAATGCGTCATAAAGTATAACGTCATATAGTAATGCGTCATAACGTATAACGCCATATAGTAATGCGTCATAACGTATAACGTCATGTAGTAATGCGTCATAACTTATAACGCCATATAGCGATGCGTCATAACGTATAACGCCACATAGCAATGCGTCATAACGTATAACGCCACATGGTAATACGTCTTAACGTATAAAGACATATAGAATTCCGGGATAACGTATAACGTCATATAGTAATACGTCATAACGAATAACGTCATATAGTAATGCGTCATAACGCATAACGTCATATAGTAATGCGTCATAACGTATAACGCCATATAGTATTGCGTCATAACATCTAACGCCATATAGTAATGCGTCATACCGTATAACGTCATATGGAATTCCGGTTTAACGTATAACGCCATATAGCAATGCGTCATAACGTATAACGTTATACAGAATTACGGTTTAACGTATAAAGTCATATAGTAATGCGTCATAACGTATAACGCCATATAGTAATGCGTCATAACGTATAACATCATATAGTATTGCGTCATGACGTATAACGTCATATAGTAATGCGTCATAACGTATATCGTCATAGAGTAATGCGTCATAACGTATAACGTCATATAGTATTGCGTCATGACGAATAATGTCATATAATAAGGCGACATGACGTATAACGTCATATAGTAATGCGTCATAACGTATAACGCCATATAGCAATGAGTCATAACGTATAACGCCATATAGTAATGCGTCATAACGTATAACATCATATAGTATTGCGTCATGACGTATAACGTCATATAGTAATGCGTCATAACGTATATCGTCATAGAGTAATGCGTCATAACGTATAACGTCATATAGTATTGCGTCATAACGTCTAACGCCATATAGCAATGCGTCATAACGTATATCGTCATAGAGTAATGCGTCATAACGTATAACGTCATATAGTATTGCGTTATAACGTCTAACGCCATATAGCAATGCGTCATAACGTATAACGTCATATAGTAATGCGTCATAACGTATAACGCCATATAGTATTGCGTCATAACATCTAACGCCATATAGTAATGCGTCATACCGTATAACGTCATATGGAATTCCGGTTTAACGTATAACGCCATATAGCAATGCGTCATAACGTATAACGTTATACAGAATTACGGTTTAACGTATAAAGTCATATAGTAATGCGTCATAACGTATAACGCCATATAGTAATGCGTCATAACGTATAACATCATATAGTATTGCGTCATGACGTATAACGTCATATAGTAATGCGTCATAACGTATATCGTCATAGAGTAATGCGTCATAACGTATAACGTCATATAGTATTGCGTCATGACGAATAATGTCATATAATAAGGCGACATGACGTATAACGTCATATAGTAATGCGTCATAACGTATAACGTCATATAGTAATGCGTCATAACGTATAACGCCATATAGTAATGCGTCATAACGTATAACGTCATATAGTATTGCGTCATAACGTCTAACGCCATATAGCAATGCGTCATAACGTATAACGTCATATAGTAATGCGTCATACCGTATAACGTCATATGGAATTCCGGTTTAACGTATAACGCCATATAGCAATGCGTCATAACTTATAACGTCATATAGTATTGCGTCATAACGTCTAACGCCATATAGCAATGCGTCATAACGTATAACGTCATATAGTAATGCGTCATACCGTATAACGTCATATGGAATTCCGGTTTAACGTATAACGCCATATAGCAATGCGTCATAACGTATAACGTCACATAGTAATACGTCTTAACGTATAAAGTCATATAGAATACCGGGTTAACGTATAACGCCATATAGCAATGCGTCATAACGTATAACGTCATACAGAGTTACGGTTTAACGTATAACGCCATATAGCAATGCGTCATATCGTATAACGTTATACAGAATTACGGTTTAACGTATAAAGTCATATAGTAATGCGTCATAACGTATAACGCCATATAGTAATGCGTCATAACGTATAACATCATATAGTATTGCGTCATGACGTATAACGTCATATAGTAATGCGTCATAACGTATATCGTCATAGAGTAATGCGTCATAACGTATAACGTCATATAGTATTGCGTCATGACGAATAATGTCATATAATAAGGCGACATGACGTATAACGTCATATAGTAATTTGTCATAACGTATAACGTCATATAGAATTCCGGTTTAACGTATAACGCCACATAGCAATGCGTCATAACGTATAACGCCACATGGTAATACGTCATAACGTATAAAGACATATAGAATTCCGGGATAACGTATAACGTCATATAGTAATACGTCATAACGTATAACATCATATAGTATTGCGTCCCGACGAATAATGTCATATAATAAGGCGACATGACGTATAACGTCATATAGTAATGCGTCATAACGTATCACGTCATATAGTAATGCGTCATAACGTATAACGCCATATAGTAATGCGTCATAACGTATAACGCCATATAGTATTGCGTCATAACATCTAACGCCATATAGTAATGCGTCATAACGTATAACGTCATATAGTAATGCGTCATAACGTATAACGCCATATAGTAATGCGTCATAACTTATAACGTCATATAGTATTGCGTCATAACGTCTAACGCCATATAGCAATGCGTCATAACGTATAACGTCATATAGTAATGCGTCATACCGTATACCGTCATATAGAATTCCGGTTTAACGTATAACGCCACATAGCAATGCGTCATAACGTATAACGTCATATAGTAATGCGTCATAACGTACAACGCCATATAGTAATGCGTCATAACATATAACGTCATATAGTATTGCGTCATAACGTCTAACGCCATATAGCAATGCGTCATAACGTATAACGTCATATAGTAATGCGTCATACCGTATAACGTCATATAGAATTCCGGTTTAACGTATAACGCCATATAGCAATGCGTCATAACGTATAACGTCACATAGTAATACGTCTTAACGTATAAAGTCATATAGAATACCGGGTTAACGTATAACGCCATATAGCAATGCGTCATAACGTATAACGTCATACAGAATTACGGTTTAACGTATAACGCCATATAGCAATGCGTCATAACGTATAACGTTATACAGAATTACGGTTTAACGTATAAAGTCATATAGTAATGCGTCATAACGTATAACGCCATATAGTAATGCGTCATAACGTATAACATCATATAGTATTGCGTCATGACGTATAACGTCATATAGTAATGCGTCATAACGTATAACGTCATATAGTAATGCGTCATAACTTATAACGCCATATAGCGATGCGTCATAACGTATAACGCCACATAGCAATGCGTCATAACGTATAACGCCACATGGTAATACGTCTTAACGTATAAAGACATATAGAATTCCGGGATAACGTATAACGTCATATAGTAATACGTCATAACGAATAACGTCATATAGTAATGCGTCATAACGCATAACGTCATATAGTAATGCGTCATAACGTATAACGGCATATAGTATTGCGTCATAACATCTAACGCCATATAGTAATGCGTCATACCGTATAACGTCATATGGAATTCCGGTTTAACGTATAACGCCATATAGTAATGCGTCATAAGTTATAACGTCATATAGTATTGCGTCATAACGTCTAACGCCATATAGCAATGCGTCATAACGTATGACGTCATATAGTAATGCGTCATACCGTATAACGTCATATGGAATTCCGGTTTAACGTATAACGCCATATAGCAATGCGTCATAACTTATAACGTCATACAGAGTTACGGTTTAACGTATAACGCCATATAGCAATGCGTCATAACGTATAACGTTATACAGAATTACGGTTTAACGTATAAAGTCATATAGTAATGCGTCATAACGTATAACGCCATATAGTAATGCGTCATAACGTATAACATCATATAGTATTGCGTCATGACGTATAACGTCATATAGTAATGCGTCATAACGTATATCGTCATAGAGTAATGCGTCATAACGTATAACGTCATATAGTATTGCGTCATGACGAATAATGTCATATAATAAGGCGACATGACGTATAACGTCATATAGTAATGCGTCATAACGTATAACGTCATATAGTATTGCGTTATAACGTCTAACGCCATATAGCAATGCGTCATAACGTATAACGTCATATAGTAATGCGTCATAACGTATAACGCCATATAGTATTGCGTCATAACATCTAACGCCATATAGTAATGCGTCATACCGTATAACGTCATATGGAATTCCGGTTTAACGTATAACGCCATATAGCAATGCGTCATAACGTATAACGTTATACAGAATTACGGTTTAACGTATAAAGTCATATAGTAATGCGTCATAACGTATAACGCCATATAGTAATGCGTCATAACGTATAACATCATATAGTATTGCGTCATGACGTATAACGTCATATAGTAATGCGTCATAACGTATATCGTCATAGAGTAATGCGTCATAACGTATAACGTCATATAGTATTGCGTCATGACGAATAATGTCATATAATAAGGCGACATGACGTATAACGTCATATAGTAATGCGTCATAACGTATAACGCCATATAGCAATGAGTCATAACGTATAACGCCATATAGTAATGCGTCATAACGTATAACATCATATAGTATTGCGTCATGACGTATAACGTCATATAGTAATGCGTCATAACGTATATCGTCATAGAGTAATGCGTCATAACGTATAACGTCATATAGTATTGCGTCATAACGTCTAACGCCATATAGCAATGCGTCATAACGTATATCGTCATAGAGTAATGCGTCATAACGTATAACGTCATATAGTATTGCGTTATAACGTCTAACGCCATATAGCAATGCGTCATAACGTATAACGTCATATAGTAATGCGTCATAACGTATAACGCCATATAGTATTGCGTCATAACATCTAACGCCATATAGTAATGCGTCATACCGTATAACGTCATATGGAATTCCGGTTTAACGTATAACGCCATATAGCAATGCGTCATAACGTATAACGTTATACAGAATTACGGTTTAACGTATAAAGTCATATAGTAATGCGTCATAACGTATAACGCCATATAGTAATGCGTCATAACGTATAACATCATATAGTATTGCGTCATGACGTATAACGTCATATAGTAATGCGTCATAACGTATATCGTCATAGAGTAATGCGTCATAACGTATAACGTCATATAGTATTGCGTCATGACGAATAATGTCATATAATAAGGCGACATGACGTATAACGTCATATAGTAATGCGTCATAACGTATAACGTCATATAGTAATGCGTCATAACGTATAACGCCATATAGTAATGCGTCATAACGTATAACGTCATATAGTATTGCGTCATAACATCTAACGCCATATAGTATTGCGTCATAACATCTAACGCCATATAGTAATGCGTCATAACGTATAACGTCATATAGTAATGCGTCATAACGTATAACGCCATATAGTAATGCGTCATAACTTATAACGTCATATAGTATTGCGTCATAACGTCTAACGCCATATAGCAATGCGTCATAACGTATAACGTCATATAGTAATGCGTCATACCGTATAACGTCATATGGAATTCCGGTTTAACGTATAACGCCATATAGCAATGCGTCATAACTTATAACGTCATATAGTATTGCGTCATAACGTCTAACGCCATATAGCAATGCGTCATAACGTATAACGTCATATAGTAATGCGTCATACCGTATAACGTCATATGGAATTCCGGTTTAACGTATAACGCCATATAGCAATGCGTCATAACGTATAACGTCACATAGTAATACGTCTTAACGTATAAAGTCATATAGAATACCGGGTTAACGTATAACGCCATATAGCAATGCGTCATAACGTATAACGTCATACAGAGTTACGGTTTAACGTATAACGCCATATAGCAATGCGTCATATCGTATAACGTTATACAGAATTACGGTTTAACGTATAAAGTCATATAGTAATGCGTCATAACGTATAACGCCATATAGTAATGCGTCATAACGTATAACATCATATAGTATTGCGTCATGACGTATAACGTCATATAGTAATGCGTCATAACGTATATCGTCATAGAGTAATGCGTCATAACGTATAACGTCATATAGTATTGCGTCATGACGAATAATGTCATATAATAAGGCGACATGACGTATAACGTCATATAGTAATTTGTCATAACGTATAACGTCATATAGAATTCCGGTTTAACGTATAACGCCACATAGCAATGCGTCATAACGTATAACGCCACATGGTAATACGTCATAACGTATAAAGACATATAGAATTCCGGGATAACGTATAACGTCATATAGTAATACGTCATAACGTATAACATCATATAGTATTGCGTCCCGACGAATAATGTCATATAATAAGGCGACATGACGTATAACGTCATATAGTAATGCGTCATAACGTATCACGTCATATAGTAATGCGTCATAACGTATAACGCCATATAGTAATGCGTCATAACGTATAACGCCATATAGTATTGCGTCATAACATCTAACGCCATATAGTAATGCGTCATAACGTATAACGTCATATAGTAATGCGTCATAACGTATAACGCCATATAGTAATGCGTCATAACTTATAACGTCATATAGTATTGCGTCATAACGTCTAACGCCATATAGCAATGCGTCATAACGTATAACGTCATATAGTAATGCGTCATACCGTATACCGTCATATAGAATTCCGGTTTAACGTATAACGCCACATAGCAATGCGTCATAACGTATAACGTCATATAGTAATGCGTCATAACGTACAACGCCATATAGTAATGCGTCATAACATATAACGTCATATAGTATTGCGTCATAACGTCTAACGCCATATAGCAATGCGTCATAACGTATAACGTCATATAGTAATGCGTCATACCGTATAACGTCATATAGAATTCCGGTTTAACGTATAACGCCATATAGCAATGCGTCATAACGTATAACGTCACATAGTAATACGTCTTAACGTATAAAGTCATATAGAATACCGGGTTAACGTATAACGCCATATAGCAATGCGTCATAACGTATAACGTCATACAGAATTACGGTTTAACGTATAACGCCATATAGCAATGCGTCATAACGTATAACGTTATACAGAATTACGGTTTAACGTATAAAGTCATATAGTAATGCGTCATAACGTATAACGCCATATAGTAATGCGTCATAACGTATAACATCATATAGTATTGCGTCATGACGTATAACGTCATATAGTAATGCGTCATAACGTATAACGTCATATAGTAATGCGTCATAACTTATAACGCCATATAGCGATGCGTCATAACGTATAACGCCACATAGCAATGCGTCATAACGTATAACGCCACATGGTAATACGTCTTAACGTATAAAGACATATAGAATTCCGGGATAACGTATAACGTCATATAGTAATACGTCATAACGAATAACGTCATATAGTAATGCGTCATAACGCATAACGTCATATAGTAATGCGTCATAACGTATAACGGCATATAGTATTGCGTCATAACATCTAACGCCATATAGTAATGCGTCATACCGTATAACGTCATATGGAATTCCGGTTTAACGTATAACGCCATATAGTAATGCGTCATAAGTTATAACGTCATATAGTATTGCGTCATAACGTCTAACGCCATATAGCAATGCGTCATAACGTATGACGTCATATAGTAATGCGTCATACCGTATAACGTCATATGGAATTCCGGTTTAACGTATAACGCCATATAGCAATGCGTCATAACTTATAACGTCATACAGAGTTACGGTTTAACGTATAACGCCATATAGCAATGCGTCATAACGTATAACGTTATACAGAATTACGGTTTAACGTATAAAGTCATATAGTAATGCGTCATAACGTATAACGCCATATAGTAATGCGTCATAACGTATAACATCATATAGTATTGCGTCATGACGTATAACGTCATATAGTAATGCGTCATAACGTATATCGTCATAGAGTAATGCGTCATAACGTATAACGTCATATAGTATTGCGTCATGACGAATAATGTCATATAATAAGGCGACATGACGTATAACGTCATATAGTAATGCGTCATAACGTATAACGTCATATAGTGATGCGTCATAACGTATAACGCCATATAGTAATGCGTCATAACGTATAACGTCATATAGTATTGCGTCATAACATCTAACGCCATATAGTATTGCGTCATAACATCTAACGCCATATAGTAATGCGTCATAACGTATAACGTCATATAGTAATGCGTCATAACGTATAACGCCATATAGTAATGCGTCATAACTTATAACGTCATATAGTATTGCGTCATAACGTCTAACGCCATATAGCAATGCGTCATAACGTATAACGTCATATAGTAATGCGTCATACCGTATAACGTCATATGGAATTCCGGTTTAACGTATAACGCCATATAGCAATGCGTCATAACGTATAACGTCACATAGTAATACGTCTTAACGTATAAAGTCATATAGAATACCGGTTAACGTATAACGCCATATAGCAATGCGTCATAACGTATAACGTCATACAGAGTTACGGTTTAACGTATAACGCCATATAGCAATGCGTCATATCGTATAACGTTATACAGAATTACGGTTTAACGTATAAAGTCATATAGTAATGCGTCATAACGTATAACGCCATATAGTAATGCGTCATAACGTATAACATCATATAGTATTGCGTCATGACGTATAACGTCATATAGTAATGCGTCATAACGTATATCGTCATAGAGTAATGCGTCATAACGTATAACGTCATATAGTATTGCGTCATGACGAATAATGTCATATAATAAGGCGACATGACGTATAACGTCATATAGTAATTTGTCATAACGTATAACGTCATATAGAATTCCGGTTTAACGTATAACGCCACATAGCAATGCGTCATAACGTATAACGCCACATGGTAATACGTCATAACGTATAAAGACATATAGAATTCCGGGATAACGTATAACGTCATATAGTAATACGTCATAACGTATAACATCATATAGTATTGCGTCCCGACGAATAATGTCATATAATAAGGCGACATGACGTATAACGTCATATAGTAATGCGTCATAACGTATCACGTCATATAGTAATGCGTCATAACGTATAACGCCATATAGTAATGCGTCATAACGTATAACGCCATATAGTATTGCGTCATAACATCTAACGCCATATAGTAATGCGTCATAACGTATAACGTCATATAGTAATGCGTCATAACGTATAACGCCATATAGTAATGCGTCATAACTTATAACGTCATATAGTATTGCGTCATAACGTCTAACGCCATATAGCAATGCGTCATAACGTATAACGTCATATAGTAATGCGTCATACCGTATACCGTCATATAGAATTCCGGTTTAACGTATAACGCCACATAGCAATGCGTCATAACGTATAACGTCATATAGTAATGCGTCATAACGTATAACGCCATATAGTAATGCGTCATAACATATAACGTCATATAGTATTGCGTCATAACGTATAACATCATATAGTATTGCGTCATGACGTATAACGTCATATAGTAATGCGTCATAACGTATAACGCCATATAGTAATGCGTCATAACGTATAACATCATATAGTATTGCGTCATGACGTATAACGTCATATAGTAATGCGTCATAACGTATAACGTCATATAGTAATGCGTCATAACTTATAACGCCATATAGCGATGCGTCATAACGTATAACGCCACATAGCAATGCGTCATAACGTATAACGCCACATGGTAATACGTCTTAACGTATAAAGACATATAGAATTCCGGGATAACGTATAACGTCATATAGTAATACGTCATAACGAATAACGTCATATAGTAATGCGTCATAACGCATAACGTCATATAGTAATGCGTCATAACGTATAACGGCATATAGTATTGCGTCATAACATCTAACGCCATATAGTAATGCGTCATACCGTATAACGTCATATGGAATTCCGGTTTAACGTATAACGCCATATAGTAATGCGTCATAAGTTATAATGTCATATAGTATTGCGTCATAACGTCTAACGCCATATAGCAATGCGTCATAACGTATAACGTCATATAGTAATGCGTCATACCGTATAACGTCATATGGAATTCCGGTTTAACGTATAACGCCATATAGCAATGCGTCATAACTTATAACGTCATATAGTATTGCGTCATAACGTCTAACGCCATATAGCAATGCGTCATAACGTATAACGTCATATAGTAATGCGTCATACCGTATAACGTCATATGGAATTCCGGTTTAACGTATAACGCCATATAGCAATGCGTCATAACGTATAACGTCACATAGTAATACGTCTTAACGTATAAAGTCATATAGAATACCGGGTTAACGTATAACGCCATATAGCAATGCGTCATAACGTATAACGTCATACAGAGTTACGGTTTAACGTATAACGCCATATAGCAATGCGTCATATCGTATAACGTTATACAGAATTACGGTTTAACGTATAAAGTCATATAGTAATGCGTCATAACGTATAACGCCATATAGTAATGCGTCATAACGTATAACATCATATAGTATTGCGTCATGACGTATAACGTCATATAGTAATGCGTCATAACGTATATCGTCATAGAGTAATGCGTCATAACGTATAACGTCATATAGTATTGCGTCATGACGAATAATGTCATATAATAAGGCGACATGTCGTATAACGTCATATAGTAATTTGTCATAACGTATAACGTCATATAGAATTCCGGTTTAACGTATAACGCCACATAGCAATGCGTCATAACGTATAACGCCACATGGTAATACGTCATAACGTATAAAGACATATAGAATTCCGGGATAACGTATAACGTCATATAGTAATACGTCATAACGTATAACATCATATAGTATTGCGTCCCGACGAATAATGTCATATAATAAGGCGACATGACGTATAACGTCATATAGTAATGCGTCATAACGTATCACGTCATATAGTAATGCGTCATAACGTATAACGCCATATAGTAATGCGTCATAACGTATAACGCCATATAGTATTGCGTCATAACATCTAACGCCATATAGTAATGCGTCATAACGTATAACGTCATATAGTAATGCGTCATAACGTATAACGCCATATAGTAATGCGTCATAACTTATAACGTCATATAGTATTGCGTCATAACGTCTAACGCCATATAGCAATGCGTCATAACGTATAACGTCATATAGTAATGCGTCATACCGTATACCGTCATATAGAATTCCGGTTTAACGTATAACGCCACATAGCAATGCGTCATAACGTATAACGTCATATAGTAATGCGTCATAACGTATAACGCCATATAGTAATGCGTCATAACATATAACGTCATATAGTATTGCGTCATAACGTCTAACGCCATATAGCAATGCGTCATAACGTATAACGTCATATAGTAATGCGTCATACCGTATAACGTCATATAGAATTCCGGTTTAACGTATAACGCCATATAGCAATGCGTCATAACGTATAACGTCACATAGTAATACGTCTTAACGTATAAAGTCATATAGAATACCGGGTTAACGTATAACGCCATATAGCAATGCGTCATAACGTATAACGTCATACAGAATTACGGTTTAACGTATAACGCCATATAGCAATGCGTCATAACGTATAACGTCACATAGTAATACGTCTTAACGTATAAAGTCATATAGAATACCGGGTTAACGTATAACGCCATATAGCAATGCGTCATAACGTATAACGTTATACAGAATTACGGTTTAACGTATAAAGTCATATAGTAATGCGTCATAACGTATAACGCCATATAGTAATGCGTCATAACGTATAACATCATATAGTATTGCGTCATGACGTATAACGTCATATAGTAATGCGTCATAACGTATATCGTCATAGAGTAATGCGTCATAACGTATAACGTCATATAGTATTGCGTCATGACGAATAATGTCATATAGTAATGCGTCATAACGTATAACGCCATATAGTAATGCGTCATAACGTATAACGTCATATAGTAATGCGTCATAACTTATAACGCCATATAGCGATGCGTCATAACGTATAACATCATATAGTATTGCGTCATGACGTATAACGTCATATAGTAATGCGTCATAACGTATATCGTCATAGAGTAATGCGTCATAACGTATAACGTCATATAGTAATGCGTCATAACGTATAACGTCATATAGTAATGCGTCATAACGTATAACGCCATATAGTAATGCGTCATAACGTATAACGTCATATAGTAATGCGTCATAACTTATAACGCCATATAGCGATGAGTCATAACGTATAACGCCACATAGCAATGCGTCATAACGTATAACGCCACATGGTAATACGTCTTAACGTGTAAAGACATATAGAATTCCGGGATAACGTATAACGTCATATAGTAATGCGTCATACCGTATAACGTCATATGGAATTCCGGTTTAACGTATAACGCCATATAGCAATGCGTCATAACCTATAACGTCATATAGTATTGCGTCATAACGTCTAACGCCATATAGCAATGCGTCATAACGTATAACGTCATATAGTAATGCGTCATACCGTATAACGTCATAAGGAATTCCGGTTTAACGTATAACGCCATATAGCAATGCGTCATAACGTATAACGTCACATAGTAATACGTCTTAACGTATAAAGTCATATAGAATACCGGGTTAACGTATAACGCCATATAGCAATGCGTCATAACGTATAACGTCATACAGAGTTACGGTTTAACGTATAACGCCATATAGCAATGCGTCATAACGTATAACGTTATACAGAATTACGGTTTAACGTATAAAGTCATATAGTAATGCGTCATAACGTATAACGCCATATAGTAATGCGTCATAACGTATAACATCATATAGTATTGCGTCATGACGTATAACGTCATATAGTAATGCGTCATAACGTATATCGTCATAGAGTAATGCGTCATAACGTATAACGTCATATAGTATTGCGTCATGACGAATCATGTCATATAATAAGGCGACATGACGTATAACGTCATATAGTAATGTGTCATAACGTATAACATCATATAGTATTGCGTCATGACGTATAACGTCATATAGTAATGCGTCATAACGTATATCGTCATAGAGTAATGCGTCATAACGTATAACGTCATATAGTATTGCGTCATGACGAATAATGTCATATAATAAGGCGACATGACGTATAACGTCATATAGTATTGCGTCATAACGTATAACGTCTTATAGTAATGCGTCATAACGTATAACGCCATATAGTAATGTGTCATAACGTATAACGTCATATAGTATTGCGTCATAACATCTAACGCCATATAGTAATGCGTCATAACGTATAACGTCATATAGTAATGCGTCATAACTTATAACGCCATATAGCAATGTGTCATAACGTATAACGCCATATAGCAATGCGTTATAACGAATAACGTCATATAGTAATGCGTCATAACGTATAACGTCATATCGTAATGCGTCATAACGTATAACGTCATATAGTAATGCGTCATAACGTATAACGCCATATAGTAATGCGTCAAAACGTATAACGTTATACAGAATTACGGTTTAACGTATAAAGTCATATAGTAATGCGTCATAACGTATAACGCCATATAGTAATGCGTCATAACGTATAACATCATATAGTATTGCGTCATGACGTATAACGTCATATAGTAATGCGTCATAACGTATATCGTCATAGAGTAATACGTCTTAACGTATAAAGACATATAGAATTCCGGGATAACGTATAACGTCATATAGTAATACGTCATAACGTATAACGTCATATAGTATTGCGTCATGACGAATAATGTCATATAATAAGGCGACATGACGTATAACGTCATATAGTAATGCGTCATAACGTATAACGTCATATAGTAATGCGTCATAACGTATAACGCCATATAGTAATGCGTCAAAACGTATAACGTCATATAGTATTGCGTCATAACATCTAACGCCATATAGGAATGCGTCATAACGTATAACGTCATATAGTAATGCGTCATAACGTATAACGCCATATAGCAATGTGTCATAACGTATAACGCCATATAGCAATGCGTTATAACGAATAACGTCATATAGTAATGCGTCATAACGTATAACGTCATATCGTAATGCGTCATAACGTATAACGCCATATAGTATTGCGTCATAACATCTAACGCCATATAGTAATGCGTCATAACGTATAACGTCATATAGTAATGCGTCATAACGTATAACGCCATATAGTAATGCGTCATAACTTATAACGTCATATAGTATTGCGCCATAACGTCTAACGCCATATAGCAATGCGTCATAACGTATAACGTCATATAGTAATGCGTCATACCGTATAACGTCATATGGAATTCCGGTTTAACGTATAACGCCATATAGCAATGCGTCATAACCTATAACGTCATATAGTATTGCGTCATAACGTCTAACGCCATATAGCAATGCGTCATAACGTATAACGTCATATAGTAATGCGTCATACCGTATAACGTCATAAGGAATTCCGGTTTAACGTATAACGCCATATAGCAATGCGTCATAACGTATAACGTCACATAGTAATACGCCTTAACGTATAAAGTCATATAGAATACCGGGTTAACGTATAACGCCATATAGCAATGCGTCATAACGTATAACGTCATACAGAGTTACGGTTTAACGTATAACGCCATATAGCAATGCGTCATAACGTATAACGTTATACAGAATTACGGTTTAACGTATAAAGTCATATAGTAATGCGTCATAACGTATAACGCCATATAGTAATGCGTCATAACGTATAACATCATATAGTATTGCGTCATGACGTATAACGTCATATAGTAATGCGTCATAACGTATATCGTCATAGAGTAATGCGTCATAACGTATAGCGTCATATAGTATTGCGTCATGACGAATAATGTCATATAATAAGGCGACATGACGTATAACGTCATATAGTAATTTGTCATAACGTATAAAGTCATATAGAATTCCGGTTTAACGTATAACGCCACATAGCAATGCGTCATAACGTATACCGTCACATAGTAATACGTCTTAACGTATAACGTCATATAGTAATGCGTCATAACGTATAACGCCATCTAGTAATGCGTCATAACATATAACGTCACATAGTAATACGTCTTAACGTATAAAGTCATATAGAATACCGGGTTAACGTATAACGCCATATAGCAATGCGTCATAACGTATAACTTCATATAGTATTCCGTCATGACGTATAACGTCATATAGTAATGCGTCATAACGTATATCGTCATATATTAATGCGTCACAACGTATAACGTCATATAGTATTGCGTCATGACGAATAATGTCATTTAATAAGGCGACATGACGTATATCGTCATAGAGTAATGCGTCATAACGTATAACGTCATATAGTATTGCGTCATGACGAATAATGTCATATAATAAGGCGACATGACGTATAACGTCATATAGTAATGCGTCATAACGTATAAAGTCATATAGAATACCGGATTAACGTATAACGCCATATAGCAATGCGTCATAACGTATAACATCATATAGTATTCCGTCATGACGTATAACGTCATATAGTAATGCGTCATAACGTATATCGTCATATATTAATGCGTCACAACGTATAACGTCATATAGTATTGCGTCATGACGAATAATGTCATTTAATAAGGCGACATGACGTATAACGTCATATAGTAATGCGTCTTATCGTATAACGTCATATAGAATTCCGGTTTAACGTATAACGCCTCATAGCAATGCGTCATGACGTATAACGTCACATAGTAATACGTCTTAACGTATAACGTCATATAGTAATGCGTCATAACGTATAACGTCATATAGTAATGCGTCATAACGTATATCGTCATAGAGTAATGCGTCATAACGTATAGCGTCATATAGTATTGCGTCATGACGAATAATGTCATATAATAAGGCGACATGACGTATAACGTCATATAGTAATTTGTCATAACGTATAACGCCATATAGTAATGCGTCATAACATATAACGTCATATAGCATTGCGTCATAACGTCTAACGCCATATAGCAATGCGTCATAACGTATAACGTCATATAGTAATGCGTCATACCGTATAACGACATATAGAATTCCGGTTTAACGTATAACGCCATATAGCAATGCGTCATAACGTATAACGTCATACAGAATTACGGTTTAACGTATAACGCCATATAGCAATGCGTCATAACGTATGACGTTATACAGAATTACGGTTTAACGTATAAAGTCATATAGTAATGCGTCATAACGTATAACGCCATATAGTTACGCGTCATAACGTATAACATCATATAGTATTGCGTCATGACGTTCAACGTCATATAGTAATGCGTCATAACGTATATCGTCATAGAGTAATGCGTCATAACGTATAACGTCATATAGTATTGCGTCATGACGAATAATGTCATATAATAAGGCGACATGACGTATAACGTCATATAGTATTGCGTCATGACGTATAACGTCATATAGTAATGCGTCATAACGTATAACGCCATATAGTAATGCGTCAAAACGTATAACGTCATATAGTATTGCGTCATAACATCTAACGCCATATAGGAATGCGTCATAACGTATAACGTCATATAGTAATGCGTCATAACGTATAACGCCATATAGCAATGTGTCATAACGTATAACGCCATATAGCAATGCGTTATAACGAATAACGTCATATAGTAATGCGTCATAACGTATAACGTCATATCGTAATGCGTCATAACGTATAACGCCATATAGTATTGCGTCATAACATCTAACGCCATATAGTAATGCGTCATAACGTATAACGTCATATAGTAATGCGTCATAACGTATAACGCCATATAGTAATGCGTCATAACTTATAACGTCATATAGTATTGCGTCATAACGTCTAACGCCATATAGCAATGCGTCATAACGTATAACGTCATATAGTAATGCGTCATACCGTATAACGTCATATGGAATTCCGGTTTAACGTATAACGCCATATAGCAATGCGTCATAACCTATAACGTCATATAGTATTGCGTCATAACGTCTAACGCCATATAGCAATGCGTCATAACGTATAACGTCATATAGTAATGCGTCATACCGTATAACGTCATAAGGAATTCCGGTTTAACGTATAACGCCATATAGCAATGCGTCATAACGTATAACGTCACATAGTAATACGCCTTAACGTATAAAGTCATATAGAATACCGGGTTAACGTATAACGCCATATAGCAATGCGTCATAACGTATAACGTCATACAGAGTTACGGTTTAACGTATAACGCCATATAGCAATGCGTCATAACGTATAACGTTATACAGAATTACGGTTTAACGTATAAAGTCATATAGTAATGCGTCATAACGTATAACGCCATATAGTAATGCGTCATAACGTATAACATCATATAGTATTGCGTCATGACGTATAACGTCATATAGTAATGCGTCATAACGTATATCGTCATAGAGTAATGCGTCATAACGTATAGCGTCATATAGTATTGCGTCATGACGAATAATGTCATATAATAAGGCGACATGACGTATAACGTCATATAGTAATTTGTCATAACGTATAAAGTCATATAGAATTCCGGTTTAACGTATAACGCCACATAGCAATGCGTCATAACGTATACCGTCACATAGTAATACGTCTTAACGTATAACGTCATATAGTAATGCGTCATAACGTATAACGCCATCTAGTAATGCGTCATAACATATAACGTCACATAGTAATACGTCTTAACGTATAAAGTCATATAGAATACCGGGTTAACGTATAACGCCATATAGCAATGCGTCATAACGTATAACTTCATATAGTATTCCGTCATGACGTATAACGTCATATAGTAATGCGTCATAACGTATATCGTCATATATTAATGCGTCACAACGTATAACGTCATATAGTATTGCGTCATGACGAATAATGTCATTTAATAAGGCGACATGACGTATATCGTCATAGAGTAATGCGTCATAACGTATAACGTCATATAGTATTGCGTCATGACGAATAATGTCATATAATAAGGCGACATGACGTATAACGTCATATAGTAATGCGTCATAACGTATAAAGTCATATAGAATACCGGATTAACGTATAACGCCATATAGCAATGCGTCATAACGTATAACATCATATAGTATTCCGTCATGACGTATAACGTCATATAGTAATGCGTCATAACGTATATCGTCATATATTAATGCGTCACAACGTATAACGTCATATAGTATTGCGTCATGACGAATAATGTCATTTAATAAGGCGACATGACGTATAACGTCATATAGTAATGCGTCTTATCGTATAACGTCATATAGAATTCCGGTTTAACGTATAACGCCTCATAGCAATGCGTCATGACGTATAACGTCACATAGTAATACGTCTTAACGTATAACGTCATATAGTAATGCGTCATAACGTATAACGTCATATAGTAACACGTCATAACGTATAACGTCATATAGTATTGCGTCATGACGAATAATGTCATATAATAAGGCGTCATGACGTATAACGTCATATAGTAATGCGTCATAACGTATAACGTCATACAGTAATGCGTCATAACGTATAACGCCATATAGTAATGCGTCATAACATATAACGTCATATAGCATTGCGTCATAACGTCTAACGCCATATAGCAATGCGTCATAACGTATAACGTCATATAGTAATGCGTCATACCGTATAACGACATATAGAATTCCGGTTTAACGTATAACGCCATATAGCAATGCGTCATAACGTATAACGTCATACAGAATTACGGTTTAACGTATAACGCCATATAGCAATGCGTCATAACGTATGACGTTATACAGAATTACGGTTTAACGTATAAAGTCATATAGTAATGCGTCATAACGTATAACGCCATATAGTTACGCGTCATAACGTATAACATCATATAGTATTGCGTCATGACGTTCAACGTCATATAGTAATGCGTCATAACGTATATCGTCATAGAGTAATGCGTCATAACGTATAACGTCATATAGTATTGCGTCATGACGAATAATGTCATATAATAAGGCGACATGACGTATAACGTCATATAGTAATGCGTCATAACGTATATCGTCATAGAGTAATGCGTCATAACGTATAGCGTCATATAGTATTGCGTCATGACGAATAATGTCATATAATAAGGCGACATGGCGTATAACGTCATATAGTAATTTGTCATAACGTATAAAGTCATATAGAATTCCGGTTTAACGTATAACGCCACATAGCAATGCGTCATAACGTATACCGTCACATAGTAATACGTCTTAACGTATAACGTCATATAGTAATGCGTCATAACGTATAACGCCATCTAGTAATGCGTCATAACATATAACGTCACATAGTAATACGTCTTAACGTATAAAGTCATATAGAATACCGGGTTAACGTATAACGCCATATAGCAATGCGTCATAACGTATAACTTCATATAGTATTCCGTCATGACGTATAACGTCATATAGTAATGCGTCATAACGTATATCGTCATATATTAATGCGTCACAACGTATAACGTCATATAGTATTGCGTCATGACGAATAATGTCATTTAATAAGGCGACATGACGTATATCGTCATAGAGTAATGCGTCATAACGTATAACGTCATATAGTATTGCGTCATGACGAATAATGTCATATAATAAAGCGACATGACGTATAACGTCATATAGTAATGCGTCATAACGTATAAAGTCATATAGAATACCGGATTAACGTATAACGCCATATAGCAATGCGTCATAACGTATAACATCATATAGTATTCCGTCATGACGTATAACGTCATATAGTAATGCGTCATAACGTATATCGTCATATATTAATGCGTCACAACGTATAACGTCATATAGTATTGCGTCATGACGAATAATGTCATTTAATAAGGCGACATGACGTATAACGTCATATAGTAATGCGTCTTATCGTATAACGTCATATAGAATTCCGGTTTAACGTATAACGCCTCATAGCAATGCGTCATGACGTATAACGTCACATAGTAATACGTCTTAACGTATAACGTCATATAGTAATGCGTCATAACGTATAACGTCATATAGTAACACGTCATAACGTATAACGTCATATAGTATTGCGTCATGACGAATAATGTCATATAATAAGGCGTCATGACGTATAACGTCATATAGTAATGCGTCATAACGTATAACGTCATACAGTAATGCGTCATAACGTATAACGCCATATAGTAATGCGTCATAACATATAACGTCATATAGCATTGCGTCATAACGTCTAACGCCATATAGCAATGCGTCATAACGTATAACGTCATATAGTAATGCGTCATACCGTATAACGACATATAGAATACCGGTTTAACGTATAACGCCATATAGCAATGCGTCATAACGTATAACGTCATACAGAATTACGGTTTAACGTATAACGCCATATAGCAATGCGTCATAACGTATAACGTTATACAGAATTACGGTTTAACGTATAAAGTCATATAGTAATGCGTCATAACGTATAACGCCATATAGTTACGCGTCATAACGTATAACATCATATAGTATTGCGTCATGACGTTCAACGTCATATAGTAATGCGTCATAACGTATATCGTCATAGAGTAATGCGTCATAACGTATAACGTCATATAGTATTGCGTCATGACGAATAATGTCATATAATAAGGCGACATGACGTATAACGTCATATAGTATTGCGTCATGACGTATAACGTCATATAGTAATGCGTCATAACGTATATCGTCATAGAGTAATGCGTCATAACGTATAACGTCATATAGTATTGCGTCATGACGAATAATGTCATATAATAAGGCGACATGACGTATAACGTCATATAGTAATGCGTCATAACGTATAAAGACATATAGAATTCCGGGATAACGTATAACGTCATATAGTAATACGTCATAACGTATAACGTCATATAGTATTGCGTCATGACGAATAATGTCATATAATAAGGCGACATGACGTATAACGGCATATAGTAATGCGTCATAACGTATAACGTCATATAGTAATGCGTCATAACGTATAACGCCATATAGTAATGCGTCATAACGTATAACGTCATATAGTATTGCGTCATAACATCTAACGCCATATAGTAATGCGTCATAACGTATAACGTCATATAGTAATGCGTCATAACGTATAACGCCATATAGCAATGCGTCATAACGTATAACGCCATATAGCAATGCGTTATAACGAATAACGTCATATAGTAATGCGTCATAACGTATAACGCCATATAGTAATGCGTCATAACGTATAACGTCATATAGTATTGCGCCATGACGTATAACGTCATATAATAAGGCGACATGACGTATAACGTCATATAGAATTACGTCATAACGTATAACGTCATATACAATTACGGTTTAACGTATAACGTCAAAAGAGTAATGCGTCATATCCTATAACGCCATATAGTAATTGCGTCATAACGTATAACGTCATATAGAATTCCGGCATAACGTATATCGTCATATAGTAATACGTCATAACTTACAAGGTCATATAGTAATGCGTCATAACGTATAACGTCATATAGTACTGCGTCATGACGTATAACGTCATATAATAAGGTGACATGGCGTATAACGTCATATAGAATTACGGCATAAGGTATAACGTCACATAGTAAAACGTCATAACGTATAACGTCATGCAGAATTACGGTTTAACGTCTGATGTCATACAGTAATGCGTCATATCGTATAACATCATATAGAATTCCGGTTTAACGTATAACGCCATATAGCAATGCGTCATAACGTATAACGTCATACAGTAATTCGTAATACCGTATAACGTCATATAGAATTACGGCATAACGTATAACGTCACATAGTAAAACGTCATAACGTATAACGTCATACAGAATTACGGTTTAACGTCTAACGTCAAAAGAGTAATGCGTCATATCCTATAACGCCATATAGTAATTGCGTCATAACGTATAACGTCATATAGTAATGCGTCATAACGTATAACGCCATATAGTAATGCGTCATAACGTATAACGTCATATAGTATTGCGTCATGACGTATAACGTCATATAATAAGGCGACATGACGTATAACGTCATATAGTAATGTGTCATAACGTATAACGTCATATAGAATTCCGGTTTAACGTATAACGCCACATAGCAATGCGTCATAACGTATAACGCCACATGGTAATACGTCTTAGCGTATAAAGACATATAGAATTCCGGGATAACGTATAACGTCATATAGTATTGCGTCATGACGTATAACGTCACATAGTAAAACGTCATAACGTATAACGTCATACAGAATTACGGTTTAACGTCTAACGTCATGCAGTAATGCGTCATAACGTATAACATCATACAGAATTCCGGTTTAACGTATGACGCCATATAGCAATGCGTCATAACGTATAACGTTATACAGAATTACGGTTTAACGTATAAAGTCATATAGTAATGCGTCATAACGTATAACGCCATATAGTAATGCGTCATAACGTATAACAACATATAGTATTGAGTCATGACGTATAACGTCATAAAGTAATGCGTCATAACGTATATCGTCATATAGTAATGCGTCATAACGTATAACGTCATATAGTAATGCGTTATAACGTATAACGCCATATAGTAATGCGTCATAACGTATAACGTCATATAGTAATGCGTCATAACGTATAACGCCATATAGTAATGCGTCATAACGTATAACGTCATATAGTAATGTGTCATAACGTATAACGCCATATAGTAATGCGTCATAACGTATAACGTCATACAGAATTACGGTTTAACGTCTAACGTCATGCAGTAATGCGTCATAACGTATAACATCATACAGAATTCAGGTTTAACGTATGACGCCATATAGCAATGCGTCATAACGTATAACGTTATACAGAATTACGGTTTAACGTATAAAGTCATATAGTAATGCGTCATAACGTATAACGCCATATAGTAATGCGTCATAACGTATAACAACATATAGTATTGAGTCATGACGTATAACGTCATATAGTACTGCGTCATAATATCTAACGCCATATAGTAATGCGTCATAACGTATAGCATCATATAGTAATGCGTCGTAACGTATAACGCCATATAGCGATGCGTCATAACGTATAACGCCATATAGCAATGCGTTATAACGAATAACGTCATATAGTAATGCGTCATAACGTATAACGTCATATAGTAATGTGTCATAACGTATAACGCCATATAGTAATGCGTCATAACGTATAACGTCATATAGTAAAACGTCATAACGTATAACGTCATATAGTAATACGTCATAACGTATAACGTCATATAGTATTGCGTCATGACGAATAATGTCATATAATAAGGCGACATGACGTATAACGTCATATAGTAATGCGTCATAACGTATAACGTCATATAGTAATGCGTCATAACGTATAACGCCATATAGTAATGCGTCATAACGTATAACGTCATATAGTAATACGTCATAACGTATAACGTCATATAGTATTGCGTCATGACGAATAACGCCATATAGTAATGCGTCATAACATATAACGTCATATAGTATTGCGTCATAACGTATAACGTCATATAGTAATGCGTCATAACGTATAACGCCATATAGTAATGCGTCATAACGTATAACGCCATATAGTAATGCGTCATAACGTATAACGTCATATAGTATTGCGTCATGACGTATAACGTCATATAATAAGGCGACATGACGTATAACGTCATATCGAATTACGTCATAACGTATATCGTCATATACAATTACGGTTTAACGTATAACGTCAAAAGAGTAATGCGTCATATCCTATAACGCCATATAGTAATTGCGTCATAACGTATAACGTCATATAGTAATGCGTCATAACGTATAACGCCATATAGTAATACGTCATAACTTACAAGGTCATATAGTAATGCGTCATAACGTATAACGTCATATAGTATTGCGTCATGACGAATAATGTCATATAATAAGGCGACATGACGTATAACGTCATATAGTAATGCGTCATAACGTATAACGTCATATAGTAATGCGTCATAACGTATAACGCCATATAGTAATACGTCATAACTTACAAGGTCATATAGTAATGCGTCATAACGTATAACGTCATATAGTATTGCGTCATGACGTATAACGTCATATAAGGTGACATGACGTATAACGTCATATAGAATTACGGCATAACGTATAACGTCACATAGTAAAACGTCATAACGTATAACGTCATATAGTAATACGCCATAACGTATAACGTCATATAGTATTGCGTCATGACGAATAATGTCATATAATAAGGCGACATGACGTATAACGTCATATAGTAATGCGTCATAACGTATAACGTCATATAGTAATGTGTCATAACGTATAACGCTATATAGTAATGCGTCATAACGTATAACGTCATATAGTAATACGTCATAACGTATAACGTCATATAGTATTGCGTCATGACCAATAATGTCATATAATAAGGCGACATGACGTATAACGTCATATAGTAATGCGTCATAACGTATAACGTCATATAGTAATGCGTCATAACGTATAACGCCATATAGTAATGCGTCATAACGTATAACGTCATATAGTAATACGTCATAACGTATAACGTCATATAGTATTGCGTCATGACGCATAATGTCATATAATAAGGCGACATGACGTATAACGTCATATAGTAATGCGTCATAACGTATAACGTCATATAGTATTGCGTTATGACGAATAATGTCATATAATAAGGCGACATGACGTATAACGTCATATAGTAAGGTGTCATAAAGTATAACGTCATATAGAATTCCGGTTTAACGTATAACGTCATATAGAATTCCGGTTTAACGTATAACGCCACATAGCAATGCGCCATAACGTATAACGTCACATGGTAATACGTCTTAACGTAGAAAGACATATAGAATTCCGGGATAACGTATAACGTCATATAGTAATGCGTCATAACGTATAACGCCATATAGCAATGCGTCATAACGTATAACGCCATATAGCAATGCGTTATAACGAATAACGTCATATAGTAATGCGTCATAACGTATAACGCCATATAGTAATGCGTCATAACGTATAACGTCATATAGTAATGCGTCATAACGTATAACGCCATATAGTAATGCGTCATAACATATAACGTCATATAGTATTGCGTCATAACGTCTAACGCCATATAGCAATGCGTCATAACGTATAACGTCATATAGTAATGCGTCATACCGTATAACGTCATATAGAATTCCGGTTTAACGTATAACGCCATATAGCAATGTGTCATAATGTATAACGTCACATAGTAATACGTCTTAACGTATAAAGTCATATAGAATACCGGGTTAACGTATAACGCCATATAGCAATGCGTCATAACGTATAACGTCATACAGAATTACGGTTTAACGTATAACGCCATATAGGAATGCGTCATAACGTATAACGTTATACAGAATTACGGTTTAACGTATAAAGTCATATAGTAATGCGTCATAACGTATAACGCCATATAGTAATGCGTCATAACGTATAACATCATATAGTATTGCGTCATGACGTATAACGTCATATAGTAATGCGTCATAACGTATATCGTCATAGAGTAATGCGTCATAACGTATAACGTCATATAGTATAGCGTCATGTCGAATAATGTCATATAATAAGGCGACATGACGTATAACGTCATATAGTAATGCGTCATAACGTATAAGGTCATATAGTAATGCGTCATAACGTATATCGCCATATAGTAATGCGTCATAACGTATAACGTCATATAGTATTGCGTCATAACATCTAACGCCGTATAGTAATGCGTCATAACGTATAACGTCATATAGTAATGCGTCATAACGTATAACGCCATATAGCGATGCGTCATAACGTATAACGCCATATAGCAATGCGTTATAACGAATACCGTCATATAGTAATGCGTCATAACTTATAACGCCATATAGTAATGCGTCATAACGTATAACGTCATATAGTATTGCGTCATGACGTATAACGTCATATAATAAGGCGACATGACGTATAACGTCATATAGAATTACGTCATAACGTATAACGTCATATACAATTGCGGTTTAACGTATAACGTCAAAAGAGTAATGCGTCATATCCTATAACGCCATATAGTAATTGCGTCATAACGTATAACGTCATATAGAACTCCGGCATAACGTATATCGTCATATAGTAATACGTCATAACGTATAACGTCATATAGTATTGCGTCATGACGAATAATGTCATATAATAAGGCGACATGACGTATAACGTCATATAGTAATGCGTCATAACGTATAACGTCATATAGTAATGTGTCATAACGTATAACGCCATATAGTAATGCGTCATAACGTATAACGTCATATAGTAATACGTCATAACGTATAACGTCATATAGTATTGCGTCATGACGAATAATGTCATATAATAAGGCGACATGACGTATAACGTCATATAGTAATGCGTCATAACGTATAACATCATATAGTATTGCGTCATGACGTATATCGTCATATAGTAATGCGTCATAACGTATATCGTCATAGAGTAATGCGTCATAACGTATAACGTCATATAGTATTGCGTCATGACGAATAATGTCATATAATAAGGCGACATGACGTATAACGTCATATAGAATTCCGGTTTAACGTATAACGCCATATAGCAATGCGTCATAACGTATAACGTCACATAGTAATACGTCTTAACGTATAAAGTCATATAGAATACCGGGTTAACGTATAACGCCATATAGCAATGCGTCATAACGTATAACGTCATACAGAATTACGGTTTAACGTATAACGCCATATAGCAATGCGTCATAACGTATAACGTTATACAGAATTACGGTTTAACGTATAAAGTCATATAGTAATGCGTCATAAAGTATAACGCCATATAGTAATGCGTCATAACGTATAACATCATATAGTATTGCGTCATGACGTATAACGTCATATAGTAATGCGTCATAACGTATATCGTCATAGAGTAATGCGTCATAACGTATAACGTCATATAGTATTGCGTCATGACGAACAATGTCATATAATAAGGCGACATGACGTATAACGTCATATAGTAATGCGTCATAACGTATAACGCCATATAGCAATGCGTCATAACGTATAACGCCATATAGCAATGCGTTATAACGAATAAAGTCATATAGTAATGCGTCATAACGTATAACGCCATATAGTAATGCGTCATAACGTATAACGTCATATAGTAATGCGTCATAACGTATAACGCCATATAGTAATGCGTCATAACATATAACGTCATATAGTATTGCGTCATAACGTCTAACGCCATATAGCAATGCGTCATAACGTATAACGTCATATAGTAATGCGTCATACCGTATAACGTCATATAGAATTCCGGTTTAACGTATAACGCCATATAGCAATGTGTCATAATGTATAACGTCACATAGTAATACGTCTTAACGTATAAAGTCATATAGAATACCGGGTTAACGTATAACGCCATATAGCAATGCGTCATAACGTATAACGTCATACAGAATTACGGTTTAACGTATAACGCCATATAGGAATGCGTCATAACGTATAACGTTATACAGAATTACGGTTTAACGTATAAAGTCATATAGTAATGCGTCATAACGTATAACGCCATATAGTAATGCGTCATAACGTATAACATCATATAGTATTGCGTCATGACGTATAACGTCATATAGTAATGCGTCATAACGTATATCGTCATAGAGTAATGCGTCATAACGTATAACGTCATATAGTATAGCGTCATGTCGAATAATGTCATATAATAAGGCGACATGACGTATAACGTCATATAGTAATGCGTCATAACGTATAAGGTCATATAGTAATGCGTCATAACGTATAACGCCATATAGTAATGCGTCATAACGTATAACGTCATATAGTATTGCGTCATAACATCTAACGCCATATAGTAATGCGTCATAACGTATAACGTCATATAGTAATGCGTCATGACGTATAACGCCATATAGCGATGCGTCATAACGTATAACGCCATATAGCAATGCGTTATAACGAATACCGTCATATAGTAATGCGTCATAACTTATAACGCCATATAGTAATGCGTCATAACGTATAACGTCATATAGTATTGCGTCATGACGTATAACGTCATATAATAAGGCGACATGACGTATAACGTCATATAGAATTACGTCATAACGTATAACGTCATATACAATTGCGGTTTAACGTATAACGTCAAAAGAGTAATGCGTCATATCCTATAACGCCATATAGTAATTGCGTCATAACGTATAACGTCATATAGAACTCCGGCATAACGTATATCGTCATATAGTAATACGTCATAACGTATAACGTCATATAGTATTGCGTCATGACGAATAATGTCATATAATAAGGCGACATGACGTATAACGTCATATAGTAATGCGTCATAACGTATAACGTCATATAGTAGTGTGTCATAACGTATAACGCCATATAGTAATGCGTCATAACGTATATCGTCATAGAGTAATGCGTCATAACGTATAACGTCATATAGTATTGCGTCATGACGAATAATGTCATATAATAAGGCGACATGACGTATAACGTCATATAGTATTGTGTCATAACGTATAACGTCATATAGAATTCCGGTTAACGTATAACGCCACATAGCAATGCGTCATAACGTATAACGCCACATGGTAATACGTCATAACGTATAAAGACATATAGAATTCCGGGATAACGTATAACGTCATATAGTAATACGTCATAACGTATAACGTCATATAGTATTGCGTCATGACGAATAATGTCATATAATAAGGCGACATGATGTATAACGTCATATAGTAATGCGTCATAACGTATAACGTCATATAGTAATGCGTCATAATGTATAACGCCATGTAGTAATGCGTCATAACGTATAACGTCATATAGTATTGCGTCATAACATCTAACGCCAGATAGTAATGCGTCATAACGTATAACGTCATATAGTAATGCGTCATAACGTATAACGCCATATAGCAATGCGTCATAACGTATAACGCCATATAGCAATGCGTCATAACGTATAACGTCGTATAGAATTACGGCATAACGTATATCGTGATATAGTAATACGTCATAACTTACAAGGTCATATAGTAATGCGTCAGAACGTATAACGTCATATAGTATTGCATCATGACGTATAACGTCATATAATAAGGTGACATGACGTATAACGTCATATAGAATTACGGCATAACGTATAACGTCACATAGTAAAACGTCATAACGTATAACGTCATATAGTAATACGTCATAACGTATAACGTCATATAGTATTGCCTCATGACGAATAATGTCATATAATAAGGCGACATGACGTATAACGTCATATAGTAATGCGTCATAACGTATAACGTCATATAGTAATGCGTCATAACGTATAACGCCATATAGTAATGCGTCATAACTTATAACGTCATGTAGTAATACGTCATAACGTATAACGTCATATAGTATTGCGTCATGACGAATAATGTCATATAATAAGGCGACATGACGTATAACGTCATATAGTAATGCGTCATAACGTATAACGTCATATAGTAATGCGTCATAACGTATAACGCCATATAGTAATGCGTCATAACTTATAACGTCATATAGTATTGCGTCATAACGTCTAACGCCATATAGCAATGCGTCATAACGTATAACGTCATATAGTAATGCGTCATACCGTATAACGTCATATAGAATTCCGGTTTAACGTATAACGCCATATAGCAATGCGTCATAACGTATAACGTCATATAGTAATGCGTCATACCGTATAACGTCATATAGAATTCCGGTTTAACGTATAACGCCATATAGCAATGCGTCATAACGTATAACGTCACATAGTAATACGTCTTAACGTATAAAGTCATATAGAATACCGGGTTAACGTATAACGCCATATAGCAATGCGTCATAACGTATAACGTCATACAGAGTTACGGTTTAACGTATAACGCCATATAGTAATGCGTCATAACGTATAACGCCATATAGTAATGCGTCATAACGTATAACATCATATAGTATTGCGTCATGACGTATAACGTCATATAGTAATGCGTCATAACGTATATCGTCATAGAGTAATGCGTCATAACGTATAACGTCATATAGTATTGCGTCATGACGAATAATGTCATATAATAAGGCGACATGACGTATAACGTCATATAGTAATGCGTCATAACGTATAACGTCATATAGTAATGCGTGATAACGTATAACGCCATATAGTAATGCGTCATAACGTATAACGTCATATAGTATTGCGTCATAACATCTAACGCCATATAGTAATGCGTCATAACGTATAACGTCATATAGTAATGCGTCATAACTTATAACGCCATATAGCGATGCGTCATAACGTATAACGCCACATAGCAATGCGTCATAACGTATAACGCCACATGGTAATACGTCTTAACGTATAAAGACATATAGAATTCCGGGATAACGTATAACGTCATATAGTAATACGTCATAACGTATAACGTCATATAGTATTGCGTCATGACGAATAATGTCATATAATAAGGCGACATGACGTATAACGTCATATAGTAATGCGTCATAACGTATAACGTCAAATAGTAATGCGTCATAACGTATAACGCCATATAGTAATGCGTCATAACGTATAACGCCATATAGTAATGCGTCATAACTTATAACGTCATATAGTATTGCGTCATAACGTCTAACGCCATATAGCAATGCGTCATAACGTATAACGTCATATAGTAATGCGTCATACCGTATAACGTCATATAGAATTCCGGTTTAACGTATAACGCCATATAGCAATGCGTCATAACGTATAACGTCATATAGTAATGCGTCATACCGTATAACGTCATATAGAATTCCGGTTTAACGTATAACGCCATATAGCAATGCGTCATAACGTATAACGTCACATAGTAATACGTCTTAACGTATAAAGTCATATAGAATACCGGGTTAACGTATAACGCCATATAGCAATGCGTCATAACGTATAACGTCATACAGAGTTACGGTTTAACGTATAACGCCATATAGTAATGCGTCATAACGTATAACGCCATATAGTATTGCGTCATGACGAATAATGTCATATAATAAGGCGACATGACGTATAACGTCATATAGTAATGCGTCATAACGTATAACGTCATATAGTAATGCGTCATAACGTATAACGCCATATAGTAATGCGTCATAACTTATAACGTCATATAGTATTGCGTCATAACGTCTAACGCCATATAGCAATGCGTCATAACGTATAACGTCATATAGTAATGCGTCATACCGTATAACGTCATATAGAATTCCGGTTTAACGTATAACGCCATATAGCAATGCGTCATAACGTATAACGTCATATAGTAATGCGTCATACCGTATAACGTCATATAGAATTCCGGTTTAACGTATAACGCCATATAGCAATGCGTCATAACGTATAACGTCACATAGTAATACGTCTTAACGTATAAAGTCATATAGAATACCGGGTTAACGTATAACGCCATATAGCAATGCGTCATAACGTATAACGTCATACAGAGTTACGGTTTAACGTATAACGCCATATAGTAATGCGTCATAACGTATAACGCCATATAGTAATGCGTCATAACGTATAACATCATATAGTATTGCGTCATGACGTATAACGTCATATAGTAATGCGTCATAACGTATATCGTCATAGAGTAATGCGTCATAACGTATAACGTCATATAGTATTGCGTCATGACGAATAATGTCATATAATAAGGCGACATGACGTATAACGTCATATAGTAATGCGTCATAACGTATAACGTCATATAGTAATGCGTGATAACGTATAACGCCATATAGTAATGCGTCATAACGTATAACGTCATATAGTATTGCGTCATAACATCTAACGCCATATAGTAATGCGTCATAACGTATAACGTCATATAGTAATGCGTCATAACTTATAACGCCATATAGCGATGCGTCATAACGTATAACGCCACATAGCAATGCGTCATAACGTATAACGCCACATGGTAATACGTTTTAACGTATAAAGACATATAGAATTCCGGGATAACGTATAACGTCATATAGTAATACGTCATAACGTATAACGTCATATAGTATTGCGTCATGACGAATAATGTCATATAATAAGGCGACATGACGTATAACGTCATATAGTAATGCGTCATAACGTATAACGTCAAATAGTAATGCGTCATAACGTATAACGCCATATAGTAATGCGTCATAACGTATAACGTCATATAGTATTGCGTCATAACATCTAACGCCATATAGTAATGCGTCATAACGTATATCGTCATAGAGTAATGCGTCATAACGTATAACGTCATATAGTATTGCGTCATGACGAATAATGTCATATAATAAGGCGACATGACGTATAACGACATATAGTAATGTGTCATAACGTATAACGTCATATAGAATTCCGGTTTAACGTATAACGCCACATAGCAATGCGTCATAACGTATAACGCCACATGGTAATACGTCATAACGTATAAAGACATATAGAATTCCGGGATAACGTATAACGTCATATAGTAATACGTCATAACGTATAACGTCATATAGTATTGCGTCATGACGAATAATGTCATATAATAAGGCGACATGACGTATAACGTCATATAGTAATGCGTCATAACGTATTACGTCATATAGTAATGCGTCATAACGTATAACGCCATGTAGTAATGCGTCATAACGTATAACGTCATATAGTAATGCGTCATAACTTATAACGCCATATAGTAATGCGCCATAACGTATAACGCCACATAGCAATGCGTCATAACGTATAACGCCACATGGTAATACGTCTTAACGTATAAAGACATATAGAATTCCGGGATAACGTATAACGTCATATAGTAATACGTCATAACGTATAACGTCATATAGTATTGCGTCATGACGAATAATGTCATATAATAAGGCGACATGACGTATAACGTCATATAGTAATGCGTCATAACGTATAACGTCAAATAGTAATGCGTCATAACGTATAACGCCATATAGTAATGCGTCATAACGTATAACGTCATATAGTATTGCGTCATAACATCTAACGCCATATAGTAATGCGTCATAACGTATATCGTCATAGAGTAATGCGTCATAACGTATAACGTCATATAGTATTGCGTCATGACGAAAAATGTCATATAATAAGGCGACATGACGTATAACGTCATATAGTAATGTGTCATAACGTATAACGTCATATAGAATTCCGGTTTAACGTATAACGCCACATAGCAATGCGTCATAACGTATAACGCCACATGGTAATACGTCATAACGTATAAAGACATATAGAATTCCGCGATAACGTATAACGTCATATAGTAATACGTCATAACGTATAACGTCATATAGTATTGCGTCATGACGAATAATGTCATATAATAAGGCGACATGATGTATAACGTCATATAGTAATGCGTCATAACGTATAACGTCATATAGTAATGCGTCATAATGTATAACGCCATGTAGTAATGCGTCATAACGTATAACGTCATATAGTATTGCGTCATAACATCTAACGCCAGATAGTAATGCGTCATAACGTATAACGTCATATAGTAATGCGTCATAACGTATAACGCCATATAGCAATGCGTCATAACGTATAACGCCATATAGCAATGCGTCATAACGTATAACGTCGTATAGAATTACGGCATAACGTATATCGTGATATAGTAATACGTCATAACTTACAAGGTCATATAGTAATGCGTCAGAACGTATAACGTCATATAGTATTGCATCATGACGTATAACGTCATATAATAAGGTGACATGACGTATAACGTCATATAGAATTACGGCATAACGTATAACGTCACATAGTAAAACGTCATAACGTATAACGTCATATAGTAATACGTCATAACGTATAACGTCATATAGTATTGCCTCATGACGAATAATGTCATATAATAAGGCGACATGACGTATAACGTCATATAGTAATGCGTCATAACGTATAACGTCATATAGTAATGCGTCATAACGTATAACGCCATATAGTAATGCGTCATAACTTATAACGTCATGTAGTAATACGTCATAACGTATAACGTCATATAGTATTGCGTCATGACGAATAATGTCATATAATAAGGCGACATGACGTATAACGTCATATAGTAATGCGTCATAACGTATAACGTCATATAGTAATGCGTCATAACGTATAACGCCATATAGTAATGCGTCATAACTTATAACGTCATATAGTATTGCGTCATAACGTCTAACGCCATATAGCAATGCGTCATAACGTATAACGTCATATAGTAATGCGTCATACCGTATAACGTCATATAGAATTCCGGTTTAACGTATAACGCCATATAGCAATGCGTCATAACGTATAACGTCATATAGTAATGCGTCATACCGTATAACGTCATATAGAATTCCGGTTTAACGTATAACGCCATATAGCAATGCGTCATAACGTATAACGTCACATAGTAATACGTCTTAACGTATAAAGTCATATAGAATACCGGGTTAACGTATAACGCCATATAGCAATGCGTCATAACGTATAACGTCATACAGAGTTACGGTTTAACGTATAACGCCATATAGTAATGCGTCATAACGTATAACGCCATATAGTAATGCGTCATAACGTATAACATCATATAGTATTGCGTCATGACGTATAACGTCATATAGTAATGCGTCATAACGTATATCGTCATAGAGTAATGCGTCATAACGTATAACGTCATATAGTATTGCGTCATGACGAATAATGTCATATAATAAGGCGACATGACGTATAACGTCATATAGTAATGCGTCATAACGTATAACGTCATATAGTAATGCGTGATAACGTATAACGCCATATAGTAATGCGTCATAACGTATAACGTCATATAGTATTGCGTCATAACATCTAACGCCATATAGTAATGCGTCATAACGTATAACGTCATATAGTAATGCGTCATAACTTATAACGCCATATAGCGATGCGTCATAACGTATAACGCCACATAGCAATGCGTCATAACGTATAACGCCACATGGTAATACGTCTTAACGTATAAAGACATATAGAATTCCGGGATAACGTATAACGTCATATAGTAATACGTCATAACGTATAACGTCATATAGTATTGCGTCATGACGAATAATGTCATATAATAAGGCGACATGACGTATAACGTCATATAGTAATGCGTCATAACGTATAACGTCAAATAGTAATGCGTCATAACGTATAACGCCATATAGTAATGCGTCATAACGTATAACGCCATATAGTAATGCGTCATAACTTATAACGTCATATAGTATTGCGTCATAACGTCTAACGCCATATAGCAATGCGTCATAACGTATAACGTCATATAGTAATGCGTCATACCGTATAACGTCATATAGAATTCCGGTTTAACGTATAACGCCATATAGCAATGCGTCATAACGTATAACGTCATATAGTAATGCGTCATACCGTATAACGTCATATAGAATTCCGGTTTAACGTATAACGCCATATAGCAATGCGTCATAACGTATAACGTCACATAGTAATACGTCTTAACGTATAAAGTCATATAGAATACCGGGTTAACGTATAACGCCATATAGCAATGCGTCATAACGTATAACGTCATACAGAGTTACGGTTTAACGTATAACGCCATATAGTAATGCGTCATAACGTATAACGCCATATAGTATTGCGTCATGACGAATAATGTCATATAATAAGGCGACATGACGTATAACGTCATATAGTAATGCGTCATAACGTATAACGTCATATAGTAATGCGTCATAACGTATAACGCCATATAGTAATGCGTCATAACTTATAACGTCATATAGTATTGCGTCATAACGTCTAACGCCATATAGCAATGCGTCATAACGTATAACGTCATATAGTAATGCGTCATACCGTATAACGTCATATAGAATTCCGGTTTAACGTATAACGCCATATAGCAATGCGTCATAACGTATAACGTCATATAGTAATGCGTCATACCGTATAACGTCATATAGAATTCCGGTTTAACGTATAACGCCATATAGCAATGCGTCATAACGTATAACGTCACATAGTAATACGTCTTAACGTATAAAGTCATATAGAATACCGGGTTAACGTATAACGCCATATAGCAATGCGTCATAACGTATAACGTCATACAGAGTTACGGTTTAACGTATAACGCCATATAGTAATGCGTCATAACGTATAACGCCATATAGTAATGCGTCATAACGTATAACATCATATAGTATTGCGTCATGACGTATAACGTCATATAGTAATGCGTCATAACGTATATCGTCATAGAGTAATGCGTCATAACGTATAACGTCATATAGTATTGCGTCATGACGAATAATGTCATATAATAAGGCGACATGACGTATAACGTCATATAGTAATGCGTCATAACGTATAACGTCATATAGTAATGCGTGATAACGTATAACGCCATATAGTAATGCGTCATAACGTATAACGTCATATAGTATTGCGTCATAACATCTAACGCCATATAGTAATGCGTCATAACGTATAACGTCATATAGTAATGCGTCATAACTTATAACGCCATATAGCGATGCGTCATAACGTATAACGCCACATAGCAATGCGTCATAACGTATAACGCCACATGGTAATACGTCTTAACGTATAAAGACATATAGAATTCCGGGATAACGTATAACGTCATATAGTAATACGTCATAACGTATAACGTCATATAGTATTGCGTCATGACGAATAATGTCATATAATAAGGCGACATGACGTATAACGTCATATAGTAATGCGTCATAACGTATAACGTCAAATAGTAATGCGTCATAACGTATAACGCCATATAGTAATGCGTCATAACGTATAACGTCATATAGTATTGCGTCATAACATCTAACGCCATATAGTAATGCGTCATAACGTATATCGTCATAGAGTAATGCGTCATAACGTATAACGTCATATAGTATTGCGTCATGACGAATAATGTCATATAATAAGGCGACATGACGTATAACGACATATAGTAATGTGTCATAACGTATAACGTCATATAGAATTCCGGTTTAACGTATAACGCCACATAGCAATGCGTCATAACGTATAACGCCACATGGTAATACGTCATAACGTATAAAGACATATAGAATTCCGGGATAACGTATAACGTCATATAGTAATACGTCATAACGTATAACGTCATATAGTATTGCGTCATGACGAATAATGTCATATAATAAGGCGACATGACGTATAACGTCATATAGTAATGCGTCATAACGTATTACGTCATATAGTAATGCGTCATAACGTATAACGCCATGTAGTAATGCGTCATAACGTATAACGTCATATAGTAATGCGTCATAACTTATAACGCCATATAGTAATGCGCCATAACGTATAACGCCACATAGCAATGCGTCATAACGTATAACGCCACATGGTAATACGTCTTAACGTATAAAGACATATAGAATTCCGGGATAACGTATAACGTCATATAGTAATACGTCATAACGTATAACGTCATATAGTATTGCGTCATGACGAATAATGTCATATAATAAGGCGACATGACGTATAACGTCATATAGTAATGCGTCATAACGTATAACGTCAAATAGTAATGCGTCATAACGTATAACGCCATATAGTAATGCGTCATAACGTATAACGTCATATAGTATTGCGTCATAACATCTAACGCCATATAGTAATGCGTCATAACGTATATCGTCATAGAGTAATGCGTCATAACGTATAACGTCATATAGTATTGCGTCATGACGAAAAATGTCATATAATAAGGCGACATGACGTATAACGTCATATAGTAATGTGTCATAACGTATAACGTCATATAGAATTCCGGTTTAACGTATAACGCCACATAGCAATGCGTCATAACGTATAACGCCACATGGTAATACGTCATAACGTATAAAGACATATAGAATTCCGCGATAACGTATAACGTCATATAGTAATACGTCATAACGTATAACGTCATATAGTATTGCGTCATGACGAATAATGTCATATAATAAGGCGACATGATGTATAACGTCATATAGTAATGCGTCATAACGTATAACGTCATATAGTAATGCGTCAGAACGTATAACGCCATGTAGTAATGCGTCATAACGTATAACGTCATATAGTATTGCGTCATAACATCTAACGCCATATAGTAATGCGTCATAACGTATAACTTCATATAGTAATGCGTCATAACGTATAACGCCATATAGCCATGCGTCATAACGTATAACGCCATATAGCAATGCGTCATAACGTATAACGTCGTATAGAATTACGGCATAACGTATATCGTCATATAGTAATACGTCATAACTTACAAGGTCATATAGTAATGCGTCATAACGTATAACGTCATATAGTATTGCATCATGACGTATAACGTCATATAATAAGGTGACATGACGTATAACGTCATATAGAATTACGGCATAACGTATAACGTCACATAGTAAAACGTCATAACGTATAACGTCATATAGTAATACGTCATAACGTATAACGACATATAGTATTGCCTCATGACGAATAATGTCATATAATAAGGCGACATGAAGTATAACGTCATATAGTAATGCGTCATAACGTATAACGTCATATAGTAATGCGTCATAACGTATAACGCCATATAGTAATGCGTCATAGCGTATAACGTCATGTAGTAATACGTCATAACGTATAACGTCATATAGTATTTCGTCATGACGAATAATGTCATATAATAAGGCGACATGACGTATAACGTCATATAGTAATGCGTCATAACGTATAACGTCATATAGTAATGCGTCATAACGTATAACGCCATATAGTAATGCGTCATAACTTATAACGTCATATAGTATTGCGTCATAACGTCTAACGCCATATAGCAATGCGTCATAACGTATAACGTCATATAGTAATGCGTCATACCGTATAACGTCATATAGAATTCCGGTTTAACGTATAACGCCATATAGCAATGCGTCATAACGTATAACGTCATACAGAGTTACGGTTTAACGTATAACGCCATATAGCAATGCGTCATAACGTATAACGTTATACAGAATTACGGTTTAACGTATAAAGTCATATAGTAATGCGTCATAACGTATAACGCCATATAGTAATGCGTCATAACGTATAACATCATATTGTATTGCGTCATGACGTATAACATCATATAGTAATGCGCCATAACGTATAGCGTCATAGAGTAATGCGTCATAACGTATAACGTCATATAGTATTGCGTCATGACGAATAATGTCATATAATAAGGCGACATGACGTATAACGACATATAGTAATGTGTCACAACGTATAACGTCATATAGAATTCCGGTTTAACGTATAACGCCACATAGCAATGCGTCATAACGTATAACGCCACATGGTAATACGTCATAACGTATAAAGACATATAGAATTCCGGGATAACGTATAACGTCATATAGTAATACGTCATAACGTATAACGTCATATAGTATTGCGTCATGACGAATAATGTCATATAATAAGGCGACATGACGTATAACGTCATATAGTAATGCGTCATAACGTATAACGTCATATAGTAATGCGTCATAACGTATAACGCCATGTAGTAATGCGTCATAACGTATAACGTCATATAGTATTGCGTCATAACATCTAACGCCATATAGTAATGCGTCATAACGTATAACGTCATATAGTAATGCGTCATAACGTATAACGCCATATAGCAATGCGTCATAACGTATAACGCCATACAGTAATGCGTCATAACTTATAACGTCATATAGTATTGCGTCATAACGTCTAACGCCATATAGCAATGCGTCATAACGTATAACGTCATATAGTAATGCGTCATACCGTATAACGTCATATAGAATTCCGGTTTAACGTATAACGCCATATAGCAATGCGTCATAACGTATAACGTCATATAGTAATGCGTCATAACGTATAACGCCATATAGTAATGCGTCATAACATATAACGTCATATAGTATTGCGTCATAACGTCTAACGCCATATAGCAATGCGTCATAACGTATAACGTCATATAGTAATGCGTCATACCGTATAACGTCATATAGAATTCCGGTTTAACGTATAACGCCATATAGCAATGCGTCATAACGTATAACGTCACATAGTAATGCGTCATACCGTATAACGTCATATAGAATTCCGGTTTAACGTATAACGCCATATAGCAATGCGTCATAACGTATAACGCCTAATGGTAATACGTCATAACGTATAAAGACATATAGAATTCCGGGATAACGTATAACGTCATATAGTAATACGTCATAACGTATAACGTCATATAGTATTGCGTCATGACGAATAATGTCATATAATAAGGCGACATGACGTATAACGTCATATAGTAATGCGTCATAACGTATAACGTCATATAGTAATGCGTCATAACGTATAACGCCATGTAGTAATGCGTCATAACGTATAACGTCATATAGTATTGCGTCATAACATCTAACGCCATATAGTAATGCGTCATAACGTATATCGTCATATAGTAATGCGTCATAACGTATAACGCCATATAGCAATGCGTCATAACGTATAACGCCATATAGCAATGCGTTATAACGAATAACGTCATATAGTAATGCGTCATAACGTATAACGCCATATAGCAATGCGTCATAACGTATATCGTCATATAGTAATGCGTCATAACGTATAACGCCATATAGCAATGCGTTATAACGAATAACGCCATATAGCAATGCGTCATAACGTATAACGTTATACAGAATTACGGTTTAACGTATATAGTCATATAGTAATGCGTCATAACGTATAACGCCATATAGTAATGCGTCATAACGTATAACATCATATAGTATTGCGTCATGACGTATAACGTCATATAGTAATGCGTCATAACGTATATCGTCATAGAGTAATGCGTCATAACGTATAACGTCATATAGTATTGCGTCATGATGAATAATGTCATATAATAAGGCGACATGACGTATAACGTCATATAGTAATGTGTCATAACGTCTAACGTCATATAGAATTCCGGTTTAACGTATAACGCCACATAGCAATGCGTCATAACGTATAACGCCACATGGTAATACGTCATAACGTATAAAGACATATAGAATTCCGGGATAACGTATAACGTCATATAGTAATACGTCATAACGTATAACGTCATATAGTATTGCGTCATGACGAATAATGTCATATAATAAGGCGACATGACGTATAACGTCATATAGAAATGCGTCATAACGTATAACGTCATATAGTAATGCGTCATAACGTATAACGCCATGTAGTAATGCGTCATAACGTATAACGTCATATAGTATTGCGTCATAACATCTAACGCCATATAGTAATGCGTCATAACGTATATCGTCATATAGTAATGCGTCATAACGTATAACGCCATATAGCAATGCGTCATAACGTATAACGCCATATAGCAATGCGTTATAACGAATAACGTCATATAGTAATGCGTCATAACGTATAACGTCATATAGTAATGCGTCATAACGTATAACGCCATATAGTATTGCGTCATAACATCTAACGCCATATAGTAATGCGTCATAACGTATAACGCCATATAGTAATGCGTCATAACGTATAACATCATATAGTATTGCGTCATGACGTATAACGTCATATAGTAATGCGTCATAACGTATATCATCATAGAGTAATGCGTCATAACGTATAACGTCATATAGTATTGCGTCATGACGAATAATGTCATATAATAAGGCGACATGACGTATAACGTCATATAGTAATGCGTCATAACTTATAACGCCATATAGCGATGCGTCATAACGTATAACGCCACATAGCAATGCGTCATAACGTATAACGCCACATGGTAATACGTCTTAACGTATAAAGACATATAGAATTCCGGGATAACGTATAACGTCATATAGTAATACGTCATAACGAATAACGCCATATAGTATTGCGTCATAACATCTAACGCCATATAGTAATGCGTCATACCGTATAACGTCATATGGAATTCCGGTTTAACGTATAACGCCATATAGCAATGCGTCATAACGTATAACGTCACATAGTAATACGTCTTAACGTATAAAGTCATATAGAATACCGGGTTAACGTATAACGCCATATAGCAATGCGTCATAACGTATGACGTCATACAGAGTTACGGTTTAACGTATAACGCCATATAGCAATGCGTCATAACGTATAACGTTATACAGAATTACGGTTTAACGTATAAAGTCATATAGTAATGCGTCATAACGTATAACGCCATATCGTACTGCGTCATAACGTATAACATCATATAGTATTGCGTCATGACGTATAACGTCATATAGTAATGCGTCATAACGTATATCGTCATAGAGTAATGCGTCATAACGTATAACGTCATATAGTATTGCGTCATGACGAATAATGTCATATAATAAGGCGACATGACGTATAACGTCATATAGTAATGCGTCATAACGTATAACGCCATATAGCAATGCGTCATAACGTATAACGCCATATAGCAATGCGTTATAACGAATAACGTCATATAGTAATGCGTCATAACGTATAACGTCATATAGTAATGCGTCATAACGTATAACGCCATATAGTATTGCGTCATAACATCTAACGCCATATAGTAATGCGTCATAACGTATAACGTCATATAGTAATGCGTCAGAACGTATAACGCCATATAGTAATGCGTCATAACATATAACGTCATATAGTATTGCGTCATAACGTCTAACGCCATATAGCAATGCGTCATAACGTATAACGTCATATAGTGATGCGTCATAACGTATAACGTCATATAGAATTCCGGTTTAACGTATAACGCCATATAGCAATGCGTCATAACGTATGACGTCATACAGAGTTACGGTTTAACGTATAACGCCATATAGTAATGCGTCATAACGTATAACGCCATATAGTACTGCGTCATAACGTATAACATCATATAGTATTGCGTCATGACGTATAACGTCATATAGTAATGCGTCATAACGTATATCGTCATAGAGTAATGCGTCATAACGTATAACGTCATATAGTATTGCGTCATGACGAATAATGTCATATAATAAGGCGACATGACGTATAACGTCATATAGTAATGCGTCATAACGTATAACGCCATATAGCAATGCGTCATAACGTATAACGCCATATAGCAATGCGTTATAACGAATAACGTCATATAGTAATGCGTCATAACGTATAACGTCATATAGTAATGCGTCATAACGTATAACGCCATATAGTATTGCGTCATAACATCTAACGCCATATAGTAATGCGTCATAACGTATAACGTCATATAGTAATGCGTCATAACGTATAACGCCATATAGTAATGCGTCATAACTTATAACGTCATATAGTATTGCGTCATAACGTCTAACGCCATATAGCAATGCGTCATAACGTATAACGTCATATAGTAATGCGTCATACCGTATAACGTCATATAGAATTCCGGTTTAACGTATAACGCCATATAGCAATGCGTCATAACGTATAACGTCATATAGTAATGCGTCATAACGTATAACGCCATATAGTAATGCGTCATAACATATAACGTCATATAGTATTGCGTCATAACGTCTAACGCCATATAGCAATGCGTCATAACGTATAACGTCATATAGTGATGCGTCATACCGTATAACGTCATATAGAATTCCGGTTTAACGTATAACGCCATATAGCAATGCGTCATAACGTATAACGTCACATAGTAATACGTCTTAACGTATAAAGTCATATAGAATACCGGGTTAACGTATAACGCCATATAGCAATGCGTCATAACGTATAACGTCATACAGAATTACGGTTTAATGTATAACGCCATATAGCAATGCGTCATAACGTATAACGTTATACAGAATTACGGTTTAACGTATAAAGTCATATAGTAATGCGTCATAACGTATAACGCCATATAGTAATGCGTCATAACGTATAACATCATATAGTATTGCGTCATGACGTATAACGTCATATAGTAATGCGTCATAACGTATATCGTCATAGAGTAATGCGTCATAACGTATAACGTCATATAGTATTGCGTCATGACGAATAATGTCATATAATAAGGCGACATGACGTATAACGTCATATAGTAATGCGTCATAACGTATAACGTCATATAGTAATGCGTCATAACGCATAACGCCATATAGTAATGCGTCATAACGTATAACGTCATATAGTATTGCGTCATAACATCTAACGCCATATAGTAATGCGTCATAACGTATAACGTCATATAGTAATGCGTCATAACTTATAACGCCATATAGCGATGCGTCATAACGTATAACGCCACATAGCAATGCGTCATAACGTATAACGCCACATGGTAATACGTCTTAACGTATAAAGACATATAGAATTCCGGGATAACGTATAACGTCATATAGTAATACGTCATAACGTATAACGTCATATAGTATTGCGTCATGACGAATAATGTCATATAATAAGGCGACATGACGTATAACGTCATATAGTAATGCGTCATAACGTATAACGTCAAATAGTAATGCGTCATAACGTATAACGCCATATAGTAATGCGTCATAACGTATAACGTCATATAGTATTGCGTCATAACATCTAACGCCATATAGTAATGCGTCATAACGTATATCGTCATAGAGTAATGCGTCATAACGTATAACGTCATATAGTATTGCGTCATGACGAATAATGTCATATAATAAGGCGACATGACGTATAACGTCATATAGTAATGTGTCATAACGTATAACGTCATATAGAATTCCGGTTTAACGTATAACGCCACATAGCAATGCGTCATAACGTATAACGCCACATGGTAATACGTCATAACGTATAAAGACATATAGAATACCGGGATAACGTATAACGTCATATAGTAATACGTCATAACGTATAACGTCATATAGTATTGCGTCATGACGAATAATGTCATATAATAAGGCGACATGATGTATAACGTCATATAGTAATGCGTCATAACGTATAACGTCATATAGTAATGCGTCAGAACGTATAACGCCATGTAGTAATGCGTCATAACGTATAACGTCATATAGTATTGCGTCATAACATCTAACGCCATATAGTAATGCGTCATAACGTATAACGTCATATAGTAATGCGTCATAACGTATAACGCCATATAGCCATGCGTCATAACGTATAACGCCATATAGCAATGCGTCATAACGTATAACGTCGTATAGAATTACGGCATAACGTATATCGTCATATAGTAATACGTCATAACTTACAAGGTCATATAGTAATGCGTCATAACGTATAACGTCATATAGTATTGCATCATGACGTATAACGTCATATAATAAGGTGACATGACGTATAACGTCATATAGAATTACGGCATAACGTATAACGTCACATAGTAAAACGTCATAACGTATAACGTCATATAGTAATACGTCATAACGTATAACGACATATAGTATTGCCTCATGACGAATAATGTCATATAATAAGGCGACATGACGTATAACGTCATATAGTAATGCGTCATAACGTATAACGTCATATAGTAATGCGTCATAACGTATAACGCCATATAGTAATGCGTCATAGCGTATAACGTCATGTAGTAATACGTCATAACGTATAACGTCATATAGTATTTCGTCATGACGAATAATGTCATATAATAAGGCGACATGACGTATAACGTCATATAGTAATGCGTCATAACGTATAACGTCATATAGTAATGCGTCATAACGTATAACGCCATATAGTAATGCGTCATAACTTATAACGTCATATAGTATTGCGTCATAACGTCTAACGCCATATAGCAATGCGTCATAACGTATAACGTCATATAGTAATGCGTCATACCGTATAACGTCATATAGAATTCCGGTTTAACGTATAACGCCATATAGCAATGCGTCATAACGTATAACGTCACATAGTAATACGTCTTAACGTATAAAGTCATATAGAATACCGGGTTAACGTATAACGCCATATAGCAATGCGTCATAACGTATAACGTCATACAGAGTTACGGTTTAACGTATAACGCCATATAGCAATGCGTCATAACGTATAACGTTATACAGAATTACGGTTTAACGTATAAAGTCATATAGTAATGCGTCATAACGTATAACGCCATATAGTAATGCGTCATAACGTATAACATCATATAGTATTGCGTCATGACGTATAACATCATATAGTAATGCGCCATAACGTATATCGTCATAGAGTAATGCGTCATAACGTATAACGTCATATAGTATTGCGTCATACCGTATAACGTCATATAGAATTCCGGTTTAACGTATAACGCCATATAGCAATGCGTCATAACGTATAACGTCATATAGTAATGCGTCATACCGTATAACGTCATATAGAATTCCGGTTTAACGTATAACGCCATATAGCAATGCGTCATAACGTATAACGTCACATAGTAATGCGTCATACCGTATAACGTCATATAGAATTCCGGTTTAACGTATAACGCCATATAGCAATGCGTCATAACGTATAACGCCTAATGGTAATACGTCATAACGTATAAAGACATATAGAATTCCGGGATAACGTATAACGTCATATAGTAATACGTCATAACGTATAACGTCATATAGTATTGCGTCATGACGAATAATGTCATATAATAAGGCGACATGACGTATAACGTCATATAGTAATGCGTCATAACGTATAACGTCATATAGTAATGCGTCATAACGTATAACGCCATGTAGTAATGCGTCATAACGTATAACGTCATATAGTATTGCGTCATAACATCTAACGCCATATACTAATGCGTCATAACGTATATCGTCATATAGTAATGCGTCATAACGTATAACGCCATATAGCAATGCGTCATAACGTATAACGCCATATAGCAATGCGTTATAACGAATAACGTCATATAGAAATGCGTCATAACGTAAAACGCCATATAGCAATGCGTCATAACGTATATCGTCATATAGTAATGCGTCATAACGTATAACGCCATATAGCAATGCGTTATAACGAATAACGCCATATAGCAATGCGTCATAACGTATAACGTTATACAGAATTACGGTTTAACGTATAAAGTCATATAGTAATGCGTCATAACGTATAACGCCATATAGTAATGCGTCATAACGTATAACATCATATAGTATTGCGTCATGACGTATAACGTCATATAGTAATGCGTCATAACGTATATCGTCATAGAGTAATGCGTCATAACGTATAACGTCATATAGTATTGCGTCATGATGAATAATGTCATATAATAAGGCGACATGACGTATAACGTCATATAGTAATGTGTCATAACGTATAACGTCATATAGAATTCCGGTTTAACGTATAACGCCACATAGCAATGCGTCATAACGTATAACGCCACATGGTAATACGTCATAACGTATAAAGACATATAGAATTGCGGGATAACGTATAACGTCATATAGTAATACGTCATAACGTATAACGTCATATAGTAATGCGTCATAACGTATATCGTCATAGAGTAATGCGTCATAACGAATAACGTCATATAGTAATGCGTCATAACGTATAACGTCATATAGTAATGCGTCATAACGTATAACGCCATATAGTATTGCGTCATAACATCTAACGCCATATAGTAATGCGTCATAACGTATAACGCCATATAGTAATGCGTCAAAACGTATAACATCATATAGTATTGCGTCATGACGTATAACGTCATATAGTAATGCGTCATAACGTATATCGTCATAGAGTAATGCGTGATAACGTATAACGTCATATAGTATTGCGTCATGACGAATAATGTCATATAATAAGGCGACATGACGTATAACGTCATATAGTAATGCGTCATAACGTATAACGTCATATAGTAATGCGTCATAACGTATAACGCCATATAGTAATGCGTCATAACGTATAACGTCATATAGTAATGCGTCATAACTTATAACGCCATATAGCGATGCGTCATAACGTATAACGCCACATAGTAATACGTCTTAACGTATAAAGTCATATAGAATACCGGGTTAACGTATAACGCCATATAGCAATGCGTCATAACGTATAACGTCATACAGAGTTACGGTTTAACGTATAACGCCATATAGCAATGCGTCATAACGTATAACGTCATAGAGTAATGCGTCATAACGTATAACGTCATATAGTATTGCGTCATGATGAATAATGTCATATAATAAGGCGACATGACGTATAACGTCATATAGTAATGTGTCATAACGTATAACGTCATATAGAATTCCGGTTTAACGTATAACGCCACATAGCAATGCGTCATAACGTATAACGCCACATGGTAATACGTCATAACGTATAAAGACATATAGAATTGCGGGATAACGTATAACGTCATATAGTAATACGTCATAACGTATAACGTCATATAGTAATGCGTCATAACGTATATCGTCATAGAGTAATGCGTCATAACGAATAACGTCATATAGTAATGCGTCATAACGTATAACGTCATATAGTAATGCGTCATAACGTATAACGCCATATAGTATTGCGTCATAACATCTAACGCCATATAGTAATGCGTCATAACGTATAACGCCATATAGTAATGCGTCAAAACGTATAACATCATATAGTATTGCGTCATGACGTATAACGTCATATAGTATTGCGTCATGATGAATAATGTCATATAATAAGGCGACATGACGTATAACGTCATATAGTAATGTGTCATAACGTATAACGTCATATAGAATTCCGGTTTAACGTATAACGCCACATAGCAATGCGTCATAACGTATAACGTCATATAGTAATGCGTCATACCGTATAACGTCATATAGAATTCCGGTTTAACGTATAACGCCATATAGCAATGCGTCATAACGTATAACGTCACATAGTAATGCGTCATACCGTATAACGTCATATAGAATTCCGGTTTAACGTATAACGCCATATAGCAATGCGTCATAACGTATAACGCCTAATGGTAATACGTCATAACGTATAAAGACATATAGAATTCCGGGATAACGTATAACGTCATATAGTAATACGTCATAACGTATAACGTCATATAGTATTGCGTCATGACGAATAATGTCATATAATAAGGCGACATGACGTATAACGTCATATAGTAATGCGTCATAACGTATAACGTCATATAGTAATGCGTCATAACGTATAACGCCATGTAGTAATGCGTCATAACGTATAACGTCATATAGTATTGCGTCATAACATCTAACGCCATATACTAATGCGTCATAACGTATATCGTCATATAGTAATGCGTCATAACGTATAACGCCATATAGCAATGCGTCATAACGTATAACGCCATATAGCAATGCGTTATAACGAATAACGTCATATAGAAATGCGTCATAACGTAAAACGCCATATAGCAATGCGTCATAACGTATATCGTCATATAGTAATGCGTCATAACGTATAACGCCATATAGCAATGCGTTATAACGAATAACGCCATATAGCAATGCGTCATAACGTATAACGTTATACAGAATTACGGTTTAACGTATAAAGTCATATAGTAATGCGTCATAACGTATAACGCCATATAGTAATGCGTCATAACGTATAACATCATATAGTATTGCGTCATGACGTATAACGTCATATAGTAATGCGTCATAACGTATATCGTCATAGAGTAATGCGTCATAACGTATAACGTCATATAGTATTGCGTCATGATGAATAATGTCATATAATAAGGCGACATGACGTATAACGTCATATAGTAATGTGTCATAACGTATAACGTCATATAGAATTCCGGTTTAACGTATAACGCCACATAGCAATGCGTCATAACGTATAACGCCACATGGTAATACGTCATAACGTATAAAGACATATAGAATTGCGGGATAACGTATAACGTCATATAGTAATACGTCATAACGTATAACGTCATATAGTAATGCGTCATAACGTATATCGTCATAGAGTAATGCGTCATAACGAATAACGTCATATAGTAATGCGTCATAACGTATAACGTCATATAGTAATGCGTCATAACGTATAACGCCATATAGTATTGCGTCATAACATCTAACGCCATATAGTAATGCGTCATAACGTATAACGCCATATAGTAATGCGTCAAAACGTATAACATCATATAGTATTGCGTCATGACGTATAACGTCATATAGTAATGCGTCATAACGTATATCGTCATAGAGTAATGCGTGATAACGTATAACGTCATATAGTATTGCGTCATGACGAATAATGTCATATAATAAGGCGACATGACGTATAACGTCATATAGTAATGCGTCATAACGTATAACGTCATATAGTAATGCGTCATAACGTATAACGCCATATAGTAATGCGTCATAACGTATAACGTCATATAGTAATGCGTCATAACTTATAACGCCATATAGCGATGCGTCATAACGTATAACGCCACATAGTAATACGTCTTAACGTATAAAGTCATATAGAATACCGGGTTAACGTATAACGCCATATAGCAATGCGTCATAACGTATAACGTCATACAGAGTTACGGTTTAACGTATAACGCCATATAGCAATGCGTCATAACGTATAACGTCATAGAGTAATGCGTCATAACGTATAACGTCATATAGTATTGCGTCATGATGAATAATGTCATATAATAAGGCGACATGACGTATAACGTCATATAGTAATGTGTCATAACGTATAACGTCATATAGAATTCCGGTTTAACGTATAACGCCACATAGCAATGCGTCATAACGTATAACGCCACATGGTAATACGTCATAACGTATAAAGACATATAGAATTGCGGGATAACGTATAACGTCATATAGTAATACGTCATAACGTATAACGTCATATAGTAATGCGTCATAACGTATATCGTCATAGAGTAATGCGTCATAACGAATAACGTCATATAGTAATGCGTCATAACGTATAACGTCATATAGTAATGCGTCATAACGTATAACGCCATATAGTATTGCGTCATAACATCTAACGCCATATAGTAATGCGTCATAACGTATAACGCCATATAGTAATGCGTCAAAACGTATAACATCATATAGTATTGCGTCATGACGTATAACGTCATATAGTATTGCGTCATGATGAATAATGTCATATAATAAGGCGACATGACGTATAACGTCATATAGTAATGTGTCATAACGTATAACGTCATATAGAATTCCGGTTTAACGTATAACGCCACATAGCAATGCGTCATAACGTATAACGCCACATGGTAATACGTCATAACGTATAAAGACATATAGAATTGCGGGATAACGTATAACGTCATATAGTAATACGTCATAACGTATAACGTCATATAGTAATGCGTCATAACGTATATCGTCATAGAGTAATGCGTCATAACGAATAACGTCATATAGTAATGCGTCATAACGTATAACGTCATATAGTAATGCGTCATAACGTATAACGCCATATAGTAATGCGTCATAACTTATAACGTCATATAGTATTGCGTCATAACGTCTAACGCCATATAGCAATGCGTCATAACGTATAACGTCATATAGTAATGCGTCATACGGTATAACGTCATATAGAATTCCGGTTTAACGTATAACGCCATATAGCAATGCGTCATAACGTATAACGTCACATAGTAATACGTCTTAACGTATAAAGTCATATAGAATACCGGGTTAACGTATAACGCCATATAGCAATGCGTCATAACGTATAACGTCATACAGAGTTACGGTTTAACGTATAACGCCATATAGCAATGCGTCATAACGTATAACGTTATACAGAATTACGGTTTAACGTATAAAGTCATATAGTAATGCGTCATAACGTATAACGCCATATAGTAATGCGTCATAACGTATAACATCATATAGTATTGCGTCATGACGTATAACATCATATAGTAATGCGCCATAACGTATATCGTCATAGAGTAATGCGTCATAACGTATAACGTCATATAGTATTGCGTCATACCGTATAACGTCATATAGAATTCCGGTTTAACGTATAACGCCATATAGCAATGCGTCATAACGTATAACGTCATATAGTAATGCGTCATACCGTATAACGTCATATAGAATTCCGGTTTAACGTATAACGCCATATAGCAATGCGTCATAACGTATAACGTCACATAGTAATGCGTCATACCGTATAACGTCATATAGAATTCCGGTTTAACGTATAACGCCATATAGCAATGCGTCATAACGTATAACGCCTAATGGTAATACGTCATAACGTATAAAGACATATAGAATTCCGGGATAACGTATAACGTCATATAGTAATACGTCATAACGTATAACGTCATATAGTATTGCGTCATGACGAATAATGTCATATAATAAGGCGACATGACGTATAACGTCATATAGTAATGCGTCATAACGTATAACGTCATATAGTAATGCGTCATAACGTATAACGCCATGTAGTAATGCGTCATAACGTATAACGTCATATAGTATTGCGTCATAACATCTAACGCCATATACTAATGCGTCATAACGTATATCGTCATATAGTAATGCGTCATAACGTATAACGCCATATAGCAATGCGTCATAACGTATAACGCCATATAGCAATGCGTTATAACGAATAACGTCATATAGAAATGCGTCATAACGTAAAACGCCATATAGCAATGCGTCATAACGTATATCGTCATACAGTAATGCGTCATAACGTATAACGCCATATAGCAATGCGTTATAACGAATAACGCCATATAGCAATGCGTCATAACGTATAACGTTATACAGAATTACGGTTTAACGTATAAAGTCATATAGTAATGCGTCATAACGTATAACGCCATATAGTAATGCGTCATAACGTATAACATCATATAGTATTGCGTCATGACGTATAACGTCATATAGTAATGCGTCATAACGTATATCGTCATAGAGTAATGCGTCATAACGTATAACGTCATATAGTATTGCGTCATGATGAATAATGTCATATAATAAGGCGACATGACGTATAACGTCATATAGTAATGTGTCATAACGTATAACGTCATATAGAATTCCGGTTTAACGTATAACGCCACATAGCAATGCGTCATAACGTATAACGCCACATGGTAATACGTCATAACGTATAAAGACATATAGAATTGCGGGATAACGTATAACGTCATATAGTAATACGTCATAACGTATAACGTCATATAGTAATGCGTCATAACGTATATCGTCATAGAGTAATGCGTCATAACGAATAACGTCATATAGTAATGCGTCATAACGTATAACGTCATATAGTAATGCGTCATAACGTATAACGCCATATAGTATTGCGTCATAACATCTAACGCCATATAGTAATGCGTCATAACGTATAACGTCATATAGTAATGCGTCATAACTTATAACGCCATATAGCGATGCGTCATAACGTATAACGCCACATAGTAATACGTCTTAACGTATAAAGTCATATAGAATACCGGGTTAACGTATAACGCCATATAGCAATGCGTCATAACGTATAACGTCATACAGAGTTACGGTTTAACGTATAACGCCATATAGCAATGCGTCATAACGTATAACGTCATAGAGTAATGCGTCATAACGTATAACGTCATATAGTATTGCGTCATGATGAATAATGTCATATAATAAGGCGACATGACGTATAACGTCATATAGTAATGTGTCATAACGTATAACGTCATATAGAATTCCGGTTTAACGTATAACGCCACATAGCAATGCGTCATAACGTATAACGCCACATGGTAATACGTCATAACGTATAAAGACATATAGAATTGCGGGATAACGTATAACGTCATATAGTAATACGTCATAACGTATAACGTCATATAGTAATGCGTCATAACGTATATCGTCATAGAGTAATGCGTCATAACGAATAACGTCATATAGTAATGCGTCATAACGTATAACGTCATATAGTAATGCGTCATAACGTATAACGCCATATAGTATTGCGTCATAACATCTAACGCCATATAGTAATGCGTCATAACGTATAACGCCATATAGTAATGCGTCAAAACGTATAACATCATATAGTATTGCGTCATGACGTATAACGTCATATAGTATTGCGTCATGATGAATAATGTCATATAATAAGGCGACATGACGTATAACGTCATATAGTAATGTGTCATAACGTATAACGTCATATAGAATTCCGGTTTAACGTATAACGCCACATAGCAATGCGTCATAACGTATAACGCCACATGGTAATACGTCATAACGTATAAAGACATATAGAATTGCGGGATAACGTATAACGTCATATAGTAATACGTCATAACGTATAACGTCATATAGTAATGCGTCATAACGTATATCGTCATAGAGTAATGCGTCATAACGAATAACGTCATATAGTAATGCGTCATAACGTATAACGTCATATAGTAATGCGTCATAACGTATAACGCCATATAGTAATGCGTCATAACTTATAACGTCATATAGTATTGCGTCATAACGTCTAACGCCATATAGCAATGCGTCATAACGTATAACGTCATATAGTAATGCGTCATACGGTATAACGTCATATAGAATTCCGGTTTAACGTATAACGCCATATAGCAATGCGTCATAACGTATAACGTCACATAGTAATACGTCTTAACGTATAAAGTCATATAGAATACCGGGTTAACGTATAACGCCATATAGCAATGCGTCATAACGTATAACGTCATACAGAGTTACGGTTTAACGTATAACGCCATATAGCAATGCGTCATAACGTATAACGTTATACAGAATTACGGTTTAACGTATAAAGTCATATAGTAATGCGTCATAACGTATAACGCCATATAGTAATGCGTCATAACGTATAACATCATATAGTATTGCGTCATGACGTATAACATCATATAGTAATGCGCCATAACGTATATCGTCATAGAGTAATGCGTCATAACGTATAACGTCATATAGTATTGCGTCATACCGTATAACGTCATATAGAATTCCGGTTTAACGTATAACGCCATATAGCAATGCGTCATAACGTATAACGTCATATAGTAATGCGTCATACCGTATAACGTCATATAGAATTCCGGTTTAACGTATAACGCCATATAGCAATGCGTCATAACGTATAACGTCACATAGTAATGCGTCATACCGTATAACGTCATATAGAATTCCGGTTTAACGTATAACGCCATATAGCAATGCGTCATAACGTATAACGCCTAATGGTAATACGTCATAACGTATAAAGACATATAGAATTCCGGGATAACGTATAACGTCATATAGTAATACGTCATAACGTATAACGTCATATAGTATTGCGTCATGACGAATAATGTCATATAATAAGGCGACATGACGTATAACGTCATATAGTAATGCGTCATAACGTATAACGTCATATAGTAATGCGTCATAACGTATAACGCCATGTAGTAATGCGTCATAACGTATAACGTCATATAGTATTGCGTCATAACATCTAACGCCATATACTAATGCGTCATAACGTATATCGTCATATAGTAATGCGTCATAACGTATAACGCCATATAGCAATGCGTCATAACGTATAACGCCATATAGCAATGCGTTATAACGAATAACGTCATATAGAAATGCGTCATAACGTAAAACGCCATATAGCAATGCGTCATAACGTATATCGTCATACAGTAATGCGTCATAACGTATAACGCCATATAGCAATGCGTTATAACGAATAACGCCATATAGCAATGCGTCATAACGTATAACGTTATACAGAATTACGGTTTAACGTATAAAGTCATATAGTAATGCGTCATAACGTATAACGCCATATAGTAATGCGTCATAACGTATAACATCATATAGTATTGCGTCATGACGTATAACGTCATATAGTAATGCGTCATAACGTATATCGTCATAGAGTAATGCGTCATAACGTATAACGTCATATAGTATTGCGTCATGATGAATAATGTCATATAATAAGGCGACATGACGTATAACGTCATATAGTAATGTGTCATAACGTATAACGTCATATAGAATTCCGGTTTAACGTATAACGCCACATAGCAATGCGTCATAACGTATAACGCCACATGGTAATACGTCATAACGTATAAAGACATATAGAATTGCGGGATAACGTATAACGTCATATAGTAATACGTCATAACGTATAACGTCATATAGTAATGCGTCATAACGTATATCGTCATAGAGTAATGCGTCATAACGAATAACGTCATATAGTAATGCGTCATAACGTATAACGTCATATAGTAATGCGTCATAACGTATAACGCCATATAGTATTGCGTCATAACATCTAACGCCATATAGTAATGCGTCATAACGTATAACGCCATATAGTAATGCGTCAAAACGTATAACATCATATAGTATTGCGTCATGACGTATAACGTCATATAGTAATGCGTCATAACGTATATCGTCATAGAGTAATGCGTCATAACGTATAACGTCATATAGTATTGCGTCATGACGAATAATGTCATATAATAAGGCGACATGACGTATAACGTCATATAGTAATGCGTCATAACGTATAACGTCATATAGTAATGCGTCATAACGTATAACGCCATATAGTAATGCGTCATAACGTATAACGTCATATAGTAATGCGTCATAACTTATAACGCCATATAGCGATGCGTCATAACGTATAACGCCACATAGCAATGCGTCATAACGTATAACGCCACATGGTAATACGTCTTAACGTATAAAGACATATAGAATTCCGGGATAACGTATAACGTCATATAGTAATACGTCATAACGAATAACGCCATATAGTATTGCGTCATAACATCTAACGCCATATAGTAATGCGTCATACCGTATAACGTCATATGGAATTCCGGTTTAACGTATAACGCCATATAGCAATGCGTTATAACGTATAACGTCACATAGTAATACGTCTTAACGTATAAAGTCATATAGAATACCGGGTTAACGTATAACGCCATATAGCAATGCGTCATAACGTATGACGTCATACAGAGTTACGGTTTAACGTATAACGCCATATAGCAATGCGTCATAACGTATAACGTTATACAGAATTACGGTTTAACGTATAAAGTCATATAGTAATGCGTCATAACGTATAACGCCATATAGTACTGCGTCATAACGTATAACATCATATAGTATTGCGTCATGACGTATAACGTCATATAGTAATGCGTCATAACGTATATCGTCATAGAGTAATGCGTCATAACGTATAACGTCATATAGTATTGCGTCATGACGAATAATGTCATATAATAAGGCGACATGACGTATAACGTCATATAGTAATGCGTCATAACGTATAACGCCATATAGCAATGCGTCATAACGTATAACGCCATATAGCAATGCGTTATAATGAATAACGTCATATAGTAATGCGTCATAACGTATAACGTCATATAGTAATGCGTCATAACGTATAACGCCATATAGTATTGCGTCATAACATCTAACGCCATATAGTAATGCGTCATAACGTATAACGTCATATAGTAATGCGTCATAACGTATAACGCCATATAGTAATGCGTCATAACTTATAACGTCATATAGTATTGCGTCATAACGTCTAACGCCATATAGCAATGCGTCATAACGTATAACGTCATATAGTAATGCGTCATACCGTATAACGTCATATAGTAATGCGTCATAACGTATAACGTCATATAGTAATGCGTCATAACGTATAACGCCATATAGTATTGCGTCATAACATCTGACGCCATATAGTAATGCGTCATAACGCATAACGTCATATAGTAATGCGTCAGAACGTATAACGCCATATAGTAATGCGTCATAACATATAACGTCATATAGTATTGCGTCATAACGTCTAACGCCATATAGCAATGCGTCATAACGTATAACGTCATATAGTGATGCGTCATAACGTATAACGTCATATAGAATTCCGGTTTAACGTATAACGCCATATAGCAATGCGTCATAACGTATGACGTCATACAGAGTTACGGTTTAACGTATAACGCCATATAGTAATGCGTCATAACGTATAACGCCATATAGTACTGCGTCATAACGTATAACATCATATAGTATTGCGTCATGACGTATAACGTCATATAGTAATGCGTCATAACGTATATCGTCATAGAGTAATGCGTCATAACGTATAACGTCATATAGTATTGCGTCATGACGAATAATGTCATATAATAAGGCGACATGACGTATAACGTCATATAGTAATGCGTCATAACGTATAACGCCATATAGCAATGCGTCATAACGTATAACGCCATATAGCAATGCGTTATAACGAATAACGTCATATAGTAATGCGTCATAACGTATAACGTCATATAGTAATGCGTCATAACGTATAACGCCATATAGTATTGCGTCATAACATCTAACGCCATATAGTAATGCGTCATAACGTATAACGTCATATAGTAATGCGTCACAACGTATAACGCCATATAGTAATGCGTCATAACTTATAACGTCATATAGTATTGCGTCATAACGTCTAACGCCATATAGCAATGCGTCATAACGTATAACGTCATATAGTAATGCGTCATACCGTATAACGTCATATAGAATTCCGGTTTAACGTATAACGCCATATAGCAATGCGTCATAACGTATAACGTCATATAGTAATGCGTCATAACGTATAACGCCATATAGTAATGCGTCATAACATATAACGTCATATAGTATTGCGTCATAACATCTAACGCCATATAGCAATGCGTCATAACGTATAACGTCATATAGTGATGCGTCATACCGTATAACGTCATATAGAATTCCGGTTTAACGTATAACGCCATATAGCAATGCGTCATAACGTATAACGTCACATAGTAATACGTCTTAACGTATAAAGTCATATAGAATACCGGGTTAACGTATAACGCCATATAGCAATGCGTCATAACGTATAACGTCATACAGAATTACGGTTTAACGTATAACGCCATATAGCAATGCGTCATAACGTATAACGTTATACAGAATTACGGTTTAACGTATAAAGTCATATAATAAGGCGACATGACGTATAACGTCATATAGTAATGCGTCATAACGTATAACGTCATATAGTAATGCGTCATAACGTATAACGCCATGTAGTAATGCGTCATAACGTATAACGTCATATAGTATTGCGTCATAACATCTAACGCCATATAGTAATGCGTCATAACGTATATCGTCATATAGTAATGCGTCATAACGTATAACGCCATATAGCAATGCGTCATAACGTATAACGCCATATAGCAATGCGTTATAACGAATAACGTCATATAGTAATGCGTCATAACGTATAACGTCATATAGTAATGCGTCATAACGTATAACGCCATATAGTATTGCGTCATAACATCTAACGCCATATAGTAATGCGTCATAACGTATAACGCCATATAGTAATGCGTCAAAACGTATAACATCATATAGTATTGCGTTATGACGTATAACGTCATATAGTAATGCGTCATAACGTATATCGTCATAGAGTAATGCGTCATAACGTATAACGTCATATAGTATTGCGTCATGACGAATAATGTCATATAATAAGGCGACATGACGTATAACGTCATATAGTAATGCGTCATAACGTATAACGTCATATAGTAATGCGTCATAACGTATAACGCCATATAGTAATGCGTCATAACGTATAACGTCATATAGTAATGCGTCATAACTTATAACGCCATATAGCGATGCGTCATAACGTATAACGCCACATAGCAATGCGTCATAACGTATAACGCCACATGGTAATACGTCTTAACGTATAAAGACATATAGAATTCCGGGATAACGTATAACGTCATATAGTAATACGTCATAACGAATAACGCCATATAGTATTGCGTCATAACATCTAACGCCATATAGTAATGCGTCATACCGTATAACGTCATATGGAATTCCGGTTTAACGTATAACGCCATATAGCAATGCGTCATAACGTATAACGTCACATAGTAATACGTCTTAACGTATAAAGTCATATAGAATACCGGGTTAACGTATAACGCCATATAGCAATGCGTCATAACGTATGACGTCATACAGAGTTACGGTTTAACGTATAACGCCATATAGCAATGCGTCATAACGTATAACGTTATACAGAATTACGGTTTAACGTATAAAGTCATATAGTAATGCGTCATAACGTATAACGCCATATAGTACTGCGTCATAACGTATAACATCATATAGTATTGCGTCATGACGTATAACGTCATATAGTAATGCGTCATAACGTATATCGTCATAGAGTAATGCGTCATAACGTATAACGTCATATAGTATTGCGTCATGACGAATAATGTCATATAATAAGGCGACATGACGTATAACGTCATATAGTAATGCGTCATAACGTATAACGCCATATAGCAATGCGTCATAACGTATAACGCCATATAGCAATGCGTTATAACGAATAACGTCATATAGTAATGCGTCATAACGTATAACGTCATATAGTAATGCGTCATAACGTATAACGCCATATAGTATTGCGTCATAACATCTAACGCCATATAGTAATGCGTCATAACGTATAACGTCATATAGTAATGCGTCATAATGTATAACGCCATATAGTAATGCGTCATAACTTATAACGTCATATAGTATTGCGTCATAACGTCTAACGCCATATAGCAATGCGTCATAACGTATAACGTCATATAGTAATGCGTCATACCGTATAACGTCATATAGAATTCCGGTTTAACGTATAACGCCATATAGCAATGCGTCATAACGTATAACGTCACATAGTAATGCGTCATACCGTAGAACGTCATATAGAATTCCGGTTTAACGTATAACGCCATATAGCAATGCGTCATAACGTATAACGCCTAATGGTAATACGTCATAACGTATAAAGACATATAGAATTCCGGGATAACGTATAACGTCATATAGTAATACGTCATAACGTATAACGTCATATAGTATTGCGTCATGACGAATAATGTCATATAATAAGGCGACATGACGTATAACGTCATATAGTAATGCGTCATAACGTATAACGTCATATAGTAATGCGTCATAACGTATAACGCCATGTAGTAATGCGTCATAACGTATAACGTCATATAGTATTGCGTCATAACATCTAACGCCATATAGTAATGCGTCATAACGTATATCGTCATATAGTAATGCGTCATAACGTATAACGCCATATAGCAATGCGTCATAACGTATAACGCCATATAGCAATGCGTTATAACGAATAACGTCATATAGTAATGCGTCATAACGTAAAACGCCATATAGCAATGCGTCATAACGTATATCGTCATATAGTAATGCGTCATAACGTATAACGCCATATAGCAATGCGTTATAACGAATAACGCCATATAGCAATGCGTCATAACGTATAACGTTATACAGAATTACGGTTTAACGTATAAAGTCATATAGTAATGCGTCATAACGTATAACGCCATATAGTAATGCGTCATAACGTATAACATCATATAGTATTGCGTCATGACGTATAACGTCATATAGTAATGCGTCATAACGTATATCGTCATAGAGTAATGCGTCATAACGTATAACGTCATATAGTATTGCGTCATGATGAATAATGTCATATAATAAGGCGACATGACGTATAACGTCATATAGTAATGTGTCATAACGTATAACGTCATATAGAATTCCGGTTTAACGTATAACGCCACATAGCAATGCGTCATAACGTATAACGCCACATGGTAATACGTCATAACGTATAAAGACATATAGAATTCCGGGATAACGTATAACGTCATATAGTAATACGTCATAACGTATAACGTCATATAGTATTGCGTCATGACGAATAATGTCATATAATAAGGCGACATGACGTATAACGTCATATAGTAATGCGTCATAACGTATAACGTCATATAGTAATGCGTCATAACGTATAACGCCATGTAGTAATGCGTCATAACGTATAACGTCATATAGTATTGCGTCATAACATCTAACGCCATATAGTAATGCGTCATAACGTATATCGTCATATAGTAATGCGTCATAACGTATAACGCCATATAGCAATGCGTCATAACGTATAACGCCATATAGCAATGCGTTATAACGAATAACGTCATATAGTAATGCGTCATAACGTATAACGTCATATAGTAATGCGTCATAACGTATAACGCCATATAGTATTGCGTCATAACATCTAACGCCATATAGTAATGCGTCATAACGTATAACGCCATATAGTAATGCGTCATAACGTATAACATCATATAGTATTGCGTCATGACGTATAACTTCATATAGTAATGCGTCATAACGTATATCGTCATAGAGTAATGCGTCATAACGTATAACGTCATATAGTATTGCGTCATGACGAATAATGTCATATAATAAGGCGACATGACGTATAACGTCATATAGTAATGCGTCATAACGTATAACGTCACATAGTAATACGTCTTAACGTATAAAGTCATATAGAATACCGGGTTAACGCATAACGCCATATAGCAATGCGTCATAACGTATGACGTCATACAGAGTTACGGTTTAACGTATAACGCCATATAGCAATGCGTCATAACGTATAACGTTATACAGAATTACGGTTTAACGTATAAAGTCATATAGTAATGCGTCATAACGTATAACGCCATATAGTACTGCGTCATAACGTATAACATCATATAGTATTGCGTCATGACGTATAACGTCATATAGTAATGCGTCATAACGTATATCGTCATAGAGTAATGCGTCATAACGTATAACGTCATATAGTATTGCGTCATGACGAATAATGTCATATAATAAGGCGACATGACGTATAACGTCATATAGTAATGCGTCATAACGTATAACGCCATATAGCAATGCGTCATAACGTATAACGCCATATAGCAATGCGTTATAACGAATAACGTCATATAGTAATGCGTCATAACGTATAACGTCATATGGTAATGCGTCATAACGTATAACGCCATATAGTATTGCGTCATAACATCTAACGCCATATAGTAATGCGTCATAACGTATAACGTCATATAGTAATGCGTCATAACGTATAACGCCATATAGTAATGCGTCATAACTTATAACGTCATATAGTATTGCGTCATAACGTCTAACGCCATATAGCAATGCGTCATAACGTATAACGTCATATAGTAATGCGTCATACCGTATAACGTCATATAGAATTCCGGTTTAACGTATAACGCCATATAGCAATGCGTCATAACGTATAACGTCATATAGTAATGCGTCATAACGTATAACGCCATATAGTAATGCGTCATAACATATAACGTCATATAGTATTGCGTCATAACGTCAAACGCCATATAGCAATGCGTCATAACGTATAACGTCATATAGTAATGCGTCATACCGTATAACGTCATATAGAATTCCTGTTTAACGTATAACGCCATATAGCAATGCGTCATAACGTATAACGTCACATAGTAATACGTCTTAACGTATAAAGTCATATAGAATACCGGGTTAACGTATAACGCCATATAGCAATGCGTCATAACGTATAACGTCATACAGAATTACGGTTTAACGTATAACGCCATATAGCAATGCGTCATAACGTATAACGTTATACAGAATTACGGTTTAACGTATAAAGTCATATAGTAATGCGTCATAACGTATAACGCCATATAGTAATGCGTCATAACGTATAACGCCATATAGCAATGCGTCATAACGTATATCGTCATATAGTAATGCGTCATAACGTATAACGCCATATAGCAATGCGTTATAACGAATAACGCCATATAGCAATGCGTCATAACGTATAACGTTATACAGAATTACGGTTTAACGTATAAAGTCATATAGTAATGCGTCATAACGTATAACGCCATATAGCAATGCGTCATAACGTATATCGTCATATAGTAATGCGTCATAACGTATAACGCCATATAGCAATGCGTTATAACGAATAACGCCATATAGCAGTGCGTCATAACGTATAACGTTATACAGAATTACGGTTTAACGTATAAAGTCATATAGTAATGCGTCATAACGTATAACGCCATATAGTAATGCGTCATAACGTATAACATCATATAGTATTGCGTCATGACGTATAACGTCATATAGTAATGCGTCATAACGTATATCGTCATAGAGTAATGCGTCATAACGTATAACGTCATATAGTATTGCGTCATGATGAATAATGTCATATAATAAGGCGACATGACGTATAACGTCATATAGTAATGTGTCATAACGTATAACGTCATATAGAATTCCGGTTTAACGTATAACGCCACATAGCAATGCGTCATAACGTATAACGCCACATGGTAATACGTCATAACGTATAAAGACATATAGAATTCCGGGATAACGTATAACGTCATATAGTAATACGTCATAACGTATAACGTCATATAGTATTGCGTCATGACGAATAATGTCATATAATAAGGCGACATGACGTATAACGTCATATAGTAATGCGTCATAACGTATAACGTCATATAGTAATGCGTCATAACGTATAACGCCATGTAGTAATGCGTCATAACGTATAACGTCATATAGTATTGCGTCATAACATCTAACGCCATATAGTAATGTGTCATAACGTATATCGTCATATAGTAATGCGTCATAACGTATAACGCCATATAGCAATGCGTCATAACGTATAACGCCATATAGCAATGCGTTATAACGAATAACGTCATATAGTAATGCGTCATAACGTATAACGTCATATAGTAATGCGTCATAACGTATAACGCCATATAGTATTGCGTCATAACATCTAACGCCATATAGTAATGCGTCATAACGTATAACGTCATATAGTAATGCGTCATAACGTATAACGCCATATAGTAATGCGTCATAACTTATAACGTCATATAGTATTGCGTCATAACGTCTAACGCCATATAGCAATGCGTCATAACGTATAACGTCATATAGTAATGCGTCATACCGTATAACGTCATATAGTAATGCGTCATAACGTATAACGCCATATAGTAATGCGTCATAACATATAACGTCATATAGTATTGCGTCATAACGTCTAACGCCATATAGCAATGCGTCATAACGTATAACGTCATATAGTAATGCGTCAGACCGTATAACGTCATATAGAATTCCGGTTTAACGTATAACGCCATATAGCAATGCGTCATAACGTATAACGTCACATAGTAATAGGTCTTAACGTATAAAGTCATATAGAATACCGGGTTAACGTATAACGCCATATAGCAATGCGTCATAACGTATAACGTCATACAGAATTACGGTTTAACGTATAACGCCATATAGCAATGCGTCATAACGTATAACGTTATACAGAATTACGGTTTAACGTATAAAGTCATATAGTAATGCGTCATAACGTATAACGCCATATAGTAATGCGTCATAACGTATAACATAATATAGTATTGCGTCATGACGTATAACGTCATATAGTAATGCGTCATAACGTATATCGTCATAGAGTAATGCGTCATAACGTATAACGTCATATAGTATTGCGTCATGACGAATAATGTCATATAATAAGGCGACATGACGTATAACGTCATATAGTAATGCGTCATAACGTATAACGTCATATAGTAATGCGTCATATCGTATAACGCCATATAGTAATGCGTCATAACGTATAACGTCATATAGTAATGCGTCATAACTTATAACGCCATATAGCGATGCGTCATAACGTATAACGCCACATAGCAATGCGTCATAACGTATAACGCCACATGGTAATACGTCTTAACGTATAAAGACATATAGAATTCCGGGATAACGTATAACGTCATATAGTAATACGTCATAACGAATAACGTCATATAGTAATGCGTCATAACGCATAACGTCATATAGTAATGCGTCATAACGTATAACGCCATATAGTATTGCGTCATAACATCTAACGCCATATAGTAATGCGTCATACAGTATAACGTCATATGGAATTGCGGTTTAACGTATAACGCCATATAGCAATGCGTCATAACGTATAACGTCACATAGTAATACGTCATAACGTATAACATCATATAGTATTGCGTCATGACGTATAACGTCATATAGTAATGCGTCATAACGTATAACGCCATATAGCAATGCGTCATAACGTATAACGCCATATAGCAATGCGTCATAACGCATAACGTCATATAGTAATGCGTCATAACGTATAACGTCATACAGAGTTACGGTTTAACGTATAACGCCATATAGCAATGCGTCATAACGTATAACGTTATACAGAATTACGGTTTAACGTATAAGGTCATATAGTAATGCGTCATAACGTATAACGCCATATAGTAATGCGTCATAACGTATAACATCATATAGTATTGCGTCATGACGTATAACGTCATATAGTAATGCGTCATAACGTATAACGCCATATAGCAATGCGTCATAACGTATAACGCCATATAGCAATGCGTCATAACGCATAACGTCATATAGTAATGCGTCATAACGTATAACGCCATATAGTATTGCGTCATAACATCTAACGCCATATAGTAATGCGTCATACCGTATAACGTCATATGGAATTCCGGTTTAACGTATAACGCCATATAGCAATGCGTCATAACGTATAACGTCACATAGTAATACGTCTTAACGTATAACGCCACATGGTAATACGTCTTAACGTATAAAGACATATAGAATTCCGGGATAACGTATAACGTCATATAGTAATACGTCATAACGAATAACGTCATATAGTATAGCGTCATAACGCATAACGTCATATAGCAATGCGTCATAACGCATAACGTCATATAGTAATGCGTCATAACGTATAACGTCATATAGTATTGCGTCATGACGAATAATGTCATATAATAAAGCGACATGACGTATAACGTCATATAGTAATGCGTCATAACGTATAACGCCATATAGCAATGCGTCATAACGTATAACGCCATATAGCAATGCGTTATAACGAATAACGTCATATAGTAATGCGTCATAACGTATAACGTGATATAGTAATGCGTCATAACGTATAACGCCACATAGTATTGCGTCATAACATCTAACGCCATATAGTAATGCGTCATAACATCTAACGCCATATAGTAATGCGTCATAACGTATAACGCCATATAGTAATGCGTCATAACTTATAACGTCATATAGTATTGCGTCATAACGTCTAACGCCATATAGCAATGCGTCATAACGTATAACGTCATATAGTAATGCGTCATACCGTATAACGTCATATAGTAATGCGTCATAACGTATAACGCCATATAGCAATGCGTCATAACGTATAACGTCATATAGTAATGCGTCATAACGTATAACGCCATATAGTAATGCGTCATAACATATAACGTCATATAGTATTGCGTCATAACGTCTAACGCCATATAGCAATGCGTGATAACGTATAACGTCATACAGTAATGCGGCATACCGTATAACGTCATATAGAATTCCGGTTTAACGTATAACGCCATATAGCAATGCGTCATAACGTATAACGTCACATAGTAATACGTCTTAACGTATAAAGTCATATCGAATACCGGGTTAACGTATAACGCCATATAGCAATGCGTCATAACGTATAACATCATATAGTATTGCGTCATGACGTATAACGTCATATAGTAATGCGTCATAACGTATATCGTCATAGAGTAATGCGTCATAACGTATAACGCCATATAGCAATGCGTTATAACGAATAACGTCATATAGTAATGCGTCATAACGTATAACGTCATATAGTAATGCGTCATAACGTATAACGCCATATAGTATTGCGTCATAACATCTAACGCCATATAGTAATGCGTCATAACGTATAACGTCATATAGTAATGCGTCATAACGTATATCGTCATATAGTAATGCGTCATAACGTATAACGCCATATAGCAATGCGTCATAACGTATAACGCCATATAGCAATGCGTTATAACGAATAACGTCACATAGTAATGCGTCATAACGTATAACGTCATATAGTAATGCGTCATAACGTATAACGCCATATAGTATTGCGTCATAACATCTAACGCCATATAGTAATGCGTCATAACGTATAACGTCATATAGTAATGCGTCATAACGTATAACGCCATATAGTAATGCGTCATAACTTATAACGTCATATAGTATTGCGTCATAACGTCTAACGCCATATAGCAATGCGTCATAACGTATAACGTCATATAGTAATGCGTCATATCGTATAACGTCATATAGTAATGCGTCATAACGTATAACGCCATATAGTAATGCGTCATAACATATAACGTCATATAGTATTGCGTCATAACGTCTAACGCCATATAGGAATGCGTCATAACGTATAACGTCATATAGTAATGCGTCAGACCGTATAACGTCATATAGAATTCCGGTTTAACGTATAACGCCATATAGCAATGCGTCATAACGTATAACGTCACATAGTAATACGTCTTAACGTATAAAGTCATATAGAATACCGGGTTAACGTATAACGCCATATAGCAATGCGTCATAACGTATAACGTCATACAGAGTTACGGTTTAACGTATAACGCCATATAGCAATGCGTCATAACGTATAACGTTATACAGAATTACGGTTTAACGTATAAAGTCATATAGTAATGCGTCATAACGTATAACGCCATATAGTAATGCGTCATAACGTATAACATCATATAGTATTGCGTCATGACGTATAACGTCATATAGTAATGCGTCATAACGTATATCGTCATAGAGTAATGCGTCATAACGTATAACGTCATATAGTATTGCGTCATGACGAATAATGTCATATAATAAGGCGACATGACGTATAACGTCATATAGTAATGCGTCATAACGTATAACGTCATATAGTAATGCGTCATAACGTATAACGCCATATAGTAATGCGTCATAACGTATAACGTCATATAGTATTGCGTCATAACATCTAACGCCATATAGTAATGCGTCATAACGTATAACGTCATATAGTAATGCGTCATAACTTATAACGCCATATAGAGATGCGTCATAACGTATAACGCCGCATAGCAATGCGTCATAACGTATAACACCACATGGTAATACGTCTTAACGTATAAAGACATATAGAATTCCGGGATAACGTATAACGTCATATAGTAATACGTCATAACGTATAACGTCATATAGTATTGCGTCATGACGAATAACGTCATATATTAAGGCGACATGACGTATAACGTCATATAGTAATGCGTCATAACGTATAACGTCATATAGTAATGCGTCATAACGTATAACGCCATATAGCAATGCGTCATAACGTATAACGCCATATAGCAATGCGTTATAACGAATTACGTCATATAGTAATGCGTCATAACGTATAACGTCATATAGTAATGCGTCATAACGTATAACGCCATATAGTATTGCGTCATAACATCTAACGCCATATAGTAATGCGTCATAACGTATAACGTCATATAGTAATGCGTCATAACGTATAACGCCATATAGTAATGCGTCATAACTTATAACGTCATATAGTATTGCGTCATAACGTCTAACGCCATATAGCAATGCGTCATAACGTATAACGTCATATAGTAATGCGTCATACCGTATAACGTCATATGGAATTCCGGTTTAACGTATAACGCCATATAGCAATGCGTCATAACTTATAACGTCATATAGTATTGCGTCATAACGTCTAACGCCATATAGCAATGCGTCATAACGTATAACGTCATATAGTAATGCGTCATACCGTATAACGTCATATGGAATTCCGGTTTAACGTATAACGCCATATAGCAATGCGTCATAACGTATAACGTCACATAGTAATACGTCTTAACGTATAAAGTCATATAGAATACCGGGTTAACGTATAACGCCATATAGCAATGCGTCATAACGTATAACGTCATACAGAGTTACGGTTTAACGTATAACGCCATATAGCAATGCGTCATAACGTATAACGTTATACAGAATTACGGTTTAACGTATAAAGTCATATAGTAATGCGTCATAACGTATAACGCCATATAGTAATGCGTCATAACGTATAACATCATATAGTATTGCGTCATGACGTATAACGTCATATAGTAATGCGTCATAACGTATATCGTCATAGAGTAATGCGTCATAACGTATAACGTCATATAGTATTGCGTCATGACGAATAATGTCATATAATAAGGCGACATGACGTATAACGTCATATAGTAATTTGTCATAACGTATAACGTCATATAGAATTCCGGTTTAACGTATAACGCCACATAGCAATGCGTCATAACGTATAACGCCACATGGTAATACGTCATAACGTATAAAGACATATAGAATTCCGGGATAACGTATAACGTCATATAGTAATACGTCATAATGTATAACATCATATAGTATTGCGTCATGACGAATAATGTCATATAATAAGGCGACATGACGTATAACGTCATATAGTAATGCGTCATAACGTATCACGTCATATAGTAATGCGTCATAACGTATAACGCCATATAGTAATGCGTCATAACGTATAACGCCATATAGTATTGCGTCCTAACATCTAACGCCATATAGTAATGCGTCATAACGTATAACGTCATATAGTAATGCGTCATAACATCTAACGCCATATAGTAATGCGTCATAACGTATAACGCCACATGGTAATACGTCATAACGTATAAAGACATATAGAATTCCGGGATAACGTATAACGCCATATAGTAATGCGTCATAACGTATCACGTCATATAGTATTGCGTCATAACATCTAACGCCATATAGGAATGCGTCATAACGTATAACGTCATATAGTAATGCGTCATAACTTATAACGCCATATAGCAATGCGTCATAACGTATAACGCCATATAGCAATGCGTTATAACGAATTACGTCATATAGTAATGCGTCATAACGTATAACGTCATATAGTAATGCGTCATAACGTATAACGCCATATAGTATTGCGTCATAACATCTAACGCCATATAGTAATGCGTCATAACGTATAACGTCATATAGTAATGCGTCATAACGTATAACGCCATATAGTAATGCGTCATAACTTATAACGTCATATAGTATTGCGTCATAACGTCTAACGCCATATAGCAATGCGTCATAACGTATAACGTCATATAGTAATGCGTCATACCGTATAACGTCATATGGAATTCCGGTTTAACGTATAACGCCATATAGCAATGCGTCATAACTTATAACGTCATATAGTATTGCGTCATAACGTCTAACGCCATATAGCAATGCGTCATAACGTATAACGTCATATAGTAATGCGTCATACCGTATAACGTCATATGGAATTCCGGTTTAACGTATAACGCCATATAGCAATGCGTCATAACGTATAACGTCACATAGTAATACGTCTTAACGTATAAAGTCATATAGAATACCGGGTTAACGTATAACGCCATATAGCAATGCGTCATAACGTATAACGTCATACAGAGTTACGGTTTAACGTATAACGCCATATAGCAATGCGTCATAACGTATAACGTTATACAGAATTACGGTTTAACGTATAAAGTCATATAGTAATGCGTCATAACGTATAACGCCATATAGTAATGCGTCATAACGTATAACATCATATAGTATTGCGTCATGACGTATAACGTCATATAGTAATGCGTCATAACGTATATCGTCATAGAGTAATGCGTCATAACGTATAACGTCATATAGTATTGCGTCATGACGAATAATGTCATATAATAAGGCGACATGACGTATAACGTCATATAGTAATTTGTCATAACGTATAACGTCATATAGAATTCCGGTTTAACGTATAACGCCACATAGCAATGCGTCATAACGTATAACGCCACATGGTAATACGTCATAACGTATAAAGACATATAGAATTCCGGGATAACGTATAACGTCATATAGTAATACGTCATAATGTATAACATCATATAGTATTGCGTCATGACGAATAATGTCATATAATAAGGCGACATGACGTATAACGTCATATAGTAATGCGTCATAACGTATCACGTCATATAGTAATGCGTCATAACGTATAACGCCATATAGTAATGCGTCATAACGTATAACGCCATATAGTATTGCGTCATAACATCTAACGCCATATAGTAATGCGTCATAACGTATAACGTCATATAGTAATGCGTCATAACATCTAACGCCATATAGTAATGCGTCATAACGTATAACGCCACATGGTAATACGTCATAACGTATAAAGACATATAGAATTCCGGGATAACGTATAACGCCATATAGTAATGCGTCATAACGTATCACGTCATATAGTATTGCGTCATAACATCTAACGCCATATAGGAATGCGTCATAACGTATAACGTCATATAGTAATGCGTCATAACTTATAACGCCATATAGCAATGCGTCATAACGTATAACGCCATATAGCAATGCGTTATAACGAATAACGTCATATAGTAATGCGTCATAACGTATAACGTCATATAGTAATGCGTCATAACGTATAACGCCATATAGTATTGCGTCATAACATCTAACGCCATATAGTAATGCGTCATAACGTATAACGTCATATAGTAATGCGTCATAACGTATAACGCCATATAGTAATGCGTCATAACTTATAACGTCATATGGAATTCCGGTTTAACGTATAACGCCATATAGCAATGCGTCATAACGTATAACGTCATATAGTATTGCGTCATAACGTCTAACGCCATATAGCAATGCGTCATAACGTATAACGTCATATAGTAATGCGTCATACCGTATAACGTCATATGGAATTCCGGTTTAACGTATAACGCCATATAGCAATGCGTCATAACGTATAACGTCACATAGTAATAAGTCTTAACGTATAAAGTCATATAGAATACCGGGTTAACGTATAACGCCATATAGCAATGCGTCATAACGTATAACGTCATACAGAGTTACGGTTTAACGTATAACGCCATATAGCAATGCGTCATAACGTATAACGTTATACAGAATTACGGTTTAACGTATAAAGTCATATAGTAATGCGTCATAACGTATAACGCCATATAGTAATGCGTCATAACGTATAACATCATATAGTATTGCGTCATGACGTATAACGTCATATAGTAATGCGTCATAACGTATATCGTCATAGAGTAATGCGTCATAACGTATAACGTCATATAGTATTGCGTCATGACGAATAATGTCATATAATAAGGCGACATGACGTATAACGTCATATAGTAATTTGTCATAACGTATAACGTCATATAGAATTCCGGTTTAACGTATAACGCCACATAGCAATGCGTCATAACGTATAACGCCACATGGTAATACGTCATAACGTATAAAGACATATAGAATTCCGGGATAACGTATAACGTCATATAGTAATACGTCATAATGTATAACATCATATAGTATTGCGTCATGACGAATAATGTCATATAATAAGGCGACATGACGTATAACGTCATATAGTAATGCGTCATAACGTATCACGTCATATAGTAATGCGTCATAACGTATAACGCCATATAGTATTGCGTCATAACATCTAACGCCATATAGTAATGCGTCATAACGTATAACGTCATATAGTAATGCGTCATAACATCTAACGCCATATAGTAATGCGTCATAACGTATAACGCCATATAGCAATGCGTCATAACGTATAACGCCATATAGCAATGCGTTATAACGAATAACGTCATATAGTAATGCGTCATAACGTATAACGCCACATAGTAATGCGTCATAACGTATAAAGTCATATAGTAATGCGTCATAACGTATAACGCCATATAGTAATGCGTCATAACGTATAACATCATATAGTATTGCGTCATGACGTATAACGTCATATAGTAATGCGTCATAACGTATATCGTCATAGAGTAATGCGTCATAACGTATAACGTCATATAGTATTGCGTCATGACGAATAATGTCATATAATAAGGCGACATGACGTATAACGTCATATAGTATTGCGTCATGACGTATAACGTCATATAGTAATGCGTCATAACGTATATCGTCATAGAGTAATGCGTCATAACGTATAACGTCATATAGTATTGCGTCATGACGAATAATGTCATATAATAAGGCGACATGACGTATAACGTCATATAGTAATGCGTCATAACGTATAAAGTCATATGGAATACCGGGTTAACGTATAACGCCATATAGCAATGCGTCATAACGTATAACATCATATAGTATTCCGTCATGACGTATAACGTCATATAGTAATGCGTCATAACGTATATCGTCATATATTAATGCGTCACAACGTATAACGTCATATAGTATTGCGTCATGACGAATAATGTCATTTAATAAGGCGACATGACGTATAACGTCATATAGTAATGCGTCTTATCGTATAACGTCATATAGAATTCCGGTTTAACGTATAACGCCTCATAGCAATGTGTCATGACGTATAACGTCACATAGTAATACGTCTTAACGTATAACGTCATATAGTAATGCGTCATAACGTATAACGTCATATAGTAACACGTCATAACGTATAACGTCATATAGTATTGCGTCATGACGAATAATGTCATATAATAAGGCGACATGACGTATAACGTCATATAGTAATGCGTCATAACGTATAACGTCATACAGTAATGCGTCATAACGTATAACGCCATATAGTAATGCGTCATAACATATAACGTCATATAGTATTGCGTCATAACGTCTAACGCCATATAGCAATGCGTCATAACGTATAACGTCATATAGTAATGCGTCATACCGTATAACGACATATAGAATTCCGGTTTAACGTATAACGCCATATAGCAATGCGTCATAACGTATAACGTCATACAGAATTACGGTTTAACGTATAACGCCATATAGCAATGCGTCATAACGTATAACGTTATACAGAATTACGGTTTAACGTATAAAGTCATATAGTAATGCGTCATAACGTATAACGCCATATAGTAATGCGTCATAACGTATAACATCAGATAGTATTGCGTCATGACGTATAACGTCATATAGTAATGCGTCATAACGTATAACGTCATATAGTAATGCGTCATAACGTATAACGCCATATAGCAATGCGTCATAACGTATAACGCCATATAGCAATGCGTTATAACGAATAACGTCATATAGTAATGCGTCATAACGTATAACGCCATATAGTAATGCGTCATAACGTATAACGTCATATAGTATTGCGCCATGACGTATAACGTCATATAATAAGGCGACATGACGTATAACGTCATATAGAATTACGTCATAACGTATAACGTCATATACAATTACGGTTTAACGTATAACGTCAAAAGAGTAATGCGTCATATCCTATAACGCCATATAGTAATTGCGTCATAACGTATAACGTCATATAGAATTCCGGCATAACGTATATCGTCATATAGTAATACGTCATAACTTACAAGGTCATATAGTAATGCGTCATAACGTATAACGTCATATAGTACTGCGTCGTGACGTATAACGTCATATAATAAGGTGACATGGCGTATAACGTCATATAGAATTACGGCATAAGGTATAACGTCACATAGTAAAACGTCATAACGTATAACGTCATGCAGAATTACGGTTTAACGTCTAACGTCATGCAGTAATGCGTCATAACGTATAACATCATATAGAATTCCGGTTTAACGTATAACGCCATATAGCAATGCGTCATAACGTATAACGTCATACAGTAATTCGTCATACCGTATAACGTCATATAGAATTACGGCATAACGTATAACGTCACATAGTAAAACGTCATAAAGTATAACGTCATACAGAATTACGGTTTAACGTCTAACGTCATGCAGTAATGCGTCATAACGTATAACATCATACAGAATTCCGGTTTAACGTATGACGCCATATAGCAATGCGTCATAACGTATAACGTTATACAGAATTACGGTTTAACGTATAAAGTCATATAGTAATGCGTCATAACGTATAACGCCATATAGTAATGCGTCATAACGTATAACAACATATAGTATTGAGTCATGACGTATAACGTCATATAGTAATGCTTCATAACGTATATCGTCATATAGTAATGCGTCAAAACGTATAACGTCATATAGTATTGCGTCATGACGAATAATGTCATATAATAAGGCGACATGACGTATAACGTCATATAGTAATGCGTCTTAACGTATAACGTCATATAGAATTCCGGTTTAACGTATAACGCCACATAGCAATGCGCCATAACGTATAACGTCACATAGTAACACGTCTTAACGTATAACGTCATATAGTAATGCGTCATAACGTATAACTCCATATAGTAATGCGTCATAACATATAACGTCATATAGTATTGCGCCATAACGCCTAACGCCATATAGCAATGCGTCATAACGTCTAACGCCATATAGCAATGCGTCATAACGTATAACGTCATATAGTAATGCGTCATACCGTATAACGTCATATAGAATTCCGGTTTAACGTATAACGCCATATAGCAATGCGTCATAACGTATAACGTCACATAGTAATACGTCTTAACGTATAAAGTCATATTGAATACCGGGTTAACGTATAACGCCATATAGCAATGCGTCACAACGTATAACATCATATAGTATTCCGTCATGACGTTTAACGTCATATAGTAATGCGTCATAACGTATATCGTCATATAGTAATGCGTCATAACGTATATCGTCATATATTAATGCGTCACAACGTATAACGTCATATAGTATTGCGTCATGACGAATAATGTCATTTAATAAGGCGACATGACGTATAACGTCATATAGTAATGCGTCTTATCGTATAACGTCATATAGAATTCGGGTTTAACGCATAACGCCTCATAGCAATGCGTCATGACGTATAACGTCACATAGTAGTACGTCTTAACGTATATCGTCATATAGTAATGCGTCATAACGTATAACGTCATATAGTAACACGTCATAACGTATAACGTCATATAGTATTGCGTCATGACGAATAATGTCATATAATAAGGCGACATGACGTATAACGTCATATAGTATTGCGTCATGACGTATAACGTCATATAGTAATGCGTCATAACGTATAACGCCACATAGTAATGCGTCATAACGTATAACGTCATATAGTATTGCGTCATGACGTATAGCGTCATATAATAAGGCGACATGACGTATAACGTCATATAGAATTACGTCATAACGTATAACGTCATATACAATTACGGTTTAACGTATAACGTCAAAAGAGTAATGCGTCATATCCTATAACGCCATATAGTAATTGCGTCATAACGTATAACGTCATATAGAATTCCGGCATAACGTATAACGTCATATAGTAAAACGTCATAACGTATAACGTCATACAGAATTACGGTTTAACGTCTAATGTCATACAGTAATGCGTCATATCGTATAACATCATATAGAATTCCGGTTTAACGTATAACGCCATATAGCAATGCGTCATAACATATAACGTCACATAGTAATACGTCTTAACGTATAAAGTCATATAGAATACCGGGTTAACGTATAACGCCATATAGCAATGCGTCATAACGTATAACGTCATATAGTATTGCGTCATGACGTATAGCGTCATATAATAAGGCGACATGACGTATAACGTCATATAGAATTACGTCATAACGTATAACGTCATATACAATTACGGTTTAACGTATAACGTCAAAAGAGTAATGCGTCATATCCTATAACGCCATATAGTAATTGCGTCATAACGTATAACGTCATATAGAATTCCGGCATAACGTATATCGTCATATAGTAATACGTCATAACTTACAAGGTCATATAGTAATGCGTCATAACGTATAACGTCATATAGTATTGCGTCATGACGTATAACGTCATATAATAAGGTGACATGACGTATAACGTTATATAGAATTACGGCATAACGTATAACGTCACATAGTAAAACGTCATAACGTATAACGTCATACAGAATTACGGTTTAACGTCTAACGTCATGCAGTAATGCGTCATAACGTATAACATCATACAGAATTCCGGTTTAACGTATGACGCCATATAGCAATGCGTCATAACGTATGACGTTATACAGAATTACGGTTTCACGTATAAAGTCATATAGTAATGCGTCATAACGTATAACGCCATATAGTAATGCGTCATAACGTATAACAACATATAGTATTGAGTCATGACGTATAACGTCATACAGTAATGCGTCATACCGTATAACGACATATAGAATTCCGGTTTAACGTATAACGCCATATAGCAATGCGTCATAACGTATAACGTCATATAGAATTCCGGTTTAACGTATAACGCCACATAGCAATGCGTCATAACGTATACCGTCACATAGTAATACGTCTTAACGTATAACGTCATATAGTAATGCGTCATAACGTATAACGCCATCTAGTAATGCGTCATAACATATAACGTCACATAGTAATACGTCTTAACGTATAAAGTCATATAGAATACCGGGTTAACGTATAACGCCATATAGCAATGCGTCATAACGTATAACATCATATAGTATTCCGTCATGACGTATCACGTCATATAGTAATGCGTCATAACGTATATCTTCATATATTAATGCGTCACAACGTATAACGTCATACAGAATTACGGTTTAACGTATAACGCCATATAGCAATGCGTCATAACGTATAACGTTATACAGAATTACGGTTTAACGTATAAAGTCATATAGTAATGCGTCATAACGTATAACGCCATCTAGTAATGCGTCATAACATATAACGTCACATAGTAATACGTCTTAACGTATAAAGTCATATAGAATTCGGGTTTAACGTATAACGCCTCATAGCAATGCGTCATGACGTATAACGTCACATAGTGGTACGTCTTAACGTATAACGTCATATAGTAATGCGTCATAACGTATAACGTCATATAGTAACACGTCATAACGTATAACGTCATATAGTATTGCGTCATGACGAATAATGTCATATAATAAGGCGACGTGACGTATAACGTCATATAGTATTGCGTCATGACGTATAACGTCATATAGTAATGCGTCATAACATATAACGTCATATAGTATTGCGTCATAACGTCTAACGCCATATAGCAATGCATCATAACGTATAACGTCATATAGTAATGCGTCATACCGTATAACGACATATAGAATTCCGGTTTAACGTATAAAGTCATATAGTAATGCGTCATAACGTATAACGCCATATAGTAATGCGTCATAACGTATAACATCATATAGTATTGCGTCATGACGTATAACGTCATATAGTAATGCGTCATAACGTATATCGTCATAGAGTAATGCGTCATAACGTATAACGTCATATAGTATTGCGTCATGACGAATAATGTCATATAATAAGGCGACATGACGTATAACGTCATATAGTATTGCGTCATGACGTATAACGTCATATAGTAATGCGTCATAACGTATATCGTCATAGAGTAATGCGTCATAACGTATAACGTCATATAGTATTGCGTCATGACGAATAATGTCATATAATAAGGCGACATGACGTATAACGTCATATAGTAATGCGTCATGACGTATAACGTCATATAGTAATGCGTCATAACGTATATCGTCATAGAGTAATGCGTCATAACGTATAACGTCATATAGTATTGCGTCATGACGAATAATGTCATATAATAAGGCGACATGACGTATAACGTCATATAGTATTGCGTCATGACGTATAACGTCATATAGTAATGCGTCATAACGCATATCATCATAGAGTAATGCGTCATAACGTATAACGTCATATAGTATTGCGTCATGACGAATAATGTCATATAATAAGGCGACATGACGTATAACGTCATATAGTAATGTGTCATAACGTATAACGTCATATAGAATTCCGGTTTAACGTACAACGCCACATAGCAATGCGTCATAACGTATAACGCCACATGGTAATACGTCTTAACGTATAAAGACATATAGAATTCCGGGATAACGTATAACGTCATATAGTAATACGTCATAACGTATAACGTCATATAGTATTGCGTCATGACGAATAATGTCATATAATAAGGCGACATGACGTATAACGTCATATAGTAATGCGTCATAACGTATAACGTCATATAGTAATGCGTCATAACGTATAACGCTATATAGTAATGTGTCATAACGTATAACGTCATATAGTATTGCGTCATAACATCTAACGCCATATAGTAATGCGTCATAACGTATAACGTCATATAGTAATGCGTCATAACGTATAACGCCATATAGCAATGCGTCATAACGTATAACGCCATATAGCAATGCGTTATAACGAATAACGTCATATAGTAATGCGTCATAACGTATAACGCCACATAGTAATGCGTCATAACGTATAAAGTCATATAGTAATGCGTCATAACGTATAACGCCATATAGTAATGCGTCATAACGTATAACATCATATAGTATTGCGTCATGACGTATAACGTCATATAGTAATGCGTCATAACGTATATCGTCATAGAGTAATGCGTCATAACGTATAACGTCATATAGTATTGCGTCATGACGAATAATGTCATATAATAAGGCGACATGACGTATAACGTCATATAGTATTGCGTCATGACGTATAACGTCATATAGTAATGCGTCATAACGTATATCGTCATATAGTAATGCGTCATAACGTATAACGTCATATAGTATTGCGTCATGACGAATAATGTCATATAATAAGGCGACATGACGTATAACGTCATATAGTAATGCGTCATAACGTATAAAGTCATATGGAATACCGGGTTAACGTATAACGCCATATAGCAATGCGTCATAACGTATAACATCATATAGTATTCCGTCATGACGTATAACGTCATATAGTAATGCGTCATAACGTATATCGTCATATATTAATGCGTCACAACGTATAACGTCATATAGTATTGCGTCATGACGAATAATGTCATTTAATAAGGCGACATGACGTATAACGTCATATAGTAATGCGTCTTATCGTATAACGTCATATAGAATTCCGGTTTAACGTATAACGCCTCATAGCAATGTGTCATGACGTATAACGTCACATAGTAATACGTCTTAACGTATAACGTCATATAGTAATGCGTCATAACGTATAACGTCATATAGTAACACGTCATAACGTATAACGTCATATAGTATTGCGTCATGACGAATAATGTCATATAATAAGGCGACATGACGTATAACGTCATATAGTAATGCGTCATAACGTATAACGTCATACAGTAATGCGTCATAACGTATAACGCCATATAGTAATGCGTCATAACATATAACGTCATATAGTATTGCGTCATAACGTCTAACGCCATATAGCAATGCGTCATAACGTATAACGTCATATAGTAATGCGTCATACCGTATAACGACATATAGAATTCCGGTTTAACGTATAACGCCATATAGCAATGCGTCATAACGTATAACGTCATACAGAATTACGGTTTAACGTATAACGCCATATAGCAATGCGTCATAACGTATAACGTTATACAGAATTACGGTTTAACGTATAAAGTCATATAGTAATGCGTCATAACGTATAACGCCATATAGTAATGCGTCATAACGTATAACATCAGATAGTATTGCGTCATGACGTATAACGTCATATAGTAATGCGTCATAACGTATAACGTCATATAGTAATGAGTCATAACGTATAACGCCATATAGCAATGCGTCATAACGTATAACGCCATATAGCAATGCGTTATAACGAATAACGTCATATAGTAATGCGTCATAACGTATAACGCCATATAGTAATGCGTCATAACGTATAACGTCATATAGTATTGCGCCATGACGTATAACGTCATATAATAAGGCGACATGACGTATAACGTCATATAGAATTACGTCATAACGTATAACGTCATATACAATTACGGTTTAACGTATAACGTCAAAAGAGTAATGCGTCATATCCTATAACGCCATATAGTAATTGCGTCATAACGTATAACGTCATATAGAATTCCGGCATAACGTATATCGTCATATAGTAATACGTCATAACTTACAAGGTCATATAGTAATGCGTCATAACGTATAACGTCATATAGTACTGCGTCGTGACGTATAACGTCATATAATAAGGTGACATGGCGTATAACGTCATATAGAATTACGGCATAAGGTATAACGTCACATAGTAAAACGTCATAACGTATAACGTCATGCAGAATTACGGTTTAACGTCTAACGTCATGCAGTAATGCGTCATAACGTATAACATCATATAGAATTCCGGTTTAACGTATAACGCCATATAGCAATGCGTCATAACGTATAACGTCATACAGTAATTCGTCATACCGTATAACGTCATATAGAATTACGGCATAACGTATAACGTCACATAGTAAAACGTCATAAAGTATAACGTCATACAGAATTACGGTTTAACGTCTAACGTCATGCAGTAATGCGTCATAACGTATAACATCATACAGAATTCCGGTTTAACGTATGACGCCATATAGCAATGCGTCATAACGTATAACGTTATACAGAATTACGGTTTAACGTATAAAGTCATATAGTAATGCGTCATAACGTATAACGCCATATAGTAATGCGTCATAACGTATAACAACATATAGTATTGAGTCATGACGTATAACGTCATATAGTAATGCTTCATAACGTATATCGTCATATAGTAATGCGTCAAAACGTATAACGTCATATAGTATTGCGTCATGACGAATAATGTCATATAATAAGGCGACATGACGTATAACGTCATATAGTAATGCGTCTTAACGTATAACGTCATATAGAATTCCGGTTTAACGTATAACGCCACATAGCAATGCGCCATAACGTATAACGTCACATAGTAACACGTCTTAACGTATAACGTCATATAGTAATGCGTCATAACGTATAACGCCATATAGTAATGCGTCATAACATATAACGTCATATAGTATTGCGCCATAACGCCTAACGCCATATAGCAATGCGTCATAACGTCTAACGCCATATAGCAATGCGTCATAACGTATAACGTCATATAGTAATGCGTCATACCGTATAACGTCATATAGAATTCCGGTTTAACGTATAACGCCATATAGCAATGCGTCATAACGTATAACGTCACATAGTAATACGTCTTAACGTATAAAGTCATATTGAATACCGGGTTAACGTATAACGCCATATAGCAATGCGTCACAACGTATAACATCATATAGTATTCCGTCATGACGTTTAACGTCATATAGTAATGCGTCATAACGTATATCGTCATATAGTAATGCGTCATAACGTATATCGTCATATATTAATGCGTCACAACGTATAACGTCATATAGTATTGCGTCATGACGAATAATGTCATTTAATAAGGCGACATGACGTATAACGTCATATAGTAATGCGTCTTATCGTATAACGTCATATAGAATTCGGGTTTAACGCATAACGCCTCATAGCAATGCGTCATGACGTATAACGTCACATAGTAGTACGTCTTAACGTATATCGTCATATAGTAATGCGTCATAACGTATAACGTCATATAGTAACACGTCATAACGTATAACGTCATATAGTATTGCGTCATGACGAATAATGTCATATAATAAGGCGACATGACGTATAACGTCATATAGTATTGCGTCATGACGTATAACGTCATATAGTAATGCGTCATAACGTATAACGCCACATAGTAATGCGTCATAACGTATAACGTCAAATAGTATTGCGTCATGACGTATAGCGTCATATAATAAGGCGACATGACGTATAACGTCATATAGAATTACGTCATAACGTATAACGTCATATACAATTACGGTTTAACGTATAACGTCAAAAGAGTAATGCGTCATATCCTATAACGCCATATAGTAATTGCGTCATAACGTATAACGTCATATAGAATTCCGGCATAACGTATAACGTCATATAGTAAAACGTCATAACGTATAACGTCATACAGAATTACGGTTTAACGTCTAATGTCATACAGTAATGCGTCATATCGTATAACATCATATAGAATTCCGGTTTAACGTATAACGCCATATAGCAATGCGTCATAACATATAACGTCACATAGTAATACGTCTTAACGTATAAAGTCATATAGAATACCGGGTTAACGTATAACGCCATATAGCAATGCGTCATAACGTATAACGTCATATAGTATTGCGTCATGACGTATAGCGTCATATAATAAGGCGACATGACGTATAACGTCATATAGAATTACGTCATAACGTATAACGTCATATACAATTACGGTTTAACGTATAACGTCAAAAGAGTAATGCGTCATATCCTATAACGCCATATAGTAATTGCGTCATAACGTATAACGTCATATAGAATTCCGGCATAACGTATATCGTCATATAGTAATACGTCATAACTTACAAGGTCATATAGTAATGCGTCATAACGTATAACGTCATATAGTATTGCGTCATGACGTATAACGTCATATAATAAGGTGACATGACGTATAACGTTATATAGAATTACGGCATAACGTATAACGTCACATAGTAAAACGTCATAACGTATAACGTCATACAGAATTACGGTTTAACGTCTAACGTCATGCAGTAATGCGTCATAACGTATAACATCATACAGAATTCCGGTTTAACGTATGACGCCATATAGCAATGCGTCATAACGTATAACGTTATACAGAATTACGGTTTCACGTATAAAGTCATATAGTAATGCGTCATAACGTATAACGCCATATAGTAATGCGTCATAACGTATAACAACATATAGTATTGAGTCATGACGTATAACGTCATACAGTAATGCGTCATACCGTATAACGACATATAGAATTCCGGTTTAACGTATAACGCCATATAGCAATGCGTCATAACGTATAACGTCATATAGAATTCCGGTTTAACGTATAACGCCACATAGCAATGCGTCATAACGTATACCGTCACATAGTAATACGTCTTAACGTATAACGTCATATAGTAATGCGTCATAACGTATAACGCCATCTAGTAATGCGTCATAACATATAACGTCACATAGTAATACGTCTTAACGTATAAAGTCATATAGAATACCGGGTTAACGTATAACGCCATATAGCAATGCGTCATAACGTATAACATCATATAGTATTCCGTCATGACGTATCACGTCATATAGTAATGCGTCATAACGTATATCTTCATATATTAATGCGTCACAACGTATAACGTCATACAGAATTACGGTTTAACGTATAACGCCATATAGCAATGCGTCATAACGTATAACGTTATACAGAATTACGGTTTAACGTATAAAGTCATATAGTAATGCGTCATAACGTATAACGCCATCTAGTAATGCGTCATAACATATAACGTCACATAGTAATACGTCTTAACGTATAAAGTCATATAGAATTCGGGTTTAACGTATAACGCCTCATAGCAATGCGTCATGACGTATAACGTCACATAGTGGTACGTCTTAACGTATAACGTCATATAGTAATGCGTCATAACGTATAACGTCATATAGTAACACGTCATAACGTATAACGTCATATAGTATTGCGTCATGACGAATAATGTCATATAATAAGGCGACGTGACGTATAACGTCATATAGTATTGCGTCATGACGTATAACGTCATATAGTAATGCGTCATAACATATAACGTCATATAGTATTGCGTCATAACGTCTAACGCCATATAGCAATGCATCATAACGTATAACGTCATATAGTAATGCGTCATACCGTATAACGACATATAGAATTCCGGTTTAACGTATAAAGTCATATAGTAATGCGTCATAACGTATAACGCCATATAGTAATGCGTCATAACGTATAACATCATATAGTATTGCGTCATGACGTATAACGTCATATAGTAATGCGTCATAACGTATATCGTCATAGAGTAATGCGTCATAACGTATAACGTCATATAGTATTGCGTCATGACGAATAATGTCATATAATAAGGCGACATGACGTATAACGTCATATAGTATTGCGTCATGACGTATAACGTCATATAGTAATGCGTCATAACGTATATCGTCATAGAGTAATGCGTCATAACGTATAACGTCATATAGTATTGCGTCATGACGAATAATGTCATATAATAAGGCGACATGACGTATAACGTCATATAGTAATGCGTCATGACGTATAACGTCATATAGTAATGCGTCATAACGTATATCGTCATAGAGTAATGCGTCATAACGTATAACGTCATATAGTATTGCGTCATGACGAATAATGTCATATAATAAGGCGACATGACGTATAACGTCATATAGTATTGCGTCATGACGTATAACGTCATATAGTAATGCGTCATAACATATAACGTCATATAGTATTGCGTCATAACGTATAACGCCATATAGCAATGCGTCATAACGTATAACGTCATATAGTAATGCGTCATACCGTATAACGACATATAGAATTCCGGTTTAACGTATAAAGTCATATAGTAATGCGTCATAACGTATAACGCCATATAGTAATGCGTCATAACGTATAACGTCATATAGTATTGCGTCATGACGAATAATGTCATATAATAAGGCGACATGACGTATAACGTCATATAGTATTGCGTCATGACGTATAACGTCATATAGTAATGCGTCATAACATATAACGTCATATAGTATTGCGTCATAACGTATAACGCCATATAGCAATGCGTCATAACGTATAACGTCATATAGTAATGCGTCATACCGTATAACGACATATAGAATTCCGGTTTAACGTATAAAGTCATATAGTAATGCGTCATAACGTATAACGCCATATAGTAATGCGTCATAACGTATAACATCATATAGTATTGCGTCATGACGTATAACGTCATATAGTAATGCGTCATAACGTATATCGTCATAGAGTAATGCGTCATAACGTATAACGTCATATAGTATTGCGTCATGACGAATAATGTCATATAATAAGGCGACATGACGTATAACGTCATATAGTATTGCGTCATGACGTATAACGTCATATAGTAATGCGTCATAACGTATATCGTCATAGAGTAATGCGTCATAACGTATAACGTCATATAGTATTGCGTCATGACGAATAATGTCATATAATAAGGCGACATGACGTATAACGTCATATAGTAATGCGTCATAACGTATAAAGTCATATGGAATACCGGGTTAACGTATAACGCCATATAGCAATGCGTCATAACGTATAACATCATATAGTATTCCGTCATGACGTATAACGTCATATAGTAATGCGTCATAACGTATATCGTCATATATTAATGCGTCACAACGTATAACGTCATATAGTATTGCGTCATGACGAATAATGTCATTTAATAAGGCGACATGACGTATAACGTCATATAGTAATGCGTCTTATCGTATAACGTCATATAGAATTCCGGTTTAACGTATAACGCCTCATAGCAATGTGTCATGACGTATAACGTCACATAGTAATACGTCTTAACGTATAACGTCATATAGTAATGCGTCATAACGTATAACGTCATATAGTAACACGTCATAACGTATAACGTCATATAGTATTGCGTCATGACGAATAATGTCATATAATAAGGCGACATGACGTATAACGTCATATAGTAATGCGTCATAACGTATAACGTCATACAGTAATGCGTCATAACGTATAACGCCATATAGTAATGCGTCATAACATATAACGTCATATAGTATTGCGTCATAACGTCTAACGCCATATAGCAATGCGTCATAACGTATAACGTCATATAGTAATGCGTCATACCGTATAACGACATATAGAATTCCGGTTTAACGTATAACGCCATATAGCAATGCGTCATAACGTATAACGTCATACAGAATTGCGGTTTAACGTATAACGCCATATAGCAATGCGTCATAACGTATAACGTTATACAGAATTACGGTTTAACGTATAAAGTCATATAGTATTGCGTCATAACGTATAACGCCATATAGTAATGCGTCATAACGTATAACATCAGATAGTATTGCGTCATGACGTATAACGTCATATAGTAATGCGTCATAACGTATAACGTCATATAGTAATGCGTCATAACGTATAACGCCATATAGCAATGCGTCATAACGTATAACGCCATATAGCAATGCGTTATAACGAATAACGTCATATAGTAATGCGTCATAACGTATAACGCCATATAGTAATGCGTCATAACGTATAACGTCATATAGTATTGCGCCATGACGTATAACGTCATATAATAAGGCGACATGACGTATAACGTCATATAGAATTACGTCATAACGTATAACGTCATATACAATTACGGTTTAACGTACAACGTCAAAAGAGTAATGCGTCATATCCTATAACGCCATATAGTAATTGCGTCATAACGTATAACGTCATATAGAATTCCGGCATAACGTATATCGTCATATAGTAATACGTCATAACTTACAAGGTCATATAGTAATGCGTCATAACGTATAACGTCATATAGTACTGCGTCGTGACGTATAACGTCATATAATAAGGTGACATGGCGTATAACGTCATATAGAATTACGGCATAAGGTATAACGTCACATAGTAAAACGTCAAACGTATAACGTCATGCAGAATTACGGTTTAACGTCTAATGTCATACAGTAATGCGTCATATCGTATAACATCATATAGAATTCCGGTTTAACGTATAACGCCATATAGCAATGCGTCATAACGTATAACGTCATACAGTAATTCGTAATACCGTATAACGTCATATAGAATTACGGCATAACGTATAACGTCACATAGTAAAACGTCATAACGTATAACGTCATACAGAATTACGGTTTAACGTCTAACGTCAAAAGAGTAATGCGTCATATCCTATAACGCCATATAGTAATTGCGTCATAACGTATAACGCCATATAGTAATGCGTCATAACGTATAACGTCATATAGTATTGCGTCATGACGTATAACGTCATATAATATGGCGACATGACGTATAACGTCATATAGAATTACGTCATAACGTATAACGTCATATACAATTACGGTTTAACGTATAACGTCAAAAGAGTAATGCGTCATATCCTATAACGCCATATAGTAATTGCGTCATAACGTATAACGTCATATAGAATTCCGGCATAACGTATATCGTCATATAGTAATACGTCATAACTTACAAGGTCATATAGTAATGCGTCATAACGTATAACGTCATATAGTATTGCGTCATGACGTATAACGTCATATAATAAGGTGACATGACGTATAACGTCATATAGAATTACGGCATAACGTATAACGTCACATAGTAAAACGTCATAACGTATAACGTCATATAGTATTGCGTCATGACGTATAACGTCATATAGTAATGCGTCATAACGTATATCGTCATAGAGTAATGCGTCATAACGTATAACGTCATATAGTATTGCGTCATGACGAATAATGTTATATAATAAGGCGACATGACGTATAACGTCATATAGTAATGTGTCATAACGTATATCGTCATATAGAATTCCGGTTTATCGTATAACGCCACATAGCAATGCGTCATAACGTATAACGACACATGGTAATACGTCTTAACGTATAAAGACATATAGAATTCCGGGATAACGTATAACGTCATATAGTATTGCGTCATGACGTATAACGTCATATAATAATGTGACATGACGTATAACGTCATATAGAATTACGGCATAACGTATAACGTCATATAGTAAAACGTCATAACGTATAACGTCATACAGAATTACGGTTTAACGTCTAATGTCATACAGTAATGCGTCATATCGTATAACATCATATAGAATTCCGGTTTAACGTATAACGCCATATAGCAATGCGTCATAACGTATAACGTCATACAGTAATTCGTAATACCGTATAACGTCATATAGAATTACGGCATAACGTATAACGTCACATAGTAAAACGTCATAAAGTATAACGTCATACAGAATTACGGTTTAACGTCTAACGTCATGCAGTAATGCGTCATAACGTATAACATCATACAGAATTCCGGTTTAACGTATGACGCCATATAGCAATGCGTCATAACGTATAACGTTATACAGAATTACGGTTTAACGTATAAAGTCATATAGTAATGCGTCATAACGTATAACGCCATATAGTAATGCGTCATAACGTATAACAACATATAGTATTGAGTCATGACGTATAACGTCATATAGTAATGCTTCATAACGCATATCGTCATATAGTAATGCGTCAAAACGTATAACGTCATATAGTATTGCGTCATGACGAATAATGTCATATAATAAGGCGACATGACGTATAACGTCATATAGTAATGCGTCTTAACGTATAACGTCATATAGAATTCCGGTTTAACGTATAACGCCACATAGCAATGCGCCATAACGTATAACGTCACATAGTAATACGTCTTAACGTATAACGTCATATAGTAATGCGTCATAACGTATAACGCCATATAGTAATGCGTCATAACATATAACGTCATATAGTATTGCGCCATAACGCCTAACGCCATATAGCAATGCGTCATAACGTCTAACGCCATATAGCAATGCGTCATAACATATAACGTCATATAGTAATGCGTCATAACGTATAACGCCATATAGTAATGCGTCATAACGTATAACGTCATATAGTATTGCGTCATAACGTCTAACGCCATATAGTAATCCGTCATAACGTATAACGTCATATAGTAATGCGTCATAACGCATAACGCCATATAGCAATGCGTCATAACGTATAACGCCATATAGCAATGCGTTATAACGAATAACGTCATATAGTAATGCGTCATAACGTATAACGCCATATAGTAATGCGTCATAACGTATAACGTCATGTAGTATTGCGTCATGACGTATAATGTCATATAATAAGGCGACATGACGTACAACGTCATATAGAAGTACGGTATAACGTATAACGTCACATAGTAAAACGTCATAACGTATAACGTCACACAGAATTACGGTTTAACGTCTAACGTCATACAGTAATGCGTCATAACGTATAACATCATATCGAATTCCGGTTTAACGTATAACGCCATATAGCAATGCGTCATAACGTATAAAGTCATATAGAATTACGGTTTGACGTATAACGTCATATAGTAATGCGTCATAACGTATAACATCATATAGAATTCCGGTTTAACGTATAACGCGATATAGCAATGCGTCATAACGTATAACGTCATACAGTAATTCGTCATACCGTATAACGTCATATAGAATTACGGCATAACGTATAACGTCACATAGTAAAACGTCATAACGTATAACGTTATACAGAATTACGGTTTAACGTATAAAGTCATATAGTAATGCGTCATAACGTATAACATCATATAGAATTCCGGTTTAACGTATAACGCCATATAGCAATGCGTCATAACGTATAACGTCATATAGTAATTCGTAATACCGTATAACGTCACATAGAATTACGGCATAACGTATAACATCACACAGTAAAACGTCATAACGTATAACGTCATGCAGAATTACGGTTTAACGTCTAACGTCATACAGTAATGCGTCATAACGTATAACATCATACAGAATTCCGGTTTAACGTATAACGCCATATAGCAATGCGTCATAACGTATAACATCATATAGTATTGCGTCATGACGTATAACGTCATATAGTAATGCGTCATAACGTATATCGTCATATAGTATTGCGTCATGACGAATAATGTCATATAATAAGGCGACATGACGTATAACGTCACATAGTAATACGTCTTAACGTATAAAGTCATATAGTATTGCGTCATGACGAATAATGTCATATAATAAGGCGACATGACGTATAACGTCATATAGTAATGCGTCATAACGTATAACGTCTTATAGTAATGCGTCATAACGTATAACGCCATATAGTAATGCGTCATAACGTATAACGTCATATAGTATTGCGTCATAACGTCTAACGCCATATAGTAATCCGTCATAACGTATAACGTCATATAGTAATGCGTCATAACGTATAACGCCATATAGCAATGCGTCATAACGTATAACGCCATATAGCAATGCGTTATGACGAATAACGTCATATAGTAATGCGTCATAACGTATAACGCCATATAGTAATGCGTCATAACGTATAACGTCATGTAGTATTGCGTCATGACGTATAATGTCATATAATAAGGCGACTCGACGCATAACGTCATATAGAAGTACGGTATAACGTATAACGTCACATAGTAAGACGTCATAACGTATAACGACATACAGAATTACGGTTTAACGTCTAACGTCATACAGTAATGCGTCATAACGTATAACATCATATAGAATTCCGGTTTAATGTATAACGCCATACAGCAATGCGTCATAACGTATAAAGTCATATAAAATTACGGCATAACGTATAACGTCATATAGTAATACGTCATAACGTATAACGTCATATAGTAATGCGTCATAACGTATAACGTCATATAGTATTGCGTCATGACGTATAATGTCATATAATAAGGCGACATGACGTATAACGTCATATAGTATTACGTCATGACGTATAACGTCATATAGAATTCCGGTTTAACGTATAACGCCATATAGCAATGCGTCATAACGTATAAAGTCATATAGAATTACGGTTTGACGTATAACGTCATATAGTAATGCGTCATAACGTATAACGCCATATAGTAATGCGTCATAACGTATAACGTCATATAGTATTGCGTCATGACGTATAACGTCATATAGATTTACCTCATAACGTAGAACATCACATAGTAATACGTCATAACGTATAACGTCATATAGTATTACGTCATAACTTATAACGTCACATAGTAATACGTCATAACGTTTAACGTCATATAGTATTACGTCATGACGTATAACGTCATATAGAGTTCCGGTTTAACGGATAACGTCATATAGTAATGCGTCATAACGTATAACGTCATACAGTAATTCGTCATACCGTATAACGTCGTATAGCATTACGTCATAACGAATTACGTCTCATAGTAATACGTCATATCGTATAACGCCATATAGAAATGCGTCATAACGTATAACGTTATACACAATTACGGTGTAACGTATAAAGTCATATAGTAATGCGTCATAACGTATAACGCCATATAGTATTGCGTCATAACGTATAACATCATATAGTATTGCGTCATGACGTATAACGTCATATACTAAAGCGACATGACGTACAACGTCATATAGAATTACGTCATAACTTATAACGTCATATAGAATTCCGGTTTAACGTATAACGCCATATAGCAATGCGTCATAACGTATAACAACATATAGTATTGCGTCATGAGGTATAACGTCATATAGTAATGCGTCATAACGTATATCGCCATATAGTATTGCGTCATGACGTATAATATCATATAATAAGGCGACATGACGTATAACGTCACATAGTAATACGTCTTAACGTATAAAGTCATATAGAATTCCGGAATAACGTATAACGTCATATAGTAATACGTCATAACGTATAACAACATATAGTATTGCGTCATGACGTATAATGTCATATAATAAGGCGACATGACGTATAACGTCATATAGAAGTACGGTATAACGTATAACGTCACATAGTAAAACGTCATAACGTATAACGTCATACAGAATTACGGTTTAACGTCTAACGTCATACAGTAATGCGTCATAACGTATAACATCATATAGAATTCCGGTTTAACGTATAACGCCATATAGCAATGCGTCATAACGTATAAAGTCATATAAAATTACGGCATAACGTATAACGTCATATAGTAATACGTCATAACGTATAACGTCATATAGTAATGCGTCATAACGTATAACGTCATATAGTATTGCGTCATGACGTATAATGTCATATAATAAGGCGACATGACGTATAACGTCATATAGAAGTACGGCATAACGTATAACGTCACATAGTAAAACGTCATAACGTATAACGTCATACAGAATTACGGTTTAACGTCTAACGTCATACAGTAATGCGTCATAACGTATAACGTCATATAGAATTCCGGTTTAACGTATAACGCCATATAGCAATGCGTCATAACGTATAAAGTCATATAGAATTACGGTTTGACGTATAACGTCATATAGTAATGCGTCATAACGTATAACGCCATATAGTAATGCGTCATAACGTATAACGTCATATAGTATTGCGTCATGACGTATAACGTCATATAGATTTACCTCATAACGTAGAACATCACATAGTAATACGTCATAACGTATAACGTCATATAGAATTCCGGTTTAACGGATAACGTCATATAGTAATGCGTCATAACGTATAACGTTATACAGAATTACGGTTTAACGTATAAAGTCATATAGTAATGCGTCATAACGTATAACGCCATATAGTATTGCGTCATAACGTATAACATCATATAGTATTGCGTCATGACGTATAACGTCATATAATAAAGCGACATGACGTATAACGTCATAGAGAATTACGTCATAACTTATAACGTCATATAGAATTCCGGCTTAACGTATAACGCCATATAGCAATGCGTCATAACGTATAACAACATATAGTATTGCGTCATGACGTATAACGTCATATAGTAATGCGTCATAACGTATATCGTCATATAGTATTGCGTCATGACGAATAATGTCATATAATAAGGCGACATGACGTATAACGTCACATAGTAATACGTCTTAACGTATAAAGTCATATAGAATTCCGGAATAACGTATAACGTCACATAGTAATACGTCATAACGTATAACGTCATATAGTATTACGTCATGACGTATAACGTCATATAGAATTCCGGTTTAACGGATAACGTCATATAGTAATGCGTCATAACGTATAACGTCATACAGTAATTCGTCATACCGTATAACGTCGTATAGCATTACGTCATAACGAATAACGTCTTATAGTAATACGTCATATCGTATAACGCCATATAGCAATGCGTCATAACGTATAACGTTATACAGAATTACGGTTTAACGTATAAAGTCATATAGTAATGCGTCATAACGTATAACGCCATATAGTATTGCGTCATTACGTATAACATCATATAGTATTGCGCCATGACGTATAACGTCATACAATAAAGCGGCATGACGTACAACGTCATATAGAATTACGTCATAACTTATAACGTCATATAGAATTCCGGTTTAACGTATAACGCCATATAGCAATGCGTCATAACGTATAACAACATATAGTATTGCGTCATGACGTATAACGTCATATAGTAATGCGTCATAACGTATATCGTCATATAGTATTGCGTCATGACGAATAATATCATATAATAAGGCGACATGACTTATAACGTCATATAGAAGTACGGTATAACGTATAACGTCACATAGTAAAACGTCATAACGTATAACGTCATACAGAATTACGGTTTAACGTCTAACGTCATACAGTAATGCGTCATAACGTATAACATCATATAGAATTCCGGTTTAACGTATAACGCCATATAGCAATGCGTCATAACGTATAAAGTCATATAAAATTACGGCATAACTTATAACGTCATATAGTAATACGTCATAACGTATAACGTCATATAGTAATGCGTCATAACGTATAACGTCATATAGTATTGCGTCATGACGTATAATGTCATATAATAAGGCGACATGACGTATAACGTCATATAGAAGTACGGCATAACGTATAACGTCACATCGTAAAACGTCATAACGTATAACGTCATACAGAATTACGGTTTAACGTCTAACGTCATACAGTAATGCGCCATAACGTATAACGTCATATAGAATTCCGGTTTAACGTATAACGCCATATAGCAATGCGTCATAACGTATAAAGTCATATAGAATTACGGTTTGACGTATAACGTCATATAGTAATACGTCATAACGTATAACGCCATATAGTAATGCGTCATAACGTATAACGTCATATAGTATTGCGTCATGACGTATAACGTCATATAGATTTACCTCATAACGTAGAACATCACATAGTAATACGTCATAACGTATAACGTCATATAGAATTCCGGTTTAACGGATAACGTCATATAGTAATGCGTCATAACGTATAACGTTATACAGAATTACGGTTTAACGTATAAAGTCATATAGTAATGCGTCATAACGTATAACGCCATATAGTATTGCGTCATAACGTATAACATCATATAGTATTGCGTCATGACGTATAACGTCATATTATAAAGCGACATGACGTATAACGTCATATAGAATTACGTCATAACTTATAACGTCATATAGAATTCCGGCTTAACGTATAACGCCATATAGCAATGCGTCATAACGTATAACAACATATAGTATTGCGTCATGACGTATAACGTCATATAGTAATGCGTCATAACGTATATCGTCATATAGTATTGCGTGATGACGAATAATGTCATATAATAAGGCGACCTGACGTATAACGTCACATAGTAATACGTCTTAACGTATAAAGTCATATAGAATTCCGGAATAACGTATAACGTCATATAGTAATACGACATAACGTATAACGTCATATAGTATTGCGTCATGACGAATAATGTCATATAATAAGGCGACATGACGCATAACGTCATATAGTAATGCGTCAGAACGTATAACGTCATATAGTAATGCGTCATAACGTATAACGCCATATAGTAATGCGTCATAACGTATAACGTCATATAGTATTGCGTCATAACGTCTAACGCCATATAGTAATCCGTCATAACGTATAACGTCATATAGTAATGCGTCATAACGTATAACGTCGTATAGCATTACGTCATAACGAATAACGTCTCATAGTAATACGTCATATCGTATAACGCCATATAGCAATGCGTCATAACGTATAACGTTATACAGAATTACGGTTTAACGTATAAAGTCATATAGTAATGCGTCATAACGTATAACGCCATATAGTATTGCGTCATAACGTATAACATCATATAGTATTGCATCATGACGTATAACGTCATATAATAAAGCGACATGACGTACAACGTCATATAGAATTACGTCATAACTTATAACGTCATATAGAATTCCGGTTTAACGTATAACGCCATATAGCAATGCGTCATAACGTATAACAACATATAGTATTGCGTCATGACGTATAACGTCATATAGTAATGCGTCATAACGTATATCGTCATATAGTATTGCGTCATGACGAATAATATCATATAATAAGGCGACATGGCGTATAACGTGACATAGTAATACGTCATAACGTATAACGTCATATAGTAATGCGTCATAACGTATAACGTCATATAGCAATGCGTCATAACGTATAACGCCATATAGCAATGCGTTATAACGAATAACGTCATATGGTAATGCGTCATAACGTATAACGCCATATAGTAATGCGTCATAACGTATAACGTCATGTAGTATTGCGTCATGACGTATAATGTCATATACTAAGGCGACATGACGTATAACGTCATATAGAAGTACGGTATAACGTATAACGTCACATAGTAAAACGTCATAACGTATAACGTCATACAGAATTACGGTTTAACGTCTAACGTCATACAGTAATGCTTCATAACGTGTAACATCATATCGAATTCCGGTTTAACGTAAAGCGCCATATAGCAATGCGTCATAACGTATAAAGTCATATAGAATTACGGTTTGACGTATAACGTCATATAGTAATGCGTCATAACGTATAACGCCATAAAGTAATGCGTCATAACGTATAACGTCATATAGTATTGCGTCATGACGTATAACGTCATATAGATTTACCTCATAACGTAGAACATCACATAGTAATACGTCATAACGTATAACGTCATATAGAATTACGTCATAACTTATAACGTCACATAGTAATACGTCATAACGTATAACGTCATATAGTATTACGTCATGACGTATAACGTCATATAGAATTCCGGTTTAACGGATAACGTCATATAGTAATGCGTCATAACGTATAACGTCATACAGTAATTCGTCATACCGTATAACGTCGTATAGCATTACGTCATAACGAATAACGTCTCATAGTAATACGTCATATCGTATAACGCCATATAGCAATGCGTCATAACGTATAACGTTATACAGAATTACGGTTTAACGTCTAACGTCATACAGTAATGCGTCATAACGTATAACATCATATAGAATTCCGGTTTAACGTATAACGCCATATAGCAATGCGTCATAACGTATAAAGTCATATAAAATTACGGCATAACGTATAACGTCATATAGTAATACGTCATAACGTATAACGTCATATAGAATTACGTCATAACTTATAACGTCATATAGAATTCCGGTTTAACATATAACGCCATATAGCAATGCGTCATAACGTATAACAACATATAGTATTGCGTCATGACGTATATCGTCATATAGTATTGCGTCATGACGAATAATGTCATATAATAAGGCGACATGACGTATAACGTCACATAGTAATACGTTTTAACGTATAAAGTCATATAGAATTCCGGAATAACGGATAACGTCATATAGTAATGCGTCATAACGTATAGCGTCATATAGTAATGCGTCATAACGTATAACGTCATATAGTATTGCGTCATGACGTATAACGTCATATAGATTTACCTCATAACGTAGAACATCATATAGTAATACGTCATAACGTATAACGTCATATAGAAATACGTCATAACTTATGACGTCACATAGTAATACGTCATAACGTATAACGTCATATAGTATTACGTCATGACGTATATCGTCATATAGAATTCCGGTTTAACGGATAACGTCATATAGTAATGCGTCATATTGTATAACGTCACACAGTAATTCGTCATACCGTATAACGTCGTATAGCATTACGTCATAACGAATAACGTCTCATAGTAATACGTCATATCGTATAACGCCATATAGCAATGCGTCATAACGTATAACGTTATACAGAATTACGGTTTAACGTATAAAGTCATATAGTAACGCGTCATAACGTATAACGCCATATAGTATTGCGTCATAACGTATAACATCATATAGTATTGCGTCATGACGTATAACGTCATATAATAAAGCGACATGACGTACAACGTCATATAGAATTACGTCATAACTTATAACGTCATATAGAATTCCGGTTTAACGTATAACGCCATATAGCAATGCGTCATAACGTATAACAACATATAGTATTGCGTCATGACGTATAACGTCATATAGTAATGCGTCATAACGTATATCGTCATATAGTATTGCGTCATGACGAATAATGTCATATAATAAGGCGACATGACGTATAACGTCACATAGTAATACGTCTTAACGTATAAAGTCATATAGAATTCCGGAATAACGTATAACGTCATATAGTAATACGTCATAACGTATAACGTCATATAGTATTGCGTCATGACGTATAACGTCATATAGTAATCCGTCATAACGTATAACGTCATATAGTAATGCGTCATAACGTATAACGCCATATAGCAATGCGTCATAACGTATAACGCCATATAGCAATGCGTTATAACGAATAACGTCATATAGGAATGCGTCATAACGTATAGCGCCATATAGTAATGCGTCATAACGTATAACGTCATGTAGTATTGCGCCATGACGTATAATGTCATATAATAAGGCGACATGACGTATAACGTCATATAGAAGTACGGTATAACGTATAACGTCACATAGTAAAACGTCATAACGTATAACGTCATTCAGAATTACGGTTTAACGTCTAACGTCATACAGTAATGCTTCATAACGTATAACATCATATCGAATTCCGGTTTAACGTAAAGCGCCATATAGCAATGCGTCATAACGTATAAAGTCATATAGAATTACGGTTTGACGTATAACGTCATATAGTAATGCGTCATAACGTATAACGCCATATAGTAATGCGTCATAACGTATAACGTCATATAGAATTACGTCATAACTTATAACGTCACATAGCAATACGTCATAACGTATAACGTCATATAGTATTACGTCATGACGTATAACGTCATATAGAATTCCGGTTTAACGGATAACGTCATATAGTAATGCGTCATAACGTATAACGTCATATAGTATTGCGTCGTGACGTATAACGTCATATAATAAGGCGACATGGCGTATAACGTCATATAGAATTACTTCATAACGTATAACGTCATATAAAATTACGGTTTAACGTATAACGTCAAAAGAGTAATGCGTCATATCCTATAACGCCATATAGTAATTGCGTCATAACGTATAACGTCATATAGAATTCCGACATAACGTCTAACGCCATATAGTAATCCGTCATAACGTATAACGTCATATAGTAATGTGTCATAACGTATAACGCCATATAGCAATGCGTCATAACGTATAACGCCATATAGCAATGCGTTATAACGAATAACGTCATATAGTAATACGTCATAACGTATAACGTCATATAGTATTACGTCATGACGTATAACGTCATATAGAATTCCGGTTTAACGGATAACGTCATATAGTAATGCGTCATAACGTATAACGTCATACAGTAATTTGTCATACCGTATAACGTCGTATAGCATTACGTCATAACGAATAACGTCTCATAGTAATGCGCCAGATCGTATAACGCCATATAGCAATGCGTCATAACGTATAACGTTATACAGAATTACGGTTTAACGTATAAAGTCATATAGTAATGCGTCATAACGTATAACGCCATATAGTAATGCGTCATAACGTATAACATCATATAGTATTGCGTCATGACGTATAACGTCATATAATAAAGCGACATGACGTATAACGTCATATAGAATTACGTCATAACTTATAACGTCATATAGAATTCCGGTTTAACGTATAACGCCATATAGCAATGCGTCATAACGTACAACATCATATATTAATGCGTCATAACGTGTAACGTCATATAGTATTGCGTCATGACGAATAATGTCATATAATAATGCGACATGACGTACAACGTCACATAGTAATACGTCTTAACGTATAAAGTCATATAGAATTCCGGAATAACGTATAACGTCATATAGTAATACGTCATACCGTATAACGTCATATAGTATTGCGTCATGACGAATAATGTCATATAATAAGGCGGCATGACGTATAACGTCATATAGTAATGCGTCATAACGTATAACGTCATCTAGTAATGCGTCATGACGAATAATATCATATAATAAGGCGACATGACGTATAACGTCACATAGTAATACGTCTTAACGTATAAAGTCATGTAGAATTCCGGAATAACGTATAACGTCATATAGTAATACGTCATAACGTATAACAACATATAGTATTTCGTCATGACGTATAATGTCATATAATAAGGCGACATGACTTATAACGTCATATAGAAGTACGGTATAACGTATAACGTCACATAGTAAAACGTCATAACGTATAACGCCATAGAGAATTACGGTTTAATGTCTAACGTCATACAGTAATGCGTCATAACGTATAACATCATATAGAATTCCGGTTTAACGTATAACGCCATGTAGCAATGCGTCATAACGTATAAAGTCATATAAAATTACGGCATAACTTATAACGTCATATAGTAATACGTCATAACGTATAACGTCATATAGTAATGCGTCATAACGTATAACGTCATATAGTATTGCGTCATGACGTATAATGTCATATAATATGGCGACATGACGTATAACGTCATATAGAAGTACGGCATAACGTATAACGTCACATAGTAAAACGTCATAACGTATAACGTCATACAGAATTACGGTTTAACGTCTAACGTCATACAGTAATGCGCCATAACGTATAACGTCATATAGAATTCCGGTTTAACGTCTAACGCCATATAGCAATGCGTCATAACGTATAAAGTCATATAGAATTACGGTTTGACGTATAACGTCATATAGTAATGCGTCATAACGTATAACGCCATATAGTAATGCGTCATAACGTATAACGTCATATAGTATTGCGTCATGACGTATAACGTCATATAGATTTACCTCATAACGTAGAACATCACATAGTAATACGTCATAACGTATAACGTCATATAGAATTCCGGTTTAACGGATAACGTCATATAGTAATGCGTCATAACGTATAACGTTATACAGAATTACGGTTTGACGTATAACGTCATATAGTATTGCGTCATGACGTATAACGTCATATAGTAATGCGTCATAACGTATATCGTCATATAGTATTGCGTCATGACGAATAATGTCATATAATAAGGCGACATGACGTATAACGTCACATAGTAATACGTCTTAACGTATAAAGTCATATACAATTCCGGAATAACGTATAACGTCATATAGTAATACGTCATAACGTATAACGTCATATAGTATTGCGTCATGACGAATAATGTCATATAATAAGGCGACATGACGCATAACGTCATATAGTAATGCGTCATAACGTATAACGTCATATAGTAATGCGTCATAACGTATAACGCCATATAGTAATGCGTCATAACGTATAACGTCATATAGTATTGCGTCATAACGTCTAACGCCATATAGTAATCCGTCATAACGTATAACGTCATATAGTAATGCGTCATAACGTATAACGTCGTATAGCATTACGTCATAACGAATAACGTCATATAGAATTCCGGTTTAACGGATAACGTCATATAGTAATGCGTCATAACGTATAACGTCATACAGTAATTTGTCATACCGTATAACGTCGTATAGCATTACGTCATAACGAATAACGTCTCATAGTAATGCGCCAGATCGTATAACGCCATATAGCAATGCGTCATAACGTATAACGTTATACAGAATTACGGTTTAACGTATAAAGTCATATAGTAATGCGTCATAACGTATAACGCCATATAGTAATGCGTCATAACGTATAACATCATATAGTATTGCGTCATGACGTATAACGTCATATAATAATGCGACATGACGTATAACGTCATATAGAATTACGTCATAACTTATAACGTCATATAGAATTCCGGTTTAACGTATAACGCCATATAGCAATGCGTCATAACGTACAACATCATATATTAATGCGTCATAACGTATAACGTCATATAGTATTGCGTCATGACGAATAATGTCATATAATAATGCGACATGACGTACAACGTCACATAGTAATACGTCTTAACGTATAAAGTCATATAGAATTCCGGAATAACGTATAACGTCATATAGTAATACGTCATACCGTATAACGTCATATAGTATTGCGTCATGACGAATAATGTCATATAATAAGGCGGCATGACGTATAACGTCATATAGTAATGCGTCATAACGTATAACGTCATCTAGTAATGCGTCATGACGAATAATATCATATAATAAGGCGACATGACGTATAACGTCACATAGTAATACGTCTTAACGTATAAAGTCATGTAGAATTCCGGAATAACGTATAACGTCATATAGTAATACGTCATAACGTATAACAACATATAGTATTTCGTCATGACGTATAATGTCATATAATAAGGCCACATGACTTATAACGTCATATAGAAGTACGGTATAACGTATAACGTCACATAGTAAAACGTCATAACGTATAACGTCATAGAGAATTACGGTTTAATGTCTAACGTCATACAGTAATGCGTCATAACGTATAACATCATATAGAATTCCGGTTTAATGTCTAACGTCATACAGTAATGCGTCATAACGTATAACATCATATAGAATTCCGGTTTAACGTATAACGCCATGTAGCAATGCGTCATAACGTATAAAGTCATATAAAATTACGGCATAACTTATAACGTCATATAGTATTGCGTCATGACGTATAATGTCATATAATAAGGCGACATGACGTATAACGTCATATAGAAGTACGGCATAACGTATAACGTCACATAGTAAAACGTCATAACGTATAACGTCATACAGAATTACGGTTTAACGTCTAACGTCATACAGTAATGCGCCATAACGTATAACGTCATATAGAATTCCGGTTTAACGTATAACGCCATATAGCAATGCGTCATAACGTATAAAGTCATATAGAATTACGGTTTGACGTATAACGTCATATAGTAATACGTCATAACGTATAACGCCATATAGTAATGCGTCATAACGTATAACGCCATATAGTAATGCGTCATAACGTATAACGTCATATAGTATTGCGTCATGACGTATAACGTCATATAGATTTACCTCATAACGTAGAACATCACATAGTAATACGTCATAACGTATAACGTCATATAGAATTCCGGTTTAACGGATAACGTCATATAGTAATGCGTCATAACGTATAACGTTATACAGAATTACGGTTTGACGTATAACGTCATATAGTATTGCGTCATGACGTATAACGTCATATAGTAATGCGTCATAACGTATATCGTCATATAGTATTGCGTCATGACGAATAATGTCATATAATAAGGCGACATGACGTATAACGTCACATAGTAATACGTCTTAACGTATAAAGTCATATAGAATTCCGGAATAACGTATAACGTCATATAGTAATACGTCATAACGTATAACGTCATATAGTATTGCGTCATGACGAATAATGTCATATAATAAGGCGACATGACGCATAACGTCATATAGTAATGCGTCATAACGTATAACGTCATATAGTAATGCGTCATAACGTATAACGCCATATAGTAATGCGTCATAACGTATAACGTCATATAGTATTGCGTCATAACGTCTAACGCCATATAGTAATCCGTCATAACGTATAACGTCATATAGTAATGCGTCATAACGTATAACGTCGTATAGCATTACGTCATAACGAATAACGTCTCATAGTAATACGTCATATCGTATAACGCCATATAGCAATGCGTCATAACGTATAACGTTATACAGAATTACGGTTTAACGTATAAAGTCATATAGTAATGCGTCATAACGTATAACGCCATATAGTATTGCGTCATAACGTATAACATCATATAGTATTGCGTCATGACGTATAACGTCATATAATATAGCGACATGACGTACAACGTCATATAGAATTACGTCATAACTTATAACGTCATATAGAATTCCGGTTTAACGTATAACGCCATATAGCAATGCGTCATAACGTATAACGTCATATAGTATTGCGTCATGACGAATAATGTCATATAATAATGCGACATGACGTACAACGTCACATAGTAATACGTCTTAACGTATAAAGTCATATAGAATTCCGGAATAACGTATAACGTCATATAGTAATACGTCATACCGTATAACGTCATATAGTATTGCGTCATGACGAATAATGTCATATAATAAGGCGGCATGACGTATAACGTCATATAGTAATGCGTCATAACGTATAACGTCATCTAGTAATGCGTCATGACGAATAATATCATATAATAAGGCGACATGACGTATAACGTCACATAGTAATACGTCTTAACGTATAAAGTCATGTAGAATTCCGGAATAACGTATAACGTCATATAGTAATACGTCATAACGTATAACAACATATAGTATTTCGTCATGACGTATAATGTCATATAATAAGGCCACATGACTTATAACGTCATATAGAAGTACGGTATAACGTATAACGTCACATAGTAAAACGTCATAACGTATAACGTCATAGAGAATTACGGTTTAATGTCTAACGTCATACAGTAATGCGTCATAACGTATAACATCATATAGAATTCCGGTTTAACGTATAACGCCATGTAGCAATGCGTCATAACGTATAAAGTCATATAAAATTACGGCATAACTTATAACGTCATATAGTAATACGTCATAACGTATAACGTCATATAGTAATGCGTCATAACGTATAACGTCATATAGTATTGCGTCATGACGTATAATGTCATATAATAAGGCGACATGACGTATAACGTCATATAGAAGTACGGCATAACGTATAACGTCACATAGTAAAACGTCATAACGTATAACGTCATACAGAATTACGGTTTAACGTCTAACGTCATACAGTAATGCGCCATAACGTATAACGTCATATAGAATTCCGGTTTAACGTCTAACGCCATATAGCAATGCGTCATAACGTATAAAGTCATATAGAATTACGGTTTGACGTATAACGTCATATAGTAATGCGTCATAACGTCTAACGCCATATAGTAATGCGTCATAACGTATAACGTCATATAGTATTGCGTCATGACGTATAACGTCATATAGATTTACCTCATAACGTAGAACATCACATAGTAATACGTCATAACGTATAACGTCATATAGAATTCCGGTTTAACGGATAACGTCATATAGTAATGCGTCATAACGTATAACGTTATACAGAATTACGGTTTGACGTATAACGTCATATAGTATTGCGTCATGACGTATAACGTCATATAGTAATGCGTCATAACGTATATCGTCATATAGTATTGCGTCATGACGAATAATGTCATATAATAAGGCGACATGACGTATAACGTCACATAGTAATACGTCTTAACGTATAAAGTCATATAGAATTCCGGAATAACGTATAACGTCATATAGTAATACGTCATAACGTATAACGTCATATAGTATTGCGTCATGACGAATAATGTCATATAATAAGGCGACATGACGCATAACGTCATATAGTAATGCGTCATAACGTATAACGTCATATAGTAATGCGTCATAACGTATAACGCCATATAGTAATGCGTCATAACGTATAACGTCATATAGTATTGCGTCATAACGTCTAACGCCATATAGTAATCCGTCATAACGTATAACGTCATATAGTAATGCGTCATAACGTATAACGTCGTATAGCATTACGTCATAACGAATAACGTCTCATAGTAATACGTCATATCGTATAACGCCATATAGCAATGCGTCATAACGTATAACGTTATACAGAATTACGGTTTAACGTATAAAGTCATATAGTAATGCGTCATAACGTATAACGCCATATAGTATTGCGTCATAACGTATAACATCATATAGTATTGCGTCATGACGTATAACGTCATATAATATAGCGACATGACGTACAACGTCATATAGAATTACGTCATAACTTATAACGTCATATAGAATTCCGGTTTAACGTATAACGCCATATAGCAATGCGTCATAACGTATAACAACATATAGTATTGCGTCATGACGTATAACGTCATATAGTAATGCGTCATAACGTATATCGTCATATAGTATTGCGTCATGACGAATAATATCACATAATAAGGCGACATGACGTATAACGTCACATAGTAATACGTCTTAACGTATAAAGTCATATAGAATTCCGGAATAACGTATAACGTCATATAGTAATACGTCATAACGTATAACGTCATATAGTATTGCGTCATGACGTATAACGTCATATAGTAATCCGTCATAACGTATAACGTCATATAGTAATGCGTCATAACGTATAACGCCATATAGCAATGCGTCATAACGTATAACGCCATATAGCAATGCGTTATAACGAATAACGTCATATAGTAATGCGTCATAACGTATAACGTCATATAGTATTGCGTCATGACGTATAACGTCATATAGATTTACCTCATAACGTAGAACATCACATAGTAATACGTCATAACGTATAACGTCATATAGAATTACGTCATAACTTATAACGTCACATAGTAATACGTCATAACGTATAACGTCATATAGTATTACGTCATGACGTATAACGTCATTTAGAATTCCGGTTTAACGGATAACGTCATATAGTAATGCGTCATAACGTATAACGTCATACAGTAATTCGTCATACCGTATAACGTCGTATAGCATTACGTCATAACGAATAACGTCTCATAGTAATACGTCATATCGTATAACGCCATATAGCAATGCGTCATAACGTATAACGTTATACAGAATTACGGTTTAACGTCTAACGTCATACAGTAATGCGTCATAACGTATAACATCATATAGAATTCGGTTTAACGTATAACGCCATATAGCAATGCGTCATAACGTATAAAGTCACATAGTAAAACGTCATAACGTATAACGTCATATAGTATTACGTCATGACGTATAACGTCATATAGAATTCCGGTTTAACGTATAACGCCATATAGCAATGCGTCATAACGTATAACGCCATATAGTAATGCGTCATAACGTATAACGTCATATAGTATTGCGTCATGACGTATAACGTCATATAGATTTACCTCATAACGTAGAACATCATATAGTAAAACGTCATAACGTATAACGTCATATAGTATTACGTCATGACGTATAACGTCATATAGAATTCCGGTTTAACGTATAACGCCATATAGCAATGCGTCATAACGTATAACGCCATATAGTAATGCGTCATAACGTATAACGCCATATAGTAATGCGTCATAACGTATAACGCCATATAGCAATGCGTCATAACGTATAACAACATATAGTATTGCGTCATGACGTATAACGTCATATAGTAATGCGTCATAACGTATATCGTCATATAGTATTGCGTCATGACGAATAATGTCATATAATAAGGCGACATCACGTATAACGTCACATAGTAATACGTTTTAACGTATAAAGTCATATAGAATTCCGGAATAACGGATAACGTCATATAGTAATGCGTCATAACGTATAACGTCATACAGTAATTCGTCATACCGTATAACGTCGTATAGCATTACGTCATAACGAATAACGTCACATAGTAAAACGTCATAACGTATAACGTCATATAGTATTACGTCATGACGTATAACGTCATATAGAATTCCGGTTTAACGTATAACGCCATATAGCAATGCGTCATAACGTATAACGCCATATAGTAATGCGTCATAACGTATAACGTCATATAGTATTGCGTCATGACGTATAACGTCATATAGATTTACCTCATAACGTAGAACATCATATAGTAATACGTCATAACGTATAACGTCATATAGAATTACGTCATAACTTATGACGTCACATAGTAATACGTCATAACGTATAACGTCATATAGTATTACGTCATGACGTATATCGTCATATAGAATTCCGGTTTAACGGATAACGTCATATAGTAATGCGTCATATTGTATAACGTCATACAGTAATTCGTCATACCGTATAACGTCGTATAGCATTACGTCATAACGAATAACGTCTCATAGTAATACGTCATATCGTATAACGCCATATAGCAATGCGTCATAACGTATAACGTTATACAGAATTACGGTTTAACGTATAAAGTCATATAGTAATGCGTCATAACGTATAACGCCATATAGTATTGCGTCATAACGTATAACATCATATAGTATTGCGTCATGACGTATAACGTCATATAATAAAAAGCGACATGACGTACAACGTCATATAGAATTACGTCATAACTTATAACGTCATATAGAATTCCGGTTTAACGTATAACGCCATATAGCAATGCGTCATAACGTATAACAACATATAGTATTGCGTCATAACGTATAACATCATATAGTATTGCGTCATGACGAATAATGTCATATAATAAGGCGACATGACGTATAACGTCACATAGTAATACGTCTTAACGTATAAAGTCATATAGAATTCCGGAATAACGTATAACGTCATATAGTAATACGTCATAACGTATAACGTCATATAGTATTGCGTCATGACGTATAACGTCATATAGTAATCCGTCATAACGTATAACGTCATATAGTAATGCGTCATAACGTATAACGCCATATAGCAATGCGTCATAACGTATAACGCCATATAGCAATGCGTTATAACGAATAACGTCATATAGTAATGCGTCATAACGTATAACGCCATATAGTAATGCGTCATAACGTATAACGTCATGTAGTATTGCGTCATGACGTATAATGTCATATAATAAGGCGACATGACGTATAACGTCATATAGAAGTACGGTATAACGTATAACGTCACATAGTAAAACGTCATAACGTATAACGTCATACAGAATTACGGTTTAACGTCTAACGTCATACAGTAATGCTTCATAACGTATAACTTCATATCGAATTCCGGTTTAACGTAAAGCGCCATATAGCAATGCGTCATAACGTATAACGGTATACAGAATTACGGTTTAACGTATAAAGTCATATAGTAATGCGTCATAACGTATAACGCCATATAGTATTGCGTCATAACGTATAACGTCATTTAGTATTGCGTCATGACGTATAACGTCATATAATGAAGCGACATGACGTATAACGTCATATAGAATTACGTCATAACTTATAACGTCATATAGAATTCCGGTTTAACGTATAACGCCATATAGCAATGCGTCATAACGTATAACATCATATAGTATTGCGTCATGACGTATAACGTCATATAATAAGGCGACATGACGTATAACGTCACATAGTAATACGTCTTAACGTATAAAGTCATATAGTAATGCGTCATAACGTATAACGCCATATAGTAATGCGTCATAACGTATAACGTCATACAGTAATTCGTCATACCGTATAACGTCGTATAGCATTACGTCATAACGAATAACGTCTCATAGTAATGCGTCATATCGTATAACGCCATATAGCAATGCGTCATAACGTATAACGTTATACAGAATTACGGTTTAACGTATAAAGTCATATAGTAATGCGTCATAACGTATAACGCCATATAGTAATGCGTCATAACGTATAACATCATATAGTATTGCGTCATGACGTATAACGTCATATAATAAAGCGACATGACGTATAACGTCATATAGAATTACGTAATAACTTATAACGTCATATAGAATTCCGGTTTAACGTATAACGCCATATAGCAATGCGTCATAACGTATAACATCATATAGTATTGCGTCATGACGTATAACGTCATATAGTAATGCGTCATAACGTATATCGTAATATAGTAATGCGTCATAACGTATAACGTCATATAGTATTGCGTCATGACGAATAATGTCATATAATAAGGCGACATGACGTACAACGTCACATAGTAATACGTCTTAACGTATATAGTCATATAGAATTCCGGAATAACGTATAACGTCATATAGTAATACGTCATAACGTATAACGTCATATAGTATTGCGTCATGACGAATAATGTCATATAATAAGGCGACATGACGTATAACGTCATATAGTAATGCGTCATAACGTATAACGTCATATAGTAATGCGTCATAACGTATAACGCCATATAGTAATGCGTCATAACTTATAACGTCATATAGTATTGCGTCATAACGTCTAACGCCATATAGTAATCCGTCATAACGTATAACGTCATATAGTAATGCGTCATAACGTATAACGCCATATAGCAATGCGTCATAACGTATAACGCCATATAGCAATGCGTTATAACGAATAACGTCATATAGTAATGCGTCATAACGTATATCGCCATATAGTAATGCGTCATAACGTATAACGTCATGTAGTATTGCGTTATGACGTATAATGTCATATAGTAATGCGTCATAACGTATAACGCCATATAGCAATGCGTCATAACGTATAACGCCATATAGCAATGCGTTATAACGAATAACGTCATATAGTAATGCGTCATAACGTATAACGCCATATAGTAATGCGTCATAACTTATAACGTCATATAGTATTGCGTCATAACGTATAACGTCATATAGTAATGCGTCATAACGTATAACGCCATATAGTAATGCGTCATAACGTATAACGCCATATAGCAATGCGTCATAACGTATAACGCCATATAGCAATGCGTCATAACGTATAACGCCACATAGCAATGCGTTATAACGAATAACGTCATATAGTAATGCGTCATAACGTATAACGCCATATAGTAATGCGTCATAACGTATAACGTCATGTAGTATTGCGTCATGACGTATAATGTCATATAATAAGGCGACATGACGTATAACGTCATTAGGAAGTACGGTATAACGTATAACGTCACATAGTAAAACGTCATAACGATTAACGTCATACAGAATTACGGTTTAACGTCTAACGTCATACAGTAATGCTTCATAACGTATAACATCATATCGAAGTCCGGTTTAACGTAAAGCGCCATATAGCAATGCGTCATAACGTATAAAGTCATATAGAATTACGGTTTGACGTATAACGTCATATAGTAATGCGTCATAACGTATAACGCCATATAGTACTGCGTCATAACGTATAACGTCATATAGTATTGCGTCATGACGTATAACGTCATATAGATTTACCTCATAACGTAGAACATCACATAGTAATACGTCATAACGTATAACGTCATATAGAATTACGTCATAACTTATAACGTCACATAGTAATACGTCATAACGTATAACGTCATATAGTATTACGTCATGACGTATAACGTCATTTAGAATTCCGGTTTAACGGATAACGTCATATAGTAATGCGTCATAACGTATAACGTCATACAGTAATTCGTCATACCGTATAACGTCGTATAGCATTACGTCATAACGAATAACGTCTCATAGTAATACGTCATATCGTATAACGCCATATAGCAATGCGTCATAACGTATAACGTTATACAGAATTACGGTTTAACGTCTAACGTCATACAGTAATGCGTCATAACGTATAACATCATATAGAATTCCGGTTTAACGTATAACGCCATATAGCAATGCGTCATAACGTATAAAGTCACATAGTAAAACGTCATAACGTATAACGTCATATAGTAATGCGTCATAACGTATATCGTCATATAGTATTGCGTCATGACGAATAATGTCATATAATAAGGCGACATGACGTATAACGTCACATAGTAATACGTTTTAACGTATAAAGTCATATAGAATTCCGGAATAACGGATAACGTCATATAGTAATGCGTCATAACGTATAACGTCATACAGTAATTCGTCATACCGTATAACGTCGTATAGCATTACGTCATAACGAATAACGTCACATAGTAAAACGTCATAACGTATAACGTCATATAGTATTACGTCATGACGTATAACGTCATATAGAATTCCGGTTTAACGTATAACGCCATATAGCAATGCGTCATAACGTATAACGCCATATAGTAATGCGTCATAACGTATAACGTCATATAGTATTGCATCATGACGTATAACGTCATATAGATTTACCTCATAACGTAGAACATCATATAGTAATACGTCATAACGTATAACGTCATATAGAATTACGTCATAACTTATGACGTCACATAGTAATACGTCATAACGTATAACGTCATATAGTATTACGTCATGACGTATATCGTCATATAGAATTACGGTTTAACGTATAAAGTCATATAGTAATGCGTCATAACGTATAACGCCATATAGTATTGCGTCATAACGTATAACGCCATATAGCAATGCGTCATAACGTATAACGCCATATAGCAATGCGTCATAACGTATAACGCCATATAGCAATGCGTTATAACGAATAACGTCATATAGTAATGCGTCATAACGTATAACGCCATATAGTAATGCGTCATAACGTATAACGTCATATAATAAGGCGACATGACGTACAACGTCACATAGTAATACGTCTTAACGTATATAGTCATATAGAATTCCGGAATAACGTATAACGTCATATAGTAATACGTCATAACGTATAACGTCATATAGTATTGCGTCATGACGAATAATGTCATATAATAAGGCGACATGACGTATAACGTCATATAGTAATGCGTCATAACGTATAACGTCATATAGTAATGCGTCATAACGTATAACGCCATATAGTAATGCGTCATAACTTATAACGTCATATAGTATTGCGTCATAACGTCTAACGCCATATAGTATTGCGTCGTGACGTATAACGTCATATAATAAGGCGACATGACGTATAACGTCATATAGAATTACTTCATAACGTATAACGTCATATAAAATTACGGTTTAACGTATAACGTCAAAAGAGTAATGCGTCATATCCTATAACGCCATATAGTAATTGCGTCATAACGTATAACGTCATATAGAATTCCGACATAACGTCTAACGCCATATAGTAATCCGTCATAACGTATAACGTCATATAGTAATGCGTCATAACGTATAACGCCATATAGCAATGCGTCATAACGTATAACGCCATATAGCAATGCGTTATAACGAATAACGTCATATAGTAATGCGTCATAACGTATAACGTCATATAATAAGGCGACATGACGTATAACGTCATATAGATTTACCTCATAACGTAGAACATCACATAGTAATACGTCATAACGTATAACGTCATATATAATTACCTCATAACTTATAACGTCACATAGTAATGCGTCATAACGTATAACGTCATATAGTATTGCGTCATAACGTCTAACGCCATATAGTAATCCGTCATAACGTATAACGTCATATAGTAATGCGTCATAACGTATAACGCCATATAGCAATGCGTCGTAACGTATAACGCCATATAGCAATGCGTTATAACGTATAACGTCATATAGTATTGCGTCATAACGTCTAACGCCATATAGTAATCCGTCATAACGTATAACGTCATATAGTAATGCGTCATAACGTATAACGCCATATAGCAATGCGTCATAACGTATAACGCCATATAGCAATGCGTTATAACGAATAACGTCATATAGTAATGCGTCATAACGTATAACGCCATATAGCAATGCGTCATAACGTATAACGCCATATAGCAATGCGTTATAACGAATAACGTCATATAGTAATGCGTCATAACGTATAACGTCATATAGTAATGCGTCATAACGTATAACGCCATATAGTAATGCGTCATAACTTATAACGTCATATAGTATTGCGTCATAACGTATAACGTCATATAGTAATGCGTCATAACGTATAACGCCATATAGTAATGCGTCATAACTTATAACGTCATATAGTAATGCGTCATAACGTATAACGCCATATAGCAATGCGTCATAACGTATAACGCCACATAGCAATGCGTCATAACGTATAACGCCATATAGCAATGCGTTATAACGAATAACGTCATATAGTAATGCGTCATAACGTATAACGCCATATAGCAATGCGTCATAACGTATAACGCCATATAGCAATGCGTTATAACGAATAACGTCATATAGTAATGCGTCATAACGTATAACGTCATATAGTAATGCGTCATAACGTATAACGCCATATAGTAATGCGTCATAACTTATAACGTCATATAGTATTGCGTCATAACGTATAACGTCATATAGTAATGCGTCATAACGTATAACGCCATATAGTAATGCGTCATAACTTATAACGTCATATAGTAATGCGTCATAACGTATAACGCCATATAGCAATGCGTCATAACGTATAACGCCACATAGCAATGCGTTATAACTAATAACGTCATATAGTAATGCGTTATAACTAATAACGTCATATAGCAATGCGTCATAACGTATAACGCCATATAGCAATGCGTTATAACGAATAACGTCATATAGTAATGCGTCATACCGAATAACGTCATATAGAATTACGGTTTAACGTATAACGTCATATAGTAAAACGTCATAACGTAGAACGTCATATAGTAATGCGTCATAACGTATAACGTCATATAGTATTGCGTCATGACGTATAGAGTCATATAATAAGGCGACATGACGTATAACGTCATATAGAAGTACGGCATAACGTATAACGTCACGTAGAATTACGGTTTTGCGTATAACGTCATATAGAATTACGGTTTAACATATAACGTCATATAGTAATACGTCATAGCGTATAACGTCATATAGTATTGCGTCATGACGTATAAAGTCATATAATAAAGCGGCATGACGTATAACGTCATACAGAAGTACGGCATAACGTATAACGTCACATAGTAAAACGTCATAACGTATAACGTCATACAGAATTACGGTTTAACGTCTAACGTCATACAGTAATGCGTCATAACGTATAACGCCATATAGCAATGCGTCATAACGTATAACGCCATATAGCAATGCGTCATAACGAATCACGTCATATAGAATTAAGGTTTAACGTATAACGTCAAAAGCGTAATGCGTCATATCCTATAACGCCATATAGTAATTGCGTCATAGCGTATAACGTCATATCGTATTGCGTCATGACGTATAAAGTCATATAATAAAGCGGCATGACGTATAACGTCATATAGAATTACGGTATTACGTATAACGTCATATAGTAATGCGTCATAACGTATAACGCCATATAGTAATGCGTCATAACGTATAACGTCATATAGTATTGCGTCATAACGTCTAACGCCATATAGCAATGCGTCATAACGTATAACGTCATATAGGAATGCGTCATACCGTATAACGTCATATAGAATTCCGGTTTAACGTATAACGCCATATAGTATTGCGTCATAACGTATAACGCCATATAGCAATGCGTCATAACGTATAACGTCATAAAGAAATACGTCATAACGTATAACATCACATCGTAATACGTCACAACGTATAACATCATATAGTATTCCGTCATGACGTTTAACGTCATATAGTAATGCGTCATAACGTATATCGTCATATAGTAATGCGTCATAACGTATAACGTCATATAGTATTGCGTCATAACGTCTAACGCCATATAGCAATGCGTCATAACGTATAACGTCATATAGGAATGCGTCATACGGTATAACGTCATATAGAATTCCGGTTTAACGTATAACGCCACATAGCAATGCGTCATAACGTATAACGTCACATAGTAATACGTCTTAACGTATAAAGTCAGATAGAATACCGGGATAACGTATAACGTCATATAGTAATACGTCATAACGTATAACGTCATATAGTATTTCGTCATGACGAATAATGTCATATAATAAGGCGACATGACGTATAACGTCATATAGTAATACGTCATAACGTATAACGTCACATAGTAATACGTCACAACGTATAACATCATATAGTATTCCGTCATGACGTTTAACGTCATATAGCAATGCATCATAACGTATAACGTCACATAGAATTACGGCATAACGTATAACGTGACATAGTAATTCGTCATAACGTATAACGCCATATATCAATGCGACATGACGTATAACGTCATATAGTATTGCGTCATAACGTATAACGCCATATAGCAATGCGTCATAACGTATAACGTCATAAAGAAATACGTCATAACGTATAACATCACATCGTAATACGTCACAACGTATAACATCATATAGTATTCCGTCATGACGTTTAACGTCATATAGCAATGCATCATAACGTATAACGTCACATAGAATTACGGCATAACGTATAACGTGACATAGTAATTCGTCATAACGTATAACGCCATATATCAATGCGTCATGACGTATAACGTCATATAGAATTACGGTATTACGTATACCGTCATATAGTAATGCGTCATAACGTATAACGCCATATAGCAATGCGTCATAACGTATAACGCCATATAGCAATGCGTCATAACGAATCACGTCATATAGAATTACGGTTTAACGTATAACGTCAAAAGAGTAATGCGTCATATCCTATAACGCCATATAGTAATTGCGTCATAACGTATAACGTCATATAGAATTCCGGCATAACGTATATCGTCATATAGTAATACGTCATAACTTACAAGGTCATATAGTAATGCGTCATAACGTATAACGTCATATAGAATTACGACGTAACGTATAACGTCACGTAGTAATACGTCATAACGTATAAAGACATATAGTAATGCATCATAACGTATAACGTCACGTAGAATTACGGTTTTGCGTATAACGTCATATAGAAGTACGGCATAACGTACAACGTCACATAGTAAAACGTCATAACATATAACGTCATACAGAATTACGGTTTAACGTCTAATATCATACAGTAATGCGTCATAACGTATAACATCATATAGAATTCCGGTTTAACGTATAACGCCATATAGCAATGCGTCATAACGTATAACGTCATACAGTAATTCGTAATACCGTATAATGTCATATAAAATTACGGCATAACGTATAACGTCACATAGTAAAACGTCATAACGTATAACGTCATTCAGAATTACGGTTTAACGTCTAACGTCATACAGTAATGCGTCATAACGTATAACATCATATAGAATTCCGGTTTAACGTATAACGCCATATAGCAATGCGTCATAACGTATAAAGTCATATAGAATTCCGGTTTAACGTATAACGCCATATAGCAATGGGTCATAACGTATAACGTCATATCGAATTACGGCATAATGTTTAACGTCACGTAGTAATACGTCATAACGTATAACGTCATATAGTAATGCGTAATAACGTATAACATCATATAGTAATGCGTCATAACGTATAGCGCCACATAGAATTACGGTTTAACGTATAACGTCATATAGTAATTCGTCATAACGTATAACGTCATATAGTAATGCGTCATAACGTATAACGCCATATAGTAATGCGTCATAACTTATAACGTCATATAGTATTGCGTCATAACGTATAACGCCATATAGCAATGCGTCGTAACGTATAACGCCATATAGCAATGCGTTATAACGTATAACGTCATATAGTATTGCGTCATAACGTCTAACGCCATATAGTAATCCGTCATAACGTATAACGTCATATAGTAATGCGTCATAACGTATAACGCCATATAGCAATGCGTCATAACGTATAACGCCATATAGCAATGCGTTATAACGAATAACGTCATATAGTAATGCGTCATAACGTATAACGCCATATAGCAATGCGTCATAACGTATAACGCCATATAGCAATGCGTTATAACGAATAACGTCATATAGTAATGCGTCATAACGTATAACGTCATATAGTAATGCGTCATAACGTATAACGCCATATAGTAATGCGTCATAACTTATAACGTCATATAGTATTGCGTCATAACGTATAACGTCATATAGTAATGCGTCATAACGTATAACGCCATATAGTAATGCGTCATAACTTATAACGTCATATAGTAATGCGTCATAACGTATAACGCCATATAGCAATGCGTCATAACGTATAACGCCACATAGCAATGCGTCATAACGTATAACGCCATATAGCAATGCGTTATAACGAATAACGTCATATAGTAATGCGTCATAACGTATAACGCCATATAGCAATGCGTCATAACGTATAACGCCATATAGCAATGCGTTATAACGAATAACGTCATATAGTAATGCGTCATAACGTATAACGTCATATAGTAATGCGTCATAACGTATAACGCCATATAGTAATGCGTCATAACTTATAACGTCATATAGTATTGCGTCATAACGTATAACGTCATATAGTAATGCGTCATAACGTATAACGCCATATAGTAATGCGTCATAACTTATAACGTCATATAGTAATGCGTCATAACGTATAACGCCATATAGCAATGCGTCATAACGTATAACGCCACATAGCAATGCGTTATAACTAATAACGTCATATAGTAATGCGTTATAACTAATAACGTCATATAGCAATGCGTCATAACGTATAACGCCATATAGCAATGCGTTATAACGAATAACGTCATATAGTAATGCGTCATACCGAATAACGTCATATAGAATTACGGTTTAACGTATAACGTCATATAGTAAAACGTCATAACGTAGAACGTCATATAGTAATGCGTCATAACGTATAACGTCATATAGTATTGCGTCATGACGTATAGAGTCATATAATAAGGCGACATGACGTATAACGTCATATAGAATTATGGTTTAACATATAACGTCATATAGTAATACGTCATAGCGTATAACGTCATATAGTATTGCGTCATGACGTATAAAGTCATATAATAAAGCGGCATGACGTATAACGTCATACAGAAGTACGGCATAACGTATAACGTCACATAGTAAAACGTCATAACGTATAACGTCATACAGAATTACGGTTTAACGTCTAACGTCATACAGTAATGCGTCATAACGTATAACGCCATATAGCAATGCGTCATAACGTATAACGCCATATAGCAATGCGTCATAACGAATCACGTCATATAGAATTAAGGTTTAACGTATAACGTCAAAAGCGTAATGCGTCATATCCTATAACGCCATATAGTAATTGCGTCATAGCGTATAACGTCATATCGTATTGCGTCATGACGTATAAAGTCATATAATAAAGCGGCATGACGTATAACGTCATATAGAATTACGGTATTACGTATAACGTCATATAGTAATGCGTCATAACGTATAACGCCATATAGTAATGCGTCATAACGTATAACGTCATATAGTATTGCGTCATAACGTCTAACGCCATATAGCAATGCGTCATAACGTATAACGTCATATAGGAATGCGTCATACCGTATAACGTCATATAGAATTCCGGTTTAACGTATAACGCCATATAGTATTGCGTCATAACGTATAACGCCATATAGCAATGCGTCATAACGTATAACGTCATAAAGAAATACGTCATAACGTATAACATCACATCGTAATACGTCACAACGTATAACATCATATAGTATTCCGTCATGACGTTTAACGTCATATAGTAATGCGTCATAACGTATATCGTCATATAGTAATGCGTCATAACGTATAACGTCATATAGTATTGCGTCATAACGTCTAACGCCATATAGCAATGCGTCATAACGTATAACGTCATATAGGAATGCGTCATACGGTATAACGTCATATAGAATTCCGGTTTAACGTATAACGCCACATAGCAATGCGTCATAACGTATAACGTCACATAGTAATACGTCTTAACGTATAAAGTCAGATAGAATACCGGGATAACGTATAACGTCATATAGTAATACGTCATAACGTATAACGTCATATAGTATTTCGTCATGACGAATAATGTCATATAATAAGGCGACATGACGTATAACGTCATATAGTAATACGTCATAACGTATAACGTCACATAGTAATACGTCACAACGTATAACATCATATAGTATTCCGTCATGACGTTTAACGTCATATAGCAATGCATCATAACGTATAACGTCACATAGAATTACGGCATAACGTATAACGTGACATAGTAATTCGTCATAACGTATAACGCCATATATCAATGCGTCATGACGTATAACGTCATATAGTATTGCGTCATAACGTATAACGCCATATAGCAATGCGTCATAACGTATAACGTCATAAAGAAATACGTCATAACGTATAACGACATATAGTAATGCATCATAACGTATAACGTCACGTAGAATTACGGTTTTGCGTATAACGTCATATAGAAGTACGGCATAACGTACAACGTCACATAGTAAAACGTCATAACATATAACGTCATACAGAATTACGGTTTAACGTCTAATATCATACAGTAATGCGTCATAACGTATAACATCATATAGAATTCCGGTTTAACGTATAACGCCATATAGCAATGCGTCATAACGTATAACGTCATACAGTAATTCGTAATACCGTATAATGTCATATAAAATTACGGCATAACGTATAACGTCACATAGTAAAACGTCATAACGTATAACGTCATTCAGAATTACGGTTTAACGTCTAACGTCATACAGTAATGCGTCATAACGTAAAACATCATATAGAATTCCGGTTTAACGTATAACGCCATATAGCAATGCGTCATAACGTATAAAGTCATATAGAATTCCGGTTTAACGTATAACGCCATATAGCAATGGGTCATAACGTATAACGTCATATCGAATTACGGCATAATGTTTAACGTCACGTAGTAATACGTCATAACGTATAACGTCATATAGTAATGCGTAATAACGTATAACATCATATAGTAATGCGTCATAACGTATAGCGCCACATAGAATTACGGTTTAACGTATAACGTCTTATAGTAATTCGTCATAACGTATAACGTCATACAGTAATTCGTCATACGGTATAACGTCGTACAGCATTACGTCATAACGGATAACGTCTCATAGTAATACGTCATAACGTATAACGTCATATAGTAATGCGTCATAACGTATAACGAAATATAGTAATGCGTCATCACGTATAACGTCATATAGTATTGCGTCATAACTTACAACGTCATACAGTAATGCGTCATACCGTATAACGTCATATAGAATTACGGTTTAACGTATAACGTCATATAGTAAAACGTCATAACGTATAACGTCATATAGTAATGCGTCATAACGTATAACGTCATATAGTATTGCGTCATGACGTATAAAGTCATATAATAAGGCGACATGACGTATAACGTCATATAGAAGTACGGCATAACGTATAACGTCACGTAGAATTACGGTTTTGCGTATAACGTCATATAGAATTACGGTATTACGTATAACGTCATATAGTAATGCGTCATAACGTATAACGCCATATAGCTATGCGTCATAACGTATAACGTCATATAGTAATGCGTCATAACGTATAACGAAATATAGTAATGCGTCATAACGTATAACGTCATATAGAATTCCGGCATAACGTATATCGTCATATAGTAATACGTCATAACTTACAAGGTCATATAGTAATGCGTCATAACGTATAACGTCATATAGAATTACGACGTAACGTATAACGTCACGTAGTAATACGTCATAACGTATAACGACATATAGTAATGCATCATAACGAATCACGTCATATAGAATTACGGTTTAACGTATAACGTCAAAAGAGTAATGCGTCATATCCTATAACGCCATATAGTAATTGCGTCATAACGTATAACGTCATATAGAATTCCGGCATAACGTATATCGTCATATAGTAATACGTCATAACTTACAAGGTCATATAGTAATGCGTCATAACGTATAACGTCATATAGAATTACGACGTAACGTATAACGTCACGTAGTAATACGTCATAACGTATAACGACATATAGTAATGCATCATAACGTATAACGTCACGTAGAATTACGGTTTTGCGTATAACGTCATATAGAAGTACGGCATAACGTACAACGTCACATAGTAAAACGTCATAACATATAACGTCATACAGAATTACGGTTTAACGTCTAATATCATACAGTAATGCGTCATAACGTATAACATCATATAGAATTCCGGTTTAACGTATAACGCCATATAGCAATGCGTCATAACGTATAACGTCATACAGTAATTCGTAATACCGTATAATGTCATATAAAATTACGGCATAACGTATAACGTCACATAGTAAAACGTCATAACGTATAACGTCATTCAGAATTACGGTTTAACGTCTAACGTCATACAGTAATGCGTCATAACGTATAACATCATATAGAATTCCGGTTTAACGTATAACGCCATATAGCAATGCGTCATAACGTATAAAGTCATATAGAATTCCGGTTTAACGTATAACGCCATATAGCAATGGGTCATAACGTATAACGTCATATCGAATTACGGCATAATGTTTAACGTCACGTAGTAATACGTCATAACGTATAACGTCATATAGTAATGCGTAATAACGTATAACATCATATAGTAATGCGTCATAACGTATAGCGCAACATAGAATTACGGTTTAACGTATAACGTCATATAGTAATTCGTCATAACGTATAACGTCATACAGTAATTCGTCATACGGTATAACGTCGTACAGCATTACGTCATAACGGATAACGTCTCATAGTAATACGTCATAACGTATAACGTCATATAGTAATGCGTCATAACGTATAACGAAATATAGTAATGCGTCATAACGTATAACGTCATATAGTATTGCGTCATAACTTACAACGTCATACAGTAATGCGTCATACCGTATAACGTCATATAGAATTACGGTTTAACGTATAACGTCATATAGTAAAACGTCATAACGTATAACGTCATATAGTAATGCGTCATAACGTATAACGTCATATAGTATTGCGTCATGACGTATAAAGTCATATAATAAGGCGACATGACGTATAACGTCATATAGAAGTACGGCATAACGTATAACGTCACGTAGAATTACGGTTTTGCGTATAACGTCATATAGAATTACGGTATTACGTATAACGTCATATAGTAATGCGTCATAACGTATAACGCCATATAGCTATGCGTCATAACGTATAACGTCATATAGTAATGCGTCATAACGTATAACGAAATATAGTAATGCGTCATAACGTATAACGTCATATAGTATTGCGTCATAACTTACAACGTCATACAGTAATGCGTCATACCGTATAACGTCATATAGAATTACGGTTTAACGTATAACGTCATATAGTGAAACGTCATAACGTATAACGTCATATAGTAATGCGTCATAACGTATAACGTCATATAGTATTGCGTCATGACGTATAAAGTCATATAATAAGGCGACATGACGTATAACGTCATACAGAAGTACGGCATAACGTATAACGTCACGTAGAATTACGGTTTTGCGTATAACGTCATATAGAATTACGGTTTAACGTATAACGTCATATAGTAATACGTCATAGCGTATAACGTCATATAGTATTGCGTCATGACGTATAAAGTCATATAATAAAGCGGCAGGACGTATAACGTCATACAGAAGTACGGCATAACGTATAACGTCACGTAAAATTACGGTTTCGCGTATAACGTCATATAGAATTACGGTTTAACGTATAACGTGACATAGTAATACTTCATAACGTATAACGCCATATATCAATGCGTCATGACGTATAACGTCATATAGAATTACGTCGTAACGTATAACGTCACGTAGTAATACGTCATAACGTATAACGACATATAGTAATGCATCATAACGTATAACGTCACATAGAATTACGGCATAACGTATAACGTGACATAGTAATACTTCATAACGTATAACGCCAAATATCAATGCGTCATGACGTATAGCGTCATATAGAATTACGGTATTACGTATAACGCCATATAGTAAGGCGTCATGACGTACAACGTCACATAGAATTACGTCATAACGTATAAAGTCACATAGAAGTACGTCATAACGTATAACGTCACGTAGAATTACGGTTTTGCGTATAACGTCATATAGAAGTACGGCATAACGTATAACGTCACATAGTAAAACGTCATAACGTATAACGTCATTCAGAATTACGGTTTAACGTCTAACGTCATACAGTAATGCGTCATAACGTATAACATCATATAGAATTCCGGTTTAACGTATAACGCCATATAGCAATGCGTCATAACGTATAAAGTCATATAGAATTCCGGTTTAACGTATAACGCCATATAGCAATGCGTCATAACGTATAACGTCATATCGAATTACGGCATAATGTTTAACGTCACGTAGTAATACGTCATAACGTATAACGTCATATAGTAATGCGTAATAACGTATAACGTCATATCGAATTACGGCATAATGTTTAACGTCACGTAGTAATACGTCATAACGTATAACGTCATATAGTAATGCGTAATAACGTATAACATCATATAGTAATGCGTCATAACGTATAGCGCCACATAGAATTACAGTTTAACGTATAACGTCATATAGTAATGCGTCATAACGTATAACGCCATATAGCAATGCGTCATAACGTATAACGCCACATAGCAATGCGTCATAACGTATAACGCCATATAGCAATGCGTTATAACGAATAACGTCATATAGTAATGCGTCATAACGTATAACGCCATATAGCAATGCGTCATAACGTATAACGCCATATAGCAATGCGTTATAACGAATAACGTCATATAGTAATGCGTCATAACGTATAACGTCATATAGTAATGCGTCATAACGTATAACGCCATATAGTAATGCGTCATAACTTATAACGTCATATAGTATTGCGTCATAACGTATAACGTCATATAGTAATGCGTCATAACGTATAACGCCATATAGTAATGCGTCATAACTTATAACGTCATATAGTAATGCGTCATAACGTATAACGCCATATAGCAATGCGTCATAACGTATAACGCCACATAGCAATGCGTTATAACTAATAACGTCATATAGTAATGCGTCATAACGTATAACGCCATATAGTAATGCGTCATAACGTATAACGTCATATAGTATTGCGTCGTGACGTATAACGTCATATAATAAGGCGACATGACGTATAACGTCATATAGAATTACTTCATAACGTATAACGTCATATAAAATTACGGTTTAACGTATAACGTCAAAAGAGTAATGCGTCATATCCTATAACGCCATATAGTAATTGCGTCATAACGTATAACGTCATATAGAATTCCGGCATAACGTATATCGTCATATAGTAATACGTCATAACTTACAAGGTCATATAGTAATGCGTCATAACGTATAACGTCATATAGTAATGCGTCATAACGTATAACGAAATATAGGAATGCGTCATAACGTATAACGACATATAGTATTGCGTCATAACTTACAACGTGATACAGTAATGCGTCATACCGAATAACGTCATATAGAATTACGGTTTAACGTATAACGTCATATAGTAAAACGTCATAACGTAGAACGTCATATAGTAATGCGTCATAACGTATAACGTCATATAGTATTGCGTCATGACGTATAGAGTCATATAATAAGGCGACATGACGTATAACGTCATATAGAAGTACGGCATAACGTATAACGTCACGTAGAATTACGGTTTTGCGTATAACGTCATATAGAATTACGGCTTAACATATAACGTCATATAGTAATACGTCATAGCGTATAACGTCATATAGTATTGCGTCATGACGTATAAAGTCATATAATAAAGCGGCATGACGTATAACGTCATACAGAAGTACGGCATAACGTATAACGTCACATAGTAAAACGTCATAACGTATAACGTCATACAGAATTACGGTTTAACGTCTAACGTGACATAGTAATACTTCATAACGTATAACGCCATATATCAATGCGTCATGACGTATAACGTCATATAGAATTACGGTATTACGTATAACGCCATATAGTAATGCGTCATAACGTATAACGTCATATAGTATTGCGTCATGACGTATAACGTCATATAATAAGGCGACATGACGTATAACGTCATATAGTAATGCGTCTTATCGTATAACGTCATATAGAATTCCGGTTTAACGCATAACGCCACATAGCAATGCGTCATAACGTATAACGCCACATGGTAATACGTCTTAACGTATAAAGACATACAGAATTCCGGGATAACGTATAACGTCATATAGTATTGCGTCATAACATCTAACGCCATATAGTAATGCGTCATAACATACAACGTCATATAGTATTGCGTCATAACGTCTAACGCCATATAGCAATGCGTCATAACGTATAACGTCATATAGTAATGCGTCATACCGTATAACGTCATACAGAATTCCGGTTTAACGTATAACGCCATATAGCAATGCGTCATACCGTATAACGCCATATAGCAAAGCGTTATAACGAATGACGTCATATAGTAATGCGTCATAACGTATAACGCCATATAGTAATGCGTCATAACGTATAACGTCATATAGTAATGCGCCATAACGTATAACGTCATACAGAATTACGGTTTAACATATAACGCCATATAGCAATGCGTCATAACGTATAACGTTATACAGAATTACGGTTTAACGTATAAAGTCATATAGTAATGCGTCATAACGTATAACGCCATATATCAATGCGTCATGACGTATAACGTCATATAGAATTACGGTATTACGTATAACGCCATATAGTAAGGCGTCATGACGTACAACGTCATATAGAATTACGTCATAACGTATAACGCCATATAGCAATGCGTCATAACGTATAACGTTATACAGAATTACGGTTTAACGTATAAAGTCATATAGTAATGCGTCATAACGTATAACGTCATATAGTAATACGTCATAACGTATAACGTCATATAGTATTGCGTCATGACGAATAATGTCATATAGTAATGCGTCATAAAGTATAACGCCATATAGCAATGCGTCATACCGTATAACGTCATATAGAATTCCGGTTTAACGTATAACGCCATATAGCAATGCGTCTTAACGTATAAAGTCATATAGAATTCCGGTTTAACGTATAACGCCATATAGCAATGGGTCATAACGTATAACGTCATATCGAATTACGGCATAGTGTTTAACGTCACGTAGTAATACGTCATAACGTATAACGTCATATAGTAATGCGTAATAACGTATAACATCATATAGTAATGCGTCATAACGTATAGCGCCACATAGAATTACGGTTTAACGTATAACGTCATATAGTAATTCGTCATAACGTATAACGTCATACAGTAATTCGTCATACGGTATAACGTCGTACAGCATTACGTCATAACGGATAACGTCTCATAGTAATACGTCATAACGTATAACGTCATATAGTAATGCGTCATAACGTATAACGTCATACAGAATTACGGTTTAACGTATAACGTCATATAGTAATGCGTCATAACGTATAGCGTCCTATAGAATTACGGTATTACGCATAACGTCATATAGTAATGCGTCATAACGTATAACGCCATATAGCAATGCGTCATAACGTATAACATCATATAGAATTCCGGTTTAACGTATAACGCCATATAGCAATGCGTCATAACGTATAAAGTCATATAGAATTCCGGTTTAACGTATAACGCCATATAGCAATGGGTCATAACGTATAACGTCATATCGAATTACGGCATAATGTTTAACGTCACGTAGTAATACGTCATAACGTATAACGTCATATAGTAATGCGTAATAACGTATAACATCATATAGTAATGCGTCATAACGTATAGCGCCACATAGAATTACGGTTTAACGTATAACATCATATAGTAATGCGTCATAACGTATAGCGCCACATAGAATTACGGTTTAACGTATAACGTCATATAGTAATGCGTCATAACGTATAACGTCATACAGAATTACGGTTTAACGTATAACGTCATATAGTAATGCGTCATAACGTATAGCGTCCTATAGAATTACGGTATTACGCATAACGTCATATAGTAATGCGTCATAACGTATAACGCCATATAGCAATGCGTCATAACGTATAACGTCATATAGTAATGCGTCATAACGTATAACGAAATATAGTAATGCGTCATAACGTATAACGTCATATAGTAATGCGCCATAACGTATAACGTCATACAGAATTACGGTTTAACATATAACGCCATATAGCAATGCGTCATAACGTATAACGTTATACAGAATTACGGTTTAACGTATAAAGTCATATAGTAATGCGTCATAACGTATAACGCCATATATCAATGCGTCATGACGTATAACGTCATATAGAATTACGGTATTACGTATAACGCCATATAGTAAGGCGTCATGACGTACAACGTCATATAGAATTACGTCATAACGTATAACGCCATATAGCAATGCGTCATAACGTATAACGTTATACAGAATTACGGTTTAACGTATAAAGTCATATAGTAATGCGTCATAACGTATAACGTCATATAGTAATACGTCATAACGTATAACGTCATATAGTATTGCGTCATGACGAATAATGTCATATAGTAATGCGTCATAAAGTATAACGCCATATAGCAATGCGTCATACCGTATAACGTCATATAGAATTCCGGTTTAACGTATAACGCCACATAGCAATGCGTCATAACGTATAACGTCACATAGTAATACGTCTTAACGTATAAAGTCAGATAGAATACCGGGATAACGTATAACGTCATATAGTAATACGTCATAACGTATAACGTCATATAGTATTGCGTCATGACGAATAATGTCATATAATAAGGCGACATGACGTATAACGTCATATAGTAATACGTCATAACGTATAACGTCACATAGTAATACGTCACAACGTATAACGCCATATAGCAATGCATCATAACGTATAACGTCACATAGAATTACGGCATAACGTATAACGTGACATAGTAATTCGTCATAACGTGTAACGCCATATATCAATGCGTCATGACGTATAACGTCATATAGAATTACGGTATTACGTATAACGTCATATAGTAATGCGTCATAACGTATAACGCCATATAGCAATGCGTCATAACGTATAACGCCATATAGCAATGCGTCATAACGAATCACGTCATATAGAATTACGGTTTAACGTATAACGTCAAAAGAGTAATGCGTCATATCCTATAACGCCATATAGTAATTGCGTCATAACGTATAACGTCATATAGAATTCCGGCATAACGTATATCGTCATATAGTAATACGTCATAACTTACAAGGTCATATAGTAATGCGTCATAACGTATAACGTCATATAGAATTACGACGTAACGTATAACGTCACGTAGTAATACGTCATAACGTATAACGACATATAGTAATGCATCATAACGTATAACGTCACGTAGAATTACGGTTTTGCGTATAACGTCATATAGAAGTACGGCATAACGTACAACGTCACATAGTAAAACGTCATAACATATAACGTCATACAGAATTACGGTTTAACGTCTAATATCATACAGTAATGCGTCATAACGTATAACATCATATAGAATTCCGGTTTAACGTATAACGCCATATAGCAATGCGTCATAACGTATAAAGTCATATAGAATTCCGGTTTAACGTATAACGCCATATAGCAATGGGTCATAACGTATAACGTCATATCGAATTACGGCATAGTGTTTAACGTCACGTAGTAATACGTCATAACGTATAACGTCATATAGTAATGCGTAATAACGTATAACATCATATAGTAATGCGTCATAACGTATAGCGCCACATAGAATTACGGTTTAACGTATAACGTCATATAGTAATTCGTCATAACGTATAACGTCATACAGTAATTCGTCATACGGTATAACGTCGTACAGCATTACGTCATAACGGATAACGTCTCATAGTAATACGTCATAACGTATAACGTCATATAGTAATGCGTCATAACGTATAACGTCATACAGAATTACGGTTTAACGTATAACGTCATATAGTAATGCGTCATAACGTATAGCGTCCTATAGAATTACGGTATTACGCATAACGTCATATAGTAATGCGTCATAACGTATAACGCCATATAGCAATGCGTCATAACGTATAACATCATATAGAATTCCGGTTTAACGTATAACGCCATATAGCAATGCGTCATAACGTATAAAGTCATATAGAATTCCGGTTTAACGTATAACGCCATATAGCAATGGGTCATAACGTATAACGTCATATCGAATTACGGCATAATGTTTAACGTCACGTAGTAATACGTCATAACGTATAACGTCATATAGTAATGCGTAATAACGTATAACATCATATAGTAATGCGTCATAACGTATAGCGCCACATAGAATTACGGTTTAACGTATAACATCATATAGTAATGCGTCATAACGTATAGCGCCACATAGAATTACGGTTTAACGTATAACGTCATATAGTAATGCGTCATAACGTATAACGTCATACAGAATTACGGTTTAACGTATAACGTCATATAGTAATGCGTCATAACGTATAGCGTCCTATAGAATTACGGTATTACGCATAACGTCATATAGTAATGCGTCATAACGTATAACGCCATATAGCAATGCGTCATAACGTATAACGTCATATAGTAATGCGTCATAACGTATAACGAAATATAGTAATGCGTCATAACGTATAACGTCATATAGTAATGCGCCATAACGTATAACGTCATACAGAATTACGGTTTAACATATAACGCCATATAGTATTGCGTCATAACTTACAACGTCATACAGTAATGCGTCATACCGTATAACGTCATATAGAATTACGGTTTAACGTATAACGTCATATAGTAATGCGTCATAACGTATAACGTCATATAGTAATGCGTCATAACGTATAACGCCATATAGTAATGCGTCATAACGTATAACATCATATAGTATTGCGTCATGACGTATAATGTCATATAATAAGGCGACATGACGTATAACGTCATATAGTAATGCGTAATAACGTATAACGTCATATAGTAATGTGTCATAACGTATAACGCCATATAGTAATGCGTCATAACGTATAACGTCAAATAGTAATACGTCATAACGTATAACGTCACATAGTAAAACGTCATAACGTATAACGTCATATAGTAATACGTCATAACGTATAACGTCATATAGTATTGCGTCATGACGAATAATGTCATATAATAAGGCGACATGACGTATAACGTCATATAGTAATGCGTCATAACGTATAACGTCATATAGTAATGTGTCATAACGTATAACGCCATATAGTAATGCGCCATAACGTATAACGTCATATAGTAATACGTCATAACGTATAACGTCATATAGTATTGCGTCATGACGAATAATGTCATATAATAAGGCGACATGACGTATAACGTCATATAGTAATGCGTCATAACGTATAACATCATATAGTATTGCGTCATGACGTATAACGTCATATAGTAATGCGTCATAACGTATATCGTCATAGAGTAATGCGTCATAACGTTTAACGTCATATAGTATTGCGTCATGACGAATAATGTCATATAATAAGGCGACATGACGTATAACGTCATATAGAATTCCGGTTTAACGTATAACGCCATATAGCAATGCGTCATAACGTACAACGTCACATAGTAATACGTCTTAACGTATAAAGTCATATAGAATACCGGGTTAACGTATAACGCCATATAGCAATGCGTCATAACGTATAACGTTATACAGAATTACGGTTTAACGTATAAAGTCATGTAGTAATGCGTCATAACGTATAACGCCATATAGTAATGCGGCATAACGTATAACATCATATAGTATTGCGTCATGACGTATAACGTCATATAGTAATGCGTCATAACGTATATCGTCATAGAGTAATGCGTCATAACGTATAAAGTCATATAGTAATGCGTGATAACGTATAACGCCATATAGTAATGCGACATAACGTATAACATCATATAGTATTGCGTCATGACGTATAACGTCATATAGTAATGCGTCATAACGTATATCGTCATAGAGTAATGCGTCATAACGTATAACGTCATATAGTATTGCGTCATGACGAATAATGTCATATAATAAGGCGACATGACGTATAACGTCATATAGTAATGCGTCATAACGTATAACGTCATATAGTAATGCGTCATAACGTATAACGCCATGTAGTAATGCGTCATAACGTATAACGTCATATAGTATTGCGTCATAACATCAAACGCCATATAGTAATGCGTCATAACGTATAACGTCATATAGTAATGCGTCATAACGTATAACGCCATATAGCAATGCGTCATACCGTATAACGCCATATAGCAATGCGTTATAACGTATAACATCATATAGTATTGCGTCATGACGTATAACGTCATATAGTAATGCGTCATAACGTATATCGTCATAGAGTAATGCGTCATAACGTATAACGTCATATAGTATTGCGTCATGACGAATAATGTCATATCATAAGGCGACATGACGTATAACGTCATATAGTAATGCGTCATAACGTATAACGTCATATAGAATTCCGGTTTAACGTATAACGCCACATAGCAATGCGTCATAACGTATAACGCCACATGGTAATACGTCTTAACGTATAAAGACATATAGAATTCCGGGATAACGTATAACTTTATATAGTAATACGTCATAACGTATAACGTCATATAGTATTGCGTCATGACGAATAATGTCATATAATAAGGCGACATGACGTATAACGTCATATAGTAATGCGTCATAACATATAACGTCATATAGTAATGCGACATAACGTATAACGCCATATAGTAATGCGTCATAACGTATAACGTCATATAGTATTGCGTCATAACATCTAACGCCATATAGTAATGCGTCATAACGTATAACGTCATATAGTAATGCGTCATAACGTATAACGCCATATAGCAATGCGTTATAACGAATAACGTCATATAGTAATGCGTCATAACGTATAACGCCATATAGTAATGCGTCATAACGTATAAGGTCATATAGCATTGCGTCATGACGTATAACGTCATATAATAAGGCGACATGACGTGTAACGTCATATAGAATTACGTCATAACGTATAACGTCATATACAAATACGGTTTAACGTATAACGTCAAAAGAGTAATGCGTCATATCCTATAACGCCATATAGTAATTGCGTCATAACGTATAACGTCATATAGAACTCCGGCATAACGTATATCGTCATATAGTAATACGTCATAACTTACAAGGTCATATAGTAATGCGTCATAACGTATAACGTCATATAGTATTGCGCCATGACGTATAACGTCATATAAGGTGACATGACGTATAACGTCATATAGAATTACGGCATAACGTATAACGTCACATAGTAAAAGGTCATAACGTATAACGTCATATAGTAATACGTCATAACGTATAACGTCATATAGTATTGCGTCATGACGAATAATGTCATATAATAAGGCGACATGACGTATAACGTCATATAGTAATGCGTCATAACGTATAACGTCATATAGTAATGTGTCATAACGTATAACGCCATATAGTAATGCGTCATAACGTATAACGTCATATAGTAATACGTCATAACGTATAACGTCACATAGTAAAACGTCATAACGTATAACGTCATATAGTAATACGTCATAACGTATAACGTCATATAGTATTGCGTCATGACGAATAATGTCATATAATAAGGCGACATGACGTATAACGTCATATAGGAATGCGTCATAACGTATAACGTCATATAGTAATGCGTCATAACGTATAACGCCATATAGTAATGCGTCATAACGTATAACGTCATATAGTAATACGTCATAACGTATAACGTCATATAGTATTGCGTCATGACGAATAACGCCATATAGTAATGCGTCATAACATATAACGTCATATAGTATTGCGTCATAACGTATAACGTCATATAGTAATGCGTCATAACGTATAACGCCATATAGTAATGCGTCATAACATATAACGTCATATAGTAATGTGTCATAACGTATAACGCCATATAGTAATGCGTCATAACGTATAACGTCATATAGTAATACGTCATAACGTATAACGTCATATAGTATTGCGTCATGACGAATAATGTCATATAATAAGGCGACATGACGTATAACGTCATATAGTAATGCGTCATAACGTATAACGCCATATAGCAATGTGTTATAACGAATAACGTCATATAGTAATGCGTCATAACGTATAACGCCATATAGTAATGCGTCATAACGTATAACGTCATATAGTATTGCGTCATGACGTATAACGTCATATAATAAGGCGACATGACGTATAACGTCATATAGAATTACGTCATAACGTATAACGCCATATACAATTACGGTTTAACGTATAACGTCAAAAGAGTAATGCGTCATATCCTATAACGCCATATAGTAATTGCGTCATAACGTATAACGTCATATAGAACTCCGGCATAACGTATATCGTCATATAGTAATACGTCATAACTTACAAGGTCATATAGTAATGCGTCATAACGTATAACGTCATATAGTATTGCGTCATGACGTATAACGTCATATAAGGTGACATGACGTATAACGTCATATAGAATTACGGCATAACGTATAACGTCACATAGTAACACGTCATAACGTATAACGCCATATAGTAATGCGTCATAACGTATAAGGTCATATAGCATTGCGTCATGACGTATAACGTCATATAATAAGGCGACATGACGTGTAACGTCATATAGAATTACGTCATAACGTATAACGTCATATACAAATACGGTTTAACGTATAACGTCAAAAGAGTAATGCGTCATATCCTATAACGCCATATAGTAATTGCGTCATAACGTATAACGTCATATAGAACTCCGGCATAACGTATATCGTCATATAGTAATACGTCATAACTTACAAGGTCATATAGTAATGCGTCATAACGTATAACGTCATATAGTATTGCGCCATGACGTATAACGTCATATAAGGTGACATGACGTATAACGTCATATAGAATTACGGCATAACGTATAACGTCACATAGTAAAAGGTCATAACGTATAACGTCATATAGTAATACGTCATAACGTATAACGTCATATAGTATTGCGTCATGACGAATAATGTCATATAATAAGGCGACATGACGTATAACGTCATATAGTAATGCGTCATAACGTATAACGTCATATAGTAATGTGTCATAACGTATAACGCCATATAGTAATGCGTCATAACGTATAACGTCATATAGTAATACGTCATAACGTATAACGTCACATAGTAAAACGTCATAACGTATAACGTCATATAGTAATACGTCATAACGTATAACGTCATATAGTATTGCGTCATGACGAATAATGTCATATAATAAGGCGACATGACGTATAACGTCATATAGGAATGCGTCATAACGTATAACGTCATATAGTAATGCGTCATAACGTATAACGCCATATAGTAATGCGTCATAACGTATAACGTCATATAGTAATACGTCATAACGTATAACGTCATATAGTATTGCGTCATGACGAATAACGCCATATAGTAATGCGTCATAACATATAACGTCATATAGTATTGCGTCATAACGTATAACGTCATATAGTAATGCGTCATAACGTATAACGCCATATAGTAATGCGTCATAACATATAACGTCATATAGTAATGTGTCATAACGTATAACGCCATATAGTAATGCGTCATAACGTATAACGTCATATAGTAATACGTCATAACGTATAACGTCATATAGTATTGCGTCATGACGAATAATGTCATATAATAAGGCGACATGACGTATAACGTCATATAGTAATGCGTCATAACGTATAACGCCATATAGCAATGTGTTATAACGAATAACGTCATATAGTAATGCGTCATAACGTATAACGCCATATAGTAATGCGTCATAACGTATAACGTCATATAGTATTGCGTCATGACGTATAACGTCATATAATAAGGCGACATGACGTATAACGTCATATAGAATTACGTCATAACGTATAACGCCATATACAATTACGGTTTAACGTATAACGTCAAAAGAGTAATGCGTCATATCCTATAACGCCATATAGTAATTGCGTCATAACGTATAACGTCATATAGAACTCCGGCATAACGTATATCGTCATATAGTAATACGTCATAACTTACAAGGTCATATAGTAATGCGTCATAACGTATAACGTCATATAGTATTGCGTCATGACGTATAACGTCATATAAGGTGACATGACGTATAACGTCATATAGAATTACGGCATAACGTATAACGTCACATAGTAACACGTCATAACGTATAACGTCATATAGTAATACGTCATAACGTATAACGTCATATAGTATTGCGTCATGAGGAATAATGTCATATAATAAGGCGACATGACGTATAACGCCATATAGCAATGCGTCATACCGTATAACGCCATATAGCATTGCGTTATAACGAATGACGTCATATAGTAATGCGTCATAACGTATAACGCCATATAGTAATGCGTCATAACGTATAACGTCATATAGTAATGCGTCATACCGTATAACGTCATACAGAATTACGGTTTAACATATAACGCCATATAGCAATGCGTCATAACGTATAACGTTATACAGAATTACGGTTTAACGTATAAAGTCATATAGTAATGCGTCATAACGTATAACGCCATATAGTAATGCGTCATAACGTATAACATCATATAGTATTGCGTCATGACGTATAATGTCATATAATAAGGCGACATGACGTATAACGTCATATAGTAATGCGTAATAACGTATAACGTCATATAGTAATGTGTCATAACGTATAACGCCATATAGTAATGCGTCATAACGTATAACGTCATATAGTAATACGTCATAACGTATAACGTCACATAGTAAAACGTCATAACGTATAACGTCATATAGTAATACGTCATAACGTATAACGTCATATAGTATTGCGTCATGACGAATAATGTCATATAATAAGGCGACATGACGTATAACGTCATATAGTAATGCGTCATAACGTATAACGTCATATAGTAATGTGTCATAACGTATAACGCCATATAGTAATGCGCCATAACGTATAACGTCATATAGTAATACGTCATAACGTATAACGTCATATAGTATTGCGTCATGACGAATAATGTCATATAATAAGGCGACATGACGTATAACGTCATATAGTAATGCGTCATAACGTATAACATCATATAGTATTGCGTCATGACGTATAACGTCATATAGTAATGCGTCATAACGTATATCGTCATAGAGTAATGCGTCATAACGTATAACGTCATATAGTATTGCGTCATGACGAATAATGTCATATAATAAGGCGACATGACGTATAACGTCATATAGAATTCCGGTTTAACGTATAACGCCATATAGCAATGCGTCATAACGTACAACGTCACATAGTAATACGTCTTAACGTATAAAGTCATATAGAATACCGGGTTAACGTATAACGCCATATAGCAATGCGTCATAACGTATAACGTTACAGAATTACGGTTTAACGTATAAAGTCATATAGTAATGCGTCATAACGTATAACGCCATATAGTAATGCGACATAACGTATAACATCATATAGTATTGCGTCATGACGTATAACGTCATATAGTAATGCGTCATAACGTATATCGTCATAGAGTAATGCGTCATAACGTATAAAGTCATATAGTAATGCGTGATAACGTATAACGCCATATAGTAATGCGACATAACGTATAACATCATATAGTATTGCGTCATGACGTATAACGTCATATAGTAATGCGTCATAACGTATATCGTCATAGAGTAATGCGTCATAACGTATAACGTCATATAGTATTGCGTCATGACGAATAATGTCATATAATAAGGCGACATGACGTATAACGTCATATAGTAATGCGTCATAACATATAACGTCATATAGTAATGCGACATAACGTATAACGCCATATAGTAATGCGTCATAACGTATAACGTCATATAGTATTGCGTCATAACATCTAACGCCATATAGTAATGCGTCATAACGTATAACGTCATATAGTAATGCGTCATAACGTATAACGTCATATAGTATTGCTTCATGACGAATAATGTCATATAATAAGGCGACATGACGTATAACGTCATATAGTAATGCGTCATAACGTATAACGCCATATAGCAATGCGTTATAACGAATAACGTCATATAGTAATGCGTCATAACGTATAACGCCATATAGTATTGCGTCATGACGTATAACGTCATATAATAAGGCGACATGACGTATAACGTCATATAGAATTACGTCATAGCGTATAACGTCATATACAATTACGGTTTAACGTATAACGTCAAAAGAGTAATGCGTCATATCCTATAACGCCATATAGTAATTGCGTCATAACGTATAACGTCATATAGAATTCCGGCATACCGTATATCGTCATATAGTAATACGTCATAACTTACAAGGTCATATAGTAATGCGTCATAACGTATAACGTCATATAGTATTGCGTCATGACGTATAACGTCAAATAATAAGGTGACATGACGTATAACGTCATATAGTAATACGTCATAACGTATAACGTCATATAGTATTGCTTCATGACGAATAATGTCATATAATAAGGCGACATGACGTATAACGTCATATAGTAATGCGTCATAACGTATAACGCCATATAGCAATGCGTTATAACGAATAACGGCATATAGTAATGCGTCATAACGTATAACGCCATATAGTAATGCGTCATAACGTATAAGGTCATATAGCATTGCGTCATGACGTATAACGTCATATCATAAGGCGACATGACGTATAACGTCATATAGAATTACGTCATAACGTATAACGTCATATACAAATACGGTTTAACGTATAACGTCAAAAGAGTAATGCGTCATATCCTATAACGCCATATAGTAATTGCGTCATAACGTATAACGTCATATAGAACTCCGGCATAACGTATATCGTCATATAGTAATACGTCATAACTTACAAGGTCATATAGTAATGCGTCATAACGTATAACGTCATATAGTATTGCGCCATGACGTATAACGTCATATAAGGTGACATGACGTATAACGTCATATAGAATTACGGCATAACGTATAACGTCACATAGTAAAACGTCATAACGTATAACGTCATATAGTAATACGTCATAACGTATAACGTCATATAGTATTGCGTCATGACGAATAATGTCATATAATAAGGCGACATGACGTATAACGTCATATAGTAATGCGTCATAACGTATAACGTCATATAGTAATGTGTCATAACGTATAACGCCATATAGTAATGCGTCATAACGTATAACGTCATATAGTAATACGTCATAACGTATAACGTCACATAGTAAAACGTCATAACGTATAACGTCATATAGAAATACGTCATAACGTATAACGTCATATAGTATTGCGTCATGACGAATAATGTCATATAATAAGGCGACATGACGTATAACGTCATATAGGAATGCGTCATAACGTATAACGTCATATAGTAATGCGTCATAACGTATAACGCCATATAGTAATGCGTCATAACGTATAACGTCATATAGTAATACGTCATAACGTATAACGTCATATAGTATTGCGACATGACGAATAACGCCATATAGTAATGCGTCATAACATATAACGTCATATAGTATTGCGTCATAACGTATAACGTCATATAGTAATGCGTCATAACGTATAACGCCATATAGTAATGCGTCATAACATATAACGTCGTATAGTAATGTGTCATAACGTATAACGCCATATAGTAATGCGTCATAACGTATAACGTCATATAGTAATACGTCATAACGTATAACGTCATATAGTATTGCGTCATGACGAATAATGTCATATAATAAGGCGACATGACGTATAACGTCATATAGTAATGCGTCATAACGTATAACGCCATATAGCAATGTGTTATAACGAATAACGTCATATAGTAATGCGTCATAACGTATAACGCCATATAGTAATGCGTCATAACGTATAACGTCATATAGTATTGCGTCATGACGTATAACGTCATATAATAAGGCGACATGACGTATAACGTCATATAGAATTACGTCATAACGTATAACGCCATATACAATTACGGTTTAACGTATAACGTCAAAAGAATAATGCGTCATATCCTATAACGCCATATAGTAATTGCGTCATAACGTATAACGTCATATAGAACTCCGGCATAACGTATATCGTCATATAGTAATACGTCATAACTTACAAGGTCATATAGTAATGCGTCATAACGTATAACGTCATATAGTATTGCGTCATGACGTATAACGTCATATAAGGTGACATGACGTATAACGTCATATAGAATTACGGCATAACGTATAACGTCACATAGTAAAACGTCATAACGTATAACGTCATATAGTAATACGTCATAACGTATAACGTCATATAGTATTGCGTCATGAGGAATAATGTCATATAATAAGGCGACATGACGTATAACGCCATATAGCAATGCGTCATACCGTATAACGCCATATAGCAATGCGTTATAACGAATGACGTCATATAGTAATGCGTCATAACGTATAACGCCATATAGTAATGCGTCATAACGTATAACGTCATATAGTAATGCGTCATACCGTATAACGTCATACAGAATTACGGTTTAACATATAACGCCATATAGCAATGCGTCATAACGTATAACGTTATACAGAATTACGGTTTAACGTATAAAGTCATATAGTAATGCGTCATAACGTATAACGCCATATAGTAATGCGTCATAACGTATAACATCATATAGTATTGCGTCATGACGTATAATGTCATATAATAAGGCGACATGACGTATAACGTCATATAGTAATGCGTAATAACGTATAACGTCATATAGTAATGTGTCATAACGTATAACGCCATATAGTAATGCGTCATAACGTATAACGTCATATAGTAATACGTCATAACGTATAACGTCACATAGTAAAACGTCATAACGTATAACGTCATATAGTAATACGTCATAACGTATAACGTCATATAGTATTGCGTCATGACGAATAATGTCATATAATAAGGCGACATGACGTATAACGTCATATAGTAATGCGTCATAACGTATAACGTCATATAGTAATGTGTCATAACGTATAACGCCATATAGTAATGCGCCATAACGTATAACGTCATATAGTAATACGTCATAACGTATAACGTCATATAGTATTGCGTCATGACGAATAATGTCATATAATAAGGCGACATGACGTATAACGTCATATAGTAATGCGTCATTACGTATAACATCATATAGTATTGCGTCATGACGTATAACGTCATATAGTAATGCGTCATAACGTATATCGTCATAGAGTAATGCGTCATAACGTATAACGTCATATAGTATTGCGTCATGACGAATAATGTCATATAATAAGGCGACATGACGTATAACGTCATATAGAATTCCGGTTTAACGTATAACGCCATATAGCAATGCGTCATAACGTACAACGTCACATAGTAATACGTCTTAACGTATAAAGTCATATAGAATACCGGGTTAACGTATAACGCCATATAGCAATGCGTCATAACGTATAACGTTATACAGAATTACGGTTTAACGTATAAAGTCATATAGTAATGCGTCATAACGTATAACGCCATATAGTAATGCGTCATAACGTATAACATCATATAGTATTGCGTCATGACGTATAATGTCATATAATAAGGCGACATGACGTATAACGTCATATAGTAATGCGTAATAACGTATAACGTCATATAGTAATGTGTCATAACGTATAACGCCATATAGTAATGCGTCATAACGTATAACGTCATATACAATTACGGTTTAACGTATAACGTCAAAAGAGTAATGCGTCATATCCTATAACGCCATATAGTAATTGCGTCATAACGTATAACGTCATATAGAACTCCGGCATAACGTATATCGTCATATAGTAATACGTCATAACTTACAAGGTCATATAGTAATGCGTCATAACGTATAACGTCATATAGTATTGCGCCATGACGTATAACGTCATATAAGGTGACATGACGTATAACGTCATATAGAATTACGGCATAACGTATAACGTCACATAGTAAAACGTCATAACGTATAACGTCATATAGTAATACGTCATAACGTATAACGTCATATAGTATTGCGTCATGACGAATAATGTCATATAATAAGGCGACATGACGTATAACGTCATATAGTAATGCGTCATAACGTATAACGTCATATAGTAATTTGTCATAACGTATAACGCCATATAGTAATGCGTCATAACGTATAACGTCATATAGTAATACGTCATAACGTATAACGTCACATAGTAAAACGTCATAACGTATAACGTCATATAGAAATACGTCATAACGTATAACGTCATATAGTATTGCGTCATGACGAATAATGTCATATAATAAGGCGACATGACGTATAACGTCATATAGGAATGCGTCATAACGTATAACGTCATATAGTAATGCGTCATAACGTATAACGCCATATAGTAATGCGTCATAACGTATAACGTCATATAGTAATACGTCATAACGTATAACGTCATATAGTATTGCGACATGACGAATAACGCCATATAGTAATGCGTCATAACATATAACGTCATATAGTATTGCGTCATAACGTATAACGTCATATAGTAATGCGTCATAACGTATAACGCCATATAGTAATGCGTCATAACGTATAACGTCATATAGAATTACGTCATAACGTATAACGCCATATACAATTACGGTTTAACGTATAACGTCAAAAGAGTAATGCGTCATATCCTATAACGCCATATAGTAATTGCGTCATAACGTATAACGTCATATAGAACTCCGGCATAACGTATATCGTCATATAGTAATACGTCATAACTTACAAGGTCATATAGTAATGCGTCATAACGTATAACGTCATATAGTATTGCGTCATGACGTATAACGTCATATAAGGTGACATGACGTATAACGTCATATAGAATTACGGCATAACGTATAACGTCACATAGTAAAACGTCATAACGTATAACGTCATATAGTAATACGTCATAACGTATAACGTCATATAGTATTGCGTCATGAGGAATAATGTCATATAATAAGGCGACATGACGTATAACGCCATATAGCAATGCGTCATACCGTATAACGCCATATAGCAATGCGTTATAACGAATGACGTCATATAGTAATGCGTCATAACGTATAACGCCATATAGTAATGCGTCATAACGTATAACGTCATATAGTAATGCGTCATACCGTATAACGTCATACAGAATTACGGTTTAACATATAACGCCATATAGCAATGCGTCATAACGTATAACGTTATACAGAATTACGGTTTAACGTATAAAGTCATATAGTAATGCGTCATAACGTATAACGCCATATAGTAATGCGTCATAACGTATAACATCATATAGTATTGCGTCATGACGTATAATGTCATATAATAAGGCGACATGACGTATAACGTCATATAGTAATGCGTAATAACGTATAACGTCATATAGTAATGTGTCATAACGTATAACGCCATATAGTAATGCGTCATAACGTATAACGTCATATAGTAATACGTCATAACGTATAACGTCACATAGTAAAACGTCATAACGTATAACGTCATATAGTAATACGTCATAACGTATAACGTCATATAGTATTGCGTCATGACGAATAATGTCATATAATAAGGCGACATGACGTATAACGTCATATAGTAATGCGTCATAACGTATAACGTCATATAGTAATGTGTCATAACGTATAACGCCATATAGTAATGCGCCATAACGTATAACGTCATATAGTAATACGTCATAACGTATAACGTCATATAGTATTGCGTCATGACGAATAATGTCATATAATAAGGCGACATGACGTATAACGTCATATAGTAATGCGTCATAACGTATAACATCATATAGTATTGCGTCATGACGTATAACGTCATATAGTAATGCGTCATAACGTATATCGTCATAGAGTAATGCGTCATAACGTATAACGTCATATAGTATTGCGTCATGACGAATAATGTCATATAATAAGGCGACATGACGTATAACGTCATATAGAATTCCGGTTTAACGTATAACGCCATATAGCAATGCGTCATAACGTACAACGTCACATAGTAATACGTCTTAACGTATAAAGTCATATAGAATACCGGGTTAACGTATAACGCCATATAGCAATGCGTCATAACGTATAACGTTATACAGAATTACGGTTTAACGTATAAATTCATATAGTAATGCGTCATAACGTATAACGCCATATAGTAATGCGTCATAACGTATAACATCATATAGTATTGCGTCATGACGTATAACGTCATATAGTAATGCGTCATAACGTATATCGTCATAGAGTAATGCGTCATAACGTATAAAGTCATATAGTAATGCGTGATAACGTATAACGCCATATAGTAATGCGACATAACGTATAACATCATATAGTATTGCGTCATGACGTATAACGTCATATAGTAATGCGTCATAACGTATATCGTCATAGAGTAATGCGTCATAACGTATAACGTCATATAGTATTGCGTCATGACGAATAATGTCATATAATAAGGCGACATGACGTATAACGTCATATAGTAATGCGTCATAACGTATAACGTCATATAGTAATGCGTCATAACGTATAACGCCATGTAGTAATGCGTCATAACGTATAACGTCATATAGTATTGCGTCATAACATCAAACGCCATATAGTAATGCGTCATAACGTATAACGTCATGTAGTAATGCGTCATAACGTATAACGCCATATAGCAATGCGTCATACCGTATAACGCCATATAGCAATGCGTTATAACGTATAACATCATATAGTATTGCGTCATGACGTATAACGTCATATAGTAATGCGTCATAACGTATATCGTCATAGAGTAATGCGTCATAACGTATAACGTCATATAGTATTGCGTCATGACGAATAATGTCATATCATAAGGCGACATGACGTATAACGTCATATAGTAATGCGTCATAACGTATAACGTCATATAGAATTCCGGTTTAACGTATAACGCCACATAGCAATGCGTCATAACGTATAACGCCACATGGTAATACGTCTTAACGTATAAAGACATATAGAATTCCGGGATAACGTATAACTTTATATAGTAATACGTCATAACGTATAACGTCATATAGTATTGCGTCATGACGAATAATGTCATATAATAAGGCGACATGACGTATAACGTCATATAGTAATGCGTCATAACATATAACGTCATATAGTAATGTGACATAACGTATAACGCCATATAGTAATGCGTCATAACGTATAACGTCATATAGTATTGCGTCATAACATCTAACCCCATATAGTAATGCGTCATAACGTATAACGTCATATAGTAATGCGTCATAACGTATAACGCCATATAGCAATGCGTCATAACGTATAACGCCATATAGCAATGCGCTATAACGATTAACGTCATATAGTAATGCGTCATAACGTATAACGCCATATAGTAATGCGTCATAACGTATAACGTCATATAGTATTGCGTCATGACGTATAACGTCATATAATAAGGCGACATGACGTATAACGTCATATAGAATTACGTCATAGCGTATAACGTCATATACAATTACGGTTTAACGTATAACGTCATATAGTATTGCGTCATGACGAATAACGCCATATAGTAATGCGTCATAACATATAACGTCATATAGTAATGCGTCATAACGTATAACGCCATATAGTAATGCGTCATAACATATAACGTCATATAGTAATGTGTCATAACGTATAACGCCATATAGTAATGCGTCATAACGTATAACGTCATATAGTAATACGTCATAACGTATAACGTCATATAGTATTGCGTCATGACGAATAATGTCATATAATAAGGCGACATGACGTATAACGTCATATAGTAATGCGTCATAACGTATAACGCCATATAGCAATGCGTTATAACGAATAACGTCATATAGTAATGCGTCATAACGTATAACGCCATATAGTAATGCGTCATAACGTATAACGTCATATAGCATTGCGTCATGACGTATAACGTCATATAATAAGGCGACATGACGTATAACGTCATATAGAATTACGTCATAACGTATAACGTCATATACAAATACGGTTTAACGTATAACGTCAAAAGAGTAATGCGTCATATCCTATAACGCCATATAGTAATTGCGTCATAACGTATAACGTCATATAGAACTCCGGCATAACGTATATCGTCATATAGTAATACGTCATAACTTACAAGGTCATATAGTAATGCGTCATAACGTATAACGTCATATAGTATTGCGTCATGACGTATAACGTCATATAAGGTGACATGACGTATAACGTCATATAGAATTACGGCATAACGTATAACGTCACATAGTAAAACGTCATAACGTATAACGTCATATAGTAATACGTCATTACGTATAACGTCATATAGTATTGCGTCATGACGAATAATGTCATATAATAAGGCGACATGACGTATAACGTCATATAGTAATGCGTCATAACGTATAACGTCATATAGTAATGTGTCATAGCGTATAACGCCATATAGTAATGCGTCATAACGTAAAACGTCATATAGTAATACGTCATAACGTATAACGTCACATAGTAAAACGTCATAACGTATAACGTCATATAGTAATACGTCATAACGTATAACGTCATATAGTATTGCGTCATGACGAATAATGTCATATAATAAGGCGACATGACGTATAACGTCATATAGTAATGCGTCATAACGTATAACGTCATATAGTAATGCGTCATAACGTATAACGCCATATAGTAATGCGTCATAACGTATAACGTCATATAGTAATACGTCATAACGTATAACGTCATATAGTATTGCGTCATGACGAATAACGCCATATAGTAATGCGTCATAACATATAACGTCATATAGTATTGCGTCATAACGTATAACGTCATATAGTAATGCGTCATAACGTATAACGCCATATAGTAATGCGTCATAACATATAACGTCATATAGTAATGTGTCATAACGTATAACGCCATATAGTAATGCGTCATAACGTATAACGTCATATAGTAATACGTCATAACGTATAACGTCATATAGTATTGCGTCATGACGAATAATGTCATATAATAAGGCGACATGACGTAGAACGTCATATAGTAGTGCGTCATAACGTATAACGTCATATAGTAATGTGTCATAACGTATAACGCCATATGGTAATGCGTCATAACGTATAACGCCATATAGTAATACGTCATAACTTACAAGGTCATATAGTAATGCGTCATAACGTATAACGTCATACAGTATTGCGTCATGACGAATAATGTCATATAATAAGGCGACATGACGTATAACGTCATATAGTAATGCGTCATAACGTATAACGTCATATAGTAATGCGTCATAACGTATAACGCCATATAGTAATACGTCATAACTTACAAGGTCATATAGTAATGCGTCATAACGTATAACGTCATATAGTATTGCGTCATGACGTATAACGTCATATAAGGTGACATGACGTATAACGTCATATAGAATTACGGCATAACGTATAACGTCACATAGTAAAACGTCATAACGTATAACGTCATATAGTAATACGTCATAACGTATAACGTCATATAGTATTGCGTCATGACGAATAATGTCATATAATAAGGCGACATGACGTATAACGTCATATAGTAATGCGTCATAACGTATAACGTCATATAGTAATGTGTCATAACGTATAACGCCATATAGTAATGCGTCATAACGTATAACGTCATATAGTAATACGTCATAACGTATAACGTCATATAGTATTGCGTCATGACGAATAATGTCATATAATAAGGCGACATGACGTATAACGTCATATAGTAATGCGTCATAACGTATAACATCATATAGTATTGCGTCATGACGTATAACGTCATATAGTAATGCGTCATAACGTATATCGTCATAGAGTAATGCGTCATAACGTATAACGTCATATAGTATTGCGTCATGAAGACTAATGTCATATAATAAGGCGACATGACGTATAACGTCATATAGAATTCCGGTTTAACGTATAACGCCATATAGCAATGCGTCATAACGTACAACGTCACATAGTAATACGTCTTAACGTATAAAGTCACATAGAATACCGGGTTAACGTATAACGCCATATAGCAATGCGTCATAACGTATAACGTCATACAGAATTACGGTTTAACGTATAACGCCATATAGCAATGCGTCATAACGTATAACGTTATACAGACTTACGGTTTAACGTATAAAGTCATATAGTAATGCGTCATAACGTATAACGCCATATAGTAATGCGTCATAACGTATAACATCATATAGTATTGCGTCATGACGTATAACGTCATATAGTAATGCGTCATAACGTATATCGTCATAGAGTAATGCGTCATAACGTATAACGTCATATAGTATTGCGTCATGACGAATAATGTCATATAATAAGGCGACATGACGTATAACGTCATATAGTAATGCGTCATAACGTATAACGTCATATAGTAATGCGTCCTAACGTATAACGCCATATAGTAATGCGTCATAACGTATAACGTCATATAGCATTGCGTCATAACATCTAACGCCATATAGTAATGCGTCATAACGTATAACGTCATATAGTAATGCGTCATAACGTATAACGCCATATAGCGATGCGTCATAACGTATAACGCCATATAGCAATGCGTTATAACGAATAACGTCATATAGTAATGCGTCATAACGTATAACGCCATATAGTAATGCGTCATAACGTATAACGTCATATAGTATTGCGTCATGACGTATAACGTCATATAATAAGGCGACATAACGTATAACGTCATATAGAATTACGTCATAACGTATAACGTCATATACAATTACGGTTTAACGTATAACGTCAAAAGAGTAATGCGTCATATCCTATAACGCCATATAGTAATTGCGTCATAGCGTATAACGACGTATAGAATTCCGGCATAACGTATATCGTCATATAGTAATACGTCATAACTTACAAGGTCATATAGTAATGCGTCATAACGTATAACGTCATATAGTATTGCATCATGACGTATAACGTCATATAATAAGGTGACATGACGTATAACGTCATATAGAATTACGGCATAACGTATAACGTCACATAGTAAAACGTCATAACGTATAACGTCATATAGTAATACGTCATAACGTATAAGGTCATATAGTATTGCGTCATGACGAATAATGTCATATAATAAGGCGACATGACGTATAACGTCATATAGTAATGCGTCATAACGTATAACGTCATATAGTAATGCGTCATAACGTATAACGCCATATAGTAATGCGTCATAACGTATAACGTCATATAGTAATACGTCATAACGTATAACGTCATAGAGTATTGCGTCATGACGAATAATGTCATATAATAAGGCGACATGACGTATAACGTCATATAGTAATGCGTCATAACGTATAACGTCATATAGTAATGCGTCATAACGTATAACGCCATATAGTAATGCGGCATAACATATAACGTCATATAGTATTGCGTCATAACGTCTAACGCCATATAGCAATGCGTCATAACGTATAACGTCATATAGTAATGCGTCATACCGTATAGCGTCATATAGAATTCCGGTTTAACGTATAACGCCATATAGCAATGCGTCATAACGTATAACGTCACATAGTAATACGTCTTAACGTATAAAGTCATATAGAATACCGGGTTAACGTATAACGCCATATAGCAATGCGTCATAACGTATAACGTCATACAGAATTACGGTTTAACGTATAACGCCATATAGCAATGCGTCAGAACGTATAACGTTATACAGAATTACGGTTTAACGTATAAAGTCATATAGTAATGCGTCATAACGTATAACGCCATATAGTAATGCGTCATAACGTATAACATCATATAGTATTGCGTCATGACGTATAACGTCATATAGTAATGCGTCATAACGTATATCGTCATAGAGTAATGCGTCATAACATATAACGTCATATAGTATTGCGTCATGACGAATAATGTCATATAATAAGGCGACATGACGTATAACGTCATATAGTAATGTGTCATAAAGTATAACGTCATATAGAATTCCGGTTTAACGTATAACGCCACATAGCAATGCGCCATAACGTATAACGTCACATGGTAATACGTCTTAACGTATAAAGACATATAGAATTCCGGGATAACGTATAACGTCATATAGTAATGCGTCATAACGTATAACGCCATATAGCAATGCGTCATAACGTATAACGCCATATAGCAATGCGTTATAACGAATAACGTCATATAGTAATGCGTCATAACGTATAACGCCATATAGTAATGCGTCATAACGTATAACGTCATATAGTAATGCGTCATAACGTATAACGCCATATAGTAATGCGTCATAACATATAACGTCATATAGTATTGCGTCATAACGTCTAACGCCATATAGCAATGCGTCATAACGTATAACGTCACATGGTAATACGTCTTAACGTATAAAGACATATAGAATTCCGGGATAACGTATAACGTCATATAGTAATGCGTCATAACGTATAACGCCATATAGCAATGCGTCATAACGTATAACGACGTATAGAATTCCGGCATAACGTATATCGTCATATAGTAATACGTCATAACTTACAAGGTCATATAGTAATGCGTCATAACGTATAACATCATATAGTATTGCGTCATGACGTATAACGTCATATAGTAATGCGTCATAACGTATATCGTCATAGAGTAATGCGTCATAACGTATAACGTCATATAGTATTGCGTCATGACGAATAATGTCATATAATAAGGCGACATGACGTATAACGTCATATAGTAATGCGTCATAACGTATAACGTCATATAGTAATGCGTCATAACGTATATCGCCATATAGTAATGCGTCATAACGTATAACGTCATATAGAATTACGTCATAACGTATAACGTCATATACAATTACGGTTTAACGTATAACGTCAAAAGAGTAATGCGTCATATCCTATAACGCCATATAGTAATTGCGTCATAGCGTATAACGACGTATAGAATTCCGGCATAACGTATATCGTCATATAGTAATACGTCATAACTTACAAGGTCATATAGTAATGCGTCATAACGTATAACGTCATATAGTATTGCATCATGACGTATAACGTCATATAATAAGGTGACATGACGTATAACGTCATATAGAATTACGGCATAACGTATAACGTCACATAGTAAAACGTCATAACGTATAACGTCATATAGTAATACGTCATAACGTATAAGGTCATATAGTATTGCGTCATGACGAATAATGTCATATAATAAGGCGACATGACGTATAACGTCATATAGTAATGCGTCATAACGTATAACGTCATATAGTAATGCGTCATAACGTATAACGCCATATAGTAATGCGTCATAACGTATAACGTCATATAGTAATACGTCATAACGTATAACGTCATAGAGTATTGCGTCATGACGAATAATGTCATATAATAAGGCGACATGACGTATAACGTCATATAGTAATGCGTCATAACGTATAACGTCATATAGTAATGCGTCATAACGTATAACGCCATATAGTAATGCGTCATAACATATAACGTCATATAGTATTGCGTCATAACGTCTAACGCCATATAGCAATGCGTCATAACGTATAACGTCATATAGTAATGCGTCATACCGTATAGCGTCATATAGAATTCCGGTTTAACGTATAACGCCATATAGCAATGCGTCATAACGTATAACGTCACATAGTAATACGTCTTAACGTATAAAGTCATATAGAATACCGGGTTAACGTATAACGCCATATAGCAATGCGTCATAACGTATAACGTCATACAGAATTACGGTTTAACGTATAACGCCATATAGCAATGCGTCATAACGTATAACGTTATACAGAATTACGGTTTAACGTATAAAGTCATATAGTAATGCGTCATAACGTATAACGCCATATAGTAATGCGTCATAACGTATAACATCATATAGAATTACGGCATAACGTATAACGTCACATAGTAAAACGTCATAACGTATAACGTCATATAGTAATACGTCATTACGTATAACGTCATATAGTATTGCGTCATGACGAATAATGTCATATAATAAGGCGACATGACGTATAACGTCATATAGTAATGCGTCATAACGTATAACGTCATATAGTAATGTGTCATAGCGTATAACGCCATATAGTAATGCGTCATAACGTATAACGTTATATAGTAATACGTCATAACGTATAACGTCACATAGTAAAACGTCATAACGTATAACGTCATATAGTAATACGTCATAACGTATAACGTCATATAGTATTGCGTCATGACGAATAATGTCATATAATAAGGCGACATGACGTATAACGTCATATAGTAATGCGTCATAACGTATAACGTCATATAGTAATGCGTCATAACGTATAACGCCATATAGTAATGCGTCATAACGTATAACGTCATATAGTAATACGTCATAACGTATAACGTCATATAGTATTGCGTCATGACGAATAACGCCATATAGTAATGCGTCATAACATATAACGTCATATAGTATTGCGTCATAACGTATAACGTCATATAGTAATGCGTCATAACGTATAACGCCATATAGTAATGCGTCATAACATATAACGTCATATAGTAATGTGTCATAACGTATAACGCCATATAGTAATGCGTCATAACGTATAACGTCATATAGTAATACGTCATAACGTATAACGTCATATAGTATTGCGTCATGACGAATAATGTCATATAATAAGGCGACATGACGTATAACGTCATATAGTAGTGCGTCATAACGTATAACGCCATATAGCAATGTGTTATAACGAATAACGTCATATAGTAATGCGTCATAACGTATAACGCCATATAGTAATGCGTCATAACGTATAACGTCATATAGTATTGCGTCATTACGTATAACGTCATATAATAAGGCGACATGACGTATAACGTCATATAGAATTACGTCATAACGTATAACGTCATATACAATTACGGTTTAACGTATAACGTCAAAAGAGTAATGCGTCATATCCTATAACGCCATATAGTAATTGCGTCATAACGTATAACGCCATATAGTAATACGTCATAACTTACAAGGTCATATAGTAATGCGTCATAACGTATAACGTCATATAGTGTTGCGTAATGACGAATAATGTCATATAATAAGGCGACATGACGTATAATGTCATATAGTAATGCGTCATAACGTATATCGTCATAGAGTAATGCGTCATAACGTATAACGTCATATAGTATTGCGTCATGACGAATAATGTCATATAATAAGGCGACATGACGTATAACGTCATATAGTAATGCGTCATAACGTATAACGTCATATAGTAATTCGTCATAACGTATAACGCCATATAGTAATGCATCATAACGTATAACGTCATATAGTATTGCGTCATAACATCTAACGACATATAGTAATGCGTCATAACGTATAACGTCATATAGTAATGCGTCATAACGTATAACGCCATATAATAAGGCGACATGACGTATAACGTCATATAGTAATGCGTCATAACGTATAACGTCATATAGTAATGCGTCATAACGTATAACGCCATATAGTAATGCGTCATAACGTATAACGTCATATAGAACTCCGGCATAACGTATATCGTCATATAGTAATACGTCATAACTTACAAGGTCATATAGTAATGCGTCATAACGTATAACGTCATATAGTATTGCGTCATGACGTATAACGTCATATAAGGTGACATGACGTATAACGTCATATAGAATTACGGCATAACGTATAACGTCACATAGTAAAACGTCATAACGTATAACGTCATATAGTAATACGTCATAACGTATAACGTCATATAGTAATGCGTCATAACGTATAACGCCATATAATAAGGCGACATGACGTATCACGTCATATAGTAATGCGTCATAACGTATAACGTCATATAGTAATGCGTCATAACGTATAACGCCATATAGTAATGCGTCATAACGTATAACGTCATATAGAACTCCGGCATAACGTATATCGTCATATAGTAATACGTCATAACTTACAAGGTCATATAGTAATGCGTCATAACGTATAACGTCATATAGTATTGCGTCATGACGTATAACGTCATATAAGGTGACATGACGTATAACGTCATATAGAATTACTGCATAACGTATAACGTCACATAGTAAAACGTCATAACGTATAACGTCATATAGTAATACGTCATTACGTATAACGTCATATAGTATTGCGTCATGACGAATAATGTCATATAATAAGGCGACATGACGTATAACGTCATATAGTAATGCGTCATAACGTATAACGTCATATAGTAATGTGTCATAGCGTATAACGCCATATAGTAATGCGTCATAACGTATAACGTCATATAGTAATACGTCATAACGTATAACGTCACATAGTAAAACGTCATAACGTATAACGTCATATAGTAAAACGTCATAACGTATAACGTCATATAGTAATACGTCATTACGTATAACGTCATATAGTATTGCGTCATGACGAATAATGTCATATAATAAGGCGACATGACGTATAACGTCATATAGTAATGCGTCATAACGTATAACGTCATATAGTAATGTGTCATAGCGTATAACGCCATATAGTAATGCGTCATAACGTATAACGTCATATAGTAATACGTCATAACGTATAACGTCACATAGTAAAACGTCATAACGTATAACGTCATATAGTAATACGTCATAACGTATAACGTCATATAGTATTGCGTCATGACGAATAATGTCATATAATAAGGCGACATGACGTATAACGTCATATAGTAATGCGTCATAACGTATAACGTCATATAGTAATGCGTCATAACGTATAACGCCATATAGTAATGCGTCATAACGTATAACGTCATATAGTAATACGTCATAACGTATAACGTCATATAGTATTGCGTCATGACGAATAACGCCATATAGTAATGCGTCATAACATATAACGTCATATAGTATTGCGTCATAACGTATAACGTCATATAGTAATGCGTCATAACGTATAACGCCATATAGTAATGCGTCATAACATATAACGTCATATAGTAATGTGTCATAACGTATAACGCCATATAGTAATGCGTCATAACGTATAACGTCATATAGTAATACGTCATAACGTATAACGTCATATAGTATTGCGTCATGACGAATAATGTCATATAATAAGGCGACATGACGTATAACGTCATATAGTAGTGCGTCATAACGTATAACGCCATATAGCAATGTGTTATAACGAATAACGTCATATAGTAATGCGTCATAACGTATAACGCCATATAGTAATGCGTCATAACGTATAACGTCATATAGCATTGCGTCATGACGTATAACGTCATATAATAAGGCGACATGACGTATAACGTCATATAGCATTACGTCATAACGTATAACGTCATATACAAATACGGTTTAACGTATAACGTCAAAAGAGTAATGCGTCATATCCTATAACGCCATATAGTAATTGCGTCATAACGTATATCGTCATATAGAACTCCGGCATAACGTATATCGTCATATAGTAATACGTCATAACTTACCAGGTCATATAGTAATGCGTCATAACGTATAACGTCATATAGTATTGCGTCATGACGAATAATGTCATATAATAAGGCGACATGACGTATAACGTCATATAGTAATGCGTCATAACGTATAACGCCATATAGTAATGCGTCATAACGTATAACGTCATATAGTAATGCGTCATAACGTATAACGCCATATAGTAATGCGTCATAACGTATAACGTCATATAGTATTGCGTCATGACGAATAATGTCATATAATAAGGCGACATGACGTATAACGTCATATAGTAATGCGTCATAACGTATAACGTCATATAGTAATGTGTCATAACGTATAACGCCATATAGTAATGCGTCATAACGTATAACGTCATATAGTAATACGTCATAACGTATAACGTCATATAGTATTGCGTCATGACGAATAATGTCATATAATAAGGCGACATGACGTATAACGTCATATAGTAATGCGTCATAACGTATAACGCCATATAGCAATGCGTTATAACGAATAACGTCATATAGTAATGCGTCATAACGTATAACGCCATATAGTAATGCGTCATAACGTATAACATCATATAGTATTGCGTCATGACGTATAACGTCATATAGTAATGCGTCATAACGTATATCGTCATAGAGTAATGCGTCATAACGTATAACGTCATATAGTATTGCGTCATGACGAATAATGTCATATAATAAGGCGACATGACGTATAACGTCATATAGTAATGCGTCATAACGTATAACGTCATATAGTAATGCGTCATAACGTATAACGCCATATAGTAATGCGTCATAACGTATAACGTCATATAGTATTGCGTCATAACATCTAACGCCATATAGTAATGCGTCATAACGTATAACGTCATATAGTAATGCGTCATAACGTATAACGCCATATAGTAATGCGTCATAACGTATAACATCATATAGTATTGCGTCATGACGTATAACGTCATATAGTAATGCGTCATAACGTGTATCGTCATAGAGTAATGCGTCATAACGTATAACGTCATATAGTATTGCGTCATGACGAATAATGTCATATAATAAGGCGACATGACGTATAACGTCATATAGTAATGCGTCATAACGTATAACGTCATATAGTAATGCGTCATAACGTATAACGCCATATAGCAATGCGTCATAACGTATAACGTCATATAGTATTGCGTCATAACATCTAACGCCATATAGTAATGCGTCATAGCGTATAACGTCATATAGTAATGCGTCATAACGTATAACGTCATATAGAACTCCGGCATAACGTATATCGTCATATAGTAATACGTCATAACTTACAAGGTCATATAGTAATGCGTCATAACGTATAACGTCATATAGTATTGCGTCATGACGTATAACGTCATATAAGGTGACTTGACGTATAACGTCATATAGAATTACGGCATAACGTATAACGTCACATAGTAAAACGTCATAACGTATAACGTCATATAGTAATACGTCATTACGTATAACGTCATATAGTATTGCGTCATGACGAATAATGTCATATAATAAGGCGACATGACGTATAACGTCATATAGTAATGCGTCATAACGTATAACGTCATATAGTAATGCGTCATAACGTATAACGCCATATAGCGATGCGTCATAACGTATAACGCCATATAGCAATGCGTCATAACGTATAACGTCATATAGTAATGCGTCATAACGTATAACGCCATATAGCGATGCGTCATAACGTATAACGCCATATAGCAATGCGTTATAACGAATAACGTCATATAGTAATGCGTCATAACGTATAACGCCATATAGTAATGCGTCATAACGTATAACGTCATATAGTATTGCGTCATGACGTATAACGTCATATAATAAGGCGACATGACGTATAACGTCATATAGAATTACGTCATAACGTATAACGTCATATACAATTACGGTTTAACGTATAACGTCAAAAGAGTAATGCGTCATATCCTATAACGCCATATAGTAATTGCGTCATAACGTATAACGACGTATAGAATTCCGGCATAACGTATATCGTCATATAGTAATACGTCATAACTTACAAGGTCATATAGTAATGCGTCATAACGTATAACGTCATATAGTATTGCATCATGGCGTATAACGTCATATAATAAGGTGACATGACGTATAACGTCATATAGAATTACGGCATAACGTATAACGTCACATAGTAAAACGTCATAACGTATAACGTCATATAGTAATACGTCATAACGTATAACGTCATATAGTATTGCGTCATGACGAATAATGTCATATAATAAGGCGACATGACGTATATCGTCATATAGTAATGCGTCATAACGTATAACATCATATAGTATTGCGTCATGACGTATAACGTCATATAGTAATGCGTCATAACGTATATCGTCATAGAGTAATGCGTCATAACGTATAACGTCATATAGTATTGCGTCATGACGAATAATGTCATATAATAAGGCGACATGACGTATAACGTCATATAGTAATGCGTCATAACGTATAACGTCATATAGTAATGCGTCATAACGTATAACGCCATATAGTAATGCGTCATAACGTATAACGTCATATAGTATTGCGTCATAACATCTAACGCCATATAGTAATGCGTCATAACGTATAACGTCATATAGTAATGCGTCATAACGTATAACGCCATATAGTAATGCGTCATAACGTATAACATCATATAGTATTGCGTCATGACGTATAACGTCATATAGTAATGCGTCATAACGTATATCGTCATAGAGTAATGCGTCATAACGTATAACGTCATATAGTATTGCGTCATGACGAATAATGTCATATAATAAGGCGACATGACGTATAACGTCATATAGTAATGCGTCATAACGTATAACGTCATATAGTAATGCGTCATAACGTATAACGCCATATAGTAATGCGTCATAACGTATAACGTCATATAGTATTGCGTCATAACATCTAACGCCATATAGTAATGCGTCATAACGTATAACGTCATATAGCAATGCGTCATAACGTATAACGTCATATAGAACTCCGGCATAACGTATATCGTCATATAGTAATACGTCATAACTTACAAGGTCATATAGTAATGCGTCATAACGTATAACGTCATATAGTATTGCGTCATGACGTATAACGTCATATAAGGTGACATGACGTATAACGTCATATAGAATTACGGCATAACGTATAACGTCACATAGTAAAACGTCATAACGTATAACGTCATATAGTAATACGTCATTACGTATAACGTCATATAGTATTGCGTCATGACGAATAATGTCATATAATAAGGCGACATGACGTATAACGTCATATAGTAATGCGTCATAACGTATAACGTCATATAGTAATGCGTCATAACGTATAACGCCATATAGCGATGCGTCATAACGTATAACGCCATATAGCAATGCGTCATAACGTATAACGTCATATAGTAATGCGTCATAACGTATAACGCCATATAGCGATGCGTCATAACGTATAACGCCATATAGCAATGCGTTATAACGAATAACGTCATATAGTAATGCGTCATAACGTATAACGCCATATAGTAATGCGTCATAACGTATAACGTCATATAGTATTGCGTCATGACGTATAACGTCATATAATAAGGCGACATGACGTATAACGTCATATAGAATTACGTCATAACGTATAACGTCATATACAATTACGGTTTAACGTATAACGTCAAAAGAGTAATGCGTCATATCCTATAACGCCATATAGTAATTGCGTCATAACGTATAACGACGTATAGAATTCCGGCATAACGTATATCGTCATATAGTAATACGTCATAACTTACAAGGTCATATAGTAATGCGTCATAACGTATAACGTCATATAGTATTGCATCATGGCGTATAACGTCATATAATAAGGTGACATGACGTATAACGTCATATAGAATTACGGCATAACGTATAACGTCACATAGTAAAACGTCATAACGTATAACGTCATATAGTAATACGTCATAACGTATAACGTCATATAGTATTGCGTCATGACGAATAATGTCATATAATGCGGCGACATGACGTATAACGTCATATAGTAATGCGTCATAACGTATAACGCCATATAGTAATGCGTCATAACGTATAACGTCATATAGTAATGCGTCATAACGTATAACGCCATATAGTAATGCGTCATAACGTATAACGTCATATAGTATTGAGTCATGACGAATAATGTCATATAATAAGGCGACATGACGTATAACGTCATATAGTAATGCGTCATAACGTATAACGTCATATAGTAATGTGTCATAACGTATAACGCCATATAGTATTGCGTCATGACGAATAATGTCATATAATAAGGCGACATGACGTATAACGTCATATAGAATTACGTCATAACGTATAACGTCATATACAAATACGGTTTAACGTATAACGTCAAAAGAGTAATGCGTCATATCCTATAACGCCATATAGTAATTGCGTCATAACGTATAACGTCATATAGAACTCCGGCATAACGTATATCGTCATATAGTAATACGTCATAACTTACAAGGTCATATAGTAATGCGTCATAACGTATAACGTCATATAGTATTGCGTCATGACGTATAACGTCATATAAGGTGACATGACGTATAACGTCATATAGAATTACGGCATAACGTATAACGTCACATAGTAAAACGTCATAACGTATAACGTCATATAGTAATACGTCATTACGTATAACGTCATATAGTATTGCGTCATGACGAATAATGTCATATAATAAGGCGACATGACGTATAACGTCATATGGTAATGCGTCATAACGTATAACGTCATATAGTAATGTGTCATAGCGTATAACGCCATATAGTAATGCGTCATAACGTATAACGTCATATAGTAATACGTCATAACGTATAACGTCACATAGTAAAACGTCATAACGTATAACGTCATATAGTAATACGTCATAACGTATAACGTCATATAGTATTTCGTCATGACGAATAATGTCATATAATAAGGCGACATGACGTATAACGTCATATAGTAATGCGTCATAACGTATAACGTCATATAGTAATGCGTCATAACGTATAACGCCATATAGTAATGCGTCATAACGTATAACGCCATATAGCAATGCGTCATAACATATAACGTCATATAGTATTGCGTCATAACGTCTAACGCCATATAGCAATGCGTCATAACGTATAACGTCATATAGTAATGCGTCATACCGTATAGCGTCATATAGAATTCCGGTTTAACGTATAACGCCATATAGCAATGCGTCATAACGTATAACGTCATATAGTAATGCGTCATAACGTATATCGTCATAGAGTAATGCGTCATAACGTATAAAGTCATATAGTATTGCGTCATGACGAATAATGTCATATAATAAGGCGACATGACGTATAACGTCATATAGTAATGTGTCATAAAGTATAACGTCATATAGAATTCCGGTTTAACGTATAACGCCACATAGCAATGCGCCATAACGTATAACGTCACATGGTAATACGTCTTAACGTATAAAGACATATAGAATTCCGGGATAACGTATAACGTCATATAGTAATGCGTCATAACGTATAACGCCATATAGCAATGCGTCATAACGTATAACGCCATATAGCAATGCGTTATAACGAATAACGTCATATAGTAATGCGTCATAACGTATAACGCCATATAGTAATGCGTCATAACGTATAACGTCATATAGTAATGCGTCATAACGTATAACGCCATATAGTAATGCGTCATAACATATAACGTCATATAGTATTGCGTCATAACGTCTAACGCCATATAGCAATGCGTCATAACGTATAACGTCACATGGTAATACGTCTTAACGTATAAAGACATATAGAATTCCGGGATAACGTATAACGTCATATAGTAATGCGTCATAACGTATAACGCCATATAGCAATGCGTCATAACGTATAACGACGTATAGAATTCCGGCATAACGTATATCGTCATATAGTAATACGTCATAACTTACAAGGTCATATAGTAATGCGTCATAACGTATAACGTCATATAGTATTGCATCATGGCGTATAACGTCATATAATAAGGTGTCATGACGTATAACGTCATATAGAATTACGGCATAACGTATAACGTCACATAGTAAAACGTCATAACGTATAACGTCATATAGTAATACGTCATAACGTATAACGTCATATAGTATTGCGTCATGACGAATAATGTCATATAATAAGGCGACATGACGTATAACGTCATATAGTAATGCGTCATAACGTATAACGTCATATAGTAATGCGTCATAACGTATAACGCCATATAGTAATGCGTCATAACGTATAACGTCATATAGTAATACGTCATAACGTATAACGTCATATAGTATTGCGTCATGACGAATAATGTCATATAATAAGGCGACATGACGTATAACGTCATATAGTAATGCGTCATAACGTATAACGCCATATAGTAATGCGTCATAACGTATAACGTCATATAGTAATGCGTCATAACGTATAACGCCATATAGTAATGCGTCATAACGTATAACGTCATATAGTAATGCGTCATAACGTATAACGCCATATAGTAATGCGTCATAACGTATAACGTCATATAGTATTGCGTCATGACGAATAATGTCATATAATAAGGCGACATGACGTATAACGTCATATAGTAATGCGTCATAACGTATAACGTCATATAGTAATGTGTCATAACGTATAACGCCATATAGTAATGCGTCATAACGTATAACGTCATATAGTAATACGTCATAACGTATAACGTCATATAGTATTGCGTCATGACGAATAATGTCATATAATAAGGCGACATGACGTATAACGTCATATAGTAATGCGTCATAACGTATAACGCCATATAGCAATGCGTTATAACGAATAACGTCATATAGTAATGCGTCATAACGTATAACGCCATATCGTAATGCGTCATAACGTATAACGTCATATAGCATTGCGTCATGACGTATAACGTCATATAATAAGGCGACATGACGTATAACGTCATATAGAATTACGTCATAACGTATAACGTCATATAGAATTACGTCATAACGTATAACGTCATATACAAATACGGTTTAACGTATAACGTCAAAAGAGTAATGCGTCATATCCTATAACGCCATATAGTAATTGCGTCATAACGTATAACGTCATATAGAACTCCGGCATAACGTATATCGTCATATAGTAATACGTCATAACTTACAAGGTCATATAGTAATGCGTCATAACGTATAACGTCATATAGTATTGCGTCATGACGTATAACGTCATATAAGGTGACATGACGTATAACGTCATATAGAATTACGGCATAACGTATAACGTCACATAGTAAAACGTCATAACGTATAACGTCATATAGTAATACGTCATTACGTATAACGTCATATAGTATTGCGTCATGACGAATAATGTCATATAATAAGGCGACATGACGTATAACGTCATATAGTAATGCGTCATAACGTATAACGTCATATAGTAATGTGTCATAGCGTATAACGCCATATAGTAATGCGTCATAACGTATAACGTCATATAGTAATACGTCATAACGTATAACGTCACATAGTAAAACGTCATAACGTATAACGTCATATAGTAATACGTCATAACGTATAACGTCATATAGTATTGCGTCATGACGAATAATGTCATATCATAAGGCGACATGACGTATAACGTCATATAGTAATGCGTCATAACGTATAACGTCATATAGTAATGCGTCATAACGTATAACGCCATATAGTAATGCGTCATAACGTATAACGTCATATAGTATTGCGTCATAACATCTAACGCCATATAGTAATGTGTCATAACGTATAACGCCATATAGTAATGCGTCATAACGTATAACGTCATATAGTAATACGTCATAACGTATAACGTCATATAGTATTGCGTCATGACGAATAATGTCATATAATAAGGCGACATGACGTATAACGTCATATAGTAATGCGTCATAACGTATAACGCCATATAGCAATGCGTTATAACGAATAACGTCATATAGTAATGCGTCATAACGTATAACGCCATATAGTAATGCGTCATAACGTATAACATCATATAGTATTGCGTCATGACGTATAACGTCATATAGTAATGCGTCATAACGTATATCGCCATAGAGTAATGCGTCATAACGTATAACGTCATATAGTATTGCGTCATGACGAATAATGTCATATAATAAGGCGACATGACGTATAACGTCATATAGTAATGCGTCATAACGTATAACGTCATATAGTAATGCGTCATAACGTATAACGCCATATAGTAATGCGTCATAACGTATAACGTCATATAGTATTGCGTCATAACATCTAACGCCATATAGTAATGCGTCATAACGTATAACGTCATATAGTAATGCGTCATAACGTATAACGCCATATAGCGATGCGTCATAACGTATAACGCCATATAGCAATGCGTTATAACGAATAACGTCATATAGTAATGCGTCATAACGTATAACGCCATATAGTAATGCGTCATAACGTATAACGTCATATAGTATTGCGTCATGACGTATAACGTCATATAATAAGGCGACATGACGTATAACGTCATATAGAATTACGTCATAACGTATAACGTCATATACAATTACGGTTTAACGTATAACGTCAAAAGAGTAATGCGTCATATCCTATAACGCCATATAGTAATTGCGTCATAACGTATAACGACGTATAGAATTCCGGCATAACGTATATCGTCATATAGTAATACGTCATAACTTACAAGGTCATATAGTAATGCGTCATAACGTATAACGTCATATAGTATTGCATCATGGCGTATAACGTCATATAGTAAGGAGACATGACGTATAACGTCATATAGAATTACGGCATAACGTATAACGTCACATAGTAAAACGTCATAACGTATAACGTCATATAGTAATACGTCATAACGTATAACGTCATATAGTATTGCGTCATGACGAATAATGTCATATAATAAGGCGACATGACGTATAACGTCATATAGTAATGCGTCATAACGTATAACGCCATATAGTAATGCGTCATAACGTATAACGTCATATAGTATTGAGTCATGACGAATAATGTCATATAATAAGGCGACATTTCGTATAACGTCATATAGTAATGCGTCATAACGTATAACGTCATATAGTAATGTGTCATAACGTATAACGCCATATAGTAATGCGTCATAACGTATAACGTCATATAGTAATACGTCATAACGTATAACGTCATATAGTATTGCGTCATGACGAATAATGTCATATAATAAGGCGACATGACGTATAACGTCATATAGTAATGCGTCATAACGTATAACGCCATATAGCAATGCGTTATAACGAATAACGTCATATAGTAATGCGTCATAACGTATAACGCCATATAGTAATGCGTCATAACGTATAACGTCATATAGCATTGCGTCATGACGTATAACGTCATATAATAAGGCGACATGACGTATAACGTCATATAGCATTACGTCATAACGTATAACGTCATATACAAATACGGTTTAACGTATAACGTCAAAAGAGTAATGCGTCATATCCTATAACGCCATATAGTAATTGCGTCATAACGTATAACGTCATATAGAACTCCGGCATAACGTATATCGTCATATAGTAATACGTCATAACTTACAAGGTCATATAGTAATGCGTCATAACGTATAACGTCATATAGTATTGCGTCATGACGTATAACGTCATATAAGGTGACATGACGTATAACGTCATATAGAATTACGGCATAACGTATAACGTCACATAGTAAAACGTCATAACGTATAACGTCATATAGTAATACGTCATTACGTATAACGTCATATAGTATTGCGTCATGACGAATAATGTCATATAATAAGGCGACATGACGTATAACGTCATATAGTAATGCGTCATAACGTATATCGCCATAGAGTAATGCGTCATAACGTATAACGTCATATAGTATTGCGTCATGACGAATAATGTCATATAATAAGGCGACATGACGTATATCGTCATATAGTATTGCGTCATGACGAATAATGTCATATAATAAGGCGACATGACGTATAACGTCATATAGTAATGCGTCATAACGTATAACGCCATATAGCAATGCGTTATAACGTATAACGTCATATAGTATTGCGTCATAACATCTAACGCCATATAGTAATGCGTCATAACGTATAACGTCATATAGTAATGCGTCATAACGTATAACGCCATATAGTATTGCATCATGGCGTATAACGTCATATAATAAGGAGACATGACGTATAACGTCATATAGTATTGCGTCATGACGAATAATGTCATATAATAAGGCGACATGACGTATAACGTCATATAGTAATGCGTCATAACGTATAACGCCATATAGCAATGCGTTATAACGAATAACGTCATATAGTAATGCGTCATAACGTATAACGCCATATAGTAATGCGTCATAACGTATAACATCATATAGTATTGCGTCATGACGTATAATGTCATATAATAAGGCGACATGACGTATAACGTCATATAGTAATGCGTCATAACGTATAACGTCATATAGTAATGCGTCATAACGTATAACGCCATATAGTAATGCGTCATAACGTATAACGTCATATAGTATTGAGTCATGACGAATAATGTCATATAATAAGGCGACATTTCGTATAACGTCATATAGTAATGCGTCATAACGTATAACGTCATATAGTAATGTGTCATAACGTATAACGCCATATAGTAATGCGTCATAATGTATAACGTCATATAGTAATACGTCATAACGTATAACGTCATATAGTATTGCGTCATGACGAATAATGTCATATAATAAGGCGACATGACGTATAACGTCATATAGTAATGCGTCATAACGTATAACGCCATATAGCAATGCGTTATAACGAATAACGTCATATAGTAATGCGTCATAACGTATAACGCCATATAGTAATGCGTCATAACGTATAACGTCATATAGCATTGCGTCATGACGTATAACGTCATATAATAAGGCGACATGACGTATAACGTCATATAGCATTACGTCATAACGTATAACGTCATATACAAATACGGTTTAACGTATAACGTCAAAAGAGTAATGCGTCATATCCTATAACGCCATATAGTAATTGCGTCATAACGTATAACGTCATATAGAACTCCGGCATAACGTATATCGTCATATAGTAATACGTCATAACTTACAAGGTCATATAGTAATGCGTCATAACGTATAACGTCATATAGTATTGCGTCATGACGTATAACGTCATATAAGGTGACATGACGTATAACGTCATATAGAATTACGGCATAACGTATAACGTCACATAGTAAAACGTCATAACGTATAACGTCATATAGTAATACGTCATTACGTATAACGTCATATAGTATTGCGTCATGACGAATAATGTCATATAATAAGGCGACATGACGTATAACGTCATATAGTAATGCGTCATAACGTATAACGTCATATAGTAATGTGTCATAGCGTATAACGCCATATAGTAATGCGTCATAACGTATAACGTCATATAGTAATACGTCATAACGTATAACGTCACATAGTAAAACGTCATAACGTATAACGTCATATAGTAATACGTCATAACGTATAACGTCATATAGTATTGCGTCATGACGAATAATGTCATATAATAAGGCGACATGACGTATAACGTCATATAGTAATGCGTCATAACGTATAACGTCATATAGTAATGCGTCATAACGTATAACGCCATATAGTAATGCGTCATAACGTATAACGTCATATAGTAATACGTCATAACGTATAACGTCATATAGTATTGCGTCATGACGAATAACGCCATATAGTAATGCGTCATAACATATAACGTCATATAGTATTGCGTCATAACGTATAACGTCATATAGTAATGCGTCATAACGTATAACGCCATATAGTAATGCGTCATAACATATAACGTCATATAGTAATGTGTCATAACGTATAACGCCATATAGTAATGCGTCATAACGTATAACGTCATATAGTAATACGTCATAACGTATAACGTCATATAGTATTGCGTCATGACGAATAATGTCATATAATAAGGCGACATGACGTATAACGTCATATAGTAGTGCGTCATAACGTATAACGCCATATAGCAATGTGTTATAACGAATAACGTCATATAGTAATGCGTCATAACGTATAACGCCATATAGTAATGCGTCATAACGTATAACGTCATATAGTATTGCGTCATGACGTATAACGTCATATAATAAGGCGACATGACGTATAACGTCATATAGAATTACGTCATAACGTATAACGTCATATACAATTACGGTTTAACGTATAACGTCAAAAGAGTAATGCGTCATATCCTATAACGCCATATAGTAATTGCGTCATAACGTATAACGTCATATAGTAATGCGTCATAACGTATAACGCCATATAGTAATACGTCATAACTTACAAGGTCATATAGTAATGCGTCATAACGTATAAAGTCATATAGTATTGCGTCATGACGAATAATGTCATATAATAAGGCGACATGACGTATAACGTCATATAGTAATGCGTCATAACGTATAACGCCATATAGTAATGCGTCATAACGTATAACGTCATATAGTAATGCGTCATAACGTATAACGCCATATAGTAATGCGTCATAACGTATAACGTCATATAGTATTGCGTCATGACGAATAATGTCATATAATAAGGCGACATGACGTATAACGTCATATAGTAATGCGTCATAACGTATAACGTCATATAGTAATGTGTCATAACGTATAACGCCATATAGTAATGCGTCATAACGTATAACGTCATATAGTAATACGTCATAACGTATAACGTCATATAGTATTGCGTCATGACGAATAATGTCATATAATAAGGCGACATGACGTATAACGTCATATAGTAATGCGTCATAACGTATAACGCCATATAGCAATGCGTTATAACGAATAACGTCATATAGTAATGCGTCATAACGTATAACGCCATATAGTAATGCGTCATAACGTATAACATCATATAGTATTGCGTCATGACGTATAACGTCATATAGTAATGCCTCATAACGTATATCGCCATAGAGTAATGCGTCATAACGTATAACGTCATATAGTATTGCGTCATGACGAATAATGTCATATAATAAGGCGACATGACGTATAACGTCATATAGTAATGCGTCATAACGTATAACGTCATATAGTAATGCGTCATAACGTATAACGCCATATAGTAATGCGTCATAACGTATAACGTCATATAGTATTGCGTCATAACATCTAACGCCATATAGTAATGCGTCATAACGTATAACGTCATATAGTAATGCGTCATAACGTATAACGCCATATAGTATTGCATCATGGCGTATAACGTCATATAATAAGGAGACATGACGTATAACGTCATATAGTATTGCGTCATGACGAATAATGTCATATAATAAGGCGACATGACGTATAACGTCATATAGTAATGCGTCATAACGTATAACGCCATATAGCAATGCGTTATAACGAATAACGTCATATAGTAATGCGTCATAACGTATAACGCCATATAGTAATGCGTCATAACGTATAACATCATATAGTATTGCGTCATGACGTATAATGTCATATAATAAGGCGACATGACGTATAACGTCATATAGTAATGCGTCATAACGTATAACGTCATATAGTAATGTGTCATAACGTATAACGTCATATAGTAATGCGTCATAACGTATAACGTCATATAGTAATGCGTCATAACGTATAACGCCATATAGTAATGCGTCATAACGTATAACGTCATATAGTATTGCGTCATGACGTATAACGTCATATAATAAGGCGACATGACGTATAACGTCATATAGAATTACGTCATAACGTATAACGTCATATACAATTACGGTTTAACGTATAACGTCAAAAGAGTAATGCGTCATATCCTATAACGCCATATAGTAATTGCGTCATAACGTATAACGACGTATAGAATTCCGGCATAACGTATATCGTCATATAGTAATACGTCATAACTTACAAGGTCATATAGTAATGCGTCATAACGTATAACGTCATATAGTATTGCATCATGGCGTATAACGTCATATAATAAGGAGACATGACGTATAACGTCATATAGAATTACGGCATAACGTATAACGTCACATAGTAAAACGTCATAACGTATAACGTCATATAGTAATACGTCATAACGTATAACGTCATATAGTATTGCGTCATGACGAATAATGTCATATAATAAGGCGACATGACGTATAACGTCATATAGTAATGCGTCATAACGTATAACGTCATATAGTAATGCGTCATAACGTATAACGCCATATAGTAATGCGTCATAACGTATAACGTCATATAGTAATACGTCATAACGTATAACGTCATATAGTATTGCGTCATGACGAATAATGTCATATAATAAGGCGACATGACGTATAACGTCATATAGTAATGCGTCATAACGTATAACGCCATATAGTAATGCGTCATAACGTATAACGTCATATAGTAATGCGTCATAACGTATAACGCCATATAGTAATGCGTCATAACGTATAACGTCATATAGTATTGAGTCATGACGAATAATGTCATATAATAAGGCGACATGACGTATAACGTCATATAGTAATGCGTCATAACGTATAACGTCATATAGTAATGTGTCATAACGTATAACGCCATATAGTAATGCGTCATAACGTATAACGTCATATAGTAATACGTCATAACGTATAACGTCATATAGTATTGCGTCATGACGAATAATGTCATATAATAAGGCGACATGACGTATAACGTCATATAGTAATGCGTCATAACGTATAACGTCATATAGTAATGTGTCATAACGTATAACGCCATATAGTAATGCGTCATAACGTATAACGTCATATAGTAATACGTCATAACGTATAACGTCATATAGTATTGCGTCATGACGAATAATGTCATATAATAAGGCGACATGACGTATAACGTCATATAGTAATGCGTCATAACGTATAACGCCATATAGCAATGCGTTATAACGAATAACGTCATATAGTAATGCGTCATAACGTATAACGCCATATAGTAATGCGTCATAACGTATAACATCATATAGTATTGCGTCATGACGTATAACGTCATATAGTAATGCCTCATAACGTATATCGCCATAGAGTAATGCGTCATAACGTATAACGTCATATAGTATTGCGTCATGACGAATAATGTCATATAATAAGGCGACATGACGTATAACGTCATATAGTAATGCGTCATAACGTATAACGTCATATAGTAATGCGTCATAACGTATAACGCCATATAGTAATGCGTCATAACGTATAACGTCATATAGTATTGCGTCATAACATCTAACGCCATATAGTAATGCGTCATAACGTATAACGTCATATAGTAATGCGTCATAACGTATAACGCCATATAGTATTGCATCATGGCGTATAACGTCATATAATAAGGAGACATGACGTATAACGTCATATAGTATTGCGTCATGACGAATAATGTCATATAATAAGGCGACATGACGTATAACGTCATATAGTAATGCGTCATAACGTATAACGCCATATAGCAATGCGTTATAACGAATAACGTCATATAGTAATGCGTCATAACGTATAACGCCATATAGTAATGCGTCATAACGTATAACATCATATAGTATTGCGTCATGACGTATAATGTCATATAATAAGGCGACATGACGTATAACGTCATATAGTAATGCGTCATAACGTATAACGTCATATAGTAATGTGTCATAACGTATAACGTCATATAGTAATGCGTCATAACGTATAACGTCATATAGTAATGCGTCATAACGTATAACGCCATATAGTAATGCGTCATAACGTATAACGTCATATAGTATTGCGTCATGACGTATAACGTCATATAATAAGGCGACATGACGTATAACGTCATATAGAATTACGTCATAACGTATAACGTCATATACAATTACGGTTTAACGTATAACGTCAAAAGAGTAATGCGTCATATCCTATAACGCCATATAGTAATTGCGTCATAACGTATAACGACGTATAGAATTCCGGCATAACGTATATCGTCATATAGTAATACGTCATAACTTACAAGGTCATATAGTAATGCGTCATAACGTATAACGTCATATAGTATTGCATCATGGCGTATAACGTCATATAATAAGGAGACATGACGTATAACGTCATATAGAATTACGGCATAACGTATAACGTCACATAGTAAAACGTCATAACGTATAACGTCATATAGTAATACGTCATAACGTATAACGTCATATAGTATTGCGTCATGACGAATAATGTCATATAATAAGGCGACATGACGTATAACGTCATATAGTAATGCGTCATAACGTATAACGTCATATAGTAATGCGTCATAACGTATAACGCCATATAGTAATGCGTCATAACGTATAACGTCATATAGTAATACGTCATAACGTATAACGTCATATAGTATTGCGTCATGACGAATAATGTCATATAATAAGGCGACATGACGTATAACGTCATATAGTAATGCGTCATAACGTATAACGCCATATAGTAATGCGTCATAACGTATAACGTCATATAGTAATGCGTCATAACGTATAACGCCATATAGTAATGCGTCATAACGTATAACGTCATATAGTATTGAGTCATGACGAATAATGTCATATAATAAGGCGACATGACGTATAACGTCATATAGTAATGCGTCATAACGTATAACGTCATATAGTAATGTGTCATAACGTATAACGCCATATAGTAATGCGTCATAACGTATAACGTCATATAGTAATACGTCATAACGTATAACGTCATATAGTATTGCGTCATGACGAATAATGTCATATAATAAGGCGACATGACGTATAACGTCATATAGTAATGCGTCATAACGTATAACGCCATATAGCAATGCGTTATAACGAATAACGTCATATAGTAATGCGTCATAACGTATAACGTCATATAGTATTGCATCATGGCGTATAACGTCATATAATAAGGAGACATGACGTATAACGTCATATAGAATTACGGCATAACGTATAACGTCACATAGTAAAACGTCATAACGTATAACGTCATATAGTAATACGTCATAACGTATAACGTCATATAGTATTGCGTCATGACGAATAATGTCATATAATAAGGCGACATGACGTATAACGTCATATAGTAATGCGTCATAACGTATAACGTCATATAGTAATGCGTCATAACGTATAACGCCATATAGTAATGCGTCATAACGTATAACGTCATATAGTAATACGTCATAACGTATAACGTCATATAGTATTGCGTCATGACGAATAATGTCATATAATAAGGCGACATGACGTATAACGTCATATAGTAATGCGTCATAACGTATAACGCCATATAGTAATGCGTCATAACGTATAACGTCATATAGTAATGCGTCATAACGTATAACGCCATATAGTAATGCGTCATAACGTATAACGTCATATAGTATTGAGTCATGACGAATAATGTCATATAATAAGGCGACATGACGTATAACGTCATATAGTAATGCGTCATAACGTATAACGTCATATAGTAATGTGTCATAACGTATAACGCCATATAGTAATGCGTCATAACGTATAACGTCATATAGTAATACGTCATAACGTATAACGTCATATAGTATTGCGTCATGACGAATAATGTCATATAATAAGGCGACATGACGTATAACGTCATATAGTAATGCGTCATAACGTATAACACCATATAGCAATGCGTTATAACGAATAACGTCATATAGTAATGCGTCATAACGTATAACGCCATATAGTAATGCGTCATAACGTATAACGTCATATAGCATTGCGTCATGACGTATAACGTCATATAATAAGGCGACATGACGTATAACGTCATATAGCATTACGTCATAACGTATAACGTCATATACAAATACGGTTTAACGTATAACGTCAAAAGAGTAATGCGTCATATCCTATAACGCCATATAGTAATTGCGTCATAACGTATAACGTCATATAGAACTCCGGCATAACGTATATCGTCATATAGTAATACGTCATAACTTACAAGGTCATATAGTAATGCGTCATAACGTATAACGTCATATAGTATTGCGTCATGACGTATAACGTCATATAAGGTGACATGACGTATAACGTCATATAGAATTACGGCATAACGTATAACGTCACATAGTAAAACGTCATAACGTATAACGTCATATAGTAATACGTCATTACGTATAACGTCATATAGTATTGCGTCATGACGAATAATGTCATATAATAAGGCGACATGACGTATAACGTCATATAGTAATGCGTCATAACGTATAACGTCATATAGTAATGTGTCATAGCGTATAACGCCATATAGTAATGCGTCATAACGTATAACGTCATATAGTAATACGTCATAACGTATAACGTCACATAGTAAAACGTCATAACGTATAACGTCATATAGTAATACGTCATAACGTATAACGTCATATAGTATTGCGTCATGACGAATAATGTCATATAATAAGGCGACATGACGTATAACGTCATATAGTAATGCGTCATAACGTATAACGTCATATAGTAATGCGTCATAACGTATAACGCCATATAGTAATGCGTCATAACGTATAACGTCATATAGTAATACGTCATAACGTATAACGTCATATAGTATTGCGTCATGACGAATAACGCCATATAGTAATGCGTCATAACATATAACGTCATATAGTATTGCGTCATAACGTATAACGTCATATAGTAATGCGTCATAACGTATAACGCCATATAGTAATGCGTCATAACATATAACGTCATATAGTAATGTGTCATAACGTATAACGCCATATAGTAATGCGTCATAACGTATAACGTCATATAGTAATACGTCATAACGTATAACGTCATATAGTATTGCGTCATGACGAATAATGTCATATAATAAGGCGACATGACGTATAACGTCATATAGTAGTGCGTCATAACGTATAACGCCATATAGCAATGTGTTACAACGAATAGCGTCATATAGTAATGCGTCATAACGTATAACGCCATATAGTAATGCGTCATAACGTATAACGTCATATAGTATTGCGTCATGACGTATAACGTCATATAATAAGGCGACATGACGTATAACGTCATATAGAATTACGTCATAACGTATAACGTCATATACAATTACGGTTTAACGTATAACGTCAAAAGAGTAATGCGTCATATCCTATAACGCCATATAGTAATTGCGTCATAACGTATAACGTCATATAGTAATGCGTCATAACGTATAACGCCATATAGTAATACGTCATAACTTACAAGGTCATATAGTAATGCGTCATAACGTATAACGTCATATAGTATTGCGTCATGACGAATAATGTCATATAATAAGGCGACATGACGTATAACGTCATATAGTAATGCGTCATAACGTATAACGCCATATAGTAATGCGTCATAACGTATAACGTCATATAGTAATACGTCATAACGTATAACGTCATATAGTATTGCGTCATGACGAATAATGTCATATAATAAGGCGACATGACGTATAACGTCATATAGTAGTGCGTCATAACGTATAACGCCATATAGCAATGTGTTACAACGAATAGCGTCATATAGTAATGCGTCATAACGTATAACGCCATATAGTAATGCGTCATAACGTATAACGTCATATAGTATTGCGTCATGACGTATAACGTCATATAATAAGGCGACATGACGTATAACGTCATATAGAATTACGTCATAACGTATAACGTCATATACAATTACGGTTTAACGTATAACGTCAAAAGAGTAATGCGTCATATCCTATAACGCCATATAGTAATTGCGTCATAACGTATAACGTCATATAGTAATGCGTCATAACGTATAACGCCATATAGTAATACGTCATAACTTACAAGGTCATATAGTAATGCGTCATAACGTATAACGTCATATAGTATTGCGTCATGACGAATAATGTCATATAATAAGGCGACATGACGTATAACGTCATATAGTAATGCGTCATAACGTATAACGCCATATAGTAATGCGTCATAACGTATAACGTCATATAGTAATGCGTCATAACGTATAACGCCATATAGTAATGCGTCATAACGTATAACGTCATATAGTATTGCGTCATGACGAATAATGTCATATAATAAGGCGACATGACGTATAACGTCATATAGTAATGCGTCATAACGTATAACGTCATATAGTAATGTGTCATAATGTATAACGCCATATAGTAATGCGTCATAACGTATAACGTCATATAGTAATACGTCATAACGTATAACGTCATATAGTATTGCGTCATGACGAATAATGTCATATAATAAGGCGACATGACGTATAACGTCATATAGTAATGCGTCATAACGTATAACGCCATATAGCAATGCGTTATAACGAATAACGTCATATAGTAATGCGTCATAACGTATAACGCCATATAGTAATGCGTCATAACGTATAACATCATATAGTATTGCGTCATGACGTATAACGTCATATAGTAATGCGTCATAACGTATATCGCCATAGAGTAATGCGTCATAACGTATAACGTCATATAGTATTGCGTCATGACGAATAATGTCATATAATAAGGCGACATGACGTATAACGTCATATAGTAATGCGTCATAACGTATAACGTCATATAGTAATGCGTCATAACGTATAACGCCATATAGTAATGCGTCATAACGTATAACGTCATATAGTATTGCGTCATAACATCTAACGCCATATAGTAATGCGTCATAACGTATAACGTCATATAGTAATGCGTCATAACGTATAACGCCATATAGCGATGCGTCATAACGTATAACGCCATATAGCAATGCGTTATAACGAATAACGTCATATAGTAATGCGTCATAACGTATAACGCCATATAGTAATGCGTCATAACGTATAACGTCATATAGCATTGCGTCATGACGTATAACGTCATATAATAAGGCGACATGACGTATAACGTCATATAGAATTACTTCATAACGTATAACGTCATATACAATTACGGTTTAACGTATAACGTCAAAAGAGTAATGCGTCATATCCTATAACGCCATATAGTAATTGCGTCATAACGTATAACGACGTATAGAATTCCGGCATAACGTATATCGTCATATAGTAATACGTCATTACTTACAAGGTCATATAGTAATGCGTCATAACGTATAACGTCATATAGTATTGCATCATGGCGTATAACGTCATATAAGGTGACATGACGTATAACGTCATATAGAATTACGGCATAACGTATAACGTCACATAGTAAAACGTCATAACGTATAACGTCATATAGTAATACGTCATTACGTATAACGTCATATAGTATTGCGTCATGACGAATAATGTCATATAATAAGGCGACATGACGTATAACGTCATATAGTAATGCGTCATAACGTATAACGTCATATAGTAATGTGTCATAGCGTATAACGCCATATAGTAATGCGTCATAACGTATAACGTCATATAGTAATACGTCATAACGTATAACGTCACATAGTAAAACGTCATAACGTATAACGTCATATAGTAATACGTCATAACGTATAACGTCATATAGTATTGCGTCATGACGAATAATGTCATATAATAAGGCGACATGACGTATAACGTCATATAGTAATGCGTCATAACGTATAACGTCATATAGTAATGCGTCATAACGTATAACGCCATATAGTAATGCGTCATAACGTATAACGTCATATAGTAATACGTCATAACGTATAACGTCATATAGTATTGCGTCATGACGAATAACGCCATATAGTAATGCGTCATAACATATAACGTCATATAGTATTGCGTCATAACGTATAACGTCATATAGTAATGCGTCATAACGTATAACGCCATATAGTAATGCGTCATAACATATAACGTCATATAGTAATGTGTCATAACGTATAACGCCATATAGTAATGCGTCATAACGTATAACGTCATATAGTAATACGTCATAACGTATAACGTCATATAGTATTGCGTCATGACGAATAATGTCATATAATAAGGCGACATGACGTATAACGTCATATAGTAGTGCGTCATAACGTATAACGCCATATAGCAATGTGTTACAACGAATAGCGTCATATAGTAATGCGTCATAACGTATAACGCCATATAGTAATGCGTCATAACGTATAACGTCATATAGTATTGCGTCATGACGTATAACGTCATATAATAAGGCGACATGACGTATAACGTCATATAGAATTACGTCATAACGTATAACGTCATATACAATTACGGTTTAACGTATAACGTCAAAAGAGTAATGCGTCATATCCTATAACGCCATATAGTAATTGCGTCATAACGTATAACGTCATATAGTAATGCGTCATAACGTATAACGCCATATAGTAATACGTCATAACTTACAAGGTCATATAGTAATGCGTCATAACGTATAACGTCATATAGTATTGCGTCATGACGAATAATGTCATATAATAAGGCGACATGACGTATAACGTCATATAGTAATGCGTCATAACGTATAACGCCATATAGTAATGCGTCATAACGTATAACGTCATATAGTAATGCGTCATAACGTATAACGCCATATAGTAATGCGTCATAACGTATAACGTCATATAGTATTGCGTCATGACGAATAATGTCATATAATAAGGCGACATGACGTATAACGTCATATAGTAATGCGTCATAACGTATAACGTCATATAGTAATGTGTCATAATGTATAACGCCATATAGTAATGCGTCATAACGTATAACGTCATATAGTAATACGTCATAACGTATAACGTCATATAGTATTGCGTCATGACGAATAATGTCATATAATAAGGCGACATGACGTATAACGTCATATAGTAATGCGTCATAACGTATAACGCCATATAGCAATGCGTTATAACGAATAACGTCATATAGTAATGCGTCATAACGTATAACGCCATATAGTAATGCGTCATAACGTATAACATCATATAGTATTGCGTCATGACGTATAACGTCATATAGTAATGCGTCATAACGTATATCGCCATAGAGTAATGCGTCATAACGTATAACGTCATATAGTATTGCGTCATGACGAATAATGTCATATAATAAGGCGACATGACGTATAACGTCATATAGTAATGCGTCATAACGTATAACGTCATATAGTAATGCGTCATAACGTATAACGCCATATAGTAATGCGTCATAACGTATAACGTCATATAGTATTGCGTCATAACATCTAACGCCATATAGTAATGCGTCATAACGTATAACGTCATATAGTAATGCGTCATAACGTATAACGCCATATAGCGATGCGTCATAACGTATAACGCCATATAGCAATGCGTTATAACGAATAACGTCATATAGTAATGCGTCATAACGTATAACGCCATATAGTAATGCGTCATAACGTATAACGTCATATAGCATTGCGTCATGACGTATAACGTCATATAATAAGGCGACATGACGTATAACGTCATATAGAATTACTTCATAACGTATAACGTCATATACAATTACGGTTTAACGTATAACGTCAAAAGAGTAATGCGTCATATCCTATAACGCCATATAGTAATTGCGTCATAACGTATAACGACGTATAGAATTCCGGCATAACGTATATCGTCATATAGTAATACGTCATTACTTACAAGGTCATATAGTAATGCGTCATAACGTATAACGTCATATAGTATTGCATCATGGCGTATAACGTCATATAAGGTGACATGACGTATAACGTCATATAGAATTACGGCATAACGTATAACGTCACATAGTAAAACGTCATAACGTATAACGTCATATAGTAATACGTCATTACGTATAACGTCATATAGTATTGCGTCATGACGAATAATGTCATATAATAAGGCGACATGACGTATAACGTCATATAGCATTACGTCATAACGTATAACGTCATATACAAATACGGTTTAACGTATAACGTCAAAAGAGTAATGCGTCATATCCTATAACGCTATATAGTAATTGCGTCATAACGTATAACGTCATATAGAACTCCGGCATAACGTATATCGTCATATAGTAATACGTCATTACGTATAACGTCATATAGTATCGCGTCATGACGAATAATGTCATATAATAAGGCGACATGACGTATAACGTCATATAGTAATGCGTCATAACGTATAACGTCATATAGTAATGTGTCATAGCGTATAACGCCATATAGTAATGCGTCATAACGTATAACGTCATATAGTAATACGTCATAACGTATAACGTCACATAGTAAAACGTCATAACGTATAACGTCATATAGTAATACGTCATAACGTATAACGTCATATAGTATTGCGTCATGACGAATAATGTCATATAATAAGGCGACATGACGTATAACGTCATATAGTAATGCGTCATAACGTATAACGTCAGATAGTAATGCGTCATAACGTATAACGCCATATAGTAATGCGTCATAACGTATAACGTCATATAGTAATACGTCATAACGTATAACGTCATATAGTATTGCGTCATGACGAATAACGCCATATAGTAATGCGTCATAACATATAACGTCATATAGTATTGCGTCATAACGTATAACGTCATATAGTAATGCGTCACAACGTATAACGCCATATAGTAATGCGTCATAACATATAACGTCATATAGTAATGTGTCATAACGTATAACGCCATATAGTAATGCGTCATAACGTATAACGTCACATAGTAATACGTCATAACGTATAACGTCATATAGTATTGCGTCATGACGAATAATGTCATATAATAAGGCGACATGACGTATAACGTCATATAGTAGTGCGTCATAACGTATAACGCCATATAGCAATGTGTTACAACGAATAACGTCATATAGTAATGCGTCATAACGTATAACGCCATATAGTAATGCGTCATAACGTATAACGTCATATAGTATTGCGTCATGACGTATAACGTCATATAATAAGGCGACATGACGTATAACGTCATATAGAATTACGTCATAACGTATAACGTCATATACAATTACGGTTTAACGTATAACGTCAAAAGAGTAATGCGTCATATCCTATAACGCCATATAGTAATTGCGTCATAACGTATAACGTCATATAGTAATGCGTCATAACGTATAACGCCATATAGTAATACGTCATAACTTACAAGGTCATATAGTAATGCGTCATAACGTATAACGTCATATAGTATTGCGTCATGACGAATAATGTCATATAATAAGGCGACATGACGTATAACGTCATATAGTAATGCGTCATAACGTATAACGTCATATAGTAATGCGTCATAACGTATAACGCCATATAGTAATGCGTCATAACGTATAACGTCATATAGTAATACGTCATAACGTATAACGTCATATAGTATTGCGTCATGACGAATAACGCCATATAGTAATGCGTCATAACATATAACGTCATATAGTATTGCGTCATAACGTATAACGTCATATAGTAATGCGTCATAACGTATAACGCCATATAGTAATGCGTCATAACATATAACGTCATATAGTAATGTGTCATAACGTATAACGCCATATAGTAATGCGTCATAACGTATAACGTCACATAGTAATACGTCATAACGTATAACGTCATATAGTATTGCGTCATGACGAATAATGTCATATAATAAGGCGACATGACGTATAACGTCATATAGTAGTGCGTCATAACGTATAACGCCATATAGCAATGTGTTACAACGAATAACGTCATATAGTAATGCGTCATAACGTATAACGCCATATAGTAATGCGTCATAACGTATAACGTCATATAGTATTGCGTCATGACGTATAACGTCATATAATAAGTCGACATGACGTATAACGTCATATAGAATTACGTCATAACGTATAACGTCATATACAATTACGGTTTAACGTATAACGTCAAAAGAGTAATGCGTCATATCCTATAACGCCATATAGTAATTGCGTCATAACGTATAACGTCATATAGTAATGCGTCATAACGTATAACGCCATATAGTAATACGTCATAACTTACAAGGTCATATAGTAATGCGTCATAACGTATAACGTCATATAGTATTGCGTCATGACGAATAATGTCATATAATAAGGCGACATGACGTATAACGTCATATAGTAATGCGTCATAACGTATAACGCCATATAGTAATGCGTCATAACGTATAACGCCATATAGTAATGCGTCATAACGTATAACGCCATATAGTAATGCGTCATAACGTATAACGTCATATAGTATTGCGTCATGACGAATAATGTCATATAATAAGGCGACATGACGTATAACGTCATATAGTAATGCGTCATAACGTATAACGCCATATAGCAATGCGTTATAACGAATAACGTCATATAGTAATGCGTCATAACGTATAACGCCATATAGTAATGCGTCATAACGTATAACATCATATAGTATTGCGTCATGACGTATAACGTCATATAGTAATGCGTCATAACGTATATCGCCATAGAGTAATGCGTCATAACGTATAACGTCATATAGTATTGCGTCATGACGAATAATGTCATATAATAAGGCGACATGACGTATAACGTCATATAGTAATGCGTCATAACGTATAACGTCATATAGTAATGCGTCATAACGTATAACGCCTTATAGTAATGCGTCATAACGTATAACGTCATATAGTATTGCGTCATAACATCTAACGCCATATAGTAATGCGTCATAACGTATAACGTCATATAGTAATGCGTCATAACGTATAACGCCATATAGCGATGCGTCATAACGTATAACGCCATATAGCAATGCGTTATAACGAATAACGTCATATAGTAATGCGTCATAACGTATAACGCCATATAGTAATGCGTCATAACGTATAACGTCATATAGTATTGCGTCATGACGTATAACGTCATATAATAAGGCGACATGACGTATAACGTCATATAGAATTACGTCATAAAGTATAACGTCATATACAATTACGGTTTAACGTATAACGTCAAAAGAGTAATGCGTCATATCCTATAACGCCATATAGTAATTGCGTCATAACGTATAACGACGTATAGAATTCCGGCATAACGTATATCGTCATATAGTAATACGTCATAACTTACAAGGTCATATAGTAATGCGTCATAACGTATAACGTCATATAGTATTGCATCATGGCGTATAACGTCATATAATAAGGAGACATGACGTATAACGTCATATAGAATTACGGCATAACGTATAACGTCACATAGTAATACGTCATAACGTATAACGTCATATAGTAATACGTCATAACGTATAACGTCATATAGTATTGCGTCATGACGAATAATGTCATATAATAAGGCGACATGACGTATAACGTCATATAGTAATGCGTCATAACGTATAACGTCATATAGTAATGCGTCATAACGTATAACGCCATATAGTAATGCGTCATAACGTATAACGTCATATAGTAATACGTCATAACGTATAACGTCATATAGTATTGCGTCATGACGAATAATGTCATATAATAAGGCGACATGACGTATAACGTCATATAGTAATGCGTCATAACGTATAACGCCATATAGTAATGCGTCATAACGTATAACGTCATATAGTAATGCGTCATAACGTATAACGCCATATAGTAATGCGTCATAACGTATAACGTCATATAGTATTGAGTCATGACGAATAATGTCATATAATAAGGCGACATGACGTATAACGTCATATAGTAATGCGTCATAACGTATAACGTCATATAGTAATGTGTCATAACGTATAACGCCATATAGTAATGCGTCATAACGTATAACGTCATATAGTAATACGTCATAACGTATAACGTCATATAGTATTGCGTCATGACGAATAATGTCATATAATAAGGCGACATGACGTATAACGTCATATAGTAATGCGTCATAACGTATAACGCCATATAGCAATGCGTTATAACGAATAACGTCATATAGTAATGCGTCATAACGTATAACGCCATATAGTAATGCGTCATAACGTATAACGTCATATAGCATTGCGTCATGACGTATAACGTCATATAATAAGGCGACATGACGTATAACGTCATATAGAATTACGTCATAACGTATAACGTCATATACAAATACGGTTTAACGTATAACGTCAAAAGAGTAATGCGTCATACCCTATAACGCCATATAGTAATTGCGTCATAACGTATAACGTCATATAGTAATGCGTCATAACGTATAACGCCATATAGTAATACGTCATAACTTACAAGGTCATATAGTAATGCGTCATAACGTATAACGTCATATAGTATTGCGTCATGACGAATAATATCATATAATAAGGCGACATGACGTATAACGTCATATAGTAATGCGTCATAACGTATAACGCCATATAGTAATGCGTCATAACGTATAACGTCATATAGTAATGCGTCATAACGTATAACGCCATATAGTAATGCGTCATAACGTATAACGTCATATAGTATTGCGTCATGACGAATAATGTCATATAATAAGGCGACATGACGTATAACGTCATATAGTAATGCGTCATAACGTATAACGTCATATAGTAATGTGTCATAACGTATAACGCCATATAGTAATGCGTCATAACGTATAACGTCATATAGTAATACGTCATAACGTATAACGTCATATAGTATTGCGTCATGACGAATAATGTCATATAATAAGGCGACATGACGTATAACGTCATATAGTAATGCGTCATAACGTATAACGCCATATAGCAATGCGTTATAACGAATAACGTCATATAGTAATGCGTCATGACGAATAATGTCATATAATAAGGCGACATGACGTATAACGTCATATAGTAATGTGTCATAACGTATAACGCCATATAGTAATGCGTCATAACGTATAACGTCATATAGTAATACGTCATAACGTATAACGTCATATAGTATTGCGTCATGACGAATAATGTCATATAATAAGGCGACATGACGTATAACGTCATATAGTAATGCGTCATAACGTATAACGCCATATAGCAATGCGTTATAACGAATAACGTCATATAGTAATGCGTCATGACGAATAATGTCATATAATAAGGCGACATGACGTATAACGTCATATAGTAATGTGTCATAACGTATAACGCCATATAGTAATGCGTCATAACGTATAACGTCATATAGTAATACGTCATAACGTATAACGTCATATAGTATTGCGTCATGACGAATAATGTCATATAATAAGGCGACATGACGTATAACGTCATATAGTAATGTGTCATAACGTATAACGCCATATAGTAATGCGTCATAACGTATAACGTCATATAGTAATACGTCATAACGTATAACGTCATATAGTATTGCGTCATGACGAATAATGTCATATAATAAGGCGACATGACGTATAACGTCATATAGTAATGCGTCATAACGTATAACGTCATATAGTAATGTGTCATAACGTATAACGCCATATAGAAATGCGTCATAAAGTATAACGTCATATAGTAATACGTCATAACGTATAACGTCATATAGTATTGCGTCATGACGAATAATGTCATATAATAAGGCGACATGACGTATAACGTCATATAGTAATGCGTCATAACGTATAACGTCATATAGTAATGTGTCATAACGTATAACGCCATATAGTAATGCGTCATAACGTATAACGTCATATAGTAATACGTCATAACGTATAACGTCATATAGTATTGCGTCATGACGAATAATGTCATATAATAAGGCGACATGACGTATAACGTCATATAGTAATGCGTCATAACGTATAACATCATATAGTATTGCGTCATGACGTATAACGTCATATAGTAATGCGTCATAACGTATATCGTCATAGAGTAATGCGTCATAACGTATAACGTCATATAGTATTGCGTCATGAAGACTAATGTCATATAATAAGGCGACATGACGTATAACGTCATATAGAATTCCGGTTTAACGTATAACGCCATATAGCAATGCGTCATAACGTACAACGTCACATAGTAATACGTCTTAACGTATAAAGTCACATAGAATACCGGGTTAACGTATAACGCCATATAGCAATGCGTCATAACGTATAACGTCATACAGAATTACGGTTTAACGTATAACGCCATATAGCAATGCGTCATAACGTATAACGTTATACAGAATTACGGTTTAACGTATAAAGTCATATAGTAATGCGTCATAACGTATAACGCCATATAGTAATGCGTCATAACGTATAACATCATATAGTATTGCGTCATGACGTATAACGTCATATAGTAATGCGTCATAACGTATATCGTCATAGAGTAATGCGTCATAACGTATAACGTCATATAGTATTGCGTCATGACGAATAATGTCATATAATAAGGCGACATGACGTATAACGTCATATAGTAATGCGTCATAACGTATAACGTCATATAGTAATGCGTCATAACGTATAACGCCATATAGTAATGCGTCATAACGTATAACGTCATATAGCATTGCGTCATAACATCTAACGCCATATAGTAATGCGTCATAACGTATAACGTCATATAGTAATGCGTCATAACGTATAATGCCATATAGCGATGCGTCATAACGTATAACGCCATATAGCAATGCGTTATAACGAATAACGTCATATAGTAATGCGTCATAACGTATAACGCCATATAGTAATGCGTCATAACGTATAACGTCATATAGTATTGCGTCATGACGTATAACGTCATATAATAAGGCGACATAACGTATAACGTCATATAGAATTACGTCATAACGTATAACGTCATATACAATTACGGTTTAACGTATAACGTCAAAAGAGTAATGCGTCATATCCTATAACGCCATATAGTAATTGCGTCATAGCGTATAACGACGTATAGAATTCCGGCATAACGTATATCGTCATATAGTAATACGTCATAACTTACAAGATCATATAGTAATGCGTCATAACGTATAACGTCATATAGTATTGCATCATGACGTATAACGTCATATAATAAGGTGACATGACGTATAACGTCATATAGAATTACGGCATAACGTATAACGTCACATAGTAAAACGTCATAACGTATAACGTCATATAGTAATACGTCATAACGTATAACGTCATATAGTATTGCGTCATGACGAATAATGTCATATAATAAGGCGACATGACGTATAACGTCATATAGTAATGCGTCATAACGTATAACGTCATATAGTAATGCGTCATAACGTATAACGCCATATAGTAATGCGTCATAACGTATAACGTCATATAGTAATACGTCATAACGTATAACGTCATAGAGTATTGCGTCATGACGAATAATGTCATATAATAAGGCGACATGACGTATAACGTCATATAGTAATGCGTCATAACGTATAACGTCATATAGTAATGCGTCATAACGTATAACGCCATATAGTAATGCGTCATAACATATAACGTCATATAGTATTGCGTCATAACGTCTAACGCCATATAGCAATGCGTCATAACGTATAACGTCATATAGTAATGCGTCATACCGTATAGCGTCATATAGAATTCCGGTTTAACGTATAACGCCATATAGCAATGCGTCATAACGTATAACGTCACATAGTAATACGTCTTAACGTATAAAGTCATATAGAATACCGGGTTAACGTATAACGCCATATAGGAATGCGTCATAACGTATAACGTCATACAGAATTACGGTTTAACGTATAACGCCATATAGCAATGCGTCATAACGTATAACGTTATACAGAATTACGGTTTAACGTATAAAGTCATATAGTAATGCGTCATAACGTATAACGCCATATAGTAATGCGTCATAACGTATAACATCATATAGTATTGCGTCATGACGTATAACGTCATATAGTAATGCGTCATAACGTATATCGTCATAGAGTAATGCGTCATAACGTATAACGTCATATAGTATTGCGTCATGACGAATAATGTCATATAATAAGGCGACATGACGTATAACGTCATATAGTAATGTGTCATAAAGTATAACGTCATATAGAATTCCGGTTTAACGTATAACGCCACATAGCAATGCGCCATAACGTATAACGTCACATGGTAATACGTCTTAACGTATAAAGACATATAGAATTCCGGGATAACGTATAACGTCATATAGTAATGCGTCATAACGTATAACGCCATATAGCAATGCGTCATAACGTATAACGCCATATAGCAATGCGTTATAACGAATAACGTCATATAGTAATGCGTCATAACGTATAACGCCATATAGTAATGCGTCATAACGTATAACGTCATATAGTAATGCGTCATAACGTATAACGCCATATAGTATTGCGTCATGACGAATAATGTCATATAATAAGGCGACATGACGTATAACGTCATATAGTAATGCGTCATAACGTATAACGCCATATAGCAATGTGTTATAACGAATAACGTCATATAGTAATGCGTCATAACGTATAACGCCATATAGTAATGCGTCATAACGTATAACGTCATATAGTATTGCGTCATGACGTATAACGTCATATAATAAGGCGACATGACGTATAACGTCATATAGAATTACGTCATAACGTATAACGTCATATACAATTACGGTTTAACGTGTAACGTCAAAAGAGTAATGCGTCATATCCTATAACGCCATATAGTAATTGCGTCATAAAGTATAACGTCATATAGTAATGCGTCATAACGTATAACGCCATATAGTAATACGTCATAACTTACAAGGTCATATAGTAATGCGTCATAACGTATAACGTCATATAGTATTGCGTCATGACGAATAATGTCATATAATAAGGCGACATGACGTATAACGTCATATAGTAATGCGTCATAACGTATAACGTCATATAGAACTCCGGCATAACGTATATCGTCATATAGTAATACGTCATAACTTACAAGGTCATATAGTAATGCGTCATAACGTATAACGTCATATAGTATTGCGTCATGACGTATAACGTCATATAAGGTGACATGACGTATAACGTCATATAGAATTACGGCATAACGTATAACGTCACATAGTAAAACGTCATAACGTATAACGTCATATAGTAATACGTCATAACGTATAACGTCATATAGTATTGCGTCATGACGAATAATGTCATATAATAAGGCGACATGACGTATAACGTCATATAGTAATGCGTCATAACGTATAACGTCATATAGTAATGTGTCATAACGTATAACGCCATATAGTAATGCGTCATAACGTATAACGTCATATAGTAATACGTCATAACGTATAACGTCATATAGTATTGCGTCATGACGTATAACGCCATATAGCAATGCGTCATAACGTATAACGTCGTATAGAATTACGGCATAACGTATATCGTCATATAGTAATACGTCATAACTTACAAGGTCATATAGTAATGCGTCATAACGTATAACGTCATATAGTATTGCATCATGACGTATAACGTCATATAATAAGGTGACATGACGTATAACGTCATATAGAATTACGGCATAACGTATAACGTCACATAGTAAAACGTCATAACGTATAACGTCATATAGTAATACGTCATAACGTATAACGTCATATAGTATTGCGTCATGACGAATAATGTCATATAATAAGGCGACATGACGTATAACGTCATATAGTAATGCGTCATAACGTATAACGTCATATAGTAATGTGTCATATCGTATAACGCCATATAGTAATGCGTCATAGCGTATATCGTCATATAGTAATGCGTCATACCGTATAACGTCATATGGAATTCCGGTTTAACGTATAACGCTATATAGCAATGCGTCATAACGTATAACGTCACATAGTAATACGTCTTAACGTATAAAGTCATATAGAATACCGGGTTAACGTATAACGCCATATAGCAATGCGTCATAACGTATAACGTCATACAGAGTTACGGTTTAACGTATAACGCCATATGGCAATGCGTCATAACGTATAACGTTATACACAATTACGGTTTAACGTATAAAGTCATATAGTAATGCGTCATAACGTATAACGCCATATAGTAATGCGTCATAACGTATAACGTCATATAGTATTGCGTCATGACGTATAACGTCATATAAGGTGACATGACGTATAACGTCATATAGAATTACGGCATAACGTATAACGTCACATAGTAAAACGTCATAACGTATAACGTCATATAGTAATACGTCATTACGTATAACGTCATATAGTATTGCGTCATGACGAATAATGTCATATAATAAGGCGACATGACGTATAACGTCATATAGTAATGCGTCATAACGTATAACGTCATATAGTAATGTGTCATAGCGTATAACGCCATATAGTAATGCGTCATAACGTATAACGTCATATAGTAATACGTCATAACGTATAACGTCACATAGTAAAACGTCATAACGTATAACGTCATATAGTAATACGTCATAACGTATAACGTCATATAGTATTGCGTCATGACGAATAATGTCATATAATAAGGCGACATGACGTATAACGTCATATAGTAATGCGTCATAACGTATAACGTCATATAGTAATGTGTCATAACGTATAACGCCATATAGTAATGCGTCATAACGTATAACGTCATATAGTAATACGTCATAACGTATAACGTCATATAGTATTGCGTCATGACGAATAACGCCATATAGTAATGCGTCATAACATATAACGTCATATAGTATTGCGTCATAACGTATAACGTCATATAGTAATGCGTCATAACGTATAACGCCATATAGTAATGCGTCATAACATATAACGTCATATAGTAATGTGTCATAACGTATAACGCCATATAGTAATGCGTCATAACGTATAACGTCATATAGTAATGCGTCATAACGTATAACGCCATATAGTAATGCGTCATAACGTATAACGTCATATAGTAATACGTCATAACGTATAACGTCATATAGTATTGCGTCATGACGAATAACGCCATATAGTAATGCGTCATAACATATAACGTCATATAGTATTGCGTCATAACGTATAACGTCATATAGTAATGCGTCATAACGTATAACGCCATATAGTAATGCGTCATAACATATAACGTCATATAGTAATGTGTCATAACGTATAACGCCATATAGTAATGCGTCATAACGTATAACGTCATATAGTAATACGTCATAACGTATAACGTCATATAGTATTGCGTCATGACGAATAATGTCATATAATAAGGCGACATGACGTATAACGTCATATAGTAGTGCGTCATAACGTATAACGCCATATAGCAATGTGTTATAACGACTAACGTCATATAGTAATGCGTCATAACGTATAACGCCATATAGTAATGCGTCATGACGTATAACGTCATATAGTATTGCGTCATGACGAATAATGTCATATAATAAGGCGACATGACGTATAACGTCATATAGTAATGCGTCATAACGTATAACATCATATAGTATTGCGTCATGACGTATAACATCATGTAGTAATGCGCCATAACGTATATCGTCATAGAGTAATGCGTCATAACGTATAACGTCATATAGTATTGCGTCATGACGAATAATGTCATATAATAAGGCGACATGACGTATAACGACATATAGTAATGTGTCATAACGTATAACGTCATATAGAATTCCGGTTTAACGTATAACGCCACATAGCAATGCGTCATAACGTATAACGCCACATGGTAATACGTCATAACGTATAAAGACATATAGAATTCCGGGATAACGTATAACGTCATATAGTAATACGTCATAACGTATAACGTCATATAGCATTGCGTCATGACGAATAATGTCATATAATAAGGCGACATGACGTATAACGTCATATAGTAATGCGTCATAACGTATTACGTCATATAGTAATGCGTCATAACGTATAACGCCATGTAGTAATGCGTCATAACGTATAACGTCATATAGTATTGCGTCATAACATCTAACGCCATGTAGTAATGCGTCATAACGTATAACGTCATATAGTAATGCGTCATAACGTATAACGCCATATAGCAATGCGTCATAACGTATAACGCCATATAGCAATGCGTTATAACGAATAACGTCATATAGTAATGCGTCATAACGTATAACGTCATATAGTAATGCGTCATAACGTATAACGCCATATAGTATTGCGTCATAACATCTAACGCCATATAGTAATGCGTCATAACGTATAACGTAATATAGTAATGCGTCATAACGTATAACGCCATATAGTAATGCGTCATCACTTATAACGTCATATAGTATTGCGTCATAACGTCTAACGCCATATAGAAATGCGTCATAACGTATAACGTCATATAGTAATGCGTCATACCGTATAACGTCATATAGAATTCCGGTTTAACGTATAACGCCATATAGCAATGCGTCATAACGTATAACGTCATATAGCAATGCGTCATAACGTATAACGTCATATAGTAATGCGTCATAACGTATAACGCCATATAGTAATGCGTCATAACATATAACGTCATATAGTATTGCGTCATAACGTCTAACGCCATATAGCAATGCGTCATAACGTATAACGTCATATAGTAATGCGTCATACCGTATAACGTCATATAGAATTCCGGTTTAACGTATAACGCCATATAGCAATGCGTCATAACGTATAACGTCACATAGTAATACGTCTTAACGTATAAAGTCATATAGAATACCGGGTTAACATATAACGCCATATAGCAATGCATCATAACGTATAACGTCATACAGAATTACGGTTTAACGTATAACGCCATATAGCAATGCGTCATAACGTATAACGTTATACAGAATTACGGTTTAACGTATAAAGTCATATAGTAATGCGTCATAACGTATAACGCCATATAGTAATGCGTCATAACGTATAACATCATATAGTATTGCGTCATGACGTATAACGTCATATAGCAATGCGTCATAACGTATATCGTCATAGAGTAATGCGTCATAACGTATAACGTCATATAGTATTGCGTCATGACGAATAATGTCATATAATAAGGCGACATGACGTATAACGTCATATAGTAATGCGTCATAACGTATAACGTCATATAGTAATGCGTCATAACGTATAACGCCATATAGTAATGCGTCATAACGTATAACGTCATATAGTATTGCGTCATAACATCTAACGCCATATAGTAATGCGTCATAACGTATAACGTCATATAGTAATGCGTCATAACTTATAACGCCATATAGCGATGCGTCATAACGTATAACGCCACATAGCAATGCGTCATAACGTATAACGCCACATGGTAATACGTCTTAACGTATAAAGACATATAGAATTCCGGGATAACGTATAACGTCATATAGTAATACGTCATAACGTATAACGTCATATAGTATTGCGTCATGACGAATAATGTCATATAATAAGGCGACATGACGTATAACGTCATATAGTAATGCGTCATAACGTATAACGTCATATAGTAATGCGTCATAACGTATAACGCCATATAGTAATGCGTCATAACGTATAACGTCATATAGTATTGCGTCATAACATCTAACGCCATATAGTAATGCGTCATAACGTATATCGTCATAGAGTAATGCGTCATAACGTATAACGTCATATAGTATTGCGTCATGACGAATAATGTCATATAATAAGGCGACATGACGTATAACGTCATATAGTAATGTGTCATAACGTATAACGTCATATAGAATTCCGGTTTAACGTATAACGCCTCATAGCAATGCGTCATAACGTATAACGCCACATGGTAATACGTCTTAACGTATAAAGTCATATAGAATACCGGGTTAACATATAACGCCATATAGCAATGCATCATAACGTATAACGTCATACAGAATTACGGTTTAACGTATAACGCCATATAGCAATGCGTCATAACGTATAACGTTATACAGAATTACGGTTTAACGTATAAAGTCATATAGTAATGCGTCATAACGTATAACGCCATATAGTAATGCGTCATAACGTATAACATCATATAGTATTGCGTCATGACGTATAACGTCATATAGCAATGCGTCATAACGTATATCGTCATAGAGTAATGCGTCATAACGTATAACGTCATATAGTATTGCGTCATGACGAATAATGTCATATAATAAGGCGACATGACGTATAACGTCATATAGTAATGCGTCATAACGTATAACGTCATATAGTAATGCGTCATAACGTATAACGCCATATAGTAATGCGTCATAACGTATAACGTCATATAGTATTGCGTCATAACATCTAACGCCATATAGTAATGCGTCATAACGTATAACGTCATATAGTAATGCGTCATAACTTATAACGCCATATAGCGATGCGTCATAACGTATAACGCCACATAGCAATGCGTCATAACGTATAACGCCACATGGTAATACGTCTTAACGTATAAAGACATATAGAATTCCGGGATAACGTATAACGTCATATAGTAATACGTCATAACGTATAACGTCATATAGTATTGCGTCATGACGAATAATGTCATATAATAAGGCGACATGACGTATAACGTCATATAGTAATGCGTCATAACGTATAACGTCATATAGTAATGCGTCATAACGTATAACGCCATATAGTAATGCGTCATAACGTATAACGTCATATAGTATTGCGTCATAACATCTAACGCCATATAGTAATGCGTCATAACGTATATCGTCATAGAGTAATGCGTCATAACGTATAACGTCATATAGTATTGCGTCATGACGAATAATGTCATATAATAAGGCGACATGACGTATAACGTCATATAGTAATGTGTCATAACGTATAACGTCATATAGAATTCCGGTTTAACGTATAACGCCTCATAGCAATGCGTCATAACGTATAACGCCACATGGTAATACGTCATAACGTATAAAGACATATAGAATTCCGGGATAACGTATAACGTCATATAGTAATACGTCATAACGTATAACGTCATATAGTATTGCGTCATGACGAATAATGTCATATAATAAGGCGACATGATGTATAACGTCATATAGTAATGCGTCATAACGTATAACGTCATATAGTAATGCGTCAGAACGTATAACGCCATGTAGTAATGCGTCATAACGTATAACGTCATATAGTATTGCGTCATAACATCTAACGCCATATAGTAATGCGTCATAACGTATAACGTCATATAGTAATGCGTCATAACGTATAACGCCATATAGCCATGCGTCATAACGTATAACGCCATATAGCAATGCGTCATAACGTATAACGTCGTATAGAATTACGGCATAACGTATATCGTCATATAGTAATACGTCATAACTTACAAGGTCATATAGTAATGCGTCATAACGTATAACGTCATATAGTATTGCATCATGACGTATAACGTCATATAATAAGGTGACATGACGTATAACGTCATATAGAATTACGGCATAACGTATAACGTCATATAGTAATACGTCATAACGTATAACGACATATAGTATTGCCTCATGACGAATAATGTCATATAATAATGCGACATGACGTATAACGTCATATAGTAATGCGTCATAACGTATAACGTCATATAGTAATGCGTCATAACGTATAACGCCATATAGTAATGCGTCATAGCGGATAACGTCATGTAGTAATACGTCATAACGTATAACGTCATATAGTATTGCGTCATGACGAATAATGTCATATAATAAGGCGACATGACGTATAACGTCATATAGTAATGCGTCATAACGTATAACGTCATATAGTAATGCGTCATAACGTATAACGCCATATAGTAATGCGTCATAACTTATAACGTCATATAGTATTGCGTCATAACGTCTAACGCCATATAGCAATGCGTCAAAACGTATAACGTCATATAGTAATGCGTCATACCGTATAACGTCATATAGAATTCCGGTTTAACGTATAACGCCATATAGCAATGCGTCATAACGTATAACGTCACATAGTAATACGTCTTAACGTATAAAGTCATATAGAATACCGGGTTAACGTATAACGCCATATAGCAATGCGTCATAACGTATAACGTCATACAGAGTTACGGTTTAACGTATAACGCCATATAGCAATGCGTCATAACGTATAACGTTATACAGAATTACGGTTTAACGTATAAAGTCATATAGTAATGCGTCATAACGTATAACGCCATATAGTAATGCGTCATAACGTATAACATCATATAGTATTGCGTCATGACGTATAACATCATATAGTAATGCGCCATAACGTATATCGTCATAGAGTAATGCGTCATAACGTATAACGTCATATAGTATTGCGTCATGACGAATAATGTCATATAATAAGGCGACATGACGTATAACGACATATAGTAATGTGTCACAACGTATAACGTCATATAGAATTCCGGTTTAACGTATAACGCCACATAGCAATGCGTCATAACGTATAACGCCACATGGTAATACGTCATAACGTATAAAGACATATAGAATTCCGGGATAACGTATAACGTCATATAGTAATGCGTCATAACGTATAACGTCATATAGTAATGCGTCATAACGTATAACGCCATGTAGTAATGCGTCATAACGTATAACGTCATATAGTATTGCGTCATAACGTCTAACGCCATATAGTATTGCGTCATAACGTATAACGTCATATAGTAATGCGTCATAACGTATAACGCCATATAGCAATGCGTCATAACGTATAACGCCATATAGCAATGCGTTATAACGAATAACGTCAGATAGTAATGCGTCATAACGTATAACGTCATATAGTAATGCGTCATAACGTATAACGCCATATAGTATTGCGTCATAACATCTAACGCCATATAGTAATGCGTCATAACGTATAACGTCATATAGTAATACGTCATAACGTATAACGCCATACAGTAATGCGTCATAACTTATAACGTCATATAGTATTGCGTCATAACGTCTAACGCCATATAGCAATGCGTCATAACGTATAACGCCATATAGTAATGCGTCATACCGTATAACGTCATATAGAATTCCGGTTTAACGTATAACGCCATATAGCAATGCGTCATAACGTATAACGTCATATAGTAATGCGTCATAACGTATAACGCCATATAGCAATGCGTCATAACGTATAACGCCATATAGCAATGCGTTATAACGAATAACGTCAGATAGTAATGCGTCATAACGTATAACGTCATATAGTATTGCGTCATGACGAATAATGTCATATAATAAGGCGACATGACGTATAACGACATATAGTAATGTGTCACAACGTATAACGTCATATAGAATTCCGGTTTAACGTATAACGCCACATAGCAATGCGTCATAACGTATAACGCCACATGGTAATACGTCATAACGTATAAAGACATATAGAATTCCGGGATAACGTATAACGTCATATAGTAATACGTCATAACGTATAACGTCATATAGTATTGCGTCATGACGAATAATGTCATATAATAAGGCGACATGACGTATAACGTCATATAGTAATGCGTCATAACGTATAACGTCATATAGTAATGCGTCATAACGTATAACGCCATGTAGTAATGCGTCATAACGTATAACGTCATATAGTATTGCGTCATAACATCTAACGCCATATAGTAATGCGTCATAACGTATAACGTCATATAGTAATACGTCATAACGTATAACGCCATACAGTAATGCGTCATAACATATAACGTCATATAGTATTGCGTCATAACGTCTAACGCCATATAGCAATGCGTCATAACGTATAACGTCATATAGTAATGCGTCATACCGTATAACGTCATATATAATTCCGGTTTAACGTATAACGCCATATAGCAATGCGTCATAACGTATAACGTCATATAGTAATGCGTCATAACGTATAACGCCATATAGTAATGCGTCATAACATATAACGTCATATAGTATTGCGTCATAACGTCTAACGCCATATAGCAATGCGTCATAACGTATAACGTCATATAGTAATGCGTCATACCGTATAACGTCATATAGAATTCCGGTTTAACGTATAACGCCATATAGCAATGCGTCATAACGTATAACGTCACATAGTAATGCGTCATACCGTATAACGTCATATAGGATTCCGGTTTAACGTATAACGCCATCTAGCAATGCGTCATAACGTATAACGCCTAATGGTAATACGTCATAACGTATAAAGACATATAGAATTCCGGGATAACGTATAACGTCATATAGTAATACGTCATAACGTATAACGTCATATAGTATTGCGTCATGACGAATAATGTCATATAATAAGGCGACATGACGTATAACGTCATATAGTAATGCGTCATAACGTATAACGTCATATAGTAATGCGTCATAACGTATAACGCCACATGGTAATACGTCTTAACGTATAAAGACATATAGAATTCCGGGATAACGTATAACGTCATATAGTAATACGTCATAACGTATAACGTCATATAGTATTGCGTCATGACGAATAATGTCATATAATAAGGCGACATGACGTATAACGTCATATAGTAATGCGTCATAACGTATAACGTCATATAGTAATGCGTCATAACGTATAACGCCATGTAGTAATGCGTCATAACGTATAACGTCATATAGTATTGCGTCATAACATCTAACGCCATATAGTAATGCGTCATAACGTATATCGTCATATAGTAATGCGTCATAACGTATAACGTCATATAGTAATGCGTCATAACGTATATCGTCATAGAGTAATGCGTCATAACGTATAACGTCATATAGTATTGCGTCATGATGAATAATGTCATATAATAAGGCGACATGACGTATAACGTCATATAGTAATGTGTCATAACGTATAACGTCATATCGAATTCCGGTTTAACGTATAACGCCACATAGCAATGCGTCATAACGTATAACGCCACATGGTAATACGTCATAACGTATAAAGACATATAGAATTCCGGGATAACGTATAACGTCATATAGTAATACGTCATAACGTATAACGTCATATAGTATTGCGTCATGACGAATAATGTCATATAATAAGGCGACATGACGTATAACGTCATATAGTAATGCGTCATAACGTATAACGTCATATAGTAATGCGTCATAACGTATAACGCCATGTAGTAATGCGTCATAACGTATAACGTCATATAGTATTGCGTCATAACATCTAACGCCATATAGTAATGCGTCATAACGTATATCGTCATATAGTAATGCGTCATAACGTATAACGCCATATAGCAATGCGTCATAACGTATAACGCCATATAGCAATGCGTTATAACGAATAACGTCATATAGTAATGCGCCATAACGTATAATGTCATATAGTAATGCGTCATAACGTATAACGCCATATAGTATTGCGTCATAACATCTAACGCCATATAGTAATGCGTCATAACGTATAACGTCATATAGTAATGCGTCATAACGTATAACGCCATATAGTAATGCGTCATAACTTATAACGTCATATAGTATTGCGTCATAACGTCTCACGCCATATAGCAATGCGTCATAACGTATAACGTCATATAGTAATGCGTCATACCGTATAACGTCATATAGAATTCCCGTTTAACGTATAACGCCATATAGCAATGCGTCATAACGTATAACGTCACATAGTAATACGTCTTAACGTATAAAGTCATATAGAATACCGGGTTAACGTATAACGCCATATAGCAATGCGTCATAACGTATAACGTTATACAGAATTACGGTTTAACGTATAAAGTCATATAGTAATGCGTCATAACGTATAACGCCATATAGTAATGCGTCATAACGTATAACATCATATAGTATTGCGTCATGACGTATAACATCATATAGTAATGCGCCATAACGTATATCGTCATAGAGTAATGCGTCATAACGTATAACGTCATATAGTATTGCGTCATGACGAATAATGTCATATAATAAGGCGACATGACGTATAACGACATATAGTAATGTGTCACAACGTATAACGTCATATAGAATTCCGGTTTAACGTATAACGCCACATAGCAATGCGTCATAACGTATAACGCCACATGGTAATACGTCATAACGTATAAAGACATATAGAATTCCGGGATAACGTATAACGTCATATAGTAATACGTCATAACGTATAACGTCATATAGTATTGCGTCATGACGAATAATGTCATATAATAAGGCGACATGACGTATAACGTCATATAGTAATGGGTCATAACGTATAACGTCATATAGTAATGCGTCATAACGTATGACGCCATGTAGTAATGCGTCATAACGTATAACGTCATATAGTATTGCGTCATAACATCTAACGCCATATAGTATTGCGTCATAACGTATAACGTCATATAGTAATGCGTCATAACGTATAACGCCATATAGCAATGCGTCATAACGTATAACGCCATATAGCAATGCGTTATAACGAATAACGTCAGATAGTAATGCGTCATAACGTATAACGTCATATAGTAATGCGTCATAACGTATAACGCCATATAGTATTGCGTCATAACATCTAACGCCATATAGTAATGCGTCATAACGTATAACGTCATATAGTAATACGTCATAACGTATAACGCCATACAGTAATGCGTCATAACTTATAACGTCATATAGTATTGCGTCATAACGTCTAACGCCATATAGCAATGCGTCATCACGTATAACGTCATATAGTAATGCGTCATACCGTATAACGTCATATAGAATTCCGGTTTAACGTATAACGCCATATAGCAATGCGTCATAACGTATAACGTCATATAGTAATGCGTCATAACGTATAACGCCATATAGTAATGCGTCATAACATATAACGTCATATAGTATTGCGTCATAACGTCTAACGCCATATAGCAATGCGTCATAACGTATAACGTCATATAGTAATGCGTCATACCGTATAACGTCATATAGAATTCCGGTTTAACGTATAACGCCATATAGCAATGCGTCATAACGTATAACGTCACATAGTAATGCGTCATACCGTATAACGTCATATAGAATTCCGGTTTAACGTATAACGCCATCTAGCAATGCGTCATAGCGTATAACGCCTAATGGTAATACGTCATAACGTATAAAGACATATAGAATTCCGGGATAACGTATAACGTCATATAGTAATACGTCATAACGTATAACGTCATATAGTATTGCGTCATGACGAATAATGTCATATAATAAGGCGACATGACGTATAACGTCATATAGTAATGCGTCATAACGTATAACGTCATATAGTAATGCGTCATAACGTATAACGCCACATGGTAATACGTCTTAACGTATAAAGACATATAGAATTCCGGGATAACGTATAACGTCATATAGTAATACGTCATAACGTATAACGTCATATAGTATTGCGTCATGACGAATAATGTCATATAATAAGGCGACATGACGTATAACGTCATATAGTAATGCGTCATAACGTATAACGTCATATAGTAATGCGTCATAACGTATAACGCCATGTAGTAATGCGTCATAACGTATAACGTCATATAGTATTGCGTCATAACATCTAACGCCATATAGTAATGCGTCATAACGTATATCGTCATATAGTAATGCGTCATAACGTATAACGCCATATAGCAATGCGTCATAACGTATAACGCCATATAGCAATGCGTTATAACGAATAACGTCATATAGTAATGCGTCATAACGTATAACGCCATATAGCAATGCGTCATAACGTATATCGTCATATAGTAATGCGTCATAACGTATAACGCCATATAGCAATGCGTTATAACGAATAACGCCATATAGCAATGCGTCATAACGTATAACGTCATATCGAATTCCGGTTTAACGTATAACGCCACATAGCAATGCGTCATAACGTATAACGCCACATGGTAATACGTCATAACGTATAAAGACATATAGAATTCCGGGATAACGTATAACGTCATATAGTAATACGTCATAACGTATAACGTCATATAGTATTGCGTCATGACGAATAATGTCATATAATAAGGCGACATGACGTATAACGTCATATAGTAATGCGTCATAACGTATAACGTCATATAGTAATGCGTCATAACGTATAACGCCATGTAGTAATGCGTCATAACGTATAACGTCATATAGTATTGCGTCATAACATCTAACGCCATATAGTAATGCGTCATAACGTATATCGTCATATAGTAATGCGTCATAACGTATAACGCCATATAGCAATGCGTCATAACGTATAACGCCATATAGCAATGCGTTATAACGAATAACGTCATATAGTAATGCGTCATAACGTATAACGCCATATAGTAATGCGTCATAACTTATAACGTCATATAGTATTGCGTCATAACGTCTCACGCCATATAGCAATGCGTCATAACGTATAACGTCATATAGTAATGCGTCATACCGTATAACGTCATATAGAATTCCCGTTTAACGTATAACGCCATATAGCAATGCGTCATAACGTATAACGTCACATAGTAATACGTCTTAACGTATAAAGTCATATAGAATACCGGGTTAACGTATAACGCCATATAGCAATGCGTCATAACGTATAACGTCATACAGAGTTACGGTTTAACGTATAAAGTCATATAGTAATGCGTCATAACGTATAACGCCATATAGTAATGCGTCATAACGTATAACATCATATAGTATTGCGTCATGACGTATAACATCATATAGTAATGCGCCATAACGTATATCGTCATAGAGTAATGCGTCATAACGTATAACGTCATATAGTATTGCGTCATGACGAATAATGTCATATAATAAGGCGACATGACGTATAACGACATATAGTAATGTGTCACAACGTATAACGTCATATAGAATTCCGGTTTAACTTATAACGCCACATAGCAATGCGTCATAACGTATAACGCCACATGGTAATACGTCTTAACGTATAAAGACATATAGAATTCCGGGATAACGTATAACGTCATATAGTAATACGTCATAACGTATAACGTCATATAGTATTGCGTCATGACGAATAATGTCATATAATAAGGCGACATGACGTATAACGTCATATAGTAATGCGTCATAACGTATAACGTCATATAGTAATGCGTCATAACGTATAACGCCATGTAGTAATGCGTCATAACGTATAACGTCATATAGCAATGCGTCATAACGTATAACGCCATATAGCAATGCGTTATAACGAATAACGTCATATAGTAATGCGTCATAACGTATAACGTCATATAGTAATGCGTCATAACGTATAACGCCATATAGTATTGCGTCATAACATCTAACGCCATATAGTAATGCGTCATAACGTATAACGTCATATAGTAATACGTCATAACGTATAACGCCATACAGTAATGCGTCATAACTTATAACGTCATATAGTAATGCGTCATAACGTATAACGTCATATAGTAATACGTCATAACGTATAACGCCATACAGTAATGCGTCATAACTTATAACGTCATATAGTATTGCGTCATAACGTCTAACGCCATATAGCAATGCGTCATAACGTATAACGTCATATAGTAATGTGTCATACCGTATAACGTCATATAGAATTCCGGTTTAACGTATAACGCCATATAGCAATGCGTCATAACGTATAACGTCATATAGTAATGCGTCATAACGTATAACGCCATATAGTAATGCGTCATAACATATAACGTCATATAGTATTGCGTCATAACGTCTAACGCCATATAGCAATGCGTCATAACGTATAACGTCATATAGTAATGCGTCATACCGTATAACGTCATATAGAATTCCGGTTTAACGTATAACGCCATATAGCAATGCGTCATAACGTATAACGTCACATAGTAATGCGTCATACCGTATAACGTCATATAGAATTCCGGTTTAACGTATAACGCCATATAGCAATGCGTCATAACGTATAACGCCTAATGGTAATACGTCATAACGTATAAAGACATATAGAATTCCGGGATAACGTATAACGTCATATAGTAATACGTCATAACGTATAACGTCATATAGTATTGCGTCATGACGAATAATGTCATATAATAAGGCGACATGACGTATAACGCCATATAGCAATGCGTTATAACGAATAACGTCATATAGTAATGCGTCATAATGTATAACGTCATATAGTAATGCGTCATAACGTATAACGCCATATAGTATTGCGTCATAACATCTAACGCCATATAGTAATGCGTCATAACGTATAACGTCATACAGAATTACGGTTTAACGTATAACGCCATATAGCAATGCGTCATAACGTATAACGTTATACAGAATTACGGTTTAACGTATAAAGTCATATAGTAATGCGTCATAAAGTATAACGCCATATAGTAATGCGTCATAACGTATAACATCATATAGTATTGCGTCATGACGTATAACGTCATATAGTAATGCGTCATAACGTATAACGTCATATAGTAATGCGTCATAACGTATAACGCCATATAGTATTGCGTCATAACATCTAACGCCATATAGTAATGCGTCATAACGTATAACGTCATATAGTATTGCGTCATGACGAATAATGTCATATAATAAGGCGACATGACGTATAACGTCATATAGTAATGCTTCATAACGTATAACGTCATATAGTAATGCGTCATAACTTATAACGCCATATAGCGATGCGTCATAACGTATAACGCCACATAGCAATGCGTCATAACGTATAACGCCACATGGTAATACGTCTTAACGTATAAAGACATATAGAATTCCGGGATAACGTATAACGTCATATAGTAATACGTCATAACGAATAACGTCATATAGTAATGCGTCATAACGCATAACGTCATATAGTAATGCGTCATAACGTATAACGCAATATAGCGATGCGTCATAACGTATAACGCCACATAGCAATGCGTCATAACGTATAACGCCACATGGTAATACGTCTTAACGTATAAAGACATATAGAATTCCGGGATAACGTATAACGTCATATAGTAATGCGTCATAACGTATAACGTCATATAGTAATGCGTCATAACGTATAACGCCATATAGTAATGCGTCATAACATATAACGGCATATAGTATTGCGTCATAACGTCTAACGCCATATAGCAATGCGTCATAACGTATAACGTCATATAGTAATGCGTCATACCGTATAACGTCATATAGAATTCCGGTTTAACGTATAACGCCATATAGCAATGCGTCATAACGTATAACGTCACATAGTAATGCGTCATACCGTATAACGTCATATAGAATTCCGGTTTAACGTATAACGCCATCTAGCAATGCGTCATAACGTATAACGCCTAATGGTAATACGTCATAACGTATAAAGACATATAGAATTCCGGGATAACGTATAACGTCATATAGTAATACGTCATAACGTATAACGTCATATAGTATTGCGTCATGACGAATAATGTCATATAATAAGGCGACATGACGTATAACGTCATATAGTAATGCGTCATAACGTATAACGTCATATAGTAATGCGTCATAACGTATAACGCCACATGGTAATACGTCTTAACGTATAAAGACATATAGAATTCCGGGATAACGTATAACGTCATATAGTAATACGTCATAACGTATAACGTCATATAGTATTGCGTCATGACGAATAATGTCATATAATAAGGCGACATGACGTATAACGTCATATAGTAATGCGTCATAACGTATAACGTCATATAGTAATGCGTCATAACGTATAACGCCATGTAGTAATGCGTCATAACGTATAACGTCATATAGTATTGCGTCATAACATCTAACGCCATATAGTAATGCGTCATAACGTATATCGTCATATAGGAATGCGTCATAACGTATAACGCCATATAGCAATGCGTCATAACGTATAACGCCATATAGCAATGCGTTATAACGAATAACGTCATATAGTAATGCGTCATAACGTATAACGCCATATAGCAATGCGTCATAACGTATATCGTCATATAGTAATGCGTCATAACGTATAACGCCATATAGCAATGCGTTATAACGAATAACGCCATATAGCAATGCGTCATAACGTATAACGTTATACAGAATTACGGTTTAACGTATAAAGTCATATAGTAATGCGTCATAACGTATAACGCCATATAGTAATGCGTCATAACGTATAACATCATATAGTATTGCGTCATGACGTATAACGTCATATAGTAATGCGTCATAACGTATATCGTCATAGAGTAATGCGTCATAACGTATAACGTCATATAGTATTGCGTCATGATGAATAATGTCATATAATAAGGCGACATGACGTATAACGTCATATAGTAACGTGTCATAACGTATAACGTCATATCGAATTCCGGTTTAACGTATAACGCCACATAGCAATGCGTCATAACGTATAACGCCACATGGTAATACGTCATAACGTATAAAGACATATAGAATTCCGGGATAACGTATAACGTCATATAGTAATACGTCATAACGTATAACGTCATATAGTATTGCGTCATGACGAATAATGTCATATAATAAGGCGACATGACGTATAACGTCATATAGTAATGCGTCATAACGTATAACGTCATATAGTAATGCGTCATAACGTATAACGCCATGTAGTAATGCGTCATAACGTATAACGTCATATAGTATTGCGTCATAACATCTAACGCCATATAGTAATGCGTCATAACGTATATCGTCATATAGTAATGCGTCATAACGTATAACGCCATATAGCAATGCGTCATAACGTATAACGCCATATAGCAATGCGTTATAACGAATAACGTCATATAGTAATGCGTCATAACGTATAACGTCATATAGTAATGCGTCATAACGTATAACGCCATATAGTATTGCGTCATAACATCTAACGCCATATAGTAATGCGTCATAACGTATAACGTCATATAGTAATGCGTCATAACGTATAACGCCATATAGTAATGCGTCATAACTTATAACGTCATATAGTATTGCGTCATAACGTCTCACGCCATATAGCAATGCGTCATAACGTATAACGTCATATAGTAATGCGTCATACCGTATAACGTCATATAGAATTCCCGTTTAACGTATAACGCCATATAGCAATGCGTCATAACGTATAACGTCACATAGTAATACGTCTTAACGTATAAAGTCATATAGAATACCGGGTTAACGTATAACGCCATATAGCAATGCGTCATAACGTATAACGTCATACAGAGTTACGGTTTAACGTATAACGCCATATAGCAATGCGTCATAACGTATAACGTTATACAGAATTACGGTTTAACGTATAAAGTCATATAGTAATGCGTCATAACGTATAACGCCATATAGTAATGCGTCATAACGTATAACATCATATAGTATTGCGTCTTGACGTATAACATCATATAGTAATGCGCCATAACGTATATCGTCATAGAGTAATGCGTCATAACGTATAACGTCATATAGTATTGCGTCATGACGAATAATGTCATATAATAAGGCGACATGACGTATAACGACATATAGTAATGTGTCACAACGTATAACGTCATATAGAATTCCGGTTTAACTTATAACGCCACATAGCAATGCGTCATAACGTATAACGCCACATGGTAATACGTCATAACGTATAAAGACATATAGAATTCCGGGATAACGTATAACGTCATATAGTAATATGTCATAACGTATAACGTCATATAGTATTGCGTCATGACGAATAATGTCATATAATAAGGCGACATGACGTATAACGTCATATAGTAATGCGTCATAACGTATAACGTCATATAGTAATGCGTCATAACGTATAACGCCATGTAGTAATGCGTCATAACGTATAACGTCATATAGCAATGCGTCATAACGTATAACGCCATATAGCAATGCGTTATAACGAATAACGTCATATAGTAATGCGTCATAACGTATAACGTCATATAGTAATGCGTCATAACGTATAACGCCATATAGTATTGCGTCATAACATCTAACGCCATATAGTAATGCGTCATAACGTATAACGTCATATAGTAATACGTCATAACGTATAACGCCATACAGTAATGCGTCATAACTTATAACGTCATATAGTATTGCGTCATAACGTCTAACGCCATATAGCAATGCGTCATAACGTATAACGTCATATAGTAATGCGTCATAACGTATAACGCCATATAGCAATGCGTCATAACGTATATCGTCATATAGTAATGCGTCATAACGTATAACGCCATATAGCAATGCGTTATAACGAATAACGCCATATAGCAATGCGTCATAACGTATAACGTTATACAGAATTACGGTTTAACGTATAAAGTCATATAGTATTGCGTCATGACGTATAACGTCATATAGTAATGCGTCATAACGTATAACGTCATATAGTATTGCATCATGATGAATAATGTCATATAATAAGGCGACATGACGTATAACGTCATATAGTAATGTGTCATAACGTATAACGTCATATCGAATTCCGGTTTAACGTATAACGCCACATAGCAATGCGTCATAACGTATAACGCCACATGGTAATACGTCATAACGTATAAAGACATATAGAATTCCGGGATAACGTATAACGTCATATAGTAATACGTCATAACGTATAACGTCATATAGTATTGCGTCATGACGAATAATGTCATATAATAAGGCGACATGACGTATAACGTCATATAGTAATGCGTCATAACGTATAACGTCATATAGTAATGCGTCATAACGTATAACGCCATGTAGTAATGCGTCATAACGTATAACGTCATATAGTATTGCGTCATAACATCTAACGCCATATAGTAATGCGTCATAACGTATATCGTCATATAGTAATGCGTCATAATGTATAACGTCATATAGTAATGCGTCATAACGTATAACGCCATATAGTATTGCGTCATAACGTATAACGCCATATAGTATTGCGTCATAACGTCTAACGCCATATAGCAATGCGTCATAACGTATAACGTCATATAGTATTGCGTCATGACGTATAACGTCATATAGTATTGCGTCATGACGAATAATGTCATATAATAAGGCGACATGACGTATAACGTCATATAGTAATGCGTCATAACGTATAACGTCATATAGTAATGCGTCATAACGTATAACGCCATGTAGTAATGCGTCATAACGTATAACGTCATATAGCAATGCGTCATAACGTATAACGCCATATAGCAATGCGTTATAACGAATAACGTCATATAGTAATGCGTCATAACGTATAACGTCATATAGTAATGCGTCATAACGTATAACGCCATATAGTATTGCGTCATAACGTCTAACGCCATATGGCAATGCGTCATAACGTATAACGTCATATAGTAATGCGTCATACCGTATAACGTCATATAGAATTCCGGTTTAACATATAACGCCATATAGCAATGCGTCATAACGTATAACGTCATATAGTAATGCGTCATAACGTATAACGCCATATAGTAATGCGTCATAACATATAACGTCATATAGTATTGCGTCATAACGTCTAACGCCATATAGCAATGCGTCATAACGTATAACGTCATATAGTAATGCGTCATACCGTATAACGTCATATAGAATTCCGGTTTAACGTATAACGCCATATAGCAATGCGTCATAACGTATAACGTCACATAGTAATGCGTCATACCGTATAACGTCATATAGAATTCCGGTTTAACGTATAACGCCATATAGCAATGCGTCATAACGTATAACGCCTAATGGTAATACGTCATAACGTATAAAGACATATAGAATTCCGGGATAACGTATAACGTCATATAGTAATACGTCATAACGTATAACGTCATATAGTATTGCGTCATGACGAATAATGTCATATAATAAGGCGACATGACGTATAACGCCATATAGCAATGCGTTATAACGAATAACGTCATATAGTAATGCGTCATAACGTATAACGTCATATAGTAATGCGTCATAACGTATAACGCCATATAGTATTGCGTCATAACATCTAACGCCATATAGTAATGCGTCATAACGTATAACGTCATACAGAATTACGGTTTAACGTATAACGCCATATAGCAATGCGTCATAACGTATAACGTTATACAGAATTACGGTTTAACGTATAAAGTCATATAGTAATGCGTCATAAAGTATAACGCCATATAGTAATGCGTCATAACGTATAACATCATATAGTATTGCGTCATGACGTATAACGTCATATAGTACTGCGTCATAACGTATAACGTCATATAGTAATGCGTCATAACGTATAACGCCATATAGTATTGCGTCATAACATCTAACGCCATATAGTAATGCGTCATAACGTATAACGTCATATAGTATTGCGTCATGACGAATAATGTCATATAATAAGGCGACATGACGTATAACGTCATATAGTAATGCGTCATAACGTATAACGTCATATAGTAAAGCGTCATAACTTATAACGCCATATAGCGATGCGTCATAACGTATAACGCCACATAGCAATGCGTCATAACGTATAACGCCACATGGTAATACGTCTTAACGTATAAAGACATATAGAATTCCGGGATAACGTATAACGTCATATAGTAATACGTCATAACGAATAACGTCATATAGTAATGCGTCATAACGCATAACGTCATATAGTAATGCGTCATAACGTATAACGCCATATAGTATTGCGTCATAACATCTAACGCCATATAGTAATGCGTCATACCGTATAACGTCATATGGAATTCCGGTTTAACGTATAACGCCATATAGCAATGCGTCATAACGTGTAACGTCACATAGTAATACGTCTTAACGTATAAAGTCATATAGAATACCGGGTTAACGTATAACGCCATATAGCAATGCGTCATAACGTATGACGTCATACAGAGTTACGGTTTAACGTATGACGCCATATAGCAATGCGTCATAACGTATAACGTTATACAGAATTACGGTTTAACGTATATCGTCATAGAGTAATGCGTCATAACGTATAACGTCATATAGTATTGCGTCATTACGAATAATGTCATATAATAAGGCGACATGACGTATAACGTCATATAGTAATGCGTCATAACGTATAACGCCATATAGCAATGCGTCATAACGTATAACGCCATATAGCAATGCGTTATAACGAATAACGTCATATAGTAATGCGTCATAACGTATAACGTCATATAGTAATGCGTCATAACGTATAACGCCATATAGTATTGCGTCATAACATCTAACGCCATATAGTAATGCGCCATAACGTATAACGTCATATAGTAATGCGTCATAACGTATAACGCCATATAGTAATGCGTCATAACTTATAACGTCATATAGTATTGCGTCATAACGTCTAACGCCATATAGCAATGCGTCGTAACGTATAACGTCATATAGTAATGCGTCATACCGTATAACGTCATATAGAATTCCGGTTTAACGTATAACGCCATATAGCAATGCGTCATAACGTATAACGTCATATAGTAATGCGTCATAACGTATAACGCCATATAGTAATGCGTCATAACATATAACGTCATATAGTATTGCGTCATAACGTCTAACGCCATATAGCAATGCGTCATAACGTATAACGTCATATAGTAATGCGTCATACCGTATAACGTCATATAGAATTCCTGTTTAACGTATAACGTCATATAGCAATGCGTCATAACGTATAACGTCACATAGTAATACGTCTTAACGTATAAAGTCATATAGAATACCGGGTTAACGTATAACGCCATATAGCAATGCGTCATAACGTATAACGTCATACAGAATTACGGTTTAACGTATAACGCCATATAGCAATGCGTCATAACGTATAACGTTATACAGAATTACGGTTTAACGTATAAAGTCATATAGTAATGCGTCATAACGTATAACGCCATATAGTAATGCGTCATAACGTATAACGCCATATAGCAATGCGTCATAACGTATATCGTCATATAGTAATGCGTCATAACGTATAACGCCATATAGCAATGCGTTATAACGAATAACGCCATATAGCAATGCGTCATAACGTATAACGTTATACAGAATTACGGTTTAACGTATAAAGTCATATAGTAATGCGTCATAACGTATAACGCCATATAGTAATGCGTCATAACGTATAACATCATATAGTATTGCGTCATGACGTATAACGTCATATAGTAATGCGTCATAACGTATATCGTCATAGAGTAATGCGTCATAACGTATAACGTCGTATAGTATTGCGTCATGATGAATAATGTCATATAATAAGGCGACATGACGTATAACGTCATATAGTAATGTGTCATAACGTATAACGTCATATAGAATTCCGGTTTAACGTATAACGCCACATAGCAATGCGTCATAACGTATAACGCCACATGGTAATACGTCATAACGTATAAAGACATATAGAATTCCGGGATAACGTATAACGTCATATAGTAATACGTCATAACGTATAACGTCATATAGTATTGCGTCATGACGAATAATGACATATAATAATGCGACATGACGTATAACGTCATATAGTAATGCGTCATAACGTATAACGTCATATAGTAATGCGTCATAACGTATAACGCCATGTAGTAATGCGTCATAACGTATAACGTCATATAGTATTGCGTCATAACATCTAACGCCATATAGTAATGCGTCATAACGTATATCGTCATATAGTAATGCGTCTTAACGTATAACGCCATATAGCAATGCGTCATAACGTAATACGCCATATAGCAATGCGTTATAACGAATAACGTCATATAGTAATGCGTCATAACGTATAACGCCATATAGTAATGCGTCATAACGTATAACGCCATATAGTATTGCGTCATAACATCTAACGCCATATAGTAATGCGTCATAACGTATAACGTCATATAGTAATGCGTCATAACGTATAACGCCATATAGTAATGCGTCATAACTTATAACGTCATATAGTATTGCGTCATAACGTCTAACGCCATATAGCAATGCGTCATAACGTATAACGTCATATAGTAATGCGTCATAACGTATAACGTTATACAGAATTACGGTTTAACGTATAAAGTCATATAGTAATGCGTCATAACGTATAACGCCATATAGTAATGCGTCATAACGTATAACATCATATAGTATTGCGTCATGACGTATAACGTCATATAGTAATGCGTCATAACGTATATCGTCATAGAGTAATGCGTCATAACGTATAACGTCATATAGTATTGCGTCATGACGAATAATGTCATATAATAAGGCGACATGACGTATAACGTCATATAGTAATGCGTCATAAAGTATAACGTCATATAGTAATGCGTCATAACGTATAACGCCATATAGTAATGCGTCATAACGTATAACGTCATATAGTAATGCGTCATAACTTATAACGCCATATAGCGATGCGTCATAACGTATAACGCCACATAGCAATGCGTCATAACGTATAACGCCACATGGTAATACGTCTTAACGTATAAAGACATATAGAATTCCGGGATAACGTATAACGTCATATAGTAATACGTCATAACGAATAACGTCATATAGTAATGCGTCATAACGCATAACGTCATATAGTAATGCGTCATAACGTATAACGCCATATAGTATTGCGTCATAACATCTAACGCCATATAGTAATGCGTCATACCGTATAACGTCATATGGAATTCCGGTTTAACGTATAACGCCATATAGCAATGCGTCATAACGTATAACGTTATACAGAATTACGGTTTAACGTATAAAGTCATATAGTAATGCGTCATAACGTATAACGCCATATAGTAATGCGTCATAACGTATAACATCATATAGTATTGCGTCATGACGTATAACGTCATATAGTAATGCGTCATAACGTATATCGTCATAGAGTAATGCGTCATAACGTATAACGTCATATAGCATTGCGTCATGACGAATAATGTCATATAATAAGGCGACATGACGTATAAGGTCATATAGTAATGCGTCATAACGTATAACGCCATATAGCAATGAGTCATAACGTATAACGCCATATAGTAATGCGTCATAACGTATAACATCATATAGTATTGCGTCATGACGTATAACGTCATATAGTAATGCGTCATAACGTATATCGTCATAGAGTAATGCGTCATAACGTATAACGTCATATAGTATTGCGTCATAACGTCTAACGCCATATAGCAATGCGTCATAACGTATAACGTCATATAGTAATGCGTCATAACGTATAACGCCATATAGTATTGCGTCATAACGTCTAACGCCATATAGCAATGCGTCATAACGTATAACGTCATATAGTAATGCGTCATACCGTATAACGTCATATAGAATTCCGGTTTAACGTATAACGCCATATAGCAATGCGTCATAACGTATAACGTCATATAGTAATGCGTCATAACGTATAACGCCATATAGTAATGCGTCATAACATATAACGTCATATAGTATTGCGTCATAACGTCTAACGCCATATAGCAATGCGTCATAACGTATAACGTCATATAGTAATGCGTCAGACCGTATAACGTCATATAGAATTCCGGTTTAACGTATAACGCCATATAGCAATGCGTCATAACGTATAACGTCACATAGTAATACGTCTTAACGTATAAAGTCATATAGAATACCGGGTTAACGTATAACGCCATATAGCAATGCGTCATAACGTATAACGTCATACAGAATTACGGTTTAACGTATAACGCCATATAGCAATGCGTCATAACGTATAACGTTATACAGAATTACGGTTTAACGTATAAAGTCATATAGTAATGCGTCATAACGTATAACGCCATATAGTAATGCGTCATAACGTATAACATCATATAGTATTGCGTCATGACGTATAACGTCATATAGTAATGCGTCATAACGTATATCGTCATAGAGTAATGCGTCATAACGTATAACGTCATATAGTATTGCGTCATGACGAATAATGTCATATAATAAGGCGACATGACGTATAACGTCATATAGTAATGCGTCATAAAGTATAACGTCATATAGTAATGCGTCATAACGTATAACGCCATATAGTAATGCGTCATAACGTATAACGTCATATAGTAATGCGTCATAACTTATAACGCCATATAGCGATGCGTCATAACGTATAACGCCACATAGCAATGCGTCATAACGTATAACGCCACATGGTAATACGTCTTAACGTATAAAGACATATAGAATTCCGGGATAACGTATAACGTCATATAGTAATACGTCATAACGAATAACGTCATATAGTAATGCGTCATAACGCATAACGTCATATAGTAATGCGTCATAACGTATAACGCCATATAGTATTGCGTCATAACATCTAACGCCATATAGTAATGCGTCATACCGTATAACGTCATATGGAATTCCGGTTTAACGTATAACGCCATATAGCAATGCGTCATAACGTATAACGTCATACAGAGTTACGGTTTAACGTATGACGCCATATAGCAATGCGTCATAACGTATATCGTCATAGAGTAATGCGTCATAACGTATAACGTCATATAGTATTGCGTCATAACGTCTAACGCCATATAGCAATGCGTCATAACGTATAACGTCATATAGTAATGCGTCATAACGTATAACGCCATATAGTATTGCGTCATAACATCTAACGCCATATAGTAATGCGTCATACCGTATAACGTCATATGGAATTCCGGTTTAACGTATAACGCCATATAGCAATGCGTCATAACGTATAACGTCATACAGAGTTACGGTTTAACGTATAACGCCATATAGCAATGCGTCATAACGTACAACGTTATACAGAATTACGGTTTAACGTATAAAGTCATATAGTAATGCGTCATAACGTATAACGCCATATAGTAATGCGTCATAACGTATAACATCATATAGTATTGCGTCATGACGTATAACGTCATATAGTAATGCGTCATAACGTACATCGTCATAGAGTAATGCGTCATAACGTATAACGTCATATAGTATTGCGTCATAACGTCTAACGCCATATAGCAATGCGTCATAACGTATAACGTCATATAGTAATGCGTCATACCGTATACCGTCATATAGAATTCCGGTTTAACGTATAACGCCACATAGCAATGCGTCATAACGTATAACGTCATATAGTAATGCGTCATAACGTATAACGCCATATAGTAATGCGTCATAACATATAACGTCATATAGTATTGCGTCATAACGTCTAACGCCATATAGCAATGCGTCATAACGTATAACGTCATATAGTAATGCGTCAGACCGTATAACGTCATATAGAATTCCGGTTTAACGTATAACGCCATATAGCAATGCGTCATAACGTATAACGTCACATAGTAATACGTCTTAACGTATAAAGTCATATAGAATACCGGGTTAACGTATAACGCCATATAGCAATGCGTCATAACGTATAACGTCATACAGAATTACGGTTTAACGTATAACGCCATATAGCAATGCGTCATAACGTATAACGTTATACAGAATTACGGTTTAACGTATAAAGTCATATAGTAATGCGTCATAACGTATAACGCCATATAGTAATGCGTCATAACGTATAACATCATATAGTATTGCGTCATGACGTATAACGTCATATAGTAATGCGTCATAACGTATAACGTCATACAGAATTACGGTTTAACGTATAACGCCATATAGCAATGCGTCATAACGTATAACGTTATACAGAATTACGGTTTAACGTATAAAGTCATATAGTAATGCGTCATAACGTATAACGCCATATAGTAATGCGTCATAACGTATAACGTCATATAGTATTGCGTCATGACGAATAATGTCATATAATAAGGCGACATGACGTATAACGTCATATAGTAATGCGTCATAACGTATAACGTCATATAGTAATGCGTCATAACGTATAACGCCATATAGTAATGCGTCATAACTTATAACGTCATATAGTATTGCGTCATAACGTCTAACGCCATATAGCAATACGTCATAACGTATAACGTCATATAGTAATGCGTCATACCGTATAACGTCATATGGAATTCCGGTTTAACGTATAACGCCATATAGCAATGCGTCATAACTTATAACGTCATATAGTATTGCGTCATAACGTCTAACGCCATATAGCAATGCGTCATAACGTATAACGTCATATAGTAATGCGTCATACCGTATAACGTCATATGGAATTCCGGTTTAACGTATAACGCCATATAGCAATGCGTCATAACGTATAACGTCACATAGTAATACGTCTTAACGTATAAAGTCATATAGAATACCGGGTTAACGTATAACGCCATATAGCAATGCGTCATAACGTATAACGTCATACAGAGTTACGGTTTAACGTATAACACCATATAGCAATGCGTCATATCGTATAACGTTATACAGAATTACGGTTTAACGTATAAAGTCATATAGTAATGCGTCATAACGTATAACGCCATATAGTAATGCGTCATAACGTATAACATCATATAGTATTGCGTCATGACGTATAACGTCATATAGTAATGCGTCATAACGTATATCGTCATAGAGTAATGCGTCATAACGTATAACGTCATATAGTATTGCGTCATGACGAATAATGTCATATAATAAGGCGACATGACGTATAACGTCATATAGTAATTTGTCATAACGTATAACGTCATATAGAATTCCGGTTTAACGTATAACGCCACATAGCAATGCGTCATAACGTATAACGCCACATGGTAATACGTCATAACGTATAAAGACATATAGAATTCCGGGATAACGTATAACGTCATATAGTAATACGTAATAACGTATAACATCATATAGTATTACGTCCCGACGAATAATGTCATATAATAAGGCGACATGACGTATAACGTCATATAGTAATGCGTCATAACGTATCACGTCATATAGTAATGCGTCATAACGTATAACGCCATATAGTAATGCGTCATAACGTATAACGCCATATAGTATTGCGTCATAACATCTAACGCCATATAGTAATGCGTCATAACGTATAACGCCATATAGTAATGCGTCATAACGTATAACGCCATATAGTAATGCGTCATAATTTATAACGTCATATAGTATTGCGTCATAACGTCTAACGCCATATAGCAATGCGTCATAACGTATAACGTCATATAGTAATGCGTCATACCGTATACCGTCATATAGAATTCCGGTTTAACGTATAACGCCACATAGCAATGCGTCATAACGTATAACGTCATATAGTAATGCGTCATAACGTATAACGCCATATAGTAATGCGTCATAACATATAACGTCATATAGTATTGCGTCATAACGTCTAACGCCATATAGCAATGCGTCATAACGTATAACGTCATATAGTAATGCGTCATACCGTATAACGTCATATAGAATTCCGGTTTAACGTATAACGCCATATAGCAATGCGTCATAACGTATAACGTCACATAGTAATACGTCTTAACGTATAAAGTCATATAGAATACCGGGTTAACGTATAACGCCATATAGCAATGCGTCATAACGTATAACGTCATACAGAATTACGGTTTAACGTATAACGCCATATAGCAATGCGTCATAACGTATAACGTTATACAGAATTACGGTTTAACGTATAAAGTCATATAGTAATGCGTCATAACGTATAACGCCATATAGTAATGCGTCATAACGTATAACATCATATAGTATTGCGTCATGACGTATAACGTCATATAGTAATGCGTCATAACGTATATCGTCATAGAGTAATGCGTCATAACGTATAACGTCATATAGTATTGCGTCATGACGAATAATGTCATATAGTAATGCGTCATAACGTATAACGCCATATAGTAATGCGTCATAACGTATAACGTCATATAGTAATGCGTCATAACTTATAACGCCATATAGCGATGCGTCATAACGTATAACATCATATAGTATTGCGTCATGACGTATAACGTCATATAGTAATGCGTCATAACGTATAACGCCATATAGTAATGCGTCATAACGTATAACGTCATATAGTAATGCGTCATAACTTATAACGCCATATAGCGATGCGTCATAACGTATAACGCCACATAGCAATGCGTCATAACGTATAACGCCACATGGTAATACGTCTTAACGTATAAAGACATATAGAATTCCGGGATAACGTATAACGTCATATAGTAATACGTCATAACGAATAACGTCATATAGTAATGCGTCATAACGCATAACGTCATATAGTAATACGTCATAACGTATAACGGCATATAGTATTGCGTCATAACATCTAACGCCATATAGTAATGCGTCATACCGTATAACGTCATATAGTAATGCGTCATACCGTATAACGTCATATGGAATTCCGGTTTAACGTATAACGCCATATAGCAATGCGTCATAACGTATAACGTCACATAGTAATACGTCTTAACGTATAAAGTCATATAGAATACCGGGTTAACGTATAACGCCATATAGCAATGCGTCATAACGTATAACGTCATACAGAGTTACGGTTTAACGTATAACGCCATATAGCAATGCGTCATATCGTATAACGTTATACAGAATTACGGTTTAACGTATAAAGTCATATAGTAATGCGTCATAACGTATAACGCCATATAGTAATGCGTCATAACATATAACGTCATATAGTATTGCGTCATAACGTCTAACGCCATATAGCAATGCGTCATAACGTATAACGTCATATAGTAATGCGTCATACCGTATAACGTCATATAGAATTCCGGTTTAACGTATAACGCCATATAGCAATGCGTCATAACGTATAACGTCACATAGTAATACGTCTTAACGTATAAAGTCATATAGAATACCGGGTTAACGTATAACGCCATATAGCAATGCGTCATAACGTATAACGTCATACAGAATTACGGTTTAACGTATAACGCCATATAGCAATGCGTCATAACGTATAACGTTATACAGAATTACGGTTTAACGTATAAAGTCATATAGTAATGCGTCATAACGTATAACGCCATATAGTAATGCGTCATAACGTATAACATCATATAGTATTGCGTCATGACGTATAACGTCATATAGTAATGCGTCATAACGTATATCGTCATAGAGTAATGCGTCATAACGTATAACGTCATATAGTATTGCGTCATGACGAATAATGTCATATAGTAATGCGTCATAACGTATAACGCCATATAGTAATGCGTCATAACGTATAACGTCATATAGTAATGCGTCATAACTTATAACGCCATATAGCGATGCGTCATAACGTATAACATCATATAGTATTGCGTCATGACGTATAACGTCATATAGTAATGCGTCATAACGTATATCGTCATAGAGTAATGCGTCATAACGTATAACGCCACATAGCAATGCGTCATAACGTATAACGTCATATAGTAATGCGTCATAACGTATAACGCCATATAGTAATGCGTCATAACATATAACGTCATATAGTATTGCGTCATAACGTATAACGCCATATAGCAATGCGTCATAACGTATAACGTCATATAGTAATGCGTCATACCGTATAACGTCACATAGAATTCCGGTTTAACGTATAACGCCATATAGCAATGCGTCATAACGTATAACGTCACATAGTAATACGTCTTAACGTATAAAGTCATATAGAATACCGGGTTAACGTATAACGCCATATAGCAATGCGTCATAACGTATAACGTCATACAGAATTACGGTTTAACGTATAACGCCATATAGCAATGCGTCATAACGTATAACGTTATACAGAATTACGGTTTAACGTATAAAGTCATATAGTAATGCGTCATAACGTATAACGCCATATAGTAATGCGTCATAACGTATAACATCATATAGTATTGCGTCATGACGTATAACGTCATATAGTAATGCGTCATAACGTATATCGTCATAGAGTAATGCGTCATAACGTATAACGTCATATAGTATTGCGTCATGACGAATAATGTCATATAGTAATGCGTCATAACGTATAACGCCATATAGTAATGCGTCATAACGTATAACGTCATATAGTAATGCGTCATAACGTATAACGTCATATAGTAATGCGTCATAACGTATAACGCCATATAGTAATGCGTCATAACGTATAACGTCATATAGTAATGCGTCATAACTTATAACGCCATATAGCGATGCGTCATAACGTATAACGTTATACAGAATTACGGTTTAACGTATAAAGTCATATAGTAATGCGTCATAACGTATAACGCCATATAGTAATGCGTCATAACGTATAACATCATATAGTATTGCGTCATGACGTATAACGTCATATAGTAATGCGTCATAACGTATATCGTCATAGAGTAATGCGTCATAACGTATAACGCCACATAGCAATGCGTCATAACGTATAACGGCATATAGTATTGCGTCATAACATCTAACGCCATATAGTAATGCGTCATACCGTATAACGTCATATGGAATTCCGGTTTAACGTATAACGCCATATAGCAATGCGTCATAACGTATAACGTCATACAGAATTACGGTTTAACGTATAACGCCATATAGCAATGCGTCATAACGTATATCGTCATAGAGTAATGCGTCATAACGTATAACGCCACATAGCAATGCGTCATAACGTATAACGTCATATAGTAATGCGTCATAACGTATAACGCCATATAGTAATGCGTCATAACATATAACGTCATATAGTATTGCGTCATAACGTCTAACGCCATATAGCAATGCGTCATAACGTATAACGTCATATAGTAATGCGTCATACCGTATAACGTCATATAGAATTCCGGTTTAACGTATAACGCCATATAGCAATGCGTCATAACGTATAACGTCACATAGTAATACGTCTTAACGTATAAAGTCATATAGAATACCGGGTTAACGTATAACGCCATATAGCAATGCGTCATAACGTATAACGTCATACAGAATTACGGTTTAACGTATAACGCCATATAGCAATGCGTCATAACGTATAACGTTATACAGAATTACGGTTTAACGTATAAAGTCATATAGTAATGCGTCATAACGTATAACGCCATATAGTAATGCGTCATAACGTATAACATCATATAGTATTGCGTCATGACGTATAACGTCATATAGTAATGCGTCATAACGTATATCGTCATAGAGTAATGCGTCATAACGTATAACGTCATATAGTATTGCGTCATGACGAATAATGTCATATAGTAATGCGTCATAACGTATAACGCCATATAGTAATGCGTCATAACGTATAACGTCATATATTAATGCGTCATAACTTATAACGCCATATAGCGATGCGTCATAACGTATAACATCATATAGTATTGCGTCATGACGTATAACGTCATATAGTAATGCGTCATAACGTATATCGTCATAGAGTAATGCGTCATAACGTATAACGTCATATAGTAATGCGTCATAACGTATAACGTCATATAGTAATGCGTCATAACGTATAACGCCATATAGTAATGCGTCATAACGTATAACGTCATATAGTAATGCGTCATAACTTATAACGCCATATAGCGATGCGTCATAACGTATAACGCCACATAGCAATGCGTCATAACGTATAACGCCACATGGTAATACGTCTTAACGTGTAAAGACATATAGAATTCCGGGATAACGTATAACGTCATATAGTAATACGTCATAACGAATAACGTCATATAGTAATGCGTCATAACGCATAACGTCATATAGTAATGCGTCATAACGTATAACGGCATATAGTATTGCGTCATAACATCTAACGCCATATAGTAATGCGTCATACCGTATAACGTCATATGGAATTCCGGTTTAACGTATAACGCCATATAGCAATGCGTCATAACGTATAACGTCATACAGAATTACGGTTTAACGTATAACGCCATATAGCAATGCGTCATAACGTATAACGTTATACAGAATTACGGTTTAACGTATAAAGTCATATAGTAATGCGTCATAACGTATAACGCCATATAGTAATGCGTCATAACGTATAACATCATATAGTATTGCGTCATGACGTATAACGTCATATAGTAATGCGTCATAACGTATATCGTCATAGAGTAATGCGTCATAACGTATAACGTCATATAGTATTGCGTCATGACGAATAATGTCATATAGTAATGCGTCATAACGTATAACGCCATATAGTAATGCGTCATAACGTATAACGTCATATAGTAATGCGTCATAACTTATAACGCCATATAGCGATGCGTCATAACGTATAACATCATATAGTAATGCGTCATAACGTATAACGTCATATAGTATTGCGTCATGACGAATAATGTCATATAATAAGGCGACATGACGTATAACGTCATATAGTATTGCGTCATGACGTATAACGTCATATAGTAATGCGTCATAACGTATATCGTCATAGAGTAATGCGTCATAACGTATAACGTCATATAGTATTGCGTCATGACGAATAATGTCATATAATAAGGCGACATGACGTATAACGTCATATAGTAATGCGTCATAACGTATAAAGACATATAGAATTCCGGGATAACGTATAACGTCATATAGTAATACGTCATAACGTATAACGTCATATAGTATTGCGTCATGACGAATAATGTCATATAAAAAGGCGACATGACGTATAACGGCATATAGTAATGCGTCATAACGTATAACGTCATATAGTAATGCGTCATAACGTATAACGCCATATAGTAATGCGTCATAACGTATAACGTCATATAGTATTGCGTCATAACATCTAACGCCATATAGTAATGCGTCATAACGTATAACGTCATATAGTAATGCGTCATAACGTATAACGCCATATAGCAATGCGTCATAACGTATAACGCCATATAGCAATGCGTTATAACGAATAACGTCATATAGTAATGCGTCATAACGTATAACGCCATATAGTAATGCGTCATAACGTATAACGTCATATAGTATTGCGCCATGACGTATAACGTCATATAATAAGGCGACATGACGTATAACGTCATATAGAATTACGTCATAACGTATAACGTCATATACAATTACGGTTTAACGTATAACGTCAAAAGAGTAATGCGTCATATCCTATAACGCCATATAGTAATTGCGTCATAACGTATAACGTCATATAGAATTCCGGCATAACGTATATCGTCATATAGTAATACGTCATAACTTACAAGGTCATATAGTAATGCGTCATAACGTATAACGTCATATAGTACTGCGTCATGACGTATAACGTCATATAATAAGGTGACATGGCGTATAACGTCATATAGAATTACGGCATAAGGTATAACGTCGCATAGTAAAACGTCATAACGTATAACGTCATGCAGAATTACGGTTTAACGTCTAATGTCATACAGTAATGCGTCATATCGTATAACATCATATAGAATTCCGGTTTAACGTTTAACGCCATATAGCAATGCGTCATAACGTATAACGTCATACAGTAATTCGTAATACCGTATAACGTCATATAGAATTACGGCATAACGTATAACGTCACATAGTAAAACGTCATAACGTATAACGTCATACAGAATTACGGTTTAACGTCTAACGTCATGCAGTAATGCGTCATAACGTATAACATCATATAGAATTCCGGTTTAACGTATAACGCCATATAGCAATGCGTCATAACGTATAGCGTCATACAGTAATTCGTCATACCGTATAACGTCATATAGAATTACGGCATAACGTATAACGTCACATAGTAAAACGTCATAACGTATAACGTCATACAGAATTACGGTTTAACGTCTAACGTCAAAAGAGTAATGCGTCATATCCTGTAACGCCATATAGTAATTGCGTCATAACGTATAACGCCATATAGCAATGTGTTATAACGAATAACGTCATATAGTGATGCGTCATAACGTATAACGCCATATAGTAATGCGTCATAACGTATAACGTCATATAGTATTGCGTCATGACGTATAACGTCATATAATAAGGCGACATGACGTATAACGTCATATCGAATTACGTCATAACGTATATCGTCATATACAATTACGGTTTAACGTATAACGTCAAAAGAGTAATGCGTCATATCCTATAACGCCATATAGTAATTGCGTCATAACGTATAACGTCATATAGTAATGCGTCATAACGTATAACGCCATATAGTAATACGTCATAACTTACAAGGTCATATAGTAATGCGTCATAACGTATAACGTCATATAGTAATGCGTCATACCGTATAACGTCATATAGAATTCCGGTTTAACGTATAACGCCATATAGCAATGCGTCATAACGTATAACGTCACATAGTAATACGTCTTAACGTATAAAGTCATATAGAATACCGGGTTAACGTATAACGCCATATAGCAATGCGTCATAACGTATAACGTCATATAGTATTGCGTCATGACGAATAATGTCATATAGTAATGCGTCATAACGTATAACGCCATATAGTAATGCGTCATAACGTATAACGTCATATAGTAATGCGTCATAACTTATAACGCCATATAGCGATGCGTCATAACGTATAACATCATATAGTATTGCGTCATGACGTATAACGTCATATAGTAATGCGTCATAACGTATATCGTCATAGAGTAATGCGTCATAACGTATAACGTCATATAGTAATGCGTCATAACGTATAACGTCATATAGTAATGCGTCATAACGTATAACGCCATATAGTAATGCGTCATAACGTATAACGTCATATAGTAATGCGTCATAACTTATAACGCCATATAGCGATGCGTCATAACGTATAACGCCACATAGCAATGCGTCATAACGTATAACGCCACATGGTAATACGTCTTAACGTGTAAAGACATATAGAATTCCGGGATAACGTATAACGTCATATAGTAATACGTCATAACGAATAACGTCATATAGTAATGCGTCATAACGCATAACGTCATATAGTAATGCGTCATAACGTATAACGGCATATAGTATTGCGTCATAACATCTAACGCCATATAGTAATGCGTCATACCGTATAACGTCATATGGAATTCCGGTTTAACGTATAACGCCATATAGCAATGCGTCATAACGTATAACGTCATACAGAATTACGGTTTAACGTATAACGCCATATAGCAATGCGTCATAACGTATAACGTTATACAGAATTACGGTTTAACGTATAAAGTCATATAGTAATGCGTCATAACGTATAACGCCATATAGTAATGCGTCATAACGTATAACATCATATAGTATTGCGTCATGACGTATAACGTCATATAGTAATGCGTCATAACGTATATCGTCATAGAGTAATGCGTCATAACGTATAACGTCATATAGTATTGCGTCATGACGAATAATGTCATATAGTAATGCGTCATAACGTATAACGCCATATAGTAATGCGTCATAACGTATAACGTCATATAGTAATGCGTCATAACTTATAACGCCATATAGCGATGCGTCATAACGTATAACATCATATAGTATTGCGTCATGACGTATAACGTCATATAGTAATGCGTCATAACGTATATCGTCATAGAGTAATGCGTCATAACGTATAACGCCACATAGCAATGCGTCATAACGTATAACGTCATATAGTAATGCGTCATAACGTATAACGCCATATAGTAATGCGTCATAACATATAACGTCATATAGTATTGCGTCATAACGTCTAACGCCATATAGCAATGCGTCATAACGTATAACGTCATATAGTAATGCGTCATACCGTATAACGTCATATAGAATTCCGGTTTAACGTATAACGCCATATAGCAATGCGTCATAACGTATAACGTCACATAGTAATACGTCTTAACGTATAAAGTCATATAGAATACCGGGTTAACGTATAACGCCATATAGCAATGCGTCATAACGTATAACGTCATACAGAATTACGGTTTAACGTATAACGCCATATAGCAATGCGTCATAACGTATAACGTTATACAGAATTACGGTTTAACGTATAAAGTCATATAGTAATGCGTCATAACGTATAACGCCATATAGTAATGCGTCATAACGTATAACATCATATAGTATTGCGTCATGACGTATAACGTCATATAGTAATGCGTCATAACGTATATCGTCATAGAGTAATGCGTCATAACGTATAACGTCATATAGTATTGCGTCATGACGAATAATGTCATATAGTAATGCGTCATAACGTATAACGCCATATAGTAATGCGTCATAACGTATAACGTCATATAGTAATGCGTCATAACTTATAACGCCATATAGCGATGCGTCATAACGTATAACATCATATAGTATTGCGTCATGACGTATAACGTCATATAGTAATGCGTCATAACGTATATCGTCATAGAGTAATGCGTCATAACGTATAACGTCATATAGTAATGCGTCATAACGTATAACGTCATATAGTAATGCGTCATAACGTATAACGCCATATAGTAATGCGTCATAACGTATAACGTCATATAGTAATGCGTCATAACTTATAACGCCATATAGCGATGCGTCATAACGTATAACGCCACATAACAATGCGTCATAACGTATAACGCCACATGGTAATACGTCTTAACGTGTAAAGACATATAGAATTCCGGGATAACGTATAACGTCTTATAGTAATACGTCATAACGAATAACGTCATATAGTAATGCGTCATAACGTATAACGTCATATAGTATTGCGTCATGACGAATAATGTCATATAATAAGGCGACATGACGTATAACGTCATATAGTATTGCGTCATGACGTATAACGTCATATAGTAATGCGTCATAACGTATATCGTCATAGAGTAATGCGTCATAACGTATAACGTCATATAGTATTGCGTCATGACGAATAATGTCATATAATAAGGCGACATGACGTATAACGTCATATAGTAATGCGTCATAACGTATAAAGACATATAGAATTCCGGGATAACGTATAACGTCATATAGTAATACGTCATAACGTATAACGTCATATAGTATTGCGTCATGACGAATAATGTCATATAAAAAGGCGACATGACGTATAACGGCATATAGTAATGCGTCATAACGTATAACGTCATATAGTAATGCGTCATAACGTATAACGCCATATAGTAATGCGTCATAACGTATAACGTCATATAGTATTGCGTCATAACATCTAACGCCATATAGTAATGCGTCATAACGTATAACGTCATATAGTAATGCGTCATAACGTATAACGCCATATAGCAATGCGTCATAACGTATAACGCCATATAGCAATGCGTTATAACGAATAACGTCATATAGTAATGCGTCATAACGTATAACGCCATATAGTAATGCGTCATAACGTATAACGTCATATAGTATTGCGCCATGACGTATAACGTCATATAATAAGGCGACATGACGTATAACGTCATATAGAATTACGTCATAACGTATAACGTCATATACAATTACGGTTTAACGTATAACGTCAAAAGAGTAATGCGTCATATCCTATAACGCCATATAGTAATTGCGTCATAACGTATAACGTCATATAGAATTCCGGCATAACGTATATCGTCATATAGTAATACGTCATAACTTACAAGGTCATATAGTAATGCGTCATAACGTATAACGTCATATAGTACTGCGTCATGACGTATAACGTCATATAATAAGGTGACATGGCGTATAACGTCATATAGAATTACGGCATAAGGTATAACGTCGCATAGTAAAACGTCATAACGTATAACGTCATGCAGAATTACGGTTTAACGTCTAATGTCATACAGTAATGCGTCATATCGTATAACATCATATAGAATTCCGGTTTAACGTATAACGCCATATAGCAATGCGTCATAACGTATAACGTCATACAGTAATTCGTAATACCGTATAACGTCATATAGAATTACGGCATAACGTATAACGTCACATAGTAAAACGTCATAACGTATAACGTCATACAGAATTACGGTTTAACGTCTAACGTCATGCAGTAATGCGTCATAACGTATAACATCATATAGAATTCCGGTTTAACGTATAACGCCATATAGCAATGCGTCATAACGTATAACGTCATACAGTAATTCGTCATACCGTATAACGTCATATAGAATTACGGCATAACGTATAACGTCACATAGTAAAACGTCATAACGTATAACGTCATACAGAATTACGGTTTAACGTCTAACGTCAAAAGAGTAATGCGTCATATCCTGTAACGCCATATAGTAATTGCGTCATAACGTATAACGCCATATAGCAATGTGTTATAACGAATAACGTCATATAGTGATGCGTCATAACGTATAACGCCATATAGTAATGCGTCATAACGTATAACGTCATATAGTATTGCGTCATGACGTATAACGTCATATAATAAGGCGACATGACGTATAACGTCATATCGAATTACGTCATAACGTATATCGTCATATACAATTACGGTTTAACGTATAACGTCAAAAGAGTAATGCGTCATATCCTATAACGCCATATAGTAATTGCGTCATAACGTATAACGTCATATAGTAATGCGTCATAACGTATAACGCCATATAGTAATACGTCATAACTTACAAGGTCATATAGTAATGCGTCATAACGTATAACGTCATATAGTATTGCGTCATGACGAATAATGTCATATAATAAGGCGACATGACGTATAACGTCATATAGTAATGCGTCATAACGTATAACGTCATATAGTAATGTGTCATAACGTATAACGCCATATAGTAATACGTCATAACTTACAAGGTCATATAGTAATGCGTCATAACGTATAACGTCATATAGTATTGCGTCATGACGTATAACGTCATATAAGGTGACATGACGTATAACGTCATATAGAATTACGGCATAACGTATAACGTCACATAGTAAAACGTCATAACGTATAACGTCATATAGTAATACGCCATAACGTATAACGTCATATAGTATTGCGTCATGACGAATAATGTCATATAATAAGGCGACATGACGTATAACGTCATATAGTAATGCGTCATAACGTATAACGACATATAGTAATGTGTCATAACTTATAACGCCATATAGTAATGCGTCATAACGTATAACGTCATATAGTAATACGTCATAACGTATAACGTCATATAGTATTGCGTCATGACCAATAATGTCATATAATAAGGCGACATGACGTATAACGTCATATAGTAATGCGTCATAACGTATAACGTCATATAGTAATGCGTCATAACGTATAACGCCATATAGTAATGCGTCATAATGTATAACGTCATATAGTAATACGTCATAACGTATAACGTCATATAGTATTGCGTCATGACGCATAATGTCATATAATAAGGCGACATGACGTATAACGTCATATAGTAATGCGTCATAACGTATAACGTCATATAGTATTGCGTCATGACGAATAATGTCATATAATAAGGCGACATGACGTATAACGTCATATAGTAAGGTGTCATAAAGTATAACGTCATATAGAATTCCGGTTTAACGTATAACGTCATATAGAATTCCGGTTTAACGTATAACGCCACATAGCAATGCGCCATAACGTATAACGTCACATGGTAATACGTCTTAACGTAGAAAGACATATAGAATTCCGGGATAACGTATAACGTCATATAGTAATGCGTCATAACGTATAACGCCATATAGTAATGCGTCATAACATATAACGTCATATAGTAATGTGTCATAACGTATAACGCCATATAGTAGTGCGTCATAACGTATAACGTCATATAGTAATACGTCATAACGTATAACGTCATATAGTATTGCGTCATGACGAATAATGTCATATAATAAGGCGACATGACGTATAACGTCATATAGTAATGCGTCATAACGTATAACGCCATATAGCAATGTGTTATAACGAATAACGTCATATAGTGATGCGTCATAACGTATAACGCCATATAGTAATGCGTCATAACGTATAACGTCATATAGTATTGCGTCATGACGTATAACGTCATATAATAAGGCGACATGACGTATAACGTCATATCGAATTACGTCATAACGTATATCGTCATATACAATTACGGTTTAACGTATAACGTCAAAAGAGTAATGCGTCATATAGTATAACGCCATATAGTAATTGCGTCATAACGTATAACGTCATATAGTAATGCGTCATAACGTATAACGCCATATAGTAATACGTCATAACTTACAAGGTCATATAGTAATGCGTCATAACGTATAACGTCATATAGTATTGCGTCATGACGAATAATGTCATATAATAAGGCGACATGACGTATAACGTCATATAGTAATGCGTCATAACGTATAACGTCATATAGTAATGCGTCATAACGTATAACGCCATATAGTAATACGTCATAACTTACAAGGTCATATAGTAATGCGTCATAACGTATAACGTCATATAGTATTGCGTCATGACGTATAACGTCATATAAGGTGACATGACGTATAACGTCATATAGAATTACGGCATAACGTATAACGTCACATAGTAAAACGTCATAACGTATAACGTCATATAGTAATACGCCATAACGTATAACGTCATATAGTATTGCGTCATGACGAATAATGTCATATAATAAGGCGACATGACGTATAACGTCATATAGTAATGCGTCATAACGTATAACGTCATATGGTAATGTGTCATAACGTATAACGCCATATAGTAATGCGTCATAACGTATAACGTCATATAGTAATACGTCATAACGTATAACGTCATATAGTATTGCGTCATGACCAATAATGTCATATAATAAGGCGACATGACGTATAACGTCATATAGTAATGCGTCATAACGTATAACGTCATATAGTAATGCGTCATAACGTATAACGCCATATAGTAATGCGTCATAACGTATAACGTCATATAGTAATACGTCATAACGTATAACGTCATATAGTATTGCGTCATGACGCATAATGTCATATAATAAGGCGACATGACGTATAACGTCATATAGTAATGCGTCATAACGTATAACGTCATATAGTATTGCGTCATGACGAATAATGTCATATAATAAGGCGACATGACGTATAACGTCATATAGTAAGGTGTCATAAAGTATAACGTCATATAGAATTCCGGTTTAACGTATAACGTCATATAGAATTCCGGTTTAACGTATAACGCCACATAGCAATGCGCCATAACGTATAACGTCACATGGTAATACGTCTTAACGTAGAAGGACATATAGAATTCCGGGATAACGTATAACGTCATATAGTAATGCGTCATAACGTATAACGCCATATAGCAATGCGTCATAACGTATAACGTCATATAGTAATGCGTCATAACGTATAACGCCATATAGCAATGCGTCATAACGTATAACGTCACATAGTAATACGTCTTAACGTATAAAGTCATATAGAATACCGGGTTAACGTATAACGCCATATAGCAATGCGTCATAACGTATAACGTCATACAGAATTACGGTTTAACGTATAACGCCATATAGCAATGCGTCATAACGTATAACGTTATACAGAATTACGGTTTAACGTATAAAGTCATATAGTAATGCGTCATAACGTATAACGCCATATAGTAATGCGTCATAACGTATAACATCATATAGTATTGCGTCATGACGTATAACGTCATATAGTAATGCGTCATAACGTATATCGTCATAGAGTAATGCGTCATAACGTATAACGTCATATAGTATTGCGTCATGACGAATAATGTCATATAGTAATGCGTCATAACGTATAACGCCATATAGTAATGCGTCATAACGTATAACGTCATATAGTAATGCGTCATAACTTATAACGCCATATAGCGATGCGTCATAACGTATAACATCATATAGTATTGCGTCATGACGTATAACGTCATATAGTAATGCGTCATAACGTATATCGTCATAGAGTAATGCGTCATAACGTATAACGTCATATAGTAATGCGTCATAACGTATAACGTCATATAGTAATGCGTCATAACGTATAACGCCATATAGTAATGCGTCATAACGTATAACGTCATATAGTAATGCGTCATAACTTATAACGCCATATAGCGATGCGTCATAACGTATAACGCCACATAGCAATGCGTCATAACGTATAACGCCACATGGTAATACGTCTTAACGTGTAAAGACATATAGAATTCCGGGATAACGTATAACGTCATATAGTAATACGTCATAACGAATAACGTCATATAGTAATGCGTCATAACGCATAACGTCATATAGTAATGCGTCATAACGTATAACGGCATATAGTATTGCGTCATAACATCTAACGCCATATAGTAATGCGTCATACCGTATAACGTCATATGGAATTCCGGTTTAACGTATAACGCCATATAGCAATGCGTCATAACGTATAACGTCATACAGAATTGCGGTTTAACGTATAACGCCATATAGCAATGCGTCATAACGTATAACGTTATACAGAATTACGGTTTAACGTATAAAGTCATATAGTAATGCGTCATAACGTATAACGCCATATAGTAATGCGTCATAACGTATAACATCATATAGTATTGCGTCATGACGTATAACGTCATATAGTAATGCGTCATAACGTATATCGTCATAGAGTAATGCGTCATAACGTATAACGCCACATAGCAATGCGTCATAACGTATAACGTCATATAGTAATGCGTCATAACGTATAACGCCATATAGTAATGCGTCATAACATATAACGTCATATAGTATTGCGTCATAACGTCTAACGCCATATAGCAATGCGTCATAACGTATAACGTCATATAGTAATGCGTCATACCGTATAACGTCATATAGAATTCCGGTTTAACGTATAACGCCATATAGCAATGCGTCATAACGTATAACGTCACATAGTAATACGTCTTAACGTATAAAGTCATATAGAATACCGGGTTAACGTATAACGCCATATAGCAATGCGTCATAACGTATAACGTCATACAGAATTACGGTTTAACGTATAACGCCATATAGCAATGCGTCATAACGTATAACGTTATACAGAATTACGGTTTAACGTATAAAGTCATATAGTAATGCGTCATAACGTATAACGCCATATAGTAATGCGTCATAACGTATAACATCATATAGTATTGCGTCATGACGTATAACGTCATATAGTAATGCGTCATAACGTATATCGTCATAGAGTAATGCGTCATAACGTATAACGTCATATAGTATTGCGTCATGACGAATAATGTCATATAGTAATGCGTCATAACGTATAACGCCATATAGTAATGCGTCATAACGTATAACGTCATATAGTAATGCGTCATAACTTATAACGCCATATAGCGATGCGTCATAACGTATAACATCATATAGTATTGCGTCATGACGTATAACGTCATGTAGTAATGCGTCATAACGTATATCGTCATAGAGTAATGCGTCATAACGTATAACGTCATATAGTAATGCGTCATAACGTATAACGTCATATAGTAATGCGTCATAACGTATAACGCCATATAGTAATGCGTCATAACGTATAACGTCATATAGTAATGCGTCATAACTTATAACGCCATATAGCGATGCGTCATAACGTATAACGCCACATAGCAATGCGTCATAACGTATAACGCCACATGGTAATACGTCTTAACGTGTAAAGACATATAGAATTCCGGGATAACGTATAACGTCATATAGTAATACGTCATAACGAATAACGTCATATAGTAATGCGTCATAACGCATAACGTCATATAGTAATGCGTCATAACGTATAACGGCATATAGTATTGCGTCATAACATCTAACGCCATATAGTAATGCGTCATACCGTATAACGTCATATGGTAATACGTCTTAACGTGTAAAGACATATAGAATTCCGGGATAACGTATAACGTCATATAGTAATACGTCATAACGAATAACGTCATATAGTAATGCGTCATAACGTATAACGTCATATAGTATTGCGTCATGACGAATAATGTCATATAATAAGGCGACATGACGTATAACGTCATATAGTATTGCGTCATGACGTATAACGTCATATAGTAATGCGTCATAACGTATATCGTCATAGAGTAATGCGTCATAACGTATAACGTCATATAGTATTGCGTCATGACGAATAATGTCATATAATAAGGCGACATGACGTATAACGTCATATAGTAATGCGTCATAACGTATAAAGACATATAGAATTCCGGGATAACGTATAACGTCATATAGTAATACGTCATAACGTATAACGTCATATAGTATTGCGTCATGACGAATAATGTCATATAATAAGGCGACATGACGTATAACGGCATATAGTAATGCGTCATAACGTATAACGTCATATAGTAATGCGTCATAACGTATAACGCCATATAGTAATGCGTCATAACGTATAACGTCATATAGTATTGCGTCATAACATCTAACGCCATATAGTAATGCGTCATAACGTATAACGTCATATAGTAATGCGTCATAACGTATAACGCCATATAGCAATGCGTCATAACGTATAACGCCATATAGCAATGCGTTATAACGAATAACGTCATATAGCAATGCGTCATAACGTATAACGCCATATAGTAATGCGTCATAACGTATAACGTCATATAGTATTGCGCCATGACGTATAACGTCATATAATAAGGCGACATGACGTATAACGTCATATAGAATTACGTCATAACGTATAACGTCATATACAATTACGGTTTAACGTATAACGTCAAAAGAGTAATGCGTCATATCCTATAACGCCATATAGTAATTGCGTCATAACGTATAACGTCATATAGAATTCCGGCATAACGTATATCGTCATATAGTAATACGTCATAACTTACAAGGTCATATAGTAATGCGTCATAACGTATAACGTCATATAGTACTGCGTCATGACGTATAACGTCATATAATAAGGTGACATGGCGTATAACGTCATATAGAATTACGGCATAAGGTATAACGTCACATAGTAAAACGTCATAACGTATAACGTCATGCAGAATTACGGTTTAACGTCTAATGTCATACAGTAATGCGTCATATCGTATAACATCATATAGAATTCCGGTTTAACGTATAACGCCATATAGCAATGCGTCATAACGTATAACGTCATACAGTAATTCGTAATACCGTATAACGTCATATAGAATTACGGCATAACGTATAACGTCACATAGTAAAACGTCATAACGTATAACGTCATACAGAATTACGGTTTAACGTCTAACGTCATGCAGTAATGCGTCATAACGTATAACATCATATAGAATTCCGGTTTAAAGTATAACGCCATATAGCAATGCGTCATAACGTATAACGTCATACAGTAATTCGTCATAACGTATAACGTCATATAGAATTACGGCATAACGTATAACGTCACATAGTAAAACGTCATAACGTATAACGTCATACAGAATTACGGTTTAACGTCTAACGTCAAAAGAGTAATGCGTCATATCCTGTAACGCCATATAGTAATTGCGTCATAACGTATAACGTCATATAGTAATGCGTCATAACGTATAACGCCATATAGTAATGCGTCATAACGTATAACGTCATATAGTATTGCGTCATAACGTATAACGTCATATAATAAGGCGACATGACGTATAACGTCATATAGTAATGTGTCATAACGTATAACGTCATATAGAATTCCGGTTTAACGTATAACGCCACATAGCAATGCGTCATAACGTATAACGCCACATGGTAATACGTCTTAGCGTATAAAGACATATAGAATTCCGGGATAACGTATAACGTCATATAGTATTGCGTCATGACGTATAACGTCACATAGTAAAACGTCATAACGTATAACGCCATATAGTAATGCGTCATGACGTATAACGTCATATAGTATTGCGTCATGACGTATAACGTCATATAATAAGGCGACATGACGTATAACGTCATATAGTAATGTGTCATAACGTATAACATCATACAGAATTCCGGTTTAACGTATGACGCCATATAGCAATGCGTCATAACGTATAACGTTATACAGAATTACGGTTTAACGTATAAAGTCATATAGTAATGCGTCATAACGTATAACGCCATATAGTAATGCGTCATAACGTATAACAACATATAGTATTGACTCATGACGTATAACGTCATAAAGTAATGCGTCACAACGTATATCGTCATATAGTAATGCGTCATAACGTATAACGTCATATAGTAATGCGTTATAACGTATAACGCCATATAGTAATGCGTCATAACGTATAACGTCATATAGTAATGCGTCATAACGTATAACGCCATATAGTAATGCGTCATAACGTATAACGTCATATAGTAATGTGTCATAACGTATAACGCCATATAGTAATGCGTCATAACGTATAACGTCATACAGAATTACGGTTTAACGTCTAACGTCATGCAGTAATGCGTCATAACGTATAACATCATACAGAATTCCGGTTTAACGTATGACGCCATATAGCAATGCGTCATAACGTATAACGTTATACAGAATTACGGTTTAACGTATAAAGTCATATAGTAATGCGTCATAACGTATAACGCCATATAGTAATGCGTCATAACGTATAACAACATATAGTATTGAGTCATGACGTATAACGTCATATAGTACTGCGTCATAATATCTAACGCCATATAGTAATGCGTCATAACGTATAGCATCATATAGTAATGCGTCGTAACGTATAACGCCATATAGCGATGCGTCATACCGTATAACGCCATATAGCAATGCGTTATAACGAATAACGTCATATAGTAATGCGTCATAACGTATAACGTCATATAGTAATGTGTCATAACGTATAACGCCATATAGTAATGCGTCATAACGTATAACGTCATATAGTAAAACGTCATAACGTATAACGTCATATAGTAATACGTCATAACGTATAACGTCATATAGTATTGCGTCATGACGAATAATGTCATATAATAAGGCGACATGACGTATAACGTCATATAGTAATGCGTCATAACGTATAACGTCATATAGTAATGCGTCATAACGTATAACGCCATATAGTAATGCGTCATAACGTATAACGTCATATAGTAATACGTCATAACGTATAACGTCATATAGTATTGCGTCATGACGAATAACGCCATATAGTAATGCGTCATAACATATAACGTCATATAGTATTGCGTCATAACGTATAACGTCATATAGTAATGCGTCATAACGTATAACGCCATATAGTAATGCGTCATAACATATAACGTCATATAGTAATGTGTCATAACGTATAACGCCATATAGTAATGCGTCATAACGTATAACGTCATATAGTAATACGTCATAACGTATAACGTCATATAGTATTGCGTCATGACGAATAATGTCATATAATAAGGCGACATGACGTATAACGTCATATAGTAATGCGTCATAACGTATAACGCCATATAGCAATGTGTTATAACGAATAACGTCATATAGTGATGCGTCATAACGTATAACGCCATATAGTAATGCGTCATAACGTATAACGTCATATAGTATTGCGTCATGACGTATAACGTCATATAATAAGGCGACATGACGTATAAAGTCATATCGAATTACGTCATAACGTATATCGTCATATACAATTACGGTTTAACGTATAACGTCAAAAGAGTAATGCGTCATATCCTATAACGCCATATAGTAATTGCGTCATAACGTATAACGTCATATAGTAATGCGTCATAACGTATAACGCCATATAGTAATACGTCATAACTTACAAGGTCATATAGTAATGCGTCATAACGTATAACGTCATATAGTATTGCGTCATGACGAATAATGTCATATAATAAGGCGACATGACGTATAACGTCATATAGTAATGCGTCATAACGTATAACGTCATATAGTAATGCGTCATAACGTATAACGCCATATAGTAATACGTCATAACTTACAAGGTCATATAGTAATGCGTTATAACGTATAACGTCATATAGTATTGCGTCATGACGTATAACGTCATATAAGGTGACATGACGTATAACGTCATATAGAATTACGGCATAACGTATAACGTCACATAGTAAAACGTCATAACGTATAACGTCATATAGTAATACGCCATAACGTATAACGTCATATAGTATTGCGTCATGACGAATAATGTCATATAATAAGGCGACATGACGTATAACGTCATATAGTAATGCGTCATAACGTATAACGTCATATAGTAATGCGTCATAACGTATATCGTCATAGAGTAATGCGTCATAACGTATAACGTCATATAGTAATGCGTCATAACATATAAAGTCATATAGTATTGCGTCATAACGTCTAACGCCATATAGTAATGCGTCATAACATATAAAGTCATATAGTATTGCGTCATAACGTCTAACGCCATATAGCAATGCGTCATAACGTATAACGTCATATAGTAATGCGTCATACCGTATAACGTCATATAGAATTCCGGTTTAACGTATAACGCCATATAGCAATGTGTCATAATGTATAACGTCACATAGTAATACGTCTTAACGTATAAAGTCATATAGAATACCGGGTTAACGTATAACGCCATATAGCAATGCGTCATAACGTATAACGTCATACAGAATTACGGTTTAACGTATAACGCCATATAGGAATGCGTCATAACGTATAACGTTATACAGAATTACGGTTTAACGTATAAAGTCATATAGTAATGCGTCATAACGTATAACGTCATACAGAATTACGGTTTAACGTATAACGCCATATAGCAATGCGTCATAACGTATAACGTTATACAGAATTACGGTTTAACGTATAAAGTCATATAGTAATGCGTCATAAAGTATAACGCCATATAGTAATGCGTCATAACGTATAACATCATATAGTATTGCGTCATGACGTATAACGTCATATAGTAATGCGTCATAACGTATATCGTCATAGAGTAATGCGTCATAACGTATAACGTCATATAGTATTGCGTCATGACGAATAATGTCATATAATAAGGCGACATGACGTATAACGTCATATAGTAATGCGTCATAACGTATAACGTCATATAGTAATGCGTCATAACGTATAACGCCATATAGTATTGCGTCATAACGTATAACGTCATATAGTACTGCGTCATAACATCTAACGCCATATAGTAATGCGTCATAACGTATAACGTCATATAGTAATGCGTCATAACGTATAACGCCATATAGCGATGCGTCATAACGTATAACGCCATATAGCAATGCGTTATAACGAATAACGTCATATAGTAATGCGTCATAACGTATAACGCCATATAGTAATGCGTCATAACGTATAACGTCATATAGTATTGCGTCATGACGTATAACGACATATAATAAGGCGACATGACGTATAACGTCATATAGAATTACGTGATAACGTATAACGTCATATACAATTACGGTTTAACGTATAACGTCAAAAGAGTAATGCGTCATATCCTATAACGCCATATAGTAATTGCGTTATAACGTATAACGTCGTATAGAATTCCGGCATAACGTATATCGTCATATAGTAATACGTCATAACTTACAAGGTCATATAGTAATGCGTCATAACGTATAACGTCACATAGTATTGCATCATGACGTATAACGTCATATAATATGGTGACAAGACGTATAACGTCATATAGAATTACGGCATAACGTATAACGTCACATAGTAAAACGTCATAACGTATAACGTCATATAGTAATACGTCATAACGTATAACGTCATATAGTATTGCGTCATGACGAATAATGTCATATAATAAGGCGACATGACGTATAACGTCATATAGTAATGCGTCATAACGTATAACGTCATATAGTATTGCGTCATGACGAATAATGTCATATAATAAGGCGACATGACGTATAACGTCATATAGTAATGCGTCATAACGTATAACGTCATATAGTAATGTGTCATAACGTATAACGCCATATAGTAACGCGTCATAACGTATAACGTCATATAGTAATACGTCATAACGTATAACGTCATATAGTATTGCGTCATGACGAATAATGTCATATAATAAGGCGACATGACGTATAACGTCATATAGTAATGCGTCATAACGTATAACATCATATAGTATTGCGTCATGACGTATAACGTCATATAGTAATGCGTCATAACGTATATCGTCATAGAGTAATGCGTCATAACGTATAACGTCATATAGTATTGCGTCATGACGAATAATGTCATATAATAAGGCGACATGACGTATAACGTCATATAGAATTCCGGTTTAACGTATAACGCCATATAGCAATGCGTCATAACGTATAACGTCACATAGTAATACGTCTTAACGTATAAAGTCATATAGAATACCGGGTTAACGTATAACGCCATATAGCAATGCGTCATAACGTATAACGTCATACAGAATTACGGTTTAACGTATAACGCCATATAGCAATGCGTCATAACGTATAACGTTATACAGAATTACGGTTTAACGTATAAAGTCATATAGTAATGCGTCATAAAGTATAACGCCATATAGTAATGCGTCATAACGTATAACATCATATAGTATTGCGTCATGACGTATAACGTCATATAGTAATGCGTCATAACGTATATCGTCATAGAGTAATGCGTCATAACGTATAACGTCATATAGTATTGCGTCATGACGAATAATGTCATATAATAAGGCGACATGACGTATAACGTCATATAGTAATGCGTCATAACGTATAACGTCATATAGTAATGCGTCATAACGTATAACGCCATATAGTATTGCGTCATAACGTATAACGTCATATAGTACTGCGTCATAACATCTAACGCCATATAGTAATGCGTCATAACGTATAACGTCATATAGTAATGCGTCATAACGTATAACGCCATATAGCGATGCGTCATAACGTATAACGCCATATAGCAATGCGTTATAACGAATAACGTCATATAGTAATGCGTCATAACGTATAACGCCATATAGTAATGCGTCATAACGTATAACGTCATATAGTATTGCGTCATGACGTATAACGTCATATAATAAGGCGACATGACGTATAACGTCATATAGAATTACGTCATAACGTATAACGTCATATACAATTACGGTTTAACGTATAACGTCAAAAGAGTAATGCGTCATATCCTATAACGCCATATAGTAATTGCGTCATAACGTATAACGTCGTATAGAATTCCGGCATAACGTATATCGTCATATAGTAATACGTCATAACTTACAAGGTCATATAGTAATGCGTCATAACGTATAACGTCACATAGTATTGCATCATGACGTATAACGTCATATAATAAGGTGACATGACGTATAACGTCATATAGAATTACGGCATAACGTATAACGTCACATAGTAAAACGTCATAACGTATAACGTCATATAGTAATACGTCATAACGTATAACGTCATATAGTATTGCGTCATAACGTCTAACGTCATATAGCAATGCGTCATAACGTATAACGTCATATAGTAATGCGTCATACCGTATAACGTCATATAGAATTCCGGTTTAACGTATAACGCCATATAGCAATGCGTCATAACGTATAACGTCATACAGAATTACGGTTTAACGTATAACGCCATATAGCAATGCGTCATAACGTATAACGTTATACAGAATTACGGTTTAACGTATAAAGTCATATAGTAATGCGTCATAACGTATAACGCCATATAGTAATGCGTCATAACGTATAACGTCATATAGTATTGCGTCATGACGAATAATGTCATATAATAAGGCGACATGACGTATAACGTCATATAGTAATGCGTCATAACGTATAACGTCATATAGTAATGCGTCATAACGTATAACGCCATATAGTAATGCGTCATAACTTATAACGTCATATAGTATTGCGTCATAACGTCTAACGCCATATAGCAATGCGTCATAACGTATAACGTCATATAGTAATGCGTCATACCGTATAACGTCATATGGAATTCCGGTTTAACGTATAACGCTATATAGCAATGCGTCATAACGTATAACGTCACATAGTAATACGTCTTAACGTATAAAGTCATATAGAATACCGGGTTAACGTATAACGCCATATAGCAATGCGTCATAACGTATAACGTCATACAGAGTTACGGTTTAACGTATAACGCCATATAGCAATGCGTCATAACGTATAACGTTATACAGAATTACGGTTTAACGTATAAAGTCATATAGTAATGCGTCATAAAGTATAACGCCATATAGTAATGCGTCATAACGTATAACATCATATAGTATTGCGTCATGACGTATAACGTCATATAGTAATGCGTCATAACGTATATCGTCATAGAGTAATGCGTCATAACGTATAACGTCATATAGTATTGCGTCATGACGAATAATGTCATATAATAAGGCGACATGACGTATAACGTCATATAGTAATGCGTCATAACGTATAACGTCATATAGTAATGCGTCATAACGTATAACGCCATATAGTATTGCGTCATAACGTATAACGTCATATAGTACTGCGTCATAACATTTAACGCCATATAGTACTGCGTCATAACGTATAACGTCATATAGTAATGCGTCATATCGTATAACGCCATATAGCGATGCGTCATAACGTATAACGCCATATAGCATTGCGTTATAACGAATAACGTCATATAGTAATGCGTCATAACGTATAACGCCATATAGTAATGCGTCATAACGTATAACGTCATATAGTATTGCGTCATGACGTATAACGTCATATAATAAGGCGACATGACGTATAACGTCATATAGAATTACGTCATAACGTATAACGTCATATACAATTACGGTTTAACGTATAACGTCAAAAGAGTAATGCGTCATATCCTATAACGCCATATAGTAATTGCGTCATAACGTATAACGTCGTATAGAATTCCGGCATAACGTATATCGTCATATAGTAATACGTCATAACTTACAAGGTCATATAGTAACGCGTCATAACGTATATCGTCATATAGTATTGCATCATGACGTATAACGTCATATAATAAGGTGACATGACGTATAACGTCATATAGAATTACGGCATAACGTATAACGTCACATAGTAAAACGTCATAACGTATAACGTCATATAGTAATACGTCATAACGTATAACGTCATATAGTATTGCCTCATGACGAATAATGTCATATAATAAGGCGACATGACGTATAACGTCATATAGTAATGTGTCATAGCGTATAACGTCATATAGAATTCCGGTTTAACGTATAACGCCACATAGCAATGCGTCATAACGTATAACGCCACATGGTAATACGTCATAACGTATAAAGACATATAGAATTCCGGGATAACGTATAACGTCATACAGTAATACGTCATAACGTATAACGTCATATAGTATTGCGTCATGACGAATAATGTCATATAATAAGGCGAAATGATGTATAACGTCATATAGTAATGCGTCATAACGTATAACGTCATATAGTAATGCGTCATAACGTATAACGCCATGTAGTAATGCGTCATAACGTATATCGTCATATAGTATTGCGTCATAACATCTAACGCCATATAGTAATGCGTCATAACGTATAACGTCATATAGTAATGCGTCATAACGTATAACGCCATATAGCAATGCGTCATAACGTATAACGCCATATAGCAATGCGTCATAACGTATAACGTCGTATAGAATTACGGCATAACGTATATCGTCATATAGTAATACGTCATAACTTACAAGGTCATATAGTAATGCGTCATAACGTATAACGTCATATAGTATTGCATCATGACGTATAACGTCATATAATAAGGTGACATGACGTATAACGTCATATAGAATTACGGCATAACGTATAACGCCATATAGTAATGCGTCATAACGTATAACGTCATATAGTAATACGTCATAACGTATAACGTCATATAGTATTGCGTCATGACGAATAATGTCATATAATAAGGCGACATGACGTATAACGTCATATAGTAATGCGTCATAACGTATAACGTCATATAGTAATGCGTCATAACGTATAACGCCATATAGTAATGCGTCATAACATATAACGTCATATAGTATTGCGTCATAACGTCTAACGCCATATAGCAATGCGTCATAACGTATAACGTCAGATAGTAATGCGTCATACCGTATAACGTCATATAGAATTCCGGTTTAACGTATAACGCCATATAGCAATGCGTCATAACGTATAACGTCACATAGTAATACGCCTTAACGTATAAAGTCATATAGAACACCGCGTTAACGTATAACGCCATATAGCAATGCGTCATAACGTATAACGTCATACAGAATTACGGTTTAACGTATAACGCCATATAGCAATGCGTCATAACGTATAACGTTATACAGAATTACGGTTTAACGTATAAAGTCATATAGTAATGCGTCATAACGTATAACGCCATATAGTAATGCGTCATAACGTATAACGTCATATAGTATTGCATCATGACGAATAATGTCATATAATAAGGCGACATGACGTATAACGTCATATAGTAATGCGTCATAACGTATAACGTCATATAGTAATGCGTCGTAACGTATAACGCCATATAGTAATGCGTCATAACGTATAACGCCATATAGTAATGCGTCATAACGTATAACATCATATAGTATTGCGTCATGACGTATAACATCATATAGTAATGCGTCATAACGTATATCGTCATAGAGTAATGCGTCATAACGTATAACGTCATATAGTATTGCGTCATGACGAATAATGTCATATAATAAGGCGACATGACGTATAACGTCATATAGTAATGTGTCATAACGTATAACGTCATATAGAATTCCGGTTAACGTATAACGCCACATAGCAATGCGTCATAACGTATAACGCCACATGGTAATACGTCATAACGTATAAAGACATATAGAATTCCGTGATAACGTATAACGTCATATAGTAATACGTCATAACGTATAACGTCATATAGTATTGCGTCATGACGAATAATGTCATATAATAAGGCGACATGATGTATAACGTCATATAGTAATGCGTCATAACGTATAACGTCATATAGTAATGCGTCATAATGTATAACGCCATGTAGTAATGCGTCATAACGTATAACGTCATATAGTATTGCGTCATAACATCTAACGCCATATAGTAATGCGTCATAACGTATAACGTCATATAGTAATGCGTCATAACGTATAACGCCATATAGCAATGCGTCATAACGTATAACGCCATATAGCAATGCGTCATAACGTATAACGTCGTATAGAATTACGGCATAACGTATATCGTGATATAGTAATACGTCATAACTTACAAGGTCATATAGTAATGCGTCATAACGTATAACGTCATATAGTATTGCATCATGACGTATAACGTCATATAATAAGGTGACATGACGTATAACGTCATATAGAATTACGGCATAACGTATAACGTCACATAGTAAAACGTCATAACGTATAACGTCATATAGTAATACGTCATAACGTATAACGTCATATAGTATTGCCTCATGACGAATAATGTCATATAATAAGGCGACATGACGTATAACGTCATATAGTAATGCGTCATAACGTATAACGTCATATAGTAATGCGTCATAACGTATAACGCCATATAGTAATGCGTCATAACGTATAACGTCATGTAGTAATACGTCATAACGTATAACGTCATATAGTATTGCGTCATGACGAATAATGTCATATAATAAGGCGACATGACGTATAACGTCATATAGTAATGCGTCATAACGTATAACGTCATATAGTAATGCGTCATAACGTATAACGCCATATAGTAATGCGTCATAACTTATAACGTCATATAGTATTGCGTCATAACGTCTAACGCCATATAGCAATGCGTCATAACGTATAACGTCATATAGTAATGCGTCATACCGTATAACGTCATATAGAATTCCGGTTTAACATATAACGCCATATAGCAATGCGTCATAACGTATAACGTCATATAGTAATGCGTCATACCGTATAACGTCATATAGAATTCCGGTTTAACGTATAACGCCATATAGCAATGCGTCATAACGTATAACGTCACATAGTAATACGTCTTAACGTATAAAGTCATATAGAATACCGGGTTAACGTATAACGCCATATAGCAATGCGTCATAACGTATAACGTCATACAGAGTTACGGTTTAACGTATAACGCCATATAGTAATGCGTCATAACGTATAACGCCATATAGTAATGCGTCATAACGTATAACATCATATAGTATTGCGTCATGACGTATAACGTCATATAGTAATGCGTCATAACGTATATCGTCATAGAGTAATGCGTCATACCGTATAACGTCATATAGAATTCCGGTTTAACGTATAACGCCATATAGCAATGCGTCATAACGTATAACGTCACATAGTAATACGTCTTAACGTATAAAGTCATATAGAATACCGGGTTAACGTATAACGCCATATAGCAATGCGTCATAACGTATAACGTCATACAGAGTTACGGTTTAACGTATAACGCCATATAGCAATGCGTCATAACGTATAACGTTATACAGAATTACGGTTTAACGTATAAAGTCATATAGTAATGCGTCATAACGTATAACGCCATATCGTAATGCGTCATAACGTATAACATCATATAGTATTGCGCCATAACGTATATCGTCATAGAGTAATGCGTCATAACGTATAACGTCATATAGTATTGCGTCATGACGAATAATGTCATATAATAAGGCGACATGACGTATAACGACATATAGTAATGTGTCATAACGTATAACGTCATATAGAATTCCGGTTTAACGTATAACGCCAAATAGCAATGCGTCATAACGTATAACGCCATATAGCAATGCGTTATAACGAATAACGTCATATAGTAATGCGTCATAACGTATAACGTCATATAGTAATGCGTCATAACGTATAACGCCATATAGCAATGCGTCATAACGTATAACGTCATATAGTAATGCGTCATACCGTATAACGTCATATAGAATTCCGGTTTAACGTATAACGCCATATAGCAATGCGTCATAACGTATAACGTCACATAGTAATGCGTCATACCGTATAACGTCATATAGAATTCCGGTTTAACGTATAACGCCATATAGCAATGCGTCATAACGTATAACGCCTAATGGTAATACGTCATAACGTATAAAGACATATAGAATTCCGGGATAACGTATAACGTCATATCGTAATACGTCATAACGTATAACGTCATATAGTATTGCGTCATGACGAATAATGTCATATAATAAGGCGACATAACGTATAACGTCATATAGTAATGCGTCATAACGTATAACGTCATATAGTAATGCGTCATAACGTATAACGCCATGTAGTAATGCGTCATAACGTATAACGTCATATAGTATTGCGTCATAACATCTAACGCCATATAGTAATGCGTCATAACGTATATCGTCATATAGTAATGCGTCATAACGTATAACGCCATATAGCAATGCGTCATAACGTATAACGCCATATAGCAATGCGTTATAACGAATAACGTCATATAGTAATGCGTCATAACGTAAAACGCCATATAGCAATGCGTCATAACGTATATCGTCATATAGTAATGCGTCATAACGTATAACGCCATATAGCAATGCGTTATAACGAATAACGCCATATAGCAATGCGTCATAACGTATAACGTTATACAGAATTACGGTTTAACGTATAAAGTCATATAGTAATGCGTCATAACGTATAACGCCATATAGTAATGCGTCATAACGTATATCGTCATAGAGTAATGCGTCATACCGTATAACGTCATATAGAATTCCGGTTTAACGTATAACGCCATATAGCAATGCGTCATAACGTATAACGTCACATAGTAATACGTCTTAACGTATAAAGTCATATAGAATACCGGGTTAACGTATAACGCCATATAGCAATGCGTCATAACGTATAACGTCATACAGAGTTACGGTTTAACGTATAACGCCATATAGCAATGCGTCATAACGTATAACGCCATATCGTAATGCGTCATAACGTATAACATCATATAGTATTGCGCCATAACGTATATCGTCATAGAGTAATGCGTCATAACGTATAACGTCATATAGTATTGCGTCATGACGAATAATGTCATATAATAAGGCGACATGACGTATAACGACATATAGTAATGTGTCATAACGTATAACGTCATATAGAATTCCGGTTTAACGTATAACGCCAAATAGCAATGCGTCATAACGTATAACGCCATATAGCAATGCGTTATAACGAATAACGTCATATAGTAATGCGTCATAACGTATAACGTCATATAGTAATGCGTCATAACGTATAACGCCATATAGCAATGCGTCATAACGTATAACGTCATATAGTAATGCGTCATACCGTATAACGTCATATAGAATTCCGGTTTAACGTATAACGCCATATAGCAATGCGTCATAACGTATAACGTCACATAGTAATGCGTCATACCGTATAACGTCATATAGAATTCCGGTTTAACGTATAACGCCATATAGCAATGCGTCATAACGTATAACGCCTAATGGTAATACGTCATAACGTATAAAGACATATAGAATTCCGGGATAACGTATAACGTCATATCGTAATACGTCATAACGTATAACGTCATATAGTATTGCGTCATGACGAATAATGTCATATAATAAGGCGACATAACGTATAACGTCATATAGTAATGCGTCATAACGTATAACGTCATATAGTAATGCGTCATAACGTATAACGCCATGTAGTAATGCGTCATAACGTATAACGTCATATAGTATTGCGTCATAACATCTAACGCCATATAGTAATGCGTCATAACGTATATCGTCATATAGTAATGCGTCATAACGTATAACGCCATATAGCAATGCGTCATAACGTATAACGCCATATAGCAATGCGTTATAACGAATAACGTCATATAGTAATGCGTCATAACGTAAAACGCCATATAGCAATGCGTCATAACGTATATCGTCATATAGTAATGCGTCATAACGTATAACGCCATATAGCAATGCGTTATAACGAAGAACGCCATATAGCAATGCGTCATAACGTATAACGTTATACAGAATTACGGTTTAACGTATAAAGTCATATAGTAATGCGTCATAACGTATAACGCCATATAGTAATGCGTCATAACGTATATCGTCATAGAGTAATGCGTCATAACGTATAACGTCATATAGTATTGCGTCATGATGAATAATGTCATATAATAAGGCGACATGACGTATAACGTCATATAGTAATGTGTCATAACGTATAACGTCATATAGAATTCCGGTTTAACGTATAACGCCACATAGCAATGCGTCATAACGTATAACGCCACATGGTAATACGTCATAACGTATAAAGACATATAGAATTCCGGGATAACGTATAACGTCATATAGTAATACGTCATAACGTATAACGTCATATAGTATTGCGTCATGATGAATAATGTCATATAATAAGGCGACATGACGTATAACGCCATATAGTAATGCGTCATAACGTATAACGCCACATGGTAATACGTCATAACGTATAAAGACATATAGAATTCCGGGATAACGTATAACGTCATATAGTAATACGTCATAACATCTAACGCCATATAGTAATGCGTCATAACGTATATCGTCATATAGTAATGCGTCATAACGTATAACGCCATATAGCAATGCGTCATAACGTATAACGCCATATAGCAATGCGTTATAACGAATAGCGTCATATAGTAATGCGTCATAACGTATAACGTCATATAGTAATGCGTCATAACGTATAACGCCATATAGTATTGCGTCATAACATCTAACGCCATATAGTAATGCGTCATAACGTATAACGCCATATAGTAATGCGTCATAACGTATAACATCATATAGTATTGCGTCATGACGTATAACTTCATATAGTAATGCGTCATAACGTATATCGTCATAGAGTAATGCATCATAACGTATAACGTCATATAGTATTGCGTCATGACGAATAATGTCATATAATAAGGCGACATGACGTATAACGTCATATAGTAATGCGTCATAACGTATAACGTCATATAGTAATGCGTCATAACGTATAACGCCATATAGTAATGCGTCATAACGTATAACGTCATATAGTAATGCGTCATAACTTATAACGCCATATAGCGATGCGTCATAACGTATAACGCCACATAGCAATGCGTCATAACGTATAACGCCACATGGTAATACGTCTTAACGTATAAAGACATATAGAATTCCGGGATAACGTATAACGTCATATAGTAATACGTCATAACGAATAACGCCATATAGTATTGCGTCATAACATCTAACGCCATATAGTAATGCGTCATACCGTATAACGTCATATGGAATTCCGGTTTAACGTATAACGCCATATAGCAATGCGTCATAACGTATAACGTCACATAGTAATACGTCTTAACGTATAAAGTCATATAGAATACCGGGTTAACGCATAACGCCATATAGCAATGCGTCATAACGTATGACGTCATACAGAGTTACGGTTTAACGTATAACGCCATATAGCAATGCGTCATAACGTATAACGTTATACAGAATTACGGTTTAACGTATAAAGTCATATAGTAATGCGTCATAACGTATAACGCCATATAGTACTGCGTCATAACGTATAACATCATATAGTATTGCGTCATGACGTATAACGTCATATAGTAATGCGTCATAACGTATATCGTCATAGAGTAATGCGTCATAACGTATAACGTCATATAGTATTGCGTCATGACGAATAATGTCATATAATAAGGCGACATGACGTATAACGTCATATAGTAATGCGTCATAACGTATAACGCCATATAGCAATGCGTCATAACGTATAACGCCATATAGCAATGCGTTATAACGAATAACGTCATATAGTAATGCGTCATAACGTATAACGTCATATAGTAATGCGTCATAACGTATAACGCCATATAGTATTGCGTCATAACATCTAACGCCATATAGTAATGCGTCATAACGTATAACGTCATATAGTAATGCGTCATAACGTATAACGCCATATAGTAATGCGTCATAACTTATAACGTCATATAGTATTGCGTCATAACGTCTAACGCCATATAGCAATGCGTCATAACGTATAACGTCATATAGTAATGCGTCATACCGTATAACGTCATATAGAATTCCGGTTTAACGTATAACGCCATATAGCAATGCGTCATAACGTATAACGTCATATAGTAATGCGTCATAACGTATAACGCCATATAGTAATGCGTCATAACATATAACGTCATATAGTATTGCGTCATAACGTCAAACGCCATATAGCAATGCGTCATAACGTATAACGTCATATAGTAATGCGTCATACCGTATAACGTCATATAGAATTCCTGTTTAACGTATAACGCCATATAGCAATGCGTCATAACGTATAACGTCACATAGTAATACGTCTTAACGTATAAAGTCATATAGAATACCGGGTTAACGTATAACGCCATATAGCAATGCGTCATAACGTATAACGTCATACAGAATTACGGTTTAACGTATAACGCCATATAGCAATGCGTCATAACGTATAACGTTATACAGAATTACGGTTTAACGTATAAAGTCATATAGTAATGCGTCATAACGTATAACGCCATATAGTAATGCGTCATAACGTATAACGCAATATAGCAATGCGTCATAACGTATATCGTCATATAGTAATGCGTCATAACGTATAACGCCATATAGCAATGCGTTATAACGAATAACGCCATATAGCAATGCGTCATAACGTATAACGTTATACAGAATTACGGTTTAACGTATAAAGTCATATAGTAATGCGTCATAACGTATAACGCCATATAGCAATGCGTCATAACGTATATCGTCATATAGTAATGCGTCATAACGTATAACGCCATATAGCAATGCGTTATAACGAATAACGCCATATAGCAATGCGTCATAACGTATAACGTTATACAGAATTACGGTTTAACGTATAAAGTCATATAGTAATGCGTCATAACGTATAACGCCATATAGTAATGCGTCATAACGTATAACATCATATAGTATTGCGTCATGACGTATAACGTCATATAGTAATGCGTCATAACGTATATCGTCATAGAGTAATGCGTCATAACGTATAACGTCATATAGTATTGCGTCATGATGAATAATGTCATATAATAAGGCGACATGACGTATAACGTCATATAGTAATGTGTCATAACGTATAACGTCATATAGAATTCCGGTTTAACGTATAACGCCACATAGCAATGCGTCATAACGTATAACGCCACATGGTAATACGTCATAACGTATAAAGACATATAGAATTCCGGGATAACGTATAACGTCATATAGTAATACGTCATAACGTATAACGTCATATAGTATTGCGTCATGACGAATAATGTCATATAATAAGGCGACATGACGTATAACGTCATATAGTAATGCGTCATAACGTATAACGTCATATAGTAATGCGTCATAACGTATAACGCCATGTAGTAATGCGTCATAACGTATAACGTCATATAGTATTGCGTCATAACATCTAACGCCATATAGTAATGCGTCATAACGTATATCGTCATATAGTAATGCGTCATAACGTATAACGCCATATAGCAATGCGTCATAACGTATAACGCCATATAGCAATGCGTTATAACGAATAACGCCATATAGTAATGCGTCATAACGTATAACGTCATATAGTAATGCGTCATAACGTATAACGCCATATAGTATTGCGTCATAACATCTAACGCCATATAGTAATGCGTCATAACGTATAACGTCATATAGTAATGCGTCATACCGTATAACGTCATATAGTAATGCGTCATAACGTATAACGCCATATAGTAATGCGTCATAACATATAACGTCATATAGTATTGCGTCATAACGTCTAACGCCATATAGCAATGCGTCATAACGTATAACGTCATATAGTAATGCGTCAGACCGTATAACGTCATATAGAATTCCGGTTTAACGTATAACGCCATATAGCAATGCGTCATAACGTATAACGTCACATAGTAATACGTCTTAACGTATAAAGTCATATAGAATACCGGGTTAACGTATAACGCCATATAGCAATGCGTCATAACGTATAACGTCATACAGAATTACGGTTTAACGTATAACGCCATATAGCAATGCGTCATAACGTATAACGTTATACAGAATTACGGTTTAACGTATAAAGTCATATAGTAATGCGTCATAACGTATAACGCCATATAGTAATGCGTCATAACGTATAACATCATATAGTATTGCGTCATGACGTATAACGTCATATAGTAATGCGTCATAACGTATATCGTCATAGAGTAATGCGTCATAACGTATAACGTCATATAGTATTGCGTCATGACGAATAATGTCATATAATAAGGCGACATGACGTATAACGTCATATAGTAATGCGTCATAACGTATAACGTCATATAGTAATGCGTCATATCGTATAACGCCATATAGTAATGCGTCATAACGTATAACGTCATATAGTAATGCGTCATAACTTATAACGCCATATAGCGATGCGTCATAACGTATAACGCCACATAGCAATGCGTCATAACGTATAACGCCACATGGTAATACGTCTTAACGTATAACGCCATATAGCAATGCGTCATAACGTATAACGCCACATGGTAATACGTCTTAACGTATAACGTCATATAGTAATGCGTCATAACGTATATCGTCATAGAGTAATGCGTCATAACGTATAACGTCATATAGTATTGCGTCATGACGAATAATGTCATATAATAAGGCGACATGACGTATAACGTCATATAGTAATGCGTCATAACGTATAACGTCATATAGTAATGCGTCATATCGTATAACGCCATATAGTAATGCGTCATAACGTATAACGCCATATAGCAATGCGTCATAACGTATAACGTCACATAGTAATACGTCATAACGTATAACATCATATAGTATTGCGTCATGACGTATAACGTCATATAGTAATGCGTCATAACGTATAACGCCATATAGCAATGCGTCATAACGTATAACGCCATATAGCAATGCGTCATAACGCATAACGTCATATAGTAATGCGTCATAACGTATAACGTCATACAGAGTTACGGTTTAACGTATAACGCCATATAGCAATGCGTCATAACGTATAACGTTATACAGAATTACGGTTTAACGTATAAAGTCATATAGTAATGCGTCATAACGTATAACGCCATATAGTAATGCGTCATAACGTATAACATCATATAGTATTGCGTCATGACGTATAACGTCATATAGTAATGCGTCATAACGTATAACGTCATATAGTAATGCGTCATAACGTATAACGCCATATAGTAATGTGTCATAACGTATAACGTCATATAGTATTGCGTCATAACGTATAACATCATATAGTATTGCGTCATGACGTATAACGTCATATAGTAATGCGTCATAACGTATAACGCCATATAGCAATGCGTCATAACGTATAACGCCATATAGCAATGCGTCATAACGCATAACGTCATATAGTAATGCGTCATAACGTATAACGTCATACAGAGTTACGGTTTAACGTATAACGCCATATAGCAATGCGTCATAACGTATAACGTTATACAGAATTACGGTTTAACGTATAAAGTCATATAGTAATGCGTCATAACGTATAACGCCATATAGTAATGCGTCATAACGTATAACATCATATAGTATTGCGTCATGACGTATAACGTCATATAGTAATGCGTCATAACGTATAACGTCATATAGTAATGCGTCATAACGTATAACGCCATATAGTAATGTGTCATAACGTATAACGTCATATAGTATTGCGTCATAACATCTAACGCCATATAGTAATGCGTCATAACGTATAACGTCATATAGTAATGCGTCATAACGTATAACGCCATATAGCAATGCGTCATAACGTATAACGCCATATAGCAATGCGTTATAACGAATAACGTCATATAGTAATGCGTCATAACGTATAACGCCACATAGTAATGCGTCATAACGTATAACGTCATATAGTATTGCGTCATGACGTATAGCGTCATATAATAATGCGACATGACGTATAACGTCATATAGAATTACGTCATAACGTATAACGTCATATACAATTACGGTTTAACGTATAACGTCAAAAGAGTAATGCGTCATATCCTATAACGCCATATAGTAATTGCGTCATAACGTATAACGTCATATAGAATTCCGGCATAACGTATATCGTCATATAGTAATACGTCATAACTTACAAGGTCATATAGTAATGCGTCATAACGTATAACGACATATAGTATTGCGTCATAACGTATAACGTCATATAATAAGGTGACATGACGTATAACGTCATATAGAATTACGGCATAACGTATAACGTCACATAGTAATACGTCTTAACGTATAACGTCATATAGTAATGCGTCATAACGTATAACGTCATATAGTAACACGTCATAACGTATAACGTCATATAGTATTGCGTCATGACGAATAATGTCATATAATAAGGCGACATGACGTATAACGTCATATAGTAATGCGTCATAACGTATAACGTCATACAGTAATGCGTCATAACGTATAACGCCATATAGTAATGCGTCATAACATATAACGTCATATAGTATTGCGTCATAACGTCTAACGCCATATAGCAATGCGTCATAACGTATAACGTCATACAGAATTACGGTTTAACGTATAACGCCATATAGCAATGCGTCATAACGTATAACGTTATACAGAATTACGGTTTAACGTATAAAGTCATATAGTAATGCGTCATAACGTATAACGCCATATAGTAATGCGTCATAACGTATAACGTCATATAGAATTCCGGCATAACGTATATCGTCATATAGTAATACGTCATAACTTACAAGGTCATATAGTATTGCGTCATGACGTATAGCGTCATATAATAAGGCGACATGACGTATAACGTCATATAGAATTACGTCATAACGTATAACGTCATATACAATTACGGTTTAACGTATAACGACAAAAGAGTAATGCGTCATATCCTATAACGCCATATAGTAATTGCGTCATAACGTATAACGTCATATAGAATTCCGGCATAACGTATATCGTCATATAGTAATACGTCATAACGTATAACGTCATACAGAATTACGGCATAACGTATAAAGTCACATCGTAAAACGTCATAACGTATAACGTCATACAGAATTACGGTTTAACGTCTAATGTCATACAGTAATGCGTCATATCGTATAACATCATATAGAATTCCGGTTTAACGTATAACGCCATATAGCAATGCGTCATAACGTATAACGTCATACAGTAATTCGTAATACCGTATAACGTCATATAGAATTACGGCATAACGTATAACGTCACATAGTAAAACGTCATAACGTATAACGTCATACAGAATTACGGTTTAACGTCTAACGTCATGCAGTAATGCGTCATAACGTATAACATCATACAGAATTCCGGTTTAACGTATGACGCCATATAGCAATGCGTCATAACGTATAACGTTATACAGAATTACGGTTTAACGTATAAAGTCATATAGTAATGCGTCATGACGTATAACGTCATATAGTAATGCGTCATAACGTATATCGTCATAGAGTAATGCGTCATAACGTATAACGTCATATAGTAATGCGTCATAACGTATAACGCCATATAGCAATGCGTCATAACGTATAACGCCATATAGCGATGCGGCATAACGTAAACGCCATATAGTAATGCGTCATAACGTATAACGTCATATAGTAATGCGTCATAACGTATAACGCCATATAGCGATGCGTCATAACGTATAACGCCATATAGCAATGCGTTATAACGTCTAACGCCATATAGCAATGCGTCATAACGTATAACGTCATATAGTAATGCGTCAGACCGTATAACGTCATATAGAATTCCGGTTTAACGTATAACGCCATATAGCAATGCGTCATAACGTATAACGTCACATAGTAATACGTCTTAACGTATAAAGTCATATAGAATACCGGGTTAACGTATAACGCCATATAGCAATGCGTCATAACGTATAACGTCATACAGAATTACGGTTTAACGTATAACGCCATATAGCAATGCGTCATAACGTATAACGTTATACAGAATTACGGTTTAACGTATAAAGTCATATAGTAATGCGTCATAACGTATAACGCCATATAGTAATGCGTCATAACGTATAACATCATATAGTATTGCGTCATGACGTATAACGTCATATAGTAATGCGTCATAACGTATATCGTCATAGAGTAATGCGTCATAACGTATAACGTCATATAGTATTGCGTCATGACGAATAATGTCATATAATAAGGCGACATGACGTATAACGTCATATAGTAATGCGTCATAACGTATAACGTCATATAGTAATGCGTCATATCGTATAACGCCATATAGTAATGCGTCATAACGTATAACGTCATATAGTAATGCGTCATAACTTATAACGCCATATAGCGATGCGTCATAACGTATAACGCCACATAGCAATGCGTCATAACGTATAACGCCACATGGTAATACGTCTTAACGTATAAAGGCATATAGAATTCCGGGATAACGTATAACGTCATACAGTAATACGTCATAACGAATAACGTCATATAGTAATGCGTCATAACGCATAACGTCATATAGTAATGCGTCATAACGTATAACGCCATATAGTATTGCGTCATAACATCTAACACCATATAGTAATGCGTCATACAGTATAACGTCATATGGAATTCCGGTTTAACGTATAACGCCATATAGCAATGCGTCATAACGTATAACGTCACATAGTAATACGTCATAACGTATAACATCATATAGTATTGCGTCATGACGTATAACGTCATATAGTAATGCGTCATAACGTATAACGCCATATAGCAATGCGTCATAACGTATAACGCCATATAGCAATGCGTCATAACGCATAACGTCATATAGTAATGCGTCATAACGTATAACGTCATACAGAGTTACGGTTTAACGTATAACGCCATATAGCAATGCGTCATAACGTATAACGTTATACAGAATTACGGTTTAACGTATAAAGTCATATAGTAATGCGTCATAACGTATAACGCCATATAGTAATGCGTCATAACGTATAACATCATATAGTATTGCGTCATGACGTATAACGTCATATAGTAATGCGTCATAACGTATAACGTCATATAGTAATGCGTCATAACGTATAACGCCATATAGCAATGTGTCATAACGTATAACGTCATATAGTATTGCGTCATAACATCTAACGCCATATAGTAATGCGTCATAACGTATAACGTCATATAGTAATGCGTCATAACGTATAACGCCATATAGCAATGCGTCATAACGTATAACGCCATATAGCAATGCGTTATAACGAATAACGTCATATAGTAATGCGTCATAACGTATAACGCCACATAGTAATGCGTCATAACGTATAACGTCATATAGTATTGCGTCATGACGTATAGCGTCATATAATAATGCGACATGACGTATAACGTCATATAGAATTACGTCATAACGTATAACGTGATATACAATTACGGTTTAACGTATAACGTCAAAAGAGTAATGCGTCATATCCTATAACGCCATATAGTAATTGCGTCATAACGTATAACGTCATATAGAATTCCGGCATAACGTATATCGTCATACAGTAATACGTCATAACTTACAAGGTCATATAGTAATGCGTCATAACGTATAACGACATATAGTATTGCGTCATAACGTATAACGTCATATAATAAGGTGACATGACGTATAACGTCATATAGAATTACGGCATAACGTATAACGTCACATAGTAATACGTCTTAACGTATAACGTCATATAGTAATGCGTCATAACGTATAACGTCATATAGTAACACGTCATAACGTATAACGTCATATAGTATTGCGTCATGACGAATAATGTCATATAATAAGGCGACATGACGTATAACGTCATATAGTAATGCGTCATAACGTATAACGTCATACAGTAATGCGTCATAACGTATAACGCCATATAGTAATGCGTCATAACATATAACGTCATATAGTATTGCGTCATAACGTCTAACGCCATATAGCAATGCGTCATAACGTATAACGTCATACAGAATTACGGTTTAACGTATAACGCCATATAGCAATGCGTCATAACGTATAACGTTATACAGAATTACGGTTTAACGTATAAAGTCATATAGTAATGCGTCATAACGTATAACGCCATATAGTAATGCGTCATAACGTATAACGTCATATAGAATTCCGGCATAACGTATATCGTCATATAGTAATACGTCATAACTTACAAGGTCATATAGTATTGCGTCATGACGTATAGCGTCATATAATAAGGCGACATGACGTATAACGTCATATAGAATTACGTCATAACGTATAACGTCATATACAATTACGGTTTAACGTATAACGACAAAAGAGTAATGCGTCATATCCTATAACGCCATATAGTAATTGCGTCATAACGTATAACGTCATATAGAATTCCGGCATAACGTATATCGTCATATAGTAATACGTCATAACGTATAACGTCATACAGAATTACGGCATAACGTATAAAGTCACATCGTAAAACGTCATAACGTATAACGTCATACAGAATTACGGTTTAACGTCTAATGTCATACAGTAATGCGTCATATCGTATAACATCATATAGAATTCCGGTTTAACGTATAACGCCATATAGCAATGCGTCATAACGTATAACGTCATACAGTAATTCGTAATACCGTATAACGTCATATAGAATTACGGCATAACGTATAACGTCACATAGTAAAACGTCATAACGTATAACGTCATACAGAATTACGGTTTAACGTCTAACGTCATGCAGTCATGCGTCATAACGTATAACATCATACAGAATTCCGGTTTAACGTATGACGCCATATAGCAATGCGTCATAACGTATAACGTTATACAGAATTACGGTTTAACGTATAAAGTCATATAGTAATGCGTCATGACGTATAACGTCATATAGTAATGCGTCATAACGTATATCGTCATAGAGTAATGCGTCATAACGTATAACGTCATATAGTAATGCGTCATAACGTATAACGCCATATAGCAATGCGTCATAACGTATAACGCCATATAGCGATGCGTCATAACGTAAACGCCATATAGTAATGCGTCATAACGTATAACGTCATATAGTAATGCGTCATAACGTATAACGCCATATAGCGATGCGTCATAACGTATAACGCCATATAGCAATGCGTTATAACGAATAACGTCATATAGTAATGCGTCATAACGTATAACGCCATATAGTAATGCGTCATAACGTATAACGTCATATAGTATTGCGTCATGACGTATAACGTCATATAATAAGGCGACATGACGTATAACGTCATATAGAATTACGTCATAACGTATAACGTCATATAGAATTCCGGTTTAACGTATAACGCCACATAGCAATGCGTCATAACGTATAACGTCACATAGTAATACGTCTTAACGTATAAAGTCATATAGAATACCGGGTTAACGTATAACGCCATATAGCAATGCGTCATAACGTATAACGTCATACAGAGTTACGGTTTAACGTATAACGCCATATAGCAATGCGTCATAACGTATAACGTTATACAGAATTACGGTTTAACGTATAAAGTCATATAGTAATGCGTCATAACGTATAACGCCATATAGTAATGCGTCATAACGTATAACGTCATATAGTATTGCGTCATAACATCTAACGCCATATAGTAATGCGTCATAACGTATAACGTCATATAGTAATGCGTCATAACGTATAACGCCATATAGCAATGCGTCATAACGTCTAACGCCATATAGCAATGCGTCATAACGTATAACGTCATATAGTAATGCGTCATACCGTATAACGTCATATAGAATTCCGGTTTACCGTATAACGCCATATAGCAATGCGTCATAACGTATAACGTCACATAGTAATATGTCTTAACGTATAAAGTCATATAGAATACCGGGTTAACGTATAACGCCATATAGTAATGCGTCATAACGTATAACATCATATAGTATTGCGTCATGACGTATAACGTCATATAGTAATGCGTCATAACGTATATCGTCATAGAGTAATGCGTCATAACGTATAACGTCATATAGTATTGCGTCATGACGAATAATGTCATATAATAAGGCGACATGACGTATAACGTCATATAGTAATGCGTCATAACGTATAACGTCATATAGTAATGCGTCATATCGTATAACGCCATATAGTAATGCGTCATAACGTATAACGTCATATAGTAATGCGTCATAACTTATAACGCCATATAGCGATGCGTCATAACGTATAACGCCACATAGCAATGCGTCATAACGTATAACGCCACATGGTAATACGTCTTAACGTATAAAGGCATATAGAATTCCGGGATAACGTATAACGTCATACAGTAATACGTCATAACGAATAACGTCATATAGTAATGCGTCATAACGCATAACGTCATATAGTAATGCGTCATAACGTATAACGCCATATAGTATTGCGTCATAACATCTAACACCATATAGTAATGCGTCATACAGTATAACGTCATATGGAATTCCGGTTTAACGTATAACGCCATATAGCAATGCGTCATAACGTATAACGTCACATAGTAATACGTCATAACGTATAACATCATATAGTATTGCGTCATGACGTATAACGTCATATAGTAATGCGTCATAACGTATAACGCCATATAGCAATGCGTCATAACGTATAACGCCATATAGCAATGCGTCATAACGCATAACGTCATATAGTAATGCGTCATAACGTATAACGTCATACAGAGTTACGGTTTAACGTATAACGCCATATAGCAATGCGTCATAACGTATAACGTTATACAGAATTACGGTTTAACGTATAAAGTCATATAGTAATGCGTCATAACGTATAACGCCATATAGTAATGCGTCATAACGTATAACATCATATAGTATTGCGTCATGACGTATAACGTCATATAGTAATGCGTCATAACGTATAACGTCATATAGTAATGCGTCATAACGTATAACGCCATATAGTAATGTGTCATAACGTATAACGTCATATAGTATTGCGTCATAACATCTAACGCCATATAGTAATGCGTCATAACGTATAACGTCATATAGTAATGCGTCATAACGTATAACGCCATATAGCAATGCGTCATAACGTATAACGCCATATAGCAATGCGTTATAACGAATAACGTCATATAGTAATGCGTCATAACGTATAACGCCACATAGTAATGCGTCATAACGTATAACGTCATATAGTATTGCGTCATGACGTATAGCGTCATATAATAATGCGACATGACGTATAACGTCATATAGAATTACGTCATAACGTATAACGTCATATACAATTACGGTTTAACGTATAACGTCAAAAGAGTAATGCGTCATATCCTATAACGCCATATAGTAATTGCGTCATAACGTATAACGTCATATAGAATTCCGGCATAACGTATATCGTCATATAGTAATACGTCATAACTTACAAGGTCATATAGTAATGCGTCATAACGTATAACGACATATAGTATTGCGTCATAACGTATAACGTCATATAATAAGGTGACATGACGTATAACGTCATATAGAATTACGGCATAACGTATAACGTCACATAGTAATACGTCTTAACGTATAACGTCATATAGTAATGCGTCATAACGTATAACGTCATATAGTAACACGTCATAACGTATAACGTCATATAGTATTGCGTCATGACGAATAATGTCATATAATAAGGCGACATGACGTATAACGTCATATAGTAATGCGTCATAACGTATAACGTCATACAGTAATGCGTCATAACGTATAACGCCATATAGTAATGCGTCATAACATATAACGTCATATAGTATTGCGTCATAACGTCTAACGCCATATAGCAATGCGTCATAACGTATAACGTCATACAGAATTACGGTTTAACGTATAACGCCATATAGCAATGCGTCATAACGTATAACGTTATACAGAATTACGGTTTAACGTATAAAGTCATATAGTAATGCGTCATAACGTATAACGCCATATAGTAATGCGTCATAACGTATAACGTCATATAGAATTCCGGCATAACGTATATCGTCATATAGTAATACGTCATAACTTACAAGGTCATATAGTATTGCGTCATGACGTATAGCGTCATATAATAAGGCGACATGACGTATAACGTCATATAGAATTACGTCATAACGTATAACGTCATATACAATTACGGTTTAACGTATAACGACAAAAGAGTAATGCGTCATATCCTATAACGCCATATAGTAATTGCGTCATAACGTATAACGTCATATAGAATTCCGGCATAACGTATATCGTCATATAGTAATACGTCATAACGTATAACGTCATACAGAATTACGGCATAACGTATAAAGTCACATCGTAAAACGTCATAACGTATAACGTCATACAGAATTACGGTTTAACGTCTAATGTCATACAGTAATGCGTCATATCGTATAACATCATATAGAATTCCGGTTTAACGTATAACGCCATATAGCAATGCGTCATAACGTATAACGTCATACAGTAATTCGTAATACCGTATAACGTCATATAGAATTACGGCATAACGTATAACGTCACATAGTAAAACGTCATAACGTATAACGTCATACAGAATTACGGTTTAACGTCTAACGTCATGCAGTAATGCGTCATAACGTATAACATCATACAGAATTCCGGTTTAACGTATGACGCCATATAGCAATGCGTCATAACGTATAACGTTATACAGAATTACGGTTTAACGTATAAAGTCATATAGTAATGCGTCATGACGTATAACGTCATATAGTAATGCGTCATAACGTATATCGTCATAGAGTAATGCGTCATAACGTATAACGTCATATAGTAATGCGTCATAACGTATAACGCCATATAGCAATGCGTCATAACGTATAACGCCATATAGCGATGCGTCATAACGTAAACGCCATATAGTAATGCGTCATAACGTATAACGTCATATAGTAATGCGTCATAACGTATAACGCCATATAGCGATGCGTCATAACGTATAACGCCATATAGCAATGCGTTATAACGAATAACGTCATATAGTAATGCGTCATAACGTATAACGTCATATAGTAATGCGTCATAACGTATAACGCCATATAGTAATGCGTCATAACGTATAACGCCATATAGTAATGCGTCATAACGTATAACGTCATATAGTATTGCGTCATAACATCTAACGCCATATAGTAATGCGTCATAACGTATAACGTCATATAGTAATGCGTCATAACGTATAACGCCATATAGCGATGCGTCATAACGTATAACGCCATATAGCAATGCGTTATAACGAATAACGTCATATAGTAATGCGTCATAACGTATAACGCCATATAGTAATGCGTCATAACGTATAACGTCATATAGTATTGCGTCATGACGTATAACGTCATATAATAAGGCGACATGACGTATAACGTCATATAGAATTACGTCATAACGTATAACGTCATATAGAATTCCGGTTTAACGTATAACGCCACATAGCAATGCGTCATAACGTATAACGTCACATAGTAATACGTCTTAACGTATAAAGTCATATAGAATACCGGGTTAACGTATAACGCCATATAGCAATGCGTCATAACGTATAACGTCATACAGAGTTACGGTTTAACGTATAACGCCATATAGCAATGCGTCATAACGTATAACGTTATACAGAATTACGGTTTAACGTATAAAGTCATATAGTAATGCGTCATAACGTATAACGCCATATAGTAATGCGTCATAACGTATAACATCATATAGTATTGCGTCATGACGTATAACGTCATATAGTAATGCGTCATAACGTATATCGTCATAGAGTAATGCGTCATAACGTATAACGTCATATAGTATTGCGTCATGACGAATAATGTCATATAATAAGGCGACATGACGTATAACGTCATATAGTAATGTGTCATAACGTATAACTTCATATACAATTCCGGTTTAACGTATAACGCCACATAGCAATGCGTCATAACGTATAACGCCACATGGTAATACGTCTTAACGTATAAAGACATATAGAATTCCGGGATAACGTATAACGTCATATAGTAATACGTCATAACGTATAACGTCATATAGTATTGCGTCATGACGAATAATGTCATATAATAAGGTGACATGACGTATAACGTCATATAGTAATGCGTCATAACGTATAACGTCATACAGTAATTCATAATACCGTATAACGTCATATAGAATTACGGCATAACGTATAACGCCATATAGCAATGCGTCATAACGTATAACGTCATACAGAGTTACGGTTTAACGTATAACGCCATATAGCAATGCGTCATAACGTATAACGTTATACAGAATTACGGTTTAACGTATAAAGTCATATAGTAATGCGTCATAACGTATAACGCCATATAGTAATGCGTCATAACGTATAACATCATATAGTATTGCGTCATGACGTATAACGTCATATAGTAATGCGTCATAACGTATATCGTCATAGAGTAATGCGTCATAACGTATAACGTCATATAGTATTGCGTCATGACGAATAATGTCATATAATAAGGCGACATGACGTATAACGTCATATAGTAATGTGTCATAACGTATAACGTCATATACAATTCCGGTTTAACGTATAACGCCACATAGCAATGCGTCATAACGTATAACGCCACATGGTAATACGTCTTAACGTATAAAGACATATAGAATTCCGGGATAACGTATAACGTCATATAGTAATACGTCATAACGTATAACGTCATATAGTATTGCGTCATGACGAATAATGTCATATAATAAGGTGACATGACGTATAACGTCATATAGTAATGCGTCATAACGTATAACGTCATACAGTAATTCATAATACCGTATAACGTCATATAGAATTACGGCATAACGTATAACGTCACATAGTAAAACGTCATAACGTATAACGTCATACAGAATTACGGTTTAACGTCTAACGTCATGCAGTAATGCGTCATAACGTATAACATCATACAGAATTCCGGTTTAACGTATGACGCCATATAGTAATGCGTCATAACGTATAACGCCATATAGTAATGCGTCATAACGTATAACAGCATATAGTATTGAGTCATGACGTATAACGTCATATAGTAATGCGTCATAACGTATATCGTCATATAGTAATGCGTCATAACGTATAACGTCATATAGTATTGCGTCATGACGAATAATGTCATATAATACGGCGACATGACGAATAACGTCATATAGTAATGCGTCTTAACGTATAACGTCATATAGAATTCCGGTTTAACGTATAACGCCACATAGCAATGCGTCATAACGTATACCGTCACATAGTAATACGTCTTAACGTATAACGTCATATAGTAATGCGCCATAACGTATAACGCCATCTAGTAATGCGTCATAACATATAACGTCACATAGTAATACGTCTTAACGTATAAAGTCATATAGAATACCGGGTTAACGTATAACGCCATATAGCAATGCGTCATAACGTATAACATCATATAGTATTCCGTCATGACGTATAACGTCATATAGTAATGCGTCATAACGTATATCTTCATATATTAATGCGTCACAACGTATAACGTCATACAGAATTACGGTTTAACGTATAACGCCATATAGCAATGAGTCATAACGTATAACGTTATACAGAATTACGGTTTAACGTATAAAGTCATATAGTAATGCGTCATAACGTATAACGCCATCTAGTAATGCGTCATAACATATAACGTCACATAGTAATACGTCTTAACGTATAAAGTCATATAGAATACCGGGTTAACGTATAACGCCATATAGCAATGCGTCATAACGTATAACATCATATAGTATTCCGTCATGACGTATAACGTCATATAGTAATGCGTCATAACGTATATCGTCATATATTAATGCGTCACAACGTATAACGTCATATAGTATTGCGTCATGACGAATAATGTCATTTAATAAGGCGACATGACGTATAACGTCATATAGTAATGCGTCTTATCGTATAACGTCATATAGAATTCGGGGTTAACGTATAACGCCTCATAGCAATGCGTCATGACGTATAACGTCACATAGTAATACGTCTTAACGTATAACGTCATATAGTAATGCGTCATAACGTATAACGTCATATAGTAACACGTCATAACGCATAACGTCATATAGTATTGCGTCATGACGAATAATGTCATATAATAAGGCGACATGACGTATAACGTCATATAGTATTGCGTCATGACGTATAACGTCATATAGTAATGCGTCATAACATATAACGTCATATAGTATTGCGTCATAACGTCCAACGCCATATAGCAATGCGTCATAACGTATAACGTCATATAGTAATGCGTCATACCGTATAACGACATATAGAATTCCGGTTTAACGTATAAAGTCATATAGTAATGCGTCATAACGTATAACGCCATATAGTAATGCGTCATAACGTATAACATCATATAGTATTGCGTCATGACGTATAACGTCATATAGTAATGCGTCATAACGTATATCGTCATAGAGTAATGCGTCATAACGTATAACGTCATATAGTATTGCGTCATGACGAATAATGTCATATAATAAGGCGACATGACGTATAACGTCATATAGTATTGCGTCATGACGTATAACGTCATATAGTAATGCGTCATAACGTATATCGTCATAGAGTAATGCGTCACAACGTATAACGTCATATAGTATTGCGTCATGACGAATAATGTCATATAATAAGGCGACATGACGTATAACGTCATATAGTAATGCGTCATGACGTATAACGTCATATAGTAATGCGTCATAACGTATATCGTCATAGAGTAATGCGTCATAACGTATAACGTCATATAGTATTGCGTCATGACGAATAATGTCATATAATAAGGCGACATGACGTATAACGTCATATCGTATTGCGTCATGACGTATAACGTCATATAGTAATGCGTCATAACATATAACGTCATATAGTATTGCGTCATAACGTATAACGCCATATAGCAATGCGTCATAACGTATAACGTCATATAGTAATGCGTCATACCGTATAACGACATATAGAATTCCGGTTTAACGTATAAAGTCATATAGTAATGCGTCATAACGTATAACGCCATATAGTAATGCGTCATAACGTATAACATCATATAGTATTGCGTCATGACGTATAACGTCATATAGTAATGCGTCATAACGTATATCGTCATAGAGTAATGCGTCATAACGTATAACGTCATATAGTATTGCGTCATGACGAATAATGTCATATAATAAGGCGACATGACGTATAACGTCATATAGTAATGCGTCATGACGTATAAAGTCATATGGAATACCGGGTTAAAGTATAACGCCATATAGCAATGCGTCATAACGTATAACATAATATAGTATTCCGTCATGACGTATAACGTCATATAGTAAGGCGTCATAACGTATAACGTCATATAGTAATACGTCATAACGTATAACGTCATATAGTATTGCGTCATGACGAATAATGTCATATAATAAGGCGACATGACGTATAACGTCATATAGTAATGCGGCATAACGTATAACGTCATACAGTAATGCGTCATAACGTATAACGCCATATAGTAATGCGTCATAACATATAACGTCATATAGTATTGCGTCATAACGTCTAACGCCATATAGCAATGCGTCATAACTTATAACGTCATACAGAATTACGGTTTAACGTATAACGCCATATAGCAATGCGTCATAACGTATAACGTTATACAGAATTACGGTTTAACGTATAAAGTCATATAGTAATGCGTCATAACGTATAACGCCATATAGTAATGCGTCATAACGTATAACATCATATAGTATTGCGTCATGACGTATAGCGTCATATAATAAGGCGACATGACGTATAACGTCATATAGAATTACGTCATAACGTATAACGTCATATACAATTACGGTTTAACGTATAACGTCAAAAGAGTAATGCGTCATATCCTATAACGCCATATAGTAATTGCGTCATAACGTATAACGTCATATAGAATTCCGGCATAACGTATATCGTCATATAGTAATACGTCATAACTTACAAGGTCATATAGTAATGCGTCACAACGTATAACGTCATATAGTATTGCGTCATGACGTATAACGTCATATAATAAGGTGACATGACGTATAACGTCATATAGAATTACGGCATAACGTATAAAGTCACATAGTAAAACGTCATAACGTATAACGTCATACAGAATTACGGTTTAACGTCTAATGTCATACAGTAATGCGTCATATCGTATAACATCATATAGAATTCCGGTTTAACGTATAAAGTCATATAGTAATGCGTCATGACGTATAACGTCATATAGAATTACGTCATAACGTATAACGTCATATACAATTACGGTTTAACGTATAACGTCAAAAGAGTAATGCGTCATAACGTATAACGTCATACAGTAATTCGTAATACCGTATAACGTCATATAGAATTACGGCATAACGTATAACGTCACATAGTAAAACGTCATAACGTATAACGTCATACAGAATTACGGTTTAACGTCTAACGTCATGCAGTAATGCGTCATAACGTATAACATCATACAGAATTCCGGTTTAACGTATGACGCCATATAGCAATGCGTCATAACGTATAACGTTATACAGAATTACGGTTTAACGTATAAAGTCATATAGTAATGCGTCATGACGTATAACGTCATATAGTAATGCGTCATAACGTATATCGTCATAGAGTAATGCGTCATAACGTATAACGTCATATAGTATTGCGTCATGACGAATAATGTCATATAATAAGGCGACATGACGTATAACGTCATATAGTAATGTGTCATAACGTATAACGTCATATAGAATTCCGGTTTAACGTATAACGCCACATAGCAATGCGTCATAACGTATAACGCCACATGGTAATACGTCTTAACGTATAAAGACATATAGAATTCCGGGATAACGTATACGTCATATAGTAATACGTCATAACATATAACGTCATATAGTATTGCGTCATGACGAATAATGTCATATAATAAGGCGACATGACGTATAACGTCATATAGTAATGCGTCATAACGTATAACGTCATATAGTAATGCGTCATAACGTATAACGCCATATAGTAATGCGTCATAACGTATAACGTCATATAGTATTGCGTCATAACATCTAACGCCATATAATAATGCGTCATAACGTATAACGTCATATAGTAATGCGTCATAACGTATAACGCCATATAGCAATGCGTCATAACGTATAACGCCATATAGCAATGCGTTATAACGAATAACGTCATATAGTAATGCGTCATAACGTATAACGTCATACAGTAATTCGTAATACCGTATAACGTCATATAGAATTACGGCATAACGTATAACGTCACATAGTAAAACGTCATAACGTATAACGTCATACAGAATTACGGTTTAACGTCTAATGTCATACAGTAATGCGTCATATCGTATAACATCATATAGAATTCCGGTTTAACGTATAAAGTCATATAGTAATGCGTCATAACGTATAACATCATATAGTATTGCGTCATGACGTATAGCGTCATATAATAAGGCGACATGACGTATAACGTCATATAGAATTACGTCATAACGTATAACGTCATATACAATTACGGTTTAACGTATAACGTCAAAAGAGTAATGCGTCATAACGTATAACGTCATACAGTAATTCGTAATACCGTATAACGTCATATAGAATTACGGCATAACGTATAACGTCACATAGTAAAACGTCATAACGTATAACGTCATACAGAATTACGGTTTAACGTCTAACGTCATGCAGTAATGCGTCATAACGTATAACATCATACAGAATTCCGGTTTAACGTATGACGCCATATAGCAATGCGTCATAACGTATAACGTTATACAGAATTACGGTTTAACGTATAAAGTCATATAGTAATGCGTCATGACGTATAACGTCATATAGTAATGCGTCATAACGTATATCGTCATAGAGTAATGCGTCATAACGTATAACGTCATATAGTATTGCGTCATGACGAATAATGTCATATAATAAGGCGACATGACGTATAACGTCATATAGTAATGTGTCATAACGTATAACGTCATATAGAATTCCGGTTTAACGTATAACGCCACATAGCAATGCGTCATAACGTATAACGCCACATGGTAATACGTCTTAACGTATAAAGACATATAGAATTCCGGGATAACGTATACGTCATATAGTAATACGTCATAACATATAACGTCATATAGTATTGCGTCATGACGAATAATGTCATATAATAAGGCGACATGACGTATAACGTCATATAGTAATGCGTCATAACGTATAACGTCATATAGTAATGCGTCATAACGTATAACGCCATATAGTAATGCGTCATAACGTATAACGTCATATAGTATTGCGTCATAACATCTAACGCCATATAATAATGCGTCATAACGTATAACGTCATATAGTAATGCGTCATAACGTATAACGCCATATAGCAATGCGTCATAACGTATAACGCCATATAGCAATGCGTTATAACGAATAACGTCATATAGTAATGCGTCATAACGTATAACGCCACATAGTAATGCGTCATAACGTATAACGTCATATAGTATTGCGTCATGACGTATAGCGTCATATAATAAGGCGACATGACGTATAACGTAATATAGAATTACGTCATAACGTATAACGTCATATACAATTACGGTTTAACGTATAACGTCAAAAGAGTAATGCGTCATATCCTATAACGCCATATAGTAATTGCGTCATAACGTATAACGTCATATAGAATTCCGGCATAACGTATATCGTCATATAGTAATACGTCATAACTTACAAGGTCATATAGTAATGCGTCATAACGTATAACGTCATATAGTATTGCGTCATGACGTATAACGTCATATAATAAGGTGACATGACGTATAACGTCATATAGAATTACGGCATAACGTATAACGTCACATAGTAACACGTCATAACGTATAACGTCATACAGAATTACGGTTTAACGTCTAATGTCATACAGTAATGCGTCATATCGTATAACATCATATAGAATTCCGGTTTAACGTATAACGCCATATCGCAATGCGTCATAACTTATAACGTCATACAGTAATTCGTAATACCGTATAACGTTATATAGAATTACGGCATAACGTATAACGTCACATAGTAAAACGTCATAACGTATAACGTCATACAGAATTACGGTTTAACGTCTAACGTCATGCAGTAATGCGTCATAACGTATAACATCATACAGAATTCCGGTTTAACGTATGACGCCATATAGCAATGCGTCATAACGTATAACGTTATACAGAATTACGGTTTAACGTATAAAGTCATATAGTAATGCGTCATAACGTATAACGCCATATAGTAATGCGTCATAACGTATAACAACATATAGTATTGAGTCATGACGTATAACGTCATACAGTAATGCGTCATACCGTATAACGACATATAGAATTCCGGTTTAACGTATAACGCCATATAGCAATGAGTCATAACGTATAACGTCATATAGAATTCCGGTTTAACGTATAACGCCACATAGCAATGCGTCATAACGTATACCGTCACATAGTAATACGTCTTAACGTATAACGTCATATAGTAATGCGTCATAACGTATAACGCCATCTAGTAATGCGTCATAACATATAACGTCACATAGTAATACGTCTTAACGTATAAAGTCATATAGAATACCGGGTTAACGTATAACGCCATATAGCAATGCGTCATAACGTATAACATCATATAGTATTCCGTCATGACGTATCACGTCATATAGTAATGCGTCATAACGTATATCTTCATATATTAATGCGTCACAACGTATAACGTCATACAGAATTACGGTTTAACGTATAACGCCATATAGCAATGCGTCATAACGTATAACGTTATACAGAATTACGGTTTAACGTATAAAGTCATATAGTAATGCGTCATAACGTATAACGCCATCTAGTAATGCGTCATAACATACAACGTCACATAGTAATACGTCTTAACGTATAAAGTCATATAGAATACCGGGTTAACGTATAACGCCATATAGCAATGCGTCATAACGTATAACATCATATAGTATTCCGTCATGACGTATAACGTCATATAGTAATGCGTCATAACGTATATCGTCATATATTAATGCGTCACAACGTATAACGTCATATAGTATTGCGTCATGACGAATAATGTCATTTAATAAGGCGACATGACGTATAACGTCATATAGTAATGCGTCTTATCGTATAACGTCATATAGAATTCGGGTTTAACGTATAACGCCTCATAGCAATGCGTCATGACGTATAACGTCACATAGTGGTACGTCTTAACGTATAACGTCATATAGTAATGCGTCATAACGTATAACGTCATATAGTAACACGTCATAACGTATAACGTCATATAGTATTGCGTCATGACGAATAATGTCATATAATAAGGCGACATGACGTATAACGTCATATAGTATTGCGTCATGACGTATAACGTCATATAGTAATGCGTCATAACATATAACGTCATATATTATTGCGTCATAACGTCTAACGCCATATAGCAATGCATCATAACGTATAACGTCATATAGTAATGCGTCATACCGTATAACGACATATAGAATTCCGGTTTAACGTATAAAGTCATATAGTAATGCGTCATAACGTATAACGCCATATAGTAATGCGTCATAACGTATAACATCATATAGTATTGCGCCATGACGTATAACGTCATATAGTAATGCGTCATAACGTATATCGTCATAGAGTAATGCGTCATAACGTATAACGTCATATAGTATTGCGTCATAACGTATATCGTCATAGAGTAATGCGTCATAACGTATAACGTCATATAGTATTGCGTCATGACGAATAATGTCATATAATAAGGCGACATGACGTATAACGTCATATAGTATTGCGTCATGACGTATAACGTCATATAGTAATGCGTCATAACATATAACGTCATATAGTATTGCGTCATAACGTATAACGCCATATAGCAATGCGTCATAACGTATAACGTCATATAGTAATGCGTCATACCGTATAACGACATATAGAATTCCGGTTTAACGTATAAAGTCATATAGTAATGCGTCATAACGTATAACGCCATATAGTAATGCGTCATAACGTATAACATCATATAGTATTGCGTCATGACGTATAACGTCATATAGTAATGCGTCATAACGTATATCGTCATAGAGTAATGCGTCATAACGTATAACGTCATATAGTATTGCGTCATGACGAATAATGTCATATAATAAGGCGACATGACGTATAACGTCATATAGTATTGCGTCATGACGTATAACGTCATATAGTAATGCGTCATAACGTATATCGTCATAGAGTAATGCGTCATAACGTATAACGTCATATAGTATTGCGTCATGACGAATAATGTCATATAATAAGGCGACATGACGTATAACGTCATATAGTAATGCGTCATAACGTATAAAGTCATATGGAATACCGGGTTAACGTATAACGCCATATAGCAATGCGTCATAACGTATAACATCATATAGTATTCCGTCATGACGTATAACGTCATATAGTAATGCGTCATAACGTATATCGTCATATATTAATGCGTCACAACGTATAACGTCATATAGTATTGCGTCATGACGAATAATGTCATTTAATAAGGCGACATGACGTATAACGTCATATAGTAATGCGTCTTATCGTATAACGTCATATAGAATTCCGGTTTAACGTATAACGCCTCATAGCAATGTGTCATGACGTATAACGTCACATAGTAATACGTCTTAACGTATAACGTCATATAGTAATGCGTCATAACGTATAACGTCATATAGTAACACGTCATAACGTATAACGTCATATAGTATTGCGTCATGACGAATAATGTCATATAATAAGGCGACATGACGTATAACGTCATATAGTAATGCGTCATAACGTATAACGTCATACAGTAATGCGTCATAACGTATAACGCCATATAGTAATGCGTCATAACATATAACGTCATATAGTATTGCGTCATAACGTCTAACGCCATATAGCAATGCGTCATAACGTATAACGTCATATAGTAATGCGTCATACCGTATAACGACATATAGAATTCCGGTTTAACGTATAACGCCATATAGCAATGCGTCATAACGTATAACGTCATACAGAATTACGGTTTAACGTATAACGCCATATAGCAATGCGTCATAACGTATAACGTTATACAGAATTACGGTTTAACGTATAAAGTCATATAGTAATGCGTCATAACGTATAACGCCATATAGTAATGCGTCATAACGTATAACATCAGATAGTATTGCGTCATGACGTATAACGTCATATAGTAATGCGTCATAACGTATAACGTCATATAGTAATGCGTCATAACGTATAACGCCATATAGCAATGCGTCATAACGTATAACGCCATATAGCAATGCGTTATAACGAATAACGTCATATAGTAATGCGTCATAACGTATAACGCCATATAGTAATGCGTCATAACGTATAACGTCATATAGTATTGCGCCATGACGTATAACGTCATATAATAAGGCGACATGACGTATAACGTCATATAGAATTACGTCATAACGTATAACGTCATATACAATTACGGTTTAACGTATAACGTCAAAAGAGTAATGCGTCATATCCTATAACGCCATATAGTAATTGCGTCATAACGTATAACGTCATATAGAATTCCGGCATAACGTATATCGTCATATAGTAATACGTCATAACTTACAATGTCATATAGTAATGCGTCATAACGTATAACGTCATATAGTACTGCGTCGTGACGTATAACGTCATATAATAAGGTGACATGGCGTATAACGTCATATAGAATTACGGCATAAGGTATAACGTCACATAGTAAAACGTCATAACGTATAACGTCATGCAGAATTACGGTTTAACGTCTAATGTCATACAGTAATGCGTCATATCGTATAACATCATATAGAATTCCGGTTTAACGTATAACGCCATATAGCAATGCGTCATAACGTATAACGTCATACAGTAATTCGTAATAACGTATAACGTCATATAGAATTACGGCATAACGTATAACGTCACATAGTAAAACGTCATAACGTATAACGTCATACAGAATTACGGTTTAACGTCTAACGTCATGCAGTAATGCGTCATAACGTATAACATCATATAGAATTCCGGTTTAACGTATAACGCCATATAGCAATGCGTCATAACGTATAACGTCATACAGTAATTCGTCATACCGTATAACGTCATATAGAATTACGGCATAACGTATAACGTCACATAGTAAAACGTCATAACGTATAACGTCATACAGAATTACGGTTTAACGTCTAACGTCAAAAGAGTAATGCGTCATATCCTATAACGCCATATAGTAATTGCGTCATAACGTATAACGTCATATAGTAATGCGTCATAACGTATAACGCCATATAGTAATGCGTCATAACGTATAACGTCATATAGTATTGCGTCATGACGTATAACGTCATATAATAAGGCGACATGACGTATAACGTCATATAGAATTACGTCATAACGTATAACGTCATATACAATTACGGTTTAACGTATAACGTCAAAAGAGTAATGCGTCATATCCTATAACGCCATATAGTAATTGCGTCATAACGTATAACGTCATATAGAATTCCGGCATAACGTATATCGTCATATAGTAATACGTCATAACTTACAAGGTCATATAGTAATGCGTCATAACGTATAACGTCATATAGTATTGCGTCATGACGTATAACGTCATATAATAAGGTGACATGACGTATAACGTCATATAGAATTACGGCATAACGTATAACGTCACATAGTAAAACGTCATAACGTATAACGTCATATAGTATTGCGTCATGACGTATAACGTCATATAGTAATGCGTCATAACGTATATCGTCATAGAGTAATGCGTCATAACGTATAACGTCATATAGTATTGCGTCATGACGAATAATGTTATATAATAAGGCGACATGACGTATAACGTCATATAGTAATGTGTCATAACGTATAACGTCATATAGAATTCCGGTTTAACGTATAACGCCACATAGCAATGCGTCATAACGTATAACGCCACATGGTAATACGTCTTAACGTATAAAGACATATAGAATTCCGGAATAACGTATAACGTCATATGGTATTGCGTCATGACGTATAACGTCATATAATAATGTGACATGACGTATAACGTCATATAGAATTACGGCATAACGTATAACGTCATATAGTAAAACGTCATAACGTATAACGTCATACAGAATTACGGTTTAACGTCTAATGTCATACAGTAATGCGTCATATCGTATAACATCATATAGAATTCCGGTTTAACGTATAACGCCATATAGCAATGCGTCATAACGTATAACGTCATACAGTAATTCGTAATACCGTATAACGTCATATAGAATTACGGCATAACGTATAACGTCACATAGTAAAACGTCATAAAGTATAACGTCATACAGAATTACGGTTTAACGTCTAACGTCATGCAGTAATGCGTCATAACGTATAACATCATACAGAATTCCGGTTTAACGTATGACGCCATATAGCAATGCGTCATAACGTATAACGTTATACAGAATTACGGTTTAACGTATAAAGTCATATAGTAATGCGTCATAACGTATAACGCCATATAGTAATGCGTCATAACGTATAACAACATATAGTATTGAGTCATGACGTATAACGTCATATAGTAATGCTTCATAACGTATATCGTCATATAGTAATACGTCAAAACGTATAACGTCATATAGTATTGCGTCATGACGAATAATGTCATATAATAAGGCGACATGACGTATAACGTCATATAGTAATGCGTCTTAACGTATAACGTCATATAGAATTCCGGTTTAACGTATAACGCCACATAGCAATGCGCCATAACGTATAACGTCACATAGTAATACGTCTTAACGTATAACGTCATATAGTAATGCGTCATAACGTATAACGCCATATAGTAATGCGTCATAACATATAACGTCATATAGTATTGCGCCATAACGCCTAACGCCATATAGCAATGCGTCATAACGTCTAACGCCATATAGCAATGCGTCATAACGTATAACGTCATATAGTAATGCGTCATACCGTATAACGTCATATAGAATTCCGGTTTAACGTATAACGCCATATAGCAATGCGTCATAACGTATAACGTCACATAGTAATATGTCTTAACGTATAAAGTCATATTGAATACCGGGTTAACGTATAACGCCATATAGCAATGCGTCACAACGTATAACATCATATAGTATTCCGTCATGACGTTTAACGTCATATAGTAATGCGTCATAACGTATATCGTCATGGAGTAATGCGTCATAACGTATAACGTCATATAGTAATGCGTCTTATCGTATAACGTCATATAGAATTCCGGTTTAACGTATAACGCCTCATAGCAATGCGTCATAACGTATAACGTCACATAGTAATACGTCTTAACGTATAAAGTCATATAGAATACCGGGTTAACGTATAACGCCATATAGCAATGCGTCATAACGTATAACGCCATATAGTAATGCGTCATAACGCATAACATCATATAGTATTGCGTCATGACGTATAACGTCATATAGTAATGCGTCATAACGTATATCGTCATAGAGTAATGCGTCATAACGTATCACGTCATATAGTATTGCGTCATGACGAATATTGTCATATAATAAGGCGACATGACGTATAACGTCATATAGTAATGCGTCATAACGTATAACGCCATATAGTAATGCGTCATAACGTATAACATCATATAGTATTGCGTCATGACGTATAACGTCATATAGTAATGCGTCATAACGTATATCGTCATAGAGTAATGCGTCATAACGTATAACGTCATATAGTATTGCGTCATGACGAATAATGTCATATAATAAGGCGACATGACGTATAACGTCATATAGTATTGCGTCATGACGTATAACGTCATATAGTAATGCGTCATAACGTATATCGTCATAGAGTAATGCGTCATAACGTATAACGTCATATAGTATTGCGTCATGACGAATAATGTCATATAATAAGGCGACATGACGTATAACGTCATATAGTAATGCGTCATAACGTATAAAGTCATATGGAATACCGGGTTAACGTATAACGCCATATAGCAATGCGTCATAACGTATAACATCATATAGTATTCCGTCATGACGTATAACGTCATATAGTAATGCGTCATAACGTATATCGTCATATATTAATGCGTCACAACGTATAACGTCATACAGTATTGCGTCATGACGAATAATGTCATTTAATAAGGCGACATGACGTATAACGTCATATAGTAATGCGTCTTATCGTATAACGTCATATAGAATTCCGGTTTAACGTATAACGCCTCATAGCAATGTGTCATGACGTATAACGTCACATAGTAATACGTCTTAACGTATAACGTCATATAGTAATGCGTCATAACGTATAACGTCATATAGTAACACGTCATAACGTATAACGTCATATAGTATTGCGACATGACGAATAATGTCATATAATAAGGCGACATGACGTATAACGTCATATAGTAATGCGTCATAACGTATAACGTCATACAGTAATGCGTCATAACGTATAACGCCATATAGTAATGCGTCATAACATATAACGTCATATAGTATTGCGTCATAACGTCTAACGCCATATAGCAATGCGTCATAACGTATAACGTCATATAGTAATGCGTCATACCGTATAACGACATATAGAATTCCGGTTTAACGTATAACGCCATATAGCAATGCGTCATAACGTATAACGTCATACAGAATTACGGTTTAACGTATAACGCCATATAGCAATGCGTCATAACGTATAACGTTATACAGAATTACGGTTTAACGTATAAAGTCATATAGTAATGCGTCATAACGTATAACGCCATATAGTAATGCGTCATAACGTATAACATCAGATAGTATTGCGTCATGACGTATAACGTCATATAGTAATGCGTCATAACGTATAACGTCATATAGTAATGCGTCATAACGTATAACGCCATATAGCAATGCGTCATAACGTATAACGCCATATAGCAATGCGTTATAACGAATAACGTCATATAGTAATGCGTCATAACGTATAACGCCATATAGTAATGCGTCATAACGTATAACGTCATATAGTATTGCGCCATGACGTATAACGTCATATAATAAGGCGACATGACGTATAACGTCATATAGAATTACGTCATAACGTATAACGTCATATACAATTACGGTTTAACGTATAACGTCAAAAGAGTAATGCGTCATATCCTATAACGCCATATAGTAATTGCGTCATAACGTATAACGTCATATAGAATTCCGGCATAACGTATATCGTCATATAGTAATACGTCATAACTTACAAGGTCATATAGTAATGCGTCATAACGTATAACGTCATATAGTACTGCGTCGTGACGTATAACGTCATATAATAAGGTGACATGGCGTATAACGTCATATAGAATTACGGCATAAGGTATAACGTCACATAGTAAAACGTCATAACGTATAACGTCATGCAGAATTACGGTTTAACGTCTAATGTCATACAGTAATGCGTCATATCGTATAACATCATATAGAATTCCGGTTTAACGTATAACGCCATATAGCAATGCGTCATAACGTATAACGTCATACAGTAATTCGTAATACCGTATAACGTCATATAGAATTACGGCATAACGTATAACGTCACATAGTAAAACGTCATAACGTATAACGTCATACAGAATTACGGTTTAACGTCTAACGTCATGCAGTAATGCGTCATAACGTATAACATCATATAGAATTCCGGTTTAACGTATAACGCCATATAGCAATGCGTCATAACGTATAACGTCATACAGTAATTCGTCATACCGTATAACGTCATATAGAATTACGGCATAACGTATAACGTCACATAGTAAAACGTCATAACGTATAACGTCATACAGAATTACGGTTTAACGTCTAACGTCAAAAGAGTAATGCGTCATATCCTATAACGCCATATAGTAATTGCGTCATAACGTATAACGTCATATAGTAATGCGTCATAACGTATAACGCCATATAGTAATGCGTCATAACGTATAACGTCATATAGTATTGCGTCATGACGTATAACGTCATATAATAAGGCGACATGACGTATAACGTCATATAGAATTACGTCATAACGTATAACGTCATATACAATTACGGTTTAACGTATAACGTCAAAAGAGTAATGCGTCATATCCTATAACGCCATATAGTAATTGCGTCATAACGTATAACGTCATATAGAATTCCGGCATAACGTATATCGTCATATAGTAATACGTCATAACTTACAAGGTCATATAGTAATGCGTCATAACGTATAACGTCATATAGTATTGCGTCATGACGTATAACGTCATATAATAAGGTGACATGACGTATAACGTCATATAGAATTACGGCATAACGTATAACGTCACATAGTAAAACGTCATAACGTATAACGTCATATAGTATTGCGTCATGACGTATAACGTCATATAGTAATGCGTCATAACGTATATCGTCATAGAGTAATGCGTCATAACGTATAACGTCATATAGTATTGCGTCATGACGAATAATGTTATATAATAAGGCGACATGACGTATAACGTCATATAGTAATGTGTCATAACGTATAACGTCATATAGAATTCCGGTTTAACGTATAACGCCACATCGCAATGCGTCATAACGTATAACGCCACATGGTAATACGTCTTAACGTATAAAGACATATAGAATTCCGGGATAACGTATAACGTCATATGGTATTGCGTCATGACGTATAACGTCATATAATAATGTGACATGACGTATAACGTCATATAGAATTACGGCATAACGTATAACGTCATATAGTAAAACGTCATAACGTATAACGTCATACAGAATTACGGTTTAACGTCTAATGTCATACAGTAATGCGTCATATCGTATAACATCATATAGAATTCCGGTTTAACGTATAACGCCATATAGCAATGCGTCATAACGTATAACGTCATACAGTAATTCGTAATACCGTATAACGTCATATAGAATTACGGCATAACGTATAACGTCACATAGTAAAACGTCATAAAGTATAACGTCATACAGAATTACGGTTTAACGTCTAACGTCATGCAGTAATGCGTCATAACGTATAACATCATACAGAATTCCGGTTTAACGTATGACGCCATATAGCAATGCGTCATAACGTATAACGTTATACAGAATTACGGTTTAACGTATAAAGTCATATAGTAATGCGTCATAACGTATAACGCCATATAGTAATGCGTCATAACGTATAACAACATATAGTATTGAGTCATGACGTATAACGTCATATAGTAATGCTTCATAACGTATATCGTCATATAGTAATACGTCAAAACGTATAACGTCATATAGTATTGCGTCATGACGAATAATGTCATATAATAAGGCGACATGACGTATAACGTCATATAGTAATGCGTCTTAACGTATAACGTCATATAGAATTCCGGTTTAACGTATAACGCCACATAGCAATGCGCCATAACGTATAACGTCACATAGTAATACGTCTTAACGTATAACGTCATATAGTAATGCGTCATAACGTATAACGCCATATAGTAATGCGTCATAACATATAACGTCATATAGTATTGCGCCATAACGCCTAACGCCATATAGCAATGCGTCATAACGTCTAACGCCATATAGCAATGCGTCATAACGTATAACGTCATATAGTAATGCGTCATACCGTATAACGTCATATAGAATTCCGGTTTAACGTATAACGCCATATAGCAATGCGTCATAACGTATAACGTCACATAGTAATATGTCTTAACGTATAAAGTCATATTGAATACCGGGTTAACGTATAACGCCATATAGCAATGCGTCACAACGTATAACATCATATAGTATTCCGTCATGACGTTTAACGTCATATAGTAATGCGTCATAACGTATATCGTCATGGAGTAATGCGTCATAACGTATAACGTCATATAGTAATGCGTCTTATCGTATAACGTCATATAGAATTCCGGTTTAACGTATAACGCCTCATAGCAATGCGTCATAACGTATAACGTCACATAGTAATACGTCTTAACGTATAAAGTCATATAGAATACCGGGTTAACGTATAACGCCATATAGCAATGCGTCATAACGTATAACGCCATATAGTAATGCGTCATAACGCATAACATCATATAGTATTGCGTCATGACGTATAACGTCATATAGTAATGCGTCATAACGTATATCGTCATAGAGTAATGCGTCATAACGTATCACGTCATATAGTATTGCGTCATGACGAATATTGTCATATAATAAGGCGACATGACGTATAACGTCATATAGTAATGCGTCATAACGTATAACGTCATATAGAATTCCGGTTTAACGTATAACGCCACATATCAATGCGTCATAACGTGTAACGCCACATGGTCATACGTCTTAACGTATAACGTCATATAGTAATGCGTCATAACGTATAACGCCATCTAGTAATGCGTCATAACATATAACGTCACATAGTAATACGTCTTAACGTATAAAGTCATATAGAATACCGGGTTAACGTATAACGCCATATAGCAATGCGTCATAACGTATAACGCCATCTAGTAATGCGTCATAACATATAACGTCACATAGTAATACGTCTTAACGTATAAAGTCATATAGAATACCGGGTTAACGTATAACGCCATATAGCAATGCGTCATAACGTATAACATCATATAGTATTCCGTCATGACGTATAACGTCATATAGTAATGCGTCATAACGTATATCGTCATATATTAATGCGTCACAACGTATAACGTCATATAGTATTGCGTCATGACGAATAATGTCATTTAATAAGGCGACATGACGTATAACGTCATATAGTAATGCGTCTTATCGTATAACGTCATATAGAATTCGGGTTTAACGCATAACGCCTCATAGCAATGCGTCATGACGTATAACGTCACATAGTAGTACGTCTTAACGTATAACGTCATATAGTAATGCGTCATAACGTATAACGTCATATAGTAACACGTCATAACGTATAACGTCATATAGTATTGCGTCATGACGAATAATGTCATATAATAAGGCGACATGACGTATAACGTCATATAGTATTGCGTCATGACGTATAACGTCATATAGTAATGCGTCATAACATATAACGTCATATAGTATTGCGTCATAACGTCTAACGCCATATAGCAATGCATCATAACGTATAACGTCATATAGTAATGCGTCATACCGTATAACGACATATAGAATTCCGGTTTAACGTATAAAGTCATATAGTAATGCGTCATAACGTATAACGCCATATAGTAATGCGTCATAACGTATAACATCATATAGTATTGCGTCATGACGTATAACGTCATATAGTAATGCGTCATAACGTATATCGTCATAGAGTAATGCGTCATAACGTATAACGTCATATAGTATTGCGTCATGACGAATAATGTCATATAATAAGGCGACATGACGTATAACGTCATATAGTATTGCGTCATGACGTATAACGTCATATAGTAATGCGTCATAACGTATATCGTCATAGAGTAATGCGTCATAACGTATAACGACATATAGTATTGCGTCATGACGAATAATGTCATATAATAAGGCGACATGACGTATAACGTCATATAGTAATGCGTCATGACGTATAACGTCATATAGTAATGCGTCATAACGTATATCGTCATAGAGTAATGCGTCATAACGTATAACGTCATATAGTATTGCGTCATGACGAATAATGTCATATAATAAGGCGACATGACGTATAACGTCATATAGTATTGCGTCATGACGTATAACGTCATATAGTAATGCGTCATATCTTATAACGTCATATAGTATTGCGTCATAACGTATAACGCCATATAGCAATGCGTCATAACGTATAACGTCATATAGTAATGCGTCATACCGTATAACGACATATAGAATTCCGGTTTAACGTATAAAGTCATATAGTAATGCGTCATAACGTATAACGCCATATAGTAATGCGTCATAACGTATAACATCATATAGTATTGCGTCATGACGTATAACGTCATATAGTAATGCGTCATAACGTATATCGTCATAGAGTAATGCGTCATAACGTATAACGTCATATAGTATTGCGTCATGACGAATAATGTCATATAATAAGGCGACATGACGTATAACGTCATATAGTATTGCGTCATGACGTATAACGTCATATAGTAATGCGTCATAACGTATATCGTCATAGAGTAATGCGTCATAACGTATAACGTCATATAGTATTGCGTCATGACGAATAATGTCATATAATAAGGCGACATGACGTATAACGTCATATAGTAATGCGTCATAACGTATAAAGTCATATGGAATACCGGGTTAACGTATAACGCCATATAGCAATGCGTCATAACGTAAAACATCATATAGTATTCCGTCATGACGTATAACGTCATATAGTAATGCGTCATAACGTATATCGTCATATATTAATGCGTCACAACGTATAACGTCATATAGTATTGCGTCATGACGAATAATGTCATTTAATAAGGCGACATGACGTATAACGTCATATAGTAATGCGTCATAACGTATAACGCCATATAGTAATGCGTCATAACGTATAACGTCATATAGTAATGCGTCATAACGTATAACGCCATATAGCAATGCGTTATAACGAATAACGTCATATAGTAATGCGTCATAACGTATAACGCCATATAGTAATGCGTCATAACGTATAACGTCATATAGTATTGCGCCATGACGTATAACGTCATATAATAAGGCGACATGACGTATAACGTCATATAATAAGGTGACATGGCGTATAACGTCATATAGAATTACGGCATAAGGTATAACAATCACATAGTAAAACGTCATAACGTATAACGTCATGCAGAATTACGGTTTAACGTCTAATGTCATACAGTAATGCGTCATATCGTATAACATCATATAGAATTCCGGTTTAACGTATAACGCCATATAGCAATGCGTCATAACGTATAACGTCATACAGTAATTCGTAATACCGTATAACGTCATATAGAATTACGGCATAACGTATAACGTCACATAGTAAAACGTCATAACGTATAACGTCATACAGAATTACGGTTTAACGTCTAACGTCATGCAGTAATGCGTCATAACGTATAACATCATATAGAACTCCGGTTTAACGTATAACGCCATATAGCAATGCGTCATAACTTATAACGTCATACAGTAATTCGTCATACCGTATAACGTCATATAGAATTACGGCATAACGTATAACGTCACATAGTAAAACGTCATAACGTATAACGTCATACAGAATTACGGTTTAACGTCTAACGTCAAAAGAGTAATGCGTCATATCCTATAACGCCATATAGTAATTGCGTCATAACGTATAACGTCATATAGTAATGCGTCATAACGTATAACGCCATATAGTAATGCGTCATAACGTATAACGTCATATAGTATTGCGTCATGACGTATAACGTCATATAATAAGGCGACATGACGTATAACGTCATATAGAATTACGTCATAACGTATAACGTCATATACAATTACGGTTTAACGTATAACGTCAAAAGAGTAATGCGTCATATCCTATAACGCCATATAGTAATTGCGTCATAACGTATAACGTCATATAGAATTCCGGCATAACGTATATCGTCATATAGTAATACGTCATAACTTACAAGGTCATATAGTAATGCGTCATAACGTATAACGTCATATAGTATTGCGTCATGACGTATAACGTCATATAATAAGGTGACATGACGTATATCGTCATATAGAATTACGGCATAACGTATAACGTCACATAGTAATACGTCATAACGTATAACGTCATATAGTATTGCGTCATGACGTATAACGTCATATAGTAATGCGTCATAACGTATATCGCCATAGAGTAATGCGTCATAACGTATAACGTCATATAGTATTGCGTCATGAAGAATAATGTTATATAATAAGGCGACATGACGTATAACGTCATATAGTAATGTGTCATAACGTATAACGTCATATAGAATTCCGGTTTAACGTATAACGCCACATAGCAATGCGTCATAACGTATAACGCCACATGGTAATACGTCTTAACGTATAAAGACATATAGAATTCCGGGATAACGTATAACGTCATATAGTATTGCGTCATGACGTATAACGTCATATAAAAATGTGACATGACGTATAACGTCATATAGAATTACGGCATAACGTATAACGTCATATAGTAAAACGTCATAACGTATAACGTCATATAGTAAAACGTCATAACGTATAACGTCATACAGAATTACGGTTTAACGTCTAATGTCATACAGTAATGCGTCATATCGTATAACATCATATAGAATTCCGGTTTAACGTATAACGCCATATAGCAATGCGTCATAACGTATAACGTCATACAGTAATTCGTAATACCGTATAACGTCATATAGAATTACGGCATAACGTATAACGTCACATAGTAAAACGTCATAAAGTATAACGTCATACAGAATTACGGTTTAACGTCTAACGTCATGCAGTAATGCGTCATAACGTATAACATCATACAGAATTCCGGTTTAACGTATGACGCCATATAGCAATGCGTCATAACGTATAACGTTATACAGAATTACGGTTTAACGTATAAAGTCATATAGTAATGCGTCATAACGTATAACGCCATATAGTAATGCGTCATAACGTATAACAACATATAGTATTGAGTCATGACGTATAACGTCATATAGTAATGCTTCATAACGTATATCGTCATATAGTAATGCGTCAAAACGTATAACGTCATATAGTATTGCGTCATGACGAATAATGTCATATAATAAGGCGACATGACGTATAACGTCATATAGTAATGCGTCTTAACGTATAACGTCATATAGAATTCCGGTTTAACGTATAACGCCACATAGCAATGCGTCATAACGTATAACGTCACATAGTAATACGTCTTAACGTATAACGTCATATAGTAATGCGTCATAACGTATAACGCCATATAGTAATGCGTCATAACATATAACGTCATATAGTATTGCGCCATAACGCCTAACGCCATATAGCAATGCGTCATAACGTCTAACGCCATATAGCAATGCGTCATAACGTATAACGTCATATAGTAATGCGTCATACCGTATAACGTCATATAGAATTCCGGTTTAACGTATAACGCCATATAGCAATGCGTCATAACGTATAACGTCACATAGTAATACGTCTTAACGTATAAAGTCATATTGAATACCGGGTTAACGTATAACGCCATATAGCAATGCGTCACAACGTATAACATCATATAGTATTCCGTCATGACGTTTAACGTCATATAGTAATGCGTCATAACGTATATCATCATGGAGTAATGCGTCATAACGTATAACGTCATATAGTAATGCGTCTTATCGTATAACGTCATATAGAATTCCGGTTTAACGTATAACGCCTCATAGCAATGCGTCATAACGTATAACGTCACATAGTAATACGTCTTAACGTATAAAGTCATATAGAATACCGGGTTAACGTATAACGCCATATAGCAATGCGTCATAACGTATAACGTCATATAGAATTCCGGTTTAACGTATAACGCCACATATCAATGCGTCATAACGTATAACGCCACATGGTCATACGTCTTAACGTATAAAGACATATAGAATTCCGGGATAACGTATAACGTCACATAGTAATACGTCATAACGTATAACGTCATATAGTATTGCGTCATGACGTATAACGTCATATAATAAGGCGACATGACGTATAACGTCATATAGAATTACGTCATATAATAAGGCGGCATGACGTATAACGTCATATAGAATTACGTCATAACGTATAACGTCATCTACAATTACGGTTTAACGTATAACGTCAAAAGAGTAATGCGTCATATCCTATAACGCCATATAGTAATTGCGTCATAACGTATAACGTCATATAGTAATGCGTCATAACGTATAACGCCATATAGTAATGCGTCATAACGTATAACGTCATATAGTATTGCGTCATGACGTATAACGTCATATAATAAGGCGACATGACGTATAACGTCATATAGAATTACGTCATAACGTATAACGTCATCTACAATTACGGTTTAACGTATAACGTCAAAAGAGTAATGCGTCATATCCTATAACGCCATATAGTAATTGCGTCATAACGTATAACGTCATATAGAATTCCGGCATAACGTATATCGTCATATAGTAATACGTCATAACTTACAAGGTCATATAGCAATGCGTCATAACGTATAACGTCATATAGTAATGCGTCATAACGTATAACGCCATATAGTAATGCGTCATAACGTATAACGTCATATAGTATTGCGTCATAACGTATAACGCCATATAGTAATGCGTCATAACATATAACGTCATATAGTATTGCGCCATAACGCCTAACGCCATATAGCAATGCGTCATAACGTCTAACGCCATATAGCAATGCGTCATAACGTATAACATCACATAGTATTGCGTCATGACGTATAACGTCATATAGTAATGCGTCATAACGTATATCGTCATAGAGTAATGCGTCATAACGTATCACGTCATATAGTATTGCGTCATGACGAATAATGTCATATAATAAGGCGACATGACGTATAACGTCATATAGTAATGCGTCATAACGTATAACGTCATATAGAATTCCGGTTTAACGTATAACGCCACATATCAATGCGTCATAACGTATAACGCCACATGGTCATACGTCTTAACGTATAAAGACATATAGAATTCCGGGATAACGTATAACGTCACATAGTAATACGTCATAACGTATAACGTCATATAGTATTGCGTCATGACGTATAACGTCATATAATAAGGCGACATGACGTATAACGTCATATAGAATTACGTCATATAATAAGGCGGCATGACGTATAACGTCATATAGAATTACGTCATAACGTATAACGTCATCTACAATTACGGTTTAACGTATAACGTCAAAAGAGTAATGCGTCATATCCTATAACGCCATATAGTAATTGCGTCATAACGTATATCGTCATATAGTAATACGTCATAACTTACAAGGTCATATAGTAATGCGTCATAACGTATAACGTCATATAGTATTGCGTCATGACGTATAACGTCATATAATAAGGTGACATGACGTATAACGTCACATAGTAAAACGTCATAACGTATAACGTCATATAGTAATACGTCATAACGTATAACGTCATATAGTATTGCGACATGACGAATAATGTCATATAATAAGGCGACATGACGTATAACGTCATATAGTAATACGTCATAACTTACATGGTCATATAGTAATGCGTCATAACGTATAACGTCATATAGTATTGCGTCATGACGTATAACGTCATATAATAAGGTGACATGACGTATAACGTCATATAGAATTACGGCATAACGTATAACGTCACATAGTAAAACGTCATAACGTATAACGTCATATAGTAATACGTCATAACGTATAACGTCATATAGTATTGCGACATGACGAATAATGTCATATAATAAGGCGACATGACTTATAACGTCATGTAGTAATGCGTCATAACGTATAACGTCATATAGTAATGCGTCATAACGTATAACGCCATATAGTAATGCGCCATAACGTATAACGTCATATAGTAATACGTCATAACGTATAACGTCATATAGTATTGCGACATGACGAATAATGTCATATAATAAGGCGACATGACGTATAACGTCATATAGTAATGCGTCATAACGTATAACGTCATATAGTATTGCGTCATAACGTCTAACGCCATATAGCAATGCGTCTTAGCGTATAACGTCATATAGTAATGCGTCATACCGTATAACGTCATATAGAATTCCGGTTTAACGTATAACGCCATATAGCAATGCGTCATAACGTATAACGTCACATAGTAATACGTCTTAACGTATAAAGTCATATAGAATACCGGGTTAACGTATAACGCCATATAGCAATGCGTCAAAACGTATAACGTCATACAGAATTACGGTTTAACGTATAACGCCATATAGCAATGCGTCATAACGTATAACGTTATACAGAATTACGGTTTAACGTATAAAGTCATATAGTAATGCGTCATAACGTATAACGCCATATAGTAATGCGTCATAACGTATAACGCCATATAGTAATGCGTCATAACGTATAACATCATATAGTATTGCGTCATGACGTATAACGTCATATAGTAATGCGTCATAACGTATATCGTCATAGAGTAATGCGTCATAACGTATAACGTCATATAGTATTGCGTCATAACGTATAACGTTATACAGAATTACGGTTTAACGTATAAAGTCATATAGTAATGCGTCATAACGTATAACGCCATATAGTAATGCGTCATAACGTATAACATCATATAGTATTGCGTCATGACGTATAACGTCATATAGTAATGCGTCATAACGTATATCGTCATAGAGTAATGCGTCATAACGTATAACGTCATATAGTATTGCGTCATGACGAATAATGTCATATAATAAGGCGACATGACGTATAACGTCATATAGTAATGCGTCATAACGTATAACGTCATATAGAATTCCGGTTTAACGTATAACGCCACATATCAATGCGTCATAACGTATAACGCCACATGGTAATACGTCTTAACGTATAAAGACATATAGAATTCCGGGATAACGTACAACGTCATATAGTAATACGTCATAACGTATAACGTCATATAGTATTGCGTCATGACGAATAATGTCATATAATAAGGCGACATGACGTATAACGTCATATAGTAATGCGTCATAACGTATAACGTCATATAGTAATGCGTCATAACGTATAACGCCATATAGTAATGCGTCATAACGTATAACGTCATATAGTATTGCGTCATAACATCTAACGCCATATAGTAATGCGTCATAACGTATAACGTCATATAGTAATGCGTCATAACGTATAACGCCATATAGCAATGCGTCATAACGTGTAACGCCATATAGCAATGCGTTATAACGAATAACGTCATATAGTAATGCGTCATAACGTATAACGCCATACAGTAATGCGTCATAACGTAGAACGTTATATAGTATTGCGTCATGACGTATAACGTCATATAATAAGGCGACATGACGTATAACGTCATATAGAATTACGGCATAACGTATAACGTCACATAGTAAAACGTCATAACGTATAACGTCATATAGCAATGCGTTATAACGAATAACGTCATATAGTAATGCGTCATAACGTATAACCACATATAGTAATGCGTCATAACGTATAACGTCATATAGTATTGCGTCATGACGTATAACGTCATATAATAAGGCGACATGACGTATAACGTCATATAGAATTACGTCATAACGTATAACGTCATATACAATTACGGTTTAACGTATAACGTCAAAAGAGTAATGCGTCATATCCTATAACGCCATATAGTAATTGCGTCATAACGTATAACGTCATATAGAATTCCGGCATAACGTATATCGTCATATAGTAATACGTCATAACTTACAAGGTCACATAGTAATGCGTCATAACGTATAACGTCATATAGTATTGCGTCATGACGTATAACGTCATATAATAAGGTGACATGACGTATAACGTCATATAGAATTACGGCATAACGTATAACGTCACATAGTAAAACGTCATAACGTATAACGTCATATAGTATTGCGTCATGACGTATAACGTCATATAGTAATGCGTCATAACGTATATCGTCATAGAGTAACGCGTCATAACGTATAACGTCATATAGTATTGCGTCATGACGAATAATGTTATATAATAAGGCGACATGACGTATAACGTCATATAGTAATGTGTCATAACGTATAACGTCATATAGAATTCCGGTTTAACGTATAACGCCACATAGCAGTGCGTCATAACGTATAACGCCACATGGTAATACGTCTTAACGTATAAAGACATATAGAATTCCGGGATAACGTATAACGTCATATAGTATTGCGACATGACGTATAACGTCATATAGTAAAGCGTCATGACGTATAACGTCATATAGTAATGCGTCATAACGTATATCGTCATAGAGTAATGCGTCATAACGTATAACGTCATATAGTATTGCGTCATGACGAATAATGTCATATAATATGGCGACATGACGTATAACGTCATATAGTATTGCGTCATGACGTATAACGTCATATAGTAATGCGTCATAACATATAACGTCATATAGTATTGCGTCATAACGTATAACGCCATATAGCAATGCGTCATAACGTATAACGTCATATAGTAATGCGTCATACCGTATAACGACATATAGAATTCCGGTTTAACGTATAAAGTCATATAGTAATGCGTCATAACGTATAACGCCATATAGTAATGCGTCATAACGTATAACATCATATAGTATTGCGTCATGACGTATAACGTCATATAGTAATGCGTCATAACGTATATCGTCATAGAGTAATGCGTCATAACGTATAACGTCATATAGTATTGCGTCATGACGAATAATGTCATATAATAAGGCGACATGACGTATAACGTCATATAGTATTGCGTCATGACGTATAACGTCATATAGTAATGCGTCATAACGTATATCGTCATGGAGTAATGCGTCATAACGTATAACGTCATATAGTAATGCGTCTTATCGTATAACGTCATATAGAATTCCGGTTTAACGTATAACGCCTCATAGCAATGCGTCATAACGTATAACGTCACATAGTAATACGTCTTAACGTATAAAGTCATATAGAATACCGGGTTAACGTATAACGCCATATAGCAATGCGTCATAACGTATAACGTCATATAGAATTCCGGTTTAACGTATAACGCCACATATCAATGCGTCATAACGTATAACGCCACATGGTCATACGTCTTAACGTATAAAGACATATAGAATTCCGGGATAACGTATAACGTCACATAGTAATACGTCATAACGTATAACGTCATATAGTATTGCGTCATGACGTATAACGTCATATAATAAGGCGACATGACGTATAACGTCATATAGAATTACGTCATATAATAAGGCGGCATGACGTATAACGTCATATAGAATTACGTCATAACGTATAACGTCATCTACAATTACGGTTTAACGTATAACGTCAAAAGAGTAATGCGTCATATCCTATAACGCCATATAGTAATTGCGTCATAACGTATAACGTCATATAGTAATGCGTCATAACGTATAACGCCATATAGTAATGCGTCATAACGTATAACGTCATATAGTATTGCGTCATGACGTATAACGTCATATAATAAGGCGACATGACGTATAACGTCATATAGAATTACGTCATAACGTATAACGTCATCTACAATTACGGTTTAACGTATAACGTCAAAAGAGTAATGCGTCATATCCTATAACGCCATATAGTAATTGCGTCATAACGTATAACGTCATATAGAATTCCGGCATAACGTATATCGTCATATAGTAATACGTCATAACTTACAAGGTCATATAGCAATGCGTCATAACGTATAACGTCATATAGTAATGCGTCATAACGTATAACGCCATATAGTAATGCGTCATAACGTATAACGTCATATAGTATTGCGTCATAACGTATAACGCCATATAGTAATGCGTCATAACATATAACGTCATATAGTATTGCGCCATAACGCCTAACGCCATATAGCAATGCGTCATAACGTCTAACGCCATATAGCAATGCGTCATAACGTATAACATCATATAGTATTGCGTCATGACGTATAACGTCATATAGTAATGCGTCATAACGTATATCGTCATAGAGTAATGCGTCATAACGTATCACGTCATATAGTATTGCGTCATGACGAATAATGTCATATAATAAGGCGACATGACGTATAACGTCATATAGTAATGCGTCATAACGTATAACGTCATATAGAATTCCGGTTTAACGTATAACGCCACATATCAATGCGTCATAACGTATAACGCCACATGGTCATACGTCTTAACGTATAAAGACATATAGAATTCCGGGATAACGTATAACGTCACATAGTAATACGTCATAACGTATAACGTCATATAGTATTGCGTCATGACGTATAACGTCATATAATAAGGCGACATGACGTATAACGTCATATAGAATTACGTCATATAATAAGGCGGCATGACGTATAACGTCATATAGAATTACGTCATAACGTATAACGTCATCTACAATTACGGTTTAACGTATAACGTCAAAAGAGTAATGCGTCATATCCTATAACGCCATATAGTAATTGCGTCATAACGTATAACGTCATATAGTAATGCGTCATAACGTATAACGCCATATAGTAATGCGTCATAACGTATAACGTCATATAGTATTGCGTCATGACGTATAACGTCATATAATAAGGCGACATGACGTATAACGTCATATAGAATTACGTCATAACGTCTAACGTCATCAACAATTACGGTTTAACGTATAACGTCAAAAGAGTAATGCGTCATATCCTATAACGCCATATAGTAATTGCGTCATAACGTATAACGTCATATAGAATTCCGGCATAACGTATATCGTCATATAGTAATACGTCATAACTTACAAGGTCATATAGTAATGCGTCATAACGTATAACGTCATATAGTATTGCGTCATGACGTATAACGTCATATAATAAGGTGACATGACGTATAACGTCACATAGTAAAACGTCATAACGTATAACGTCATATAGTAATACGTCATAACGTATAACGTCATATAGTATTGCGACATGACGAATAATGTCATATAATAAGGCGACATGACGTATAACGTCATATAGTAATACGTCATAACTTACATGGTCATATAGTAATGCGTCATAACGTATAACGTCATATAGTATTGCGTCATGACGTATAACGTCATATAATAAGGTGACATGACGTATAACGTCATATAGAATTACGGCATAACGTATAACGTCACATAGTAAAACGTCATAACGTATAACGTCATATAGTAATACGTCATAACGTATAACGTCATATAGTATTGCGACATGACGAATAATGTCATATAATAAGGCGACATGACTTATAACGTCATATAGTAATGCGTCATAACGTATAACGTCATATAGTAATGCGTCATAACGTATAACGCCATATAGTAATGCGTCATAACGTATAACGTCATATAGTAATACGTCATAACGTATAACGTCATATAGTATTGCGACATGACGAATAATGTCATATAATAAGGCGACATGACGTATAACGTCATATAGTAATGCGTCATAACGTATAACGTCATATAGTATTGCGTCATAACGTCTAACGCCATATAGCAATGCGTCTTAGCGTATAACGTCATATAGTAATGCGTCATACCGTATAACGTCATATAGAATTCCGGTTTAACGTATAACGCCATATAGCAATGCGTCATAACGTATAACGTCACATAGTAATACGTCTTAACGTATAAAGTCATATAGAATACCGGGTTAACGTATAACGCCATATAGCAATGCGTCATAACGTATAACGTTATACAGAATTACGGTTTAACGTATAAAGTCATATAGTAATGCGTCATAACGTATAACGCCATATAGTAATGCGTCATAACGTATAACGCCATATAGTAATGCGTCATAACGTATAACATCATATAGTATTGCGTCATGACGTATAACGTCATATAGTAATGCGTCATAACGTATATCGTCATAGAGTAATGCGTCATAACGTATAACGTCATATAGTATTGCGTCATAACGTATAACGTTATACAGAATTACGGTTTAACGTATAAAGTCATATAGTAATGCGTCATAACGTATAACGCCATATAGTAATGCGTCATAACGTATAACATCATATAGTATTGCGTCATGACGTATAACGTCATATAGTAATGCGTCATAACGTATATCGTCATAGAGTAATGCGTCATAACGTATAACGTCATATAGTATTGCGTCATGACGAATAATGTCATATAATAAGGCGACATGACGTATAACGTCATATAGTAATGCGTCATAACGTATAACGTCATATAGAATTCCGGTTTAACGTATAACGCCACATATCAATGCGTCATAACGTATAACGCCACATGGTAATACGTCTTAACGTATAAAGACATATAGAATTCCGGGATAACGTATAACGTCATATAGTAATACGTCATAACGTATAACGTCATATAGTATTGCGTCATGACGAATAATGTCATATAATAAGGCGACATGACGTATAACGTCATATAGTAATGCGTCATAACGTATAACGTCATATAGTAATGCGTCATAACGTATAACGCCATATAGTAATGCGTCATAACGTATAACGTCATATAGTATTGCGTCATAACATCTAACGCCATATAGTAATGCGTCATAACGTATAACGTCATATAGTAATGCGTCATAACGTATAACGCCATATAGCAATGCGTCATAACGTGTAACGCCATATAGCAATGCGTTATAACGAATAACGTCATATAGTAATGCGTCATAACGTATAACGCCATACAGTAATGCGTCATAACGTAGAACGTTATATAGTATTGCGTCATGACGTATAACGTCATATAATAAGGCGACATGACGTATAACGTCATATAGAATTACGGCATAACGTATAACGTCACATAGTAAAACGTCATAACGTATAACGTCATATAGCAATGCGTTATAACGAATAACGTCATATAGTAATGCGTCATAACGTATAACCACATATAGTAATGCGTCATAACGTATAACGTCATATAGTATTGCGTCATGACGTATAACGTCATATAATAAGGCGACATGACGTATAACGTCATATAGAATTACGTCATAACGTATAACGTCATATACAATTACGGTTTAACGTATAACGTCAAAAGAGTAATGCGTCATATCCTATAACGCCATATACTAATTGCGTCATAACGTATAACGTCATATAGAATTCCGGCATAACGTATATCGTCATATAGTAATACGTCATAACTTACAAGGTCACATAGTAATGCGTCATAACGTATAACGTCATATAGTATTGCGTCATGACGTATAACGTCATATAATAAGGTGACATGACGTATAACGTCATATAGAATTACGGCATAACGTATAACGTCACATAGTAAAACGTCATAACGTATAACGTCATATAGTATTGCGTCATGACGTATAACGTCATATAGTAATGCGTCATAACGTATATCGTCATAGAGTAACGCGTCATAACGTATAACGTCATATAGTATTGCGTCATGACGAATAATGTTATATAATAAGGCGACATGACGTATAACGTCATATAGTAATGTGTCATAACGTATAACGTCATATAGAATTCCGGTTTAACGTATAACGCCACATAGCAATGCGTCATAACGTATAACGCCACATGGTAATACGTCTTAACGTATAAAGACATATAGAATTCCGGGATAACGTATAACGTCATATAGTATTGCGACATGACGTATAACGTCATATAGAATTACGGCATAACGTATAACGTCACATAGTAAAACGTCATAACGTATAACGTCATATAGTATTGCGTCATGACGTATAACGTCATATAGTAATGCGTCATAACGTATATCGTCATAGAGTAACGCGTCATAACGTATAACGTCATATAGTATTGCGTCATGACGAATAATGTTATATAATAAGGCGACATGACGTATAACGTCATATAGTAATGTGTCATAACGTATAACGTCATATAGAATTCCGGTTTAACGTATAACGCCACATAGCAATGCGTCATAACGTATAACGCCACATAGCAATGCGTCATAACGTATAACGCCACATGGTAATACGTCTTAACGTATAAAGACATATAGAATTCCGGGATAACGTATAACGTCATATAGTATTGCGACATGACGAATAATGTCATATAATAAGGCGACATGACGTATAACGTCATATAGTAATGCGTCATAACGTATAACGTCATATAGTATTGCGTCATAACGTCTAACGCCATATAGCAATGCGTCGTAGCGTATAACGTCATATAGTAATGCGTCATACCGTATAACGTCATATAGAATTCCGGTTTAACGTATAACGCCATATAGCAATGCGTCATAACGTATAACGTCACATAGTAATACGTCTTAACGTATAAAGTCATATAGAATACCGGGTTAACGTATAACGCCATATAGCAATGCGTCAAAACGTATAACGTCATACAGAATTACGGTTTAACGTATAACGCCATATAGCAATGCGTCATAACGTATAACGTTATACAGAATTACGGTTTAACGTATAAAGTCATATAGTAATGCGTCATAACGTATAACGCCATATAGTAATGCGTCATAACGTATAACGCCATATAGTAATGCGTCATAACGTATAACATCATATAGTATTGCGTCATGACGTATAACGTCATATAGTAATGCGTCATAACGTATATCGTCATAGAGTAATGCGTCATAACGTATAACGTCATATAGTATTGCGTCATAACGTATAACGTTATACAGAATTACGGTTTAACGTATAAAGTCATATAGTAATGCGTCATAACGTATAACGCCATATAGTAATGCGTCATAACGTATAACGTCATATAGAATTCCGGTTTAACGTATAACGCCACATATCAATGCGTCATAACGTATAACGCCACATGGTAATACGTCTTAACGTATAAAGACATATAGAATTCCGGGATAACGTATAACGTCATATAGTAATACGTCATAACGTATAACGTCATATAGTATTGCGTCATGACGAATAATGTCATATAATAAGGCGACATGACGTATAACGTCATATAGTAATGCGTCATAACGTATAACGTCATATAGTAATGCGTCATAACGTATAACGCCATATAGTAATGCGTCATAACGTATAACGTCATATAGTATTGCGTCATAACATCTAACGCCATATAGTAATGCGTCATAACGTATAACGTCATATAGAATTCCGGTTTAACGTATAACGCCACATATCAATGCGTCATAACGTATAACGCCACATGGTAATACGTCTTAACGTATAAAGACATATAGAATTCCGGGATAACGTATAACGTCATATAGTAATACGTCATAACGTATAACGTCATATAGTATTGCGTCATGACGAATAATGTCATATAATAAGGCGACATGACGTATAACGTCATATAGTAATGCGTCATAACGTATAACGTCATATAGTAATGCGTCATAACGTATAACGCCATATAGTAATGCGTCATAACGTATAACGTCATATAGTATTGCGTCATAACATCTAACGCCATATAGTAATGCGTCATAACGTATAACGTCATATAGTAATGCGTCATAACGTATAACGCCATATAGCAATGCGTCATAACGTGTAACGCCATATAGCAATGCGTTATAACGAATAACGTCATATAGTAATGCGTCATAACGTATAACGCCATACAGTAATGCGTCATAACGTAGAACGTTATATAGTATTGCGTCATGACGTATAACGTCATATAATAAGGCGACATGACGTATAACGTCATATAGAATTACGGCATAACGTATAACGTCACATAGTAAAACGTCATAACGTATAACGTCATATAGCAATGCGTTATAACGAATAACGTCATATAGTAATGCGTCATAACGTATAACCACATATAGTAATGCGTCATAACGTATAACGTCATATAGTATTGCGTCATGACGTATAACGTCATATAATAAGGCGACATGACGTATAACGTCATATAGAATTACGTCATAACGTATAACGTCATATACAATTACGGTTTAACGTATAACGTCAAAAGAGTAATGCGTCATATCCTATAACGCCATATAGTAATTGCGTGATAACGTATAACGTCATATAGAATTCCGGCATAACGTATATCGTCATATAGTAATACGTCATAACTTACAAGGTCACATAGTAATGCGTCATAACGTATAACGTCATATAGTATTGCGTCATGACGTATAACGTCATATAATAAGGTGACATGACGTATAACGTCATATAGAATTACGGCATAACGTATAACGTCACATAGTAAAACGTCATAACGTATAACGTCATATAGTATTGCGTCATGACGTATAACGTCATATAGTAATGCGTCATAACGTATATCGTCATAGAGTAACGCGTCATAACGTATAACGTCATATAGTATTGCGTCATGACGAATAATGTTATATAATAAGGCGACATGACGTATAACGTCATATAGTAATGTGTCATAACGTATAACGTCATATAGAATTCCGGTTTAACGTATAACGCCACATAGCAATGCGTCATAACGTATAACGCCACATGGTAATACGTCTTAACGTATAAAGACATATAGAATTCCGGGATAACGTATAACGTCATATAGTATTGCGACATGACGTATAACGTCATATAGTAAAGCGTCATGACGTATAACGTCATATAGTAATGCGTCATAACGTATATCGTCATAGAGTAATGCGTCATAACGTATAACGTCATATAGTATTGCGTCATGACGAATAATGTCATATAATATGGCGACATGACGTATAACGTCATATAGTATTGCGTCATGACGTATAACGTCATATAGTAATGCGTCATAACATATAACGTCATATAGTATTGCGTCATAACGTATAACGCCATATAGCAATGCGTCATAACGTATAACGTCATATAGTAATGCGTCATACCGTATAACGACATATAGAATTCCGGTTTAACGTATAAAGTCATATAGTAATGCGTCATAACGTATAACGCCATATAGTAATGCGTCATAACGTATAACATCATATAGTATTGCGTCATGACGTATAACGTCATATAGTAATGCGTCATAACGTATATCGTCATAGAGTAATGCGTCATAACGTATAACGTCATATAGTATTGCGTCATGACGAATAATGTCATATAATAAGGCGACATGACGTATAACGTCATATAGTATTGCGTCATGACGTATAACGTCATATAGTAATGCGTCATAACGTATATCGTCATAGAGTAATGCGTCATAAGGTATCACGTCATATAGTATTGCGTCATGACGAATAATGTCATATAATAAGGCGACATGACGTATAACGTCATATAGTAATGCGTCATAACGTATAACGTCATATAGAATTCCGGTTTAACGTATAACGCCACATATCAATGCGTCATAACGTATAACGCCACATGGTCATACGTCTTAACGTATAAAGACATATGGAATTCCGGGATAACGTATAACGTCATATAGTATTGCGTCATGACGTATAACGTCATATAATAAGGCGACATGACGTATAACGTCATATAGAATTACGTCATAACGTATAACGTCATATACAATTACGGTTTAACGTATAACGTCAAAAGAGTAATGCGTCATATCCTATAACGCCATATAGTAATTGCGTCATAACGTATAACGTCATATAGAATTCCGGCATAACGTATATAGTCATATAGTAATACGTCATAACTTACAAGGTCATATAGTAATGCGTCATAACGTATAACGTCATATAGTATTGCGTCATGACGTATAACGTCATATAATAAGGTGACATGACGTATAACGTCATATAGAATTACGGCATAACGTATAACGTCACATAGTAAAACGTCATAACGTATAACGTCATATAGTATTGCGTCATGACGTATAACGTCATATAGTAATGCGTCATAACGTATATCGTCATAGAGTAATGCGTCATAACGTATAACGTCATATAGTATTGCGTCATGACGAATAATGTTATATAATAAGGCGACATGACGTATAACGTCATATAGTAATGTGTCATAACGTATAACGTCATAGAGAATTCCGGTTTAACGTATAACGCCACATAGCAATGCGTCATAACGTATAACGCCACATGGTAATACGTCTTAACGTATAAAGACATATAGAATTCCGGGATAACGTATAACGTCATATAGTATTGCGTCATGACGTATAACGTCATATAATAATGTGACATGACGTATAACGTCATATAGAATTACGGCATAACGTATAACGTCATATAGTAAAACGTCATAACGTATAACGTCATACAGAATTACGGTTTAACGTCTAATGTCATACAGTAATGCGTCATATCGTATAACATCATATAGAATTCCGGTTTAACGTATAACGCCATATAGCAATGCGTCATAACGTATAACGTCATACAGTAATTCGTAATACCGTATAACGTCATATAGAATTACGGCATAACGTATAACGTCACATAGTAAAACGTCATAAAGTATAACGTCATACAGAATTACGGTTTAACGTCTAACGTCATGCAGTAATGCGTCATAACGTATAACATCATACAGAATTCCGGTTTAACGTATGACGCCATATAGCAATGCGTCATAACGTATAACGTTATACAGAATTACGGTTTAACGTATAAAGTCATATAGTAATGCGTCATAACGTATAACGCCATATAGTAATGCGTCATAACGTATAACAACATATAGTATTGAGTCATGACGTATAACGTCATATAGTAATGCTTCATAACGTATATCGTCATATAGTAATGCGTCAAAACGTATAACGTCATATAGTATTGCGTCATGACGAATAATGTCATATAATAAGGCGACATGACGTATAACGTCATATAGTAATGCGTCTTAACGTATAACGTCATATAGAATTCCGGTTTAACGTATAACGCCACATAGCAATGCGTCATAACGTATAACGTCACATAGTAATACGTCTTAACGTATAACGTCATATAGTAATGCGTCATAACATATAACGTCATATAGTATTGCGCCATAACGCCTAACGCCATATAGCAATGCGTCATAACGTCTAACGCCATATAGCAATGCGTCATAACGTATAACGTCATATAGTAATGCGTCATACCGTATAACGTCATATAGAATTCCGGTTTAACGTATAACGCCATATAGCAATGCGTCATAACGTATAACGTCACATAGTAATACGTCTTAACGTATAAAGTCATATTGAATACCGGGTTAACGTATAACGCCATATAGCAATGCGTCACAACGTATAACATCATATAGTATTCCGTCATGACGTTTAACGTCATATAGTAATGCGTCATAACGTATATCGTCATGGAGTAATGCGTCATAACGTATAACGTCATATAGTAATGCGTCATGACGTATAACGTCATATAGTAATGCGTCATAACGTATATCGTCATAGAGTAATGCGTCATAACGTATAACGTCATATAGTATTGCGTCATGACGAATAATGTTATATAATAAGGCGACATGACGTCTAACGTCATATAATAATGTGACATGACGTATAACGTCATATAGAATTACGGCATAACGTATAACGTCATATAGTAAAACGTCATAACGTATAACGTCATACAGAATTACGGTTTAACGTCTAATGTCATACAGTAATGCGTCATATCGTATAACATCATATAGAATTCCGGTTTAACGTATAACGCCATATAGCAATGCGTCATAACGTATAACGTCATACAGTAATTCGTGATACCGTATAACGTCATATAGAATTACGGCATAACGTATAACGTCACATAGTAAAACGTCATAAAGTATAACGTCATACAGAATTACGGTTTAACGTCTAACGTCATGCAGTAATGCGTCATAACGTATAACATCATACAGAATTCCGGTTTAACGTATGACGCCATATAGCAATGCGTCATAACGTATAACTTTATACAGAATTACGGTTTAACGTATAAAGTCATATAGTAATGCGTCATAACGTATAACGCCATATAGTAATGCGTCATAACGTATAACAACATATAGTATTGAGTCATGACGTATAACGTCATATAGTAATGCTTCATAACGTATATCGTCATATAGTAATGCGTCAAAACGTATAACGTCATATAGTATTGCGTCATGACGAATAATGTCATATAATAAGGCGACATGACGTATAACGTCATATAGTAATGCGTCTTAACGTATAACGTCATATAGAATTCCGGTTTAACGTATAACGCCACATAGCAATGCGTCATAACGTATAACGTCACATAGTAATACGTCTTAACGTATAACGTCATATAGTAATGCGTCATAACGTATAACGCCATATAGTAATGCGTCATAACATATAGCGTCATATAGTATTGCGCCATAACGCCTAACGCCATATAGCAATGCGTCATAACGTCTAACGCCATATAGCAATGCGTCATAACGTATAACGTCATATAGCAATGCGTCATACCGTATAACGTCATATAGAATTCCGGTTTAACGTATAACGCCATATAGCAATGCGTCATAACGTATAACGTCACATAGTAATACGTCTTAACGTATAAAGTCATATTGAATACCGGGTTAACGTATAACGCCATATAGCAATGCGTCACAACGTATAACATCATATAGTATTCCGTCATGACGTTTAACGTCATATAGTAATGCGTCATAACGTATATCGTCATGGAGTAATGCGTCATAACGTATAACGTCATATAGTAATGCGTCTTATCGTATAACGTCATATAGAATTCCGGTTTAACGTATAACGCCTCATAGCAATGCGTCATAACGTATAACGTCACATAGTAATACGTCTTAACGTATAAAGTCATATAGAATACCGGGTTAACGTATAACGCCATATAGCAATGCGTCAAAACGTATAACGCCATATAGTAATGCGTCATAACGTATAACATCATATAGTATTGCGTCATGACGTATAACGTCATATAGTAATGCGTCATAACGTATATCGTCATAGAGTAATGCGTCATAACGTATCACGTCATATAGTATTGCGTCATGACGAATAATGTCATATAATAAGGCGACATGACGTATAACGTCATATAGTAATGCGTCATAACGTATAACGTCATATAGAATTCCGGTTTAACGTATAACGCCACATATCAATGCGTCATAACGTATAACGCCACATGGTCATACGTCTTAACGTATAAAGACATATAGAATTCCGGGATAACGTATAACGTCACATAGTAATACGTCATAACGTATAACGTCATATAGTATTGCGTCATGACGTATAACGTCATATAATAAGGCGACATGACGTATAACGTCATATAGAATTACGTCATATAATAAGGCGGCATGACGTATAACGTCATATAGAATTACGTCATAACGTATAACGTCATCTACAATTACGGTTTAACGTATAACGTCAAAAGAGTAATGCGTCATATCCTATAACGCCATATAGTAATTGCGTCATAACGTATAACGTCATATAGTAATGCGTCATAACGTATAACGCCATATAGTAATGCGTCATAACGTATAACGTCATATAGTATTGCGTCATGACGTATAACGTCATATAATAAGGCGGCATGACGTATAACGTCATATAGAATTACGTCATAACGTATAACGTCATCTACAATTACGGTTTAACGTATAACGTCAAAAGAGTAATGCGTCATATCCTATAACGCCATATAGTAATTGCGTCATAACGTATAACGTCATATAGTAATTGCGTCATAACGTATAACGTCATATAGAATTCCGGCATAACGTATATCGTCATATAGTAATACGTCATAACTTACAAGGTCATATAGCAATGCGTCATAACGTATAACGTCACATAGTAATACGTCTTAACGTATAACGTCATATAGTAATGCGTCATAACGTATAACGCCATATAGTAATGCGTCATAACATATAACGTCATATAGTATTGCGCCATAACGCCTAACGCCATATAGCAATGCGTCATAACGTCTAACGCCATATAGCAATGCGTCATAACGTATAACGTCATATAGTAATGCGTCATACCGTATAACGTCATATAGAATTCCGGTTTAACGTATAACGCCATATAGCAATGCGTCATAACGTATAACGTCACATAGTAATACGTCTTAACGTATAAAGTCATATTGAATACCGGGTTAACGTATAACGCCATATAGCAATGCGTCACAACGTATAACATCATATAGTATTCCGTCATGACGTTTAACGTCATATAGTAATGCGTCATAACGTATATCGTCATGGAGTAATGCGTCATAACGTATAACGTCATATAGTAATGCGTCTTATCGTATAACGTCATATAGAATTCCGGTTTAACGTATAACGCCTCATAGCAATGCGTCATAACGTATAACGTCACATAGTAATACGTCTTAACGTATAAAGTCATATAGAATACCGGGTTAACGTATAACGCCATATAGCAATGCGTCATAACGTATAACGCCATATAGTAATGCGTCATAACGTATAACATCATATAGTATTGCGTCATGACGTATAACGTCATATAGTAATGCGTCATAACGTATATAGTCATAGAGTAATGCGTCATAACGTATCACGTCATATAGTATTGCGTCATGACGAATAATGTCATATAATAAGGAGACATGACGTATAACGTCATATAGTAATGCGTCATAACGTATAACGTCATATAGAATTCCGGTTTAACGTATAACGCCACATATCAATGCGTCATAACGTATAACGCCACATGGTCATACGTCTTAAGGTATAAAGACATATAGAATTCCGGGATAACGTATAACGTCACATAGTAATACGTCATAACGTATAACGTCATATAGTATTGCGTCATGACGTATAACGTCATATAATAAGGCGACATGACGTATAACGTCATATAGAATTACGTCATATAATAAGGCGGCATGACGTATAACGTCATATAGAATTACGTCATAACGTATAACGTCATCTACAATTACGGTTTAACGTATAACGTCAAAAGAGTAATGCGTCATATCCTATAACGCCATATAGTAATGGCGTCATAACGTATAACGTCATATAGTAATGCGTCATAACGTATAACGCCATATAGTAATGCGTCATAACGTATAACGTCATATAGTATTGCGTCATGACGTATAACGTCATATAATAAGGCGACATGACGTATAACGTCATATAGAATTACGTCATAACGTATAACGTCATCTACAATTACGGTTTAACGTATAACGTCAAAAGAGTAATGCGTCATTTCCTATAACGCCATATAGTAATTGCGTCATAACGTATAACGTCATATAGAATTCCGGCATAACGTATATCGTCATATAGTAATACGTCATAACTTACAAGGTCATATAGCAATGCGTCATAACGTATAACGTCACATAGTAATACGTCTTAACGTATAACGTCATATAGTAATGCGTCATAACGTATAACGCCATATAGTAATGCGTCATAACATATAACGTCATATAGTATTGCGCCATAACGCCTAACGCCATATAGCAATGCGTCATAACGTCTAACGCCATATAGCAATGCGTCATAACGTATAACGTCATATAGTAATGCGTCATACCGTATAACGTCATATAGAATTCCGGTTTAACGTATAACGCCATATAGCAATGCGTCATAACGTATAACGTCACATAGTAATACGTCTTAACGTATAAAGTCATATTGAATACCGGGTTAACGTATAACGCCATATAGCAATGCGTCACAACGTATAACATCATATAGTATTCCGTCATGACGTTTAACGTCATATAGTAATGCGTCATAACGTATATCGTCATGGAGTAATGCGTCATAACGTATAACGTCATATAGTAATGCGTCTTATCGTATAACGTCATATAGAATTCCGGTTTAACGTATAACGCCTCATAGCAATGCGTCATAACGTATAACGTCACATAGTAATACGTCTTAACGTATAAAGTCATATAGAATACCGGGTTAACGTATAACGCCATATAGCAATGCGTCATAACGTATAACGCCATATAGTAATGCGTCATAACGTATAACATCATATAGTATTGCGTCATGACGTATAACGTCATATAGTAATGCGTCATAACGTATATCGTCATAGAGTAATGCGTCATAACGTATCACGTCATATAGTATTGCGTCATGACGAATAATGTCATATAATAAGGCGACATGACGTATAACGTCATATAGTAATGCGTCATAACGTATAACGTCATATAGAATTCCGGTTTAACGTATAACGCCACATATCAATGCGTCATAACGTATAACGCCACATGGTCATACGTCTTAACGTATAAAGACATATAGAATTCCGGGATAACGTATAACGTCACATAGTAATACGTCATAACGTATAACGTCATATAGTATTGCGTCATGACGTATAACGTCATATAATAAGGCGACATGACGTATAACGTCATATAGAATTACGTCATATAATAAGGCGACATGACGTATAACGTCATGTAGAATTACGTCATAACGTATAACGTCATCAACAATTACGGTTTAACGTATAACGTCAAAAGAGTAATGCGTCATATCCTATAACGCCATATAGTAATTGCGTCATAACGTATAACGTCATATAGAATTCCGGCATAACGTATATCGTCATATAGTAATACGTCATAACTTACAAGGTCATATAGTAATGCGTCATAACGTATAACGTCATATAGTATTGCGTCATGACGTATAACGTCATATAATAAGGTGACATGACGTATAACGTCACATAGTAAAACGTCATAACGTATAACGTCATATAGTAATACGTCATAACGTATAACGTCATATAGTATTGCGACATGACGAATAATGTCATATAATAAGGCGACATGACGTATAACGTCATATAGTAATGCGTCATAACGTATAACGTCATATAGTAATGCGTCATAACGTATAACGCCATATAGTAATACGTCATAACTTACAAGGTCATATAGTAATGCGTCATAACGTATAACGTCATATAGTATTGCGTCATGACGTATAACGTCATATAATAAGGTGACATGACGTATAACGTCATATAGAATTACGGCATAACGTATAACGTCACATAGTAAAACGTCATAACGTATAACGTCATATAGTAATACGTCATAACGTATAACGTCATATAGTATTGCGACATGACGAATAATGTCATATAATAAGGCGACATGACGTATAACGTCATATAGTAATGCGTCATAACGTATAACGTCATATAGTAATGCGTCATAACGTATAACGTCATATAGTAATGCGTCATAACGTATAACGCCATATAGTAATGCGTCATAACGTATAACGTCATATAGTAATACGTCATAACGTATAACGTCATATAGTATTGCGTCATGACGAATAATGTCATATAATAAGGCGACATGACGTATAACGTCATATAGTAATGCGTCATAACGTATAACGTCATATAGTATTGCGTCATAACGTCTAACGCCATATAGCAATGCGTCTTAGCGTATAACGTCACATAGTAATGCGTCATACCGTATAACGTCATATAGAATTCCGGTTTAACGTATAACGCCATATAGCAATGCGTTATAACGTATAACGTCACATAGTAATACGTCTTAACGTATAAAGTCATATAGAATACCGGGTTAACGTATAACGCCATATAGCAATGCGTCATAACGTATAACGTAATACAGAATTACGGTTTAACGTATAACGCCATATAGCAATGCGTCATAACGTATAACGTTATACAGAATTACGGTTTAACGTATAAAGTCATATAGTAATGCGTCATAACGTATAACGCCATATAGTAATGCGTCATAACGTATAACATCATATAGTATTGCGTCATGACGTATAACGTCATATGGTAATGCGTCATAACGTATATCGTCATAGAGTAATGCGTCATAACGTATAACGTCATATAGTATTGCGTCATAACGTATAACGTTATACAGAATTACGGTTTAACGTATAAAGTCATATAGTAATGCGTCATAACGTATAACGCCATATAGTAATGCGTCATAACGTATAACATCATATAGTATTGCGTCATGACGTTTAACGTCATATAGTAATGCGTCATAACGTATATCGTCATAGAGTAATGCGTCATAACGTATAACGTCATATAGTATTGCGTCATGACGAATAATGTCATATAATAAGGCGACATGACGTATAACGTCATATAGTAATGCGTCATAACGTATAACGTCATATAGAATTCCGGTTTAACGTATAACGCCACATATCAATGCGTCATAACGTATAACGCCACATGGTAATACGTCTTAACGTATAAAGACATATAGAATTCCGGGATAACGTATAACGTCATATAGTAATACGTCATAACGTATAACGTCATATAGTATTGCGTCATGACGAATAATGTCATATAATAAGGCGACATGACGTATAACGTCATATAGTAATGCGTCATAACGTATAACGTCATATAGTAATGCGTCATAACGTATAACGCCATATAGTAATGCGTCATAACGTATAACGTCATATAGTATTGCGTCATAACATCTAACGCCATATAGTAATGCGTCATAACGTATAACGTCATATAGTTATGCGTCATAACGTATAACGCCATATAGCAATGCGTCATAACGTGTAACGCCATATAGCAATGCGTTATAACGAATAACGTCATATAGTAATGCGTCATAACGTATAACGCCATATAGTAATGCGTCATAACGTATAACGTCATATAGTATTGCGTCATAACATCTAACGCCATATAGTAATGCGTCATAACGTATAACGTCATATAGTAGTGCGTCATAACGTATAACGCCATATAGCAATGCGTCATAACGTGTAACGCCATATAGCAATGCCTTATAACGAATAACGTCATATAGTAATGCGTCATAACGTATAACCCCATATAGTAATGCGTCATAACGTATAACGTCATATAGTATTGCGTCATGACGTATAACGTCATATAATAAGGCGACATGACGTATAACGTCATATAGAATTACGTCATAACGTATAACGTCATATACAATTACGGTTTAACGTATAACGTCAAAAGAGTAATGCGTCATATCCTATAACGCCATATAGTAATTGCGTCATAACGTATAACGTCATATAGAATTCCGGCATAACGTATATCGTCATATAGTAATACGTCATAACTTACAAGGTCATATAGTAATGCGTCATAACGTATAACGTCATATAGTATTGCGTCATGACGTATAACGTCATATAATAAGGCGACATGACGTATAACGTCATATAGAATTACGTCATAACGTATAACGTCATCTACAATTACGGTTTAACGTATAACGTCAAAAGAGTAATGCGTCATATCCTATAACGTCATATAGTAATGCGTCATACCGTATAACGTCATATAGAATTCCGGTTTAACGTATAACGCCATATAGCAATGCGTCATAACGTATAACGTCACATAGTAATACGTCTTAACGTATAAAGTCATATTGAATACCGGGTTAACGTATAACGCCATATAGCAATGCGTCACAACGTATAACATCATATAGTATTCCGTCATGACGTTTAACGTCATATAGTAATGCGTCATAACGTATATCGTCATGGAGTAATGCGTCATAACGTATAACGTCATATAGTAATGCGTCTTATCGTATAACGTCATATAGAATTCCGGTTTAACGTATAACGCCTCATAGCAATGCGTCATAACGTATAACGTCACATAGTAATACGTCTTAACGTATAAAGTCATATAGAATACCGGGTTAACGTATAACGCCATATAGCAATGCGTCATAACGTATAACGCCATATAGTAATGCGTCATAACGTATAACATCATATAGTATTGCGTCATGACGTATAACGTCATATAGTAATGCGTCATAACGTATATCGTCATAGAGTAATGCGTCATAACGTATCACGTCATATAGTATTGCGTCATGACGAATAATGTCATATAATAAGGCGACATGACGTATAACGTCATATAGTAATGCGTCATAACGTATAACGTCATATAGAATTACGGTTTAACGTATAACGCCACATATCAATGCGTCATAACGTATAACGCCACATGGTCATACGTCTTAACGTATAAAGACATATAGAATTCCGGGATAACGTATAACGTCACATAGTAATACGTCATAACGTATAACGTCATATAGTATTGCGTCATGACGTATAACGTCATATAATAAGGCGACATGACGTATAACGTCATATAGAATTACGTCATAACGTATAACGTCATCTACAATTACGGTTTAACGTATAACGTCAAAAGAGTAATGCGTCATATCCTATAACGCCATATAGTAATTGCGTCATAACGTATAACGTCATATAGTAATGCGTCATAACGTATAACGCCATATAGTAATGCGTCATAACGTATAACGTCATATAGTATTGCGTCATGACGTATAACGTCATATAATAAGGCGACATGACGTATAACGTCATATAGTATTACGTCATAACGTATAACGTCATCAACAATTACGGTTTAACGTATAACGTCAAAAGAGTAATGCGTCATATCCTATAACGCCATATAGTAATTGCGTCATAACGTATAACGTCATATAGAATTCCGGCATAACGTATATCGTCATATAGTAATACGTCATAACTTACAAGGTCATATAGTAATGCGTCATAACGTATAACGTCATATAGTATTGCGTCATGACGTATAACGTCATATAATAAGGTGACATGACGTATAACGTCACATAGTAAAACGTCATAACGTATAACGTCATATAGTAATACGTCATAACGTATAACGTCATATAGTATTGCGACATGACGAATAATGTCATATAATAAGGCGACATGACGTATAACGTCATATAGTAATGCGTCATAACGTATAACGTCATATAGTAATGCGTCATAACGTATAACGCCATATAGTAATACGTCATAACTTACAAGGTCATATAGTAATGCGTCATAACGTATAACGTCATATAGTATTGCGTCATGATGTATAACGTCATATAATAAGGTGACATGACGTATAACGTCATATAGAATTACGGCATAACGTATAACGTCACATAGTAAAACGTCATAACGTATAACGTCATATAGTAATACGTCATAACGTATAACGTCATATAGTATTGCGACATGACGAATAATGTCATATAATAAGGCGACATGACGTATAACGTCATATAGTAATGCGTCATAACGTATAACGTCATATAGTAATGCGTCATAACGTATAACGTCATATAGTAATGCGTCATAACGTATAACGCCATATAGTAATGCGTCATAACGTATAACGTCATATAGTAATACGTCATAACGTATAACGTCATATAGTATTGCGTCAAGACGAATAATGTCATATAATAAGGCGACATGACGTATAACGTCATATAGTAATGCGTCATAACGTATAACGTCATATAGTATTGCGTCATAACGTCTAACGCCATATAGCAATGCGTCTTAGCGTATAACGTCATATAGTAATGCGTCATACCGTATAACGTCATATAGAATTCCGGTTTAACGTATAACGCCATATAGCAATGCGTCATAACGTATAACGTCACATAGTAATACGTCTTAACGTATAAAGTCATATAGAATACCGGGTTAACGTATAACGCCATATAGCAATGCGTCATAACGTATAACGTCATACAGAATTACGGTTTAACGTATAACGCCATATAGCAATGCGTCATAACGTATAACGTTATACAGAATTACGGTTTAACGTATAAAGTCATATAGTAATGCGTCATAACGTATAACGCCATATAGTAATGCGTCATAACGTATAACATCATATAGTATTGCGTCATGACGTATAACGTCATATGGTAATGCGTCATAACGTATATCGTCATAGAGTAATGCGTCATAACGTATAACGTCATATAGTATTGCGTCATAACGTATAACGTTATACAGAATTACGGTTTAACGTATAAAGTCATATAGTAATGCGTCATAACGTATAACGCCATATAGTAATGCGTCATAACGTATAACATCATATAGTATTGCGTCATGACGTATAACGTCATATAGTAATGCGTCATAACGTATATCGTCATAGAGTAATGCGTCATAACGTATAACGTCATATAGTATTGCGTCATGACGAATAATGACATATAATAAGGCGACATGACGTATAACGTCATATAGTAATGCGTCATAACGTATAACGTCATATAGAATTCCGGTTTAACGTATAACGCCACATATCAATGCTTCATAACGTATAACGCCACATGGTAATACGTCTTAACGTATAAAGACATATAGAATTCCGGGATAACGTATAACGTCATATAGTAATACGTCATAACGTATAACGTCATATAGTATTGCGTCATGACGAATAATGTCATATAATAAGGCGACATGACGTATAACGTCATATAGTAATGCGTCATAACGTATAACGTCATATAGTAATGCGTCATAACGTATAACGCCATATAGTAATGCGTCATAACGTATAACGTCATATAGTATTGCGTCATAACATCTAACGCCATATAGTAATGCGTCATAACGTATAACGACATATAGTAATGCGTCATAACGTATAACGCCATATAGCAATGCGTCATAACGTGTAACGCCATATAGCAATGCGTTATAACGAATAACGTCATATAGTAATGCGTCATAACGTATAACGCCATACAGTAATGCGTCATAATGTAGAACGTTATATAGTATTGCGTCATGACGTATAACGTCATATAATAAGGCGACATGACGTATAACGTCATATAGAATTACGGCATAACGTATAACGTCACATAGTAAAACGTCATAACGTATAACGTCATATAGCAATGCGTTATAACGAATAACGTCATATAGTAATGCGTCATAACGTATAACCCCATATAGTAATGCGTCATAACGTATAACGTCATATAGTATTGCGTCATGACGTATAACGTCATATAATAAGGCGACATGACGTATAACGTCATATAGAATTACGTCATAACGTATAACGTCATATACAATTACGGTTTAACGTATAACGTCAAAAGAGTAATGCGTCATATCCTATAACGCCATATAGTAATTGCGTCATAACGTATAACGTCATATAGAATTCCGGCATAACGTATATCGTCATATAGTAATACGTCATAACTTACAAGGTCATATAGTAATGCGTCATAACGTATAACGTCATATAGTATTGCGTCATGACGTATAACGTCATATAATAAGGTGACATGACGTATAACGTCATATAGAATTACGGCATAACGTATAACGTCACATAGTAAAACGTCATAACGTATAACGTCATATAGTATTGCGTCATGACGTATAACGTCATATAGTAATGCGTCATAACGTATATCGTCATAGAGTAATGCGTCATAACGTATAACGTCATATAGTATTGCGTCATGACGAATAATGTTATATAATAAGGCGACATGACGTATAACGTCATATAGTAATGTGTCATAACGTATAACGTCATATAGAATTCCGGTTTAACGTATAACGCCACATAGCAATGCGTCATAACGTATAACGCCACATGGTAATACGTCTTAACGTATAAAGACATATAGAATTCCGGGATAACGTATAACGTCATATAGTATTGCGACATGACGTATAACGTCATATAGTAATGCGTCATGACGTATAACGTCATATAGTAATGCGTCATAACGTATATCGTCATAGAGTAATGCGTCATAACGTATAACGTCATATAGTATTGCGTCATAACGTCTAACGCCATATAGCAATGCGTCTTAGCATATAACGTCATATAGTAATGCGTCATACCGTATAACGTCATATAGAATTCCGGTTTAACGTATAACGCCATATAGCAATGCGTCATAACGTATAACGTCACATAGTAATACGTCTTAACGTATAAAGTCATATAGAATACCGGGTTAACGTATAACGCCATATAGCAATGCGTCATAACGTATAACGTCATACAGAATTACGGTTTAACGTATAACGCCATATAGCAATGCGTCATAACGTATAACGTTATACAGAATTACGGTTTAACGTATAAAGTCATATAGTAATGCGTCATAACGTATAACGCCATATAGTAATGCGTCATAACGTATAACATCATATAGTATTGCGTCATGACGTATAACGTCATATAGTAATGCGTCATAACGTATATCGTCATAGAGTAATGCGTCATAACGTATAACGTCATATAGTATTGCGTCATAACGTATAACGTTATACAGAATTACGGTTTAACGTATAAAGTCATATAGTAATGCGTCATAACGTATAACGCCATATAGTAATGCGTCATAACGTATAACATCATATAGTATTGCGTCCTGACGTATAACGTCATATAGTAATGCGTCATAACGTATATCGTCATAGAGTAATGCGCCATAACGTATAACGACATATAGTATTGCGTCATGACGAATAATGTCATATAATAAGGCGACATGACGTATAACGTCATATAGTAATGCGTCATAACGTATAACGTCATATAGAATTCCGGTTTAACGTATAACGCCACATATCAATGCGTCATAACGTATAACGCCACATGGTAATACGTCTTAACGTATAAAGACATATAGAATTCCGGGATAACGTATAACGTCATATAGTAATACGTCATAACGTATAACGTCATATAGTATTGCGTCATGACGAATAATGTCATATAATAAGGCGACATGACGTATAACGTCATATAGTAATGCGTCATAACGTATAACGTCATATAGTAATGCGTCATAACGTATAACGCCATATAGTAATGCGTCATAACGTATAACGTCATATAGTATTGCGTCATAACATCTAACGCCATATAGTAATGCGTCATAACGTATAACGTCATATAGTAATGCGTCATAACGTATAACGCCATATAGCAATGCGTCATAACGTGTAACGCCATATAGCAATGCGTTATAACGAATAACGTCATATAGTAATGCGTCATAACGTATAACGCCATACAGTAATGCGTCATAATGTAGAACGTTATATAGTATTGCGTCATGACGTATAACGTCATATAATAAGGCGACATGACGTATAACGTCATATAGAATTACGGCATAACGTATAACGTCACATAGTAAAACGTCATAACGTATAACGTCATATAGCCATGCGTTATAACGAATAACGTCATATAGTAATGCGTCATAACGTATAACCCCATATAGTAATGCGTCATAACGTATAACGTCATATAGTATTGCGTCATGACGTATAACGTCATATAATAAGGCGGCATGACGTATAACGTCATATAGAATTACGTCATAACGTATAACGTCATATACAATTACGGTTTAACGTATAACGTCAAAAGAGTAATGCGTCATAACCTATAACGCCATATAGTAATTGCGTCATAACGTATAACGTCATATAGAATTCCGGCATAACGTATATCGTCATATAGTAATACGTCATAACTTACAAGGTCATATAGTAATGCGTCATAACGTATAACGTCATATAGTATTGCGTCATGACGTATAACGTCATATAATAAGGTGACATGACGTATAACGTCATATAGAATTACGGCATAACGTATAACGTCACATAGTAAAACGTCATAACGTATAACGTCATATAGTATTGCGTCATGACGTATAACGTCATATAGTAATGCGTCATAACGTATATCGTCATAGAGTAATGCGTCATAACGTATAACGTCATATAGTATTGCGTCATGACGAATAATGTTATATAATAAGGCGACATGACGTATAGCGTCATATAGTAATGTGTCATAACGTATAACGTCATATAGAATTCCGGTTTAACGTATAACGCCACATAGCAATGCGTCATAACGTATAACGCCACATGGTAATACGTCTTAACGTATAAAGACATATAGAATTCCGGGATAACGTATAACGTCATATAGTATTGCGACATGACGTATAACGTCATATAGTAATGCGTCATGACGTATAACGTCATATAGTAATGCGTCATAACGTATATCGTCATAGAGTAATGCGTCATAACGTATAACGTCATATAGTATTGCGTCATGACGAATAATGTCATATAATAAGGCGACATGACGTATAACGTCATATAGTATTGCGTCATGACGTATAACGTCATATAGTAATGCGTCATAACATATAACGTCATATAGTATTGCGTCATAACGTATAACGCCATATAGCAATGCGTCATAACGTATAACGTCATATAGTAATGCGTCATACCGTATAACGACATATAGAATTCCGGTTTAACGTATAAAGTCATATAGTAATGCGTCATAACGTATAACGCCATATAGTAATGCGTCATAACGTATAACATCATATAGTATTGCGTCATGACGTATAACGTCATATAGTAATGCGTCATAACGTATATCGTCATAGAGTAATGCGTCATAACGTATAACGTCATATAGTATTGCGTCATGACGAATAATGTCATATAATAAGGCGACATGACGTATAACGTCATATAGTATTGCGTCATGACGTATAACGTCATATAGTAATGCGTCATAACGTATATCGTCATAGAGTAATGCGTCATAACGTATAACGTCATATAGTATTGCGTCATGACGAATAATGTCATATAATAAGGCTACATGACGTATAATGTCATATAGTAATGCGTCATAACGTATAAAGTCATATGGAATACCGGGTTAACGTATAACGCCATATAGCAATGCGTCATAACGTATATCGTCATAGAGTAATGCGTCATAACGTATAACGTCATATAGTATTGCGTCATAACGTATAACGTTATACAGAATTACGGTTTAACGTATAAAGTCATATAGTAATGCGTCATAACGTATAACGCCATATAGTAATGCGTCATAACGTATAACATCATATAGTATTGCGTCATGACGTATAACGTCATATAGTAATGCTTCATAACGTATATCGTCATAGAGTAATGCGTCATAACGTATAACGTCATATAGTATTGCGTCATGACGAATAATGTCATATAATAAGGCGACATGACGTATAACGTCATATAGTAATGCGTCATAACGTATAACGTCATATAGAATTCCGGTTTAACGTATAACGCCACATATCAATGCGTCATAACGTATAACGCCACATGGTAATACGTCTTGACGTATAAAGACATATAGAATTCCGGGATAACGTATAACGTCATATAGTAATACGTCATAACGTATAACGTCATATAGTATTGCGTCATGACGAATAATGTCATATAATAAGGCGACATGACGTATAACGTCATATAGTAATGCGTCATAACGTATAACGTCATATAGTAATGCGTCATAACGTATAACGCCATATAGTAATGCGTCATAACGTATAACGTCATATAGTATTGCGTCATAACATCTAACGCCATATAGTAATGCGTCATAACGTATAACGTCATATAGTAATGCGTCATAACGTATAACGCCATATAGCAATGCATCATAACGTGTAACGCCATATAGCAATGCGTTATAACGAATAACGTCATATAGTAATGCGTCATAACGTATAACGCCATACAGTAATGCGTCATAACGTAGAACGTTATATAGTATTGCGTCATAACGTATAACGTCATATAGTATTGTGTCATGACGTATAACGTCATATAATAAGGTGACATGACGTATAACGTCATATAGAATTACGGCATAACGTATAACGTCACATAGTAAAACGTCATAACGTATAACGTCATATAGTAATACGTCATAACGTATAACGTCATATAGTATTGCGACATGACGCATAATGTCATATAATAAGGCGACATGACGTATAACGTCATATAGTAATGCGTCATAACGTATAACGTCATATAGTAATGCGTCATAACGTATAACGCCATATAGTAATGCGTCATAACGTATAACGTCATATAGTAATACGTCATAACGTATAACGTCATATAGTATTGCGTCATGACGAATAATGTCATATAATAAGGCGACATGACGTATAACGTCATATAGTAATGCGTCATAACGTATAACGTCATATAGTATTGCGTCATAACGTCTAACGCCATATAGCAATGCGTCTTAGCGTATAACGTCATATAGTAATGCGTCATACCGTATAACGTCATATAGAATTCCGGTTTAACGTATAACGCCATATAGCAATGCGTCATAACGTATAACGTCACATAGTAATACGTCTTAACGTATAAAGTCATATAGAATACCGGGTTAACGTATAACGCCATATAGCAATGCGTCATAACGTATAACGTCATACAGAATTACGGTTTAACGTATAACGCCATATAGCAATGCGTCATAACGTATAACCCCATATAGTAATGCGTCATAACGTATAACGTCATATAGTATTGCGTCATGACGTATAGCGTCATATAATAAGGCGACATGACGTATAACGTCATATAGAATTACGTCATAACGTATAACGTCATATACAATTACGGTTTAACGTATAACGTCAAAAGAGTAATGCGTCATATAATATAACGCCATATAGTAATTGCGTCATAACGTATAACGTCATATAGAATTCCGGCATAACGTATATCGTCATATAGTAATACGTCATAACTTACAAGGTCATATAGTAATGCGTCATAACGTATAACGTCATATAGTATTGCGTCATGACGTATAACGTCATATAATAAGGTGACATGACGTATAACGTCATATAGAATTACGGCATAACGTATAACGTCACATAGTAAAACGTCATAACGTATAACGTCATATAGTATTGCGTCATGACGTATAACGTCATATAGTAATGCGTCATAACGTATATCGTCATAGAGTAATGCGTCATAACGTATAACGTCATATAGTATTGCGTCATGACGAATAATGTTATATAATAAGGCGACATGACGTATAGCGTCATATAGTAATGTGTCATAACGTATAACGTCATATAGAATTCCGGTTTAACGTATACCGCCACATAGCAATGCGTCATAACGTATAACGCCACATGGTAATACGTCTTAACGTATAAAGACATATAGAATTCCGGGATAACGTATAACGTCATATAGTATTGCGACATGACGTATAACGTCATATAGTAATGCGTCATGACGTATAACGTCATATAGTAATGCGTCATAACGTATATCGTCATAGAGTAATGCGTCATAACGTATAACGTCATATAGTATTGCGTCATGACGAATAATGTCATATAATAAGGCGACATGACGTATAACGTCATATAGTATTGCGTCATGACGTATAACGTCATATAGTAATGCGTCATAACATATAACGTCATATAGTATTGCGTCATAACGTATAACGCCATATAGCAATGCGTCATAACGTATAACGTCATATAGTAATGCGTCATACCGTATAACGACATATAGAATTCCGGTTTAACGTATAAAGTCATATAGTAATGCGTCATAACGTATAACGCCATATAGTAATGCGTCATAACGTATAACATCATATAGTATTGCGTCATGACGTATAACGTCATATAGTAATGCGTCATAACGTATAACGTCATATAGTAATACGTCATAACGTATAACGTCATATAGTATTGCGTCATGACGAATAATGTCATATAATAAGTCGACATGACGTATAACGTCATATAGTAATGCGTCATACCGTATAACGACATATAGAATTCCGGTTTAACGTATAAAGTCATATAGTAATGCGTCATAACGTATAACGCCATATAGTAATGCGTCATAACGTATAACGTCATATAGTATTGCGTCATGACGAATAATGTCATATAATAAGGCGACATGACGTATAACGTCATATAGTATTGCGTCATGACGTATAACGTCATATAGTAATGCGTCATAACGTATAACGTCATATAGTATTGCGTCATGACGAATAATGTCATATAATAAGGCGACATGACGTATAACGTCATATAGTAATGCGTCATAACGTATAAAGTCATATGGAATACCGGGTTAACGTATAACGCCATATAGCAATGCGTCATAACGTATATCGTCATAGAGTAATGCGTCATAACGTATAACGTCATATAGTATTGCGTCATAACGTATAACGTTATACAGAAGTACGGTTTAACGTATAAAGTCATATAGTAATGCGTCATAACGTATAACGCCATATAGTAATGCGTCATAACGTATAACATCATATAGTATTGCGTCATGACGTATAACGTCATATAGTAATGCGTCATAACGTATATCGTCATAGAGTAATGCGTCATAACGTATAACGTCATATAGTATTGCGTCATGACGAATAATGTCATATAATAAGGCGACATGACGTATAACGTCATATAGTAATGCGTCATAACGTATAACGTCATATAGAATTCCGGTTTAACGTATAACGCCACATATCAATGCGTCATAACGTATAACGCCACATGGTAATACGTCTTGACGTATAAAGACATATAGAATTCCGGGATAACGTATAACGTCATATAGTAATACGTCATAACGTATAACGTCATATAGTATTGCGTCATGACGAATAATGTCATATAATAAGGCGACATGACGTATAACGTCATATAGTAATGCGTCATAACGTATAACGTCATATAGTAATGCGTCATAACGCATAACGCCATATAGTAATGCGTCAAAACGTATAACGTCATATAGTATTGCGTCATAACATCTAACGCCATATAGTAATGCGTCATAACGTATAACGTCATATAGTAATGCCTCATAACGTATAACGCCATATAGCAATGCGTCATAACGTGTAACGCCATATAGCAATGCGTTATAACGAATAACGTCATATAGTAATGCGTCATAACGTAGAACGTTATATAGTATTGCGTCATGACGTATAACGTCATATAGTATTGCGACATGACGAATAATGTCATATAATAAGGCGACATGACGTATAACGTCATATAGTAATGCGTCATAACGTATAACGTCATATAGTAATGCGTCATAACGTATAACGCCATATAGTAATACGTCATAACTTACAAGGTCATATAGTAATGCGTCATAACGTATAACGTCATATAGTATTGCGTCATGACGTATAACGTCATATAATAAGGTGACATGACGTATAACGTCATATAGAATTACGGCATAACGTATAACGTCACATAGTAAAACGTCATAACGTATAACGTCATATAGTAATACGTCATAACGTATAACGTCATATAGTATTGCGACATGACGAATAATGTCATATAATAAGCCGACATGACGTATAACGTCATATAGTAATGCGTCATAACGTATAACGTCATATAGTAATGCGTCATAACGTATAACGCCATATAGTAATGCGTCATAACGTATAACGTCATATAGTAATACGTCATAACGTATAACGTCATATAGTATTGCGTCATTACGAATAATGACATATAATAAGGCGACATGACGTATAACGTCATATAGTAATGCGTCATAACGTATAACGTCATATAGTATTGCGTCATAACGTCTAACGCCATATAGCAATGCGTCTTAGCGTATAACGTCATATAGTAATGCGTCATACCGTATAACGTCATATAGAATTCCGGTTTAACGTATAACGCCATATAGCAATGCGTCATAACGTATAACGTCACATAGTAATACGTCTTAACGTATAAAGTCATATAGAATACCGGGTTAACGTATAACGCCATATAGCAATGCGTCATAACGTATAACGTCATACAGAATTACGGTTTAACGTATAACGCCATATAGCAATGCGTCATAACGTATAACGTTATACAGAATTACGGTTTAACGTATAAAGTCATATAGTAATGCGTCATAACGTATAACGCCATATAGTAATGCGTCATAACGTATAACATCATATAGTATTGCGTCATGACGTATAACGTCATATAGTAATGCGTCATAACGTATATCGTCATAGAGTAATGCGTCATAACGTATAACGTCATATAGTATTGCGTCATAACGTATAACGTTATACAGAATTACGGTTTAACGTATAAAGTCATATAGTAATGCGTCATAACGTATAACGCCATATAGTAATGCGTCATAACGTATAATATCATATAGTATTGCGTCATGACGTATAACGTCATATAGTAATGCGTCATAACGTATATCGTCATAGAGTAATGCGTCATAACGTATAACGTCATATAGTATTGCGTCATGACGAATAATGTCATATAATAAGGCGACATGACGTATAACGTCATATAGAAATGCGTCATAACGTATAACGTCATATAGTAATACGTCATAACGTATAACGTCACATAGTATTGCGTCATGACGAATAATGTCATATAATAAGGCGACATGACGTATAACGTCATATAGTAATGCGTCATAACGTATAACGTCATATAGTAATGCGTCATAACGTATAACGCCATATAGTAATGCGTCATAACGTATAACGTCATATAGTATTGCGTCATAACATCTAACGCCATATAGTAATGCGTCATAACGTATAACGTCATATAGTAATGCGTCATAACGTATAACGCCATATAGCAATGCGTCATAACGTGTAACGCCATATAGCAATGCGTTATAACGAATAACGTCATATAGTAATGCGTCATAACGTATAACGCCATACAGTAATGCGTCATAACGTAGAACGTTGTATAGTATTGCGTCATGACGTATAACGTCATATAATAAGGCGACATGACGTATAACGTCATATAGAATTACGGCATAACGTATAACGTCACATAGTAAAACGTCATAACGTATAACGTCATATAGCAATGCGCTATAACGAATAACGTCATATAGTAATGCGTCATAACGTATAACGCCATATAGTAATGCGTCATAACGTATAACGTCATATAGTATTGCGTCATGACGTATAACGTCATATAATAAGGCGACATGACGTATAACGTCATATAGAATTACGTCGTAACGTATAACGTCATATACAATTACGGTTTAACGTATAACGTCAAAAGAGTAATGCGTCATATCCTATAACGCCATATAGTAATTGCGTCATAACGTATAACGTCATATAGAATTCCGGCATACCGTGTAACGTCATATAGTAATGCGTCATAACTTATAACGCAATATAGTAATGCGTCATAACGTATAACGTCATATAGTATTGCGTCATAACATCTAACGCCATATAGTAATGCGTCATAACGTACAACGTCATATAGTAATGCGTCATAACGTATAACGCCATATAGCAATGCGTCATAACGTATAACGCCATATAGCAATGCGTTATAACGAATAATGTCATATAGTAATGCGTCATAACGTATAACGCCATATAGTAATGCGTCATAACGTATAACGTCATATAGTATTGCGTCATGACGTATAACGTCATATAATAAGGCGACATGACGTATAACGCCATATAGAATTACGTCATAACGTATAACGTCATATACAATTACGGTTTAACGTATAACGTCAAAAGGGTAATGCGTCATATCCTATAACGCCATATAGTAATTGCGTAATAACGTATAACATCATATAGAATTCCGGCATAACGTATAACGTCACATAGTAAAACGTCATAACGTATAACGTCATATAGTAATACGTCATAACGTATAACGTCATATAGTATTGCGACATGACGAATAATGTCATATAATAAGGCGACATGACGTATAACGTCATATAGTAATGCGTCATAACGTATAACGTCATATAGTAATGCGTCATAACGTATAACGCCATATAGTAATACGTCATAACTTACAAGGTCATATAGTAATGCGTCATAACGTATAACGTCATATAGTATTGCGTCATGACGTATAACGTCATATAATAAGGTGACATGACGTATAACGTCATATAGAATTACGGCATAACGTATAACGTCACATAGTAAAACGTCATAACGTATAACGTCATATAGTAATACGTCATAACGTATAACGTCATATAGTATTGCGACATGACGAATAATGTCATATAATAAGGCGACATGACGTATAACGTCATATAGTAATGCGTCATAACGTATAACGTCATATAGTAATGCGTCATAACGTATAACGCCATATAGTAATGCGTCATAACGTATAACGTCATATAGTAATACGTCATAACGTATAACGTCATATAGTATTGCGTCATGACGAATAATGTCATATAATAAGGCGACATGACGTATAACGTCATATAGTAATGCGTCATAACGTATAACGTCATATAGTATTGCGTCATAACGTCTAACGCCATATAGCAATGCGTCTTAGCGTATAACGTCATATAGTAATGCGTCATACCGTATAACGTCATATAGAATTCCGGTTTAACGTATAACGCCATATAGCAATGCGTCATAACGTATAACGTCACATAGTAATACGTCTTAACGTATAAAGTCATATAAAATACCGGGTTAACGTATAACGCCATATAGCAATGCGTCATAACGTATAACGTCATACAGAATTACGGTTTAACGTATAACGCCATATAGCAATGCGTCATAACGTATAACGTTATACAGAATTACGATTTAACGTATAAAGTCATATAGTAATGCGTCATAACGTATAACGCCATATAGTAATGCGTCATAACGTATAACATCATATAGTATTGCGTCATGACGTATAACGTCATATAGTAATGCGTCATAACGTATATCGTCATAGAGTAATGCGTCATAACGTATAACGTCATATAGTATTGCGTCATAACGTATAACGTTATACAGAATTACGGTTTAACGTATAAAGTCATATAGTAATGCGTCATAACGTATAACGCCATATAGTAATGCGTCATAACGTATAACATCATATAGTATTGCGTCATGACGTATAACGTCATATAGTAATGCGTCATAACGTATATCGTCATCGAGTAATGCGTCATAACGTATATCGTCATCGAGTAATGCGTCATAACGTATAACGTCATATAGTATTGCGTCATGACGAATAATGTCATATAATAAGGCGACATGGCGTATAACGTCATATAGTAATGCGTCATAACGTATAACGTCATATAGAATTCCGGTTTAACGTATAACGCCACATATCAATGCGTCATAACGTATAACGCCACATGGTAATACGTCTTAACGTATAAAGACATATAGAATTCCGGGATAACGTATAACGTCATATAGTAATACGTCATAACGTATAACGTCATATAGTATTGCGTCATGACGAAAAATGTCATATAATAAGGCGACATGACGTATAACGTCATATAGTAATGCGTCATAACGTATAACGTCATATAGTAATGCGTCATAACGTATAACGCCATATAGTAATGCGTCATAACGTATAACGTCATATAGTATTGCGTCATAACATCTAACGCCATATAGTAATGCGTCATAACGTATAACGTCATATAGTAATGCGTCATAACGTATAACGCCATATAGCAATGCGTCATAACGTGTAACGCCATATAGCAATGCGTTATAACGAATAACGTCATATAGTAATGCGTCATAACGTATAACGCCATACAGTAATGCGTCATAACGTAGAACGTTATATAGTATTGCGTCATGACGTATAACGTCATATAATAAGGCGACATGACGTATAACGTCATATAGAATTACGTCATAACGTATAATGTCATATACTTTTACGGTTTAACGTATAACGTCAAAAGAGTAAAGCGTCATATCCTATAACGCCATATAGTAATTGCGTCATATCGTATAACGTCATATAGAATTCCGGCATAACGTATATCGTCATATAGTAATACGTCATAACTTACAAGGTCATATAGTAATGCTTCATAACGTATAACGTCATATAGTATTGCGTCATGACGTATAACGTCATATAATAAGGTGACATGACGTATAACGTCATATAATAAGGTGACATGACGTATAACGTCATATAGAATTACGGCATAACGTATAACGTCACATAGTAAAACGTCATAACGTATAACGTCATACAGAATTACGGTTTAACGTCTAATGTCATACAGTAATGCGTCATATCGTATAACATCATATAAAATTCCGGTTTAACGTATAACGCCATATAGCAATGCGTCATAACGTATAACGTCATACAGTAATTCGTAATACCGTATAACGTCAGATAGAATTACGGCATAACGTATAACGTCACATAGTAAAACGTCATAACGTATAACGTCATACAGAATTACGGTTAAACTTCTAACGTCATGCAGTAATGCGTCATAACGTATAACATCATATAGAATTCCGGTTTAACGTATAACGCCATATAGCAATGCGTCATAACGTATAACGTCACATAGTAATACGTCTTAACGTATAACGTCATACAGAATTACGGTTTAACGTATAACGCCATATAGCAATGCGTCATAACGTATAACGTTATACAGAATTACGGTTTAACGTATAAAGTCATATAGTAATGCGTCATAACGTATAACGCCATATAGTAATGCGTCATAACGTATAACAACATATAGTATTGAGTCATGACGTATAACGTCATATAGTAATGCGTCATAACGTATATCGTCATATAGTAATGCGTCAAAACGTATAACGTCATATAGTATTGCGTCATGACGAATAATGTCATATAATAAGGCGACATGACGTATAACGTCATATAGTAATGCGTCTTAACGTATAACGTCATATAGAATTCCGGTTTAACGTATAACGCCACATAGCAATGCGTCATAACGTATAACGTCACATAGTAATACGTCTTAACGTATAACGTCATATAGTAATGCGTCATAACGTATAACGCCATATAGAAATGCGTCATAACATATAACGTCATATAGTATTGCGCCATAACGCCTAACGCCATATAGCAATGCGTCATAACGTCTAACGCCATATAGCAATGCGTCATAACGTATAACGTCATATAGTAATGCGTCATACCGTATAACGTCATATAGAATTCCGGTTTAACGTATAACGCCATATAGCAATGCGTCATAACGTATAACGTCACATAGTAATACGTCTTAACGTATAAAGTCATATTGAATACCGGGTTAACGTATAACGCCATATAGCAATGCGTCACAACGTATAACATCATATAGTATTCCGTCATGACGTTTAACGTCATATAGTAATGCGTCATAACGTATATCGTCATGGAGTAATGCGTCATAACGTATAACGTCATATAGTAATGCGTCTTATCGTATAACGTCATATAGAATTCCGGTTTAACGTATAACGCCTCATAGCAATGCGTCATAACGTATAACGTCACATAGTAATACGTCTTAACGTATAAAGTCATATAGAATACCGGGTTAACGTATAACGCCATATAGCAATGCGTCATAACGTATAACGCCATATAGTAATGCGTCATAACGTATAACATCATATAGTATTGCGTCATGACGTATAACGTCATATAGTAATGCGTCATAACGTATATCGTCATAGAGTAATGCGTCATAACTTATCACGTCATATAGTATTGCGTCATGACGAATAATGTCATATAATAAGGCGACATGACGTATAACGTCATATAGTAATGCGTCATAACGTATAACGTCATATAGAATTCCGGTTTAACGTATAACGCCACATATCAATGCGTCATAACGTATAACGCCACATGGTCATACGTCTTAACGTATAAAGACATATAGAATTCCGGGATAACGTATAACGTCACATAGTAATACGTCATAACGTATAAGGTCATATAGTATTGCGTCATGACGTATAACGTCATATAATAAGGCGACATGACGTATAACGTCATATAGAATTACGTCATATAATAAGGCGGCATGACGTATAACGTCATATAGAATTACGTCATAACGTATAACGTCATCTACAATTACGGTTTAACGTATAACGTCAAAAGAGTAATGCGTCATATCCTATAACGCCATATAGTAATTGCGTCATAACGTATAACGTCATATAGTAATGCGTCATAACGTATAACGCCATATAGTAATGCGTCATAACGTATAACGTCATATAGTATTGCGTCATGACGTATAACGTCATATAATAAGGCGACATGACGTATAACGTCATATAGAATTACGTCATAACGTATAACGTCATCTACAATTACGGTTTAACGTATAACGTCAAAAGAGTAATGCGTCATATCCTATAACGCCATATAGTAATTGCGTCATAACGTATAACGTCATATAGAATTCCGGCATAACGTATATCGTCATATAGTAATACGTCATAACTTACAAGGTCATATAGTAATGCGTCATAACGTATAACGTCATATAGTATTGCGTCATGACGTATAACGTCATATAATAAGGTGACATGACGTATAACGTCATATAGAATTACGGCATAACGTATAACGTCACATAGTAAAACGTCATAACGTATAACGTCAATTAGTAATGCGTCATAACGTATAACGCCATATAGTAATGCGTCATAACGTATAACGTCATATCGTAATACGTCATAACGTATAACGTCATATAGTATTGCGTCATGACGAATAAAGTCATATAATAAGGCGACATGACGTGTAACGTCATATAGTAATGCGTCATAACGTGTAACGTCATATAGTAATGCGTCATAACGTATAACGCCATATAGCAATGCGTCATAACGTATAACGCCATATAGCAATGCGTTATAACGAATAACGTCATATAGTAATGCGTCATAACGTATAACGTCATATAGTATTGCGTCATAACATCTAACGCCATATAGTAATGCATCATAACGTATAACGTCATATAGTATTGCGTCATGACGAATAATGTCATATAATAAGGCGACATGACGTATAACGTCATATAGTAATGCGTCATAACGTATAACGTCATATAGTATTGCGTCATAACGTCTAACGCCATATAGCAATGCGTCTTAGCGTATAACGTCATATAGTAATGCGTCATACCGTATAACGTCATATAGAATTCCGGTTTAACGTATAACGCCATATAGCAATGCGTCATAACGTATAACGTCACATAGTAATACGTCTTAACGTATAAAGTCATATAGAATACCGGGTTAACGTATAACGCCATATAGCAATGCGTCATAACGTATAACGTCATATAATAAGGCGACATGACGTGTAACGTCATATAGAATTACGTCATAACGTATAACGTCATATACAATTACGGTTTAACGTATAACGTCAAAAGAGTAATGCGTCATATCCTATAACGCCATATAGTAATTGCGTAATAATGTATAACATCATATAGAATTCCGGCATAACGTATAACGTCACATAGTAAAACGTCATAACGTATAACGTCATATAGTAATACGTCATAACGTATAACGTCATATAGTATTGCGACATGACGAATAATGTCATATAATAAGGCGACATGACGTATAACGTCATATAGTAATGCGTCATAACGTATAACGTCATATAGTAATGCGTCATAACGTATAACGCCATATAGTAATGCGTCATAACGTATAACGTCATATAGTAATACGTCATAACGTATAACGTCATATAGTATTGCGTCATGACGAATAATGTCATATAATAAGGCGACATGACGTATAACGTCATATAGTAATGCGTCATAACGTATAACGTCATATAGTATTGCGTCATAACGTCTAACGCCATATAGCAATGCGTCTTAGCGTATAACGTCATATAGTAATGCGTCATACCGTATAACGTCATATAGAATTCCGGTTTAACGTATAACGCCATATAGCAATGCGTCATAACGTATAACGTCACATAGTAATACGTCTTAACGTATAAAGTCATATAGAATACCGGGTTAACGTATAACGCCATATAGCAATGCGTCATAACGTATAACGTCATACAGAATTACGGTTTAACGTATAACGCCATATAGCAATGCGTCATAACGTATAACGTTATACAGAATTACGGTTTAACGTATAAAGTCATATAGTAATGCGTCATAACGTATAACGCCATATAGTAATGCGTCATAACGTATAACATCATATAGTATTGCGTCATGACGTATAACGTCATATAGTAATGCGTCATAACGTATATCGTCATAGAGTAATGCGTCATAACGTATATCGTCATATAGTATTGCGTCATAACGTATAACGTTATACAGAATTACGGTTTAACGTATAGAGTCATATAGTAATGCGTCATAACGTATAACGCCATATAGTAATGCGTCATAACGTATAACATCATATAGTATTGCGTCATGACGTATAACGTCATATAGTAATGCGTCATAACGTATATCGTCATAGAGTAATGCGTCATAACGTATAACGTCATATAGTATTGCGTCATGACGAATAATGTCATATAATAAGGCGACATGACGTATAACGTCATATAGTAATGCGTCATAACGTATAACGTCATATAGAATTCCGGTTTAACGTATAACGCCACATATCAATGCGTCATAACGTATAACGCCACATGGTAATACGTCTTAACGTATAAAGACATATAGAATTCCGGGATAACGTATAACGTCATATAGTAATACGTCATAACGTATAACGTCATATAGTATTGCGTCATGACGAATAATGTCATATAATAAGGCGACATGACGTATAACGTCATATAGTAATGCGTCATAACGTATAACGTCATATAGTAATGCGTCATAACGTATAACGCCATATAGTAATGCGTCATAACGTATAACGTCATATAGTATTGCGTCATAACATCTAACGCCATATAGTAATGCGTCATAACGTATAACGTCATATAGTAATGCGTCATAACGTATAACGCCATATAGCAATGCGTCATAACGTTAACGCCATATAGCAATGCGTTATAACGAATAACGTCATATAGTAATGCGTCATAACGTATAACGCCATACAGTAATGCGTCATAACGTAGAACGTTATATAGTATTGCGTCATGACGTATAACGTCATATAATAAGGCGACATGACGTATAACGTCATATAGAATTACGTCATAACGTTATACAGAATTACGGTTTAACGTATAAAGTCATATAGTAATGCGTCATAACGTATAACGCCATATAGTAATGCGTCATAACGTATAACGTCATATAGTATTGCGTCATGACGAATAATGTCATATAATAAGGCGACATGACGTATAACGTCATATAGTAATGCGTCATAAGGTGTAACGTCATATAGAATTCCGGTTTAACGTATAACGCCATATAGCAATGCGTCATAACGTATAACGTCATATAGTATTGCGTCATGACGAATAATGTCATATAATAAGGCGACATGACGTATAACGTCATATAGTAATGCGTCATAACGTATAACGTCATATAGAATTCCGGTTTAACGTATAACGCCACATAGCAATGCGTCATAACGTATAACGCCACATGGTAATACGTCTTAACGTATAAAGTCATATAGAATTCCGGGATAACGTATATCGTCATATAGTAATACGTCATAACTTACAAGGTCATATAGTAATGTGTCATAACATGTAACGTCATATAGTAGTGCGTCATAACGTATAACGCCATATAGCAATGCCTCATAACGTATAACGTCATATAGTATTGCGTCATGACGTATAACGTCATATAGTAATGCGTCATAACGTATATCGTCATAGAGTAATGCGTCAGAACGTGTAACGTCATATAGTATTGCGTCATGGCGTATAGCGTCATATAATAAGGCGACATGACGTATAACGTCATATAGAATTACGTCATAACGTATAACGTCATATACAATTACGGTTTAACGTATAACGTCAAAGGGTAATGCGTCATATCCTATAACGCCATATAGTAATTGCGTCATAACGTATAACGTCATATAGAATTCCGGCATAACGTATATCGTCATATAGTAATACGTCATAACTTACAAGGTCATATAGTAATGCGTCATAACGTACAACGCCATATAGCAATGCGCCATAACGTATAACGTCATATAGTATTGCGTCATGACGTATAACGTCATATAATAAGGCGACATGACGTATAACGTCACATGGAATTACGTCATAACGTATAACGTCATATAGAATTCCGGCATAACGTATATCGTCATATAGTAATACGTCATAACTTACAAGGTCATATAGTAATGCGTCATAACGTATAACGTCATATAGTAATACGTCATAACGTATAACGTCATATAGTATTGCGTCATGACGAATAATGTCATATAATAAGGCGACCTGACGTATAACGTCATATAGTAATGCGTCATAACGTATAACGCCATATAGTAATGCGTCATAACATGTATCGTCATATAGTATTGCGTCATAACGTCTAACGCCATATAGCAATGCGTCATAACGTATAACGTCATATAGTAATGCGTCAAATCGTATAACGTCATATAGAATTCCAGTTTAACGTATAACGCCATATAGCAATGCGTCATAACGTATAACGTCACATAGTAATACGTCTTAACGTATAAAGTCATATAGAATACCGGGTTAAAGTATAACGCCATATAGCAATGCGTCATAACGTATAACGTCATATAGAATTCCGGTTTAACGTATATTGCCATATAGCAATGCGTCATAACGTATAACGTCACATAGTAATACGTCTTAACGTATAACGTCATACAGAATTACGGTTTAACGTATAACGCCATATAGCAATGCGTCATAACGTATAACGTTATACAGAATTACGGTTTAACGTATAAAGTCATATAGTAATGCGTCATAACGTATAACGCCATATAGTAATGCGTCATAACGTATAACATCATATAGTATTGCGTCATGGCGTATAGCGTCATATAATAAGGCGACATGACGTATAACGTCATATAGAATTACGTCATAACGTATAACGTCATATACAATTACGGTTTAACGTATAACGTCAAAAGAGTAATGCGTCATATCCTATAACGCCATATAGTAATTGCGTCATAACGTATAAAGTCATATAGAATTCCGGCATAACGTATATCGTCATATAGTAATACGTCATAACTTACAAGGTCATATAGTAATGCGTCAAAACGTATAACGTCATATCGTATTGCGTCATGACGTATAACGTCATATAATAAGATGACATGACGTATAACGTCATATAGAATTACGGCATAACGTATAACGCCATATAGCAATGCGTCATAACGTATAACGTCATATAGTAATGCGTCATACTGTATAACGTCATATAGAATTCCGGTTTAACGTAAAACGCCATATAGCAATGCGTCATAACGTATAACGTCATACAGAATTGCGTCATAACATATAACGTCATATAGTATTGCGTCATAACGTCTAACGCCATATAGCAATGCGTCATAACGTATAACGTCATATAGTAATGCGTCACACTGTATAACGTCATATAGAATTCCGGTTTAACGTAAAACGCCATATAGCAATGCGTCATAACGTATAACGTCATACAGAATTGCGGTTTAACGTATAACGCCATATACCAATGCGTCATAACGTATAACGTTGTACAGAATTACGGTTTAACGTATAAAGTCATATAGTAATGCGTCATAACGTATAACGCCATATAGTAATGCGTCATAACGTATAACATCATATAGTATTGCGTCATGACGTATAACGTCATATAGTAATGCGTCATAACGTATATCGTCATAGAGTAATGCGTCATAACGTATAACGTCATATAGTATTGCGTCATGACGAATAATGTCATATAATAAGGCGACATGACGTATAACGTCATATAGTAATGCGTCATAACGTATAACGTCATATAGAATTCCGGGATAACGTATATCGTCATATAGTAATACGTCATAACTTACAAGGTCATATAGTAATGCGTCATAACATCTAACGTCATATAGTAATGCGTCATAACGTATAACGCCATATAGCAATGCGTCATAACGTATAACGTCATATAATAAGGCGACATGACGTATAACGTCATACAGTAATGCGTCATAACGTATAACGTCATACAGTAATGCGTCATAACGTATAACGCCATATAGTAATGTGTCATAACGTATAACGCCATATAGCAATGCGTCATAACGTATAACGCCATATAGTAATGCGTCATAACGTATAACGTCATATAGTATTGCGTCATAACATCTAACGCCATATAGTAATGCGTCATAACGTATAACGTCATATAGAATTCCGGGATAACGTATATCGTCATATAGTAATACGTCATAACTTACAAGGTCATATAGTAATGTGTCATAACGTATAACGCCATATAGCAATGCGTCATAACGTATAACGCCATATAGTATTGCGTCATGACGAATAATGTCATATAATAAGGCGACATGACGTATAACGTCATATAGTAATGAGTCATAACGTATAACGTCATATAGAATTCCGGGATAACGTATATCGTCATATAGTAATACGTCATAACTTACAAGGTCATATAGTAATGCGTCATAACATCTAACGTCATATAGTAATGCGTCATAACGTATAACGCCATATAGCAATGCGTCATAACGTATAACGTCATATAGTATTGCGTCATGACGCATAACGTCATATAATAAGGCGACATGACGTATAACGTCACATGGAATTACGTCATAACGTATAACGTCATACACAATTACGGTTTAACGTATAACGTCAAAAGAGTAATGCATCATATCCTATAACGCCATATAGTAATTGCGTCATAACGTATAACGTCATATAGAATTCCGGCATAACGTATATCGTCATATAGTAATACGTCATAACTTACAGGGTCATATAGTAATGCGTCATAACGTATAACGTCATATAGTATTGCGTCATGACGTATAACGTCATATAATAAGGTGACATGACGTATAACGTCATATAGTATTACGGCATAACGTATAACGTCACATAGTAAAACGTCATAACGTATTACGTCATATAGTAATACGTCATAACGTATAACGTCATATAGTATTGCGTCATGACGAATAATGTCATATAATAAGGCGACATGACGTATAACGACATATAGTAATGCGTCATAACGTATAACGTCATATAGTAATGCGTCATAACGTATAACGCCATATAGTAATGCGTCATAACGTATAACGTCATATAGTAATACGTCATAACGTATAACGTCATATAGTATTGCCTCATGACGAATAATGTCATATAATAAGGTGACATGACGTATAACGTCATATAGTAATGCGTCATAAAGTATAACGCCATATAGTAATGCGTCATAACGTATAACGCCATATAGTAATGCGTCATAACATATAACGTCATATAGTATTGCGTCATAACGTCTAACGCCATATAAAAATGCGTCATAACGTATAACGTCATATAGTAATGCGTCATACCGTATAACGTCATATAGAATTCCGGTTTAACGTATAACGCCATATAGCAATGCGTCATAACGTATAACGTCACATGGTAATACGTCTTAACGTATAAAGTCATATAGAATACCGGGTTAAAGTATAACGCCATATAGCAATGCGTCATAACGTATAACGTTATACAGAATTACGGTTTAACGTATAAAGTCATATAGTAATGCGTCATAACGTATAACGCCATATAGTAATGCGTCATAACGTATAACGCCATATAGTAATGCGTCATAACGTATAACGTCATATAGTAATGCGTCATAACGTATATCGTCATAGAGTAATGCGTCATAACGTATAACGTCATATAGTATTTCGTCGTGACGAATAATGTCTTATAATAAGGCGACATGACGTATAACGTCATATAGTAATGCGTCATAACGTATAACGTCATATAGAATTCCGGTTTAACGTATAACGCCACATTGCAATGCGTCATAACGTATAACGCCACATGGTAATACGTCTTAACGTATAAAGACATATAGAATTCCGGGATAACGTATAACGTCATATAGTAACACGTCATAACGTATAACGTCATATAGTATTGCGTCATGACGAATCATGTCATATTATAAGGCGACATGACGTATAACGTCATATAGTAATGCGTCATAACGTATAACGTCATATAGTAATGCGTCATGACGTATAACGCCATATAGTAATGCGTCATAACGTATAACGTCATATAGTATTGCGTCATAACATCTAAGGCCATATAGTAATGCGTCATAACGTATAACGTCATATAGAAATGCGTCATAACGTATAACGCCATATAGCAATGCGTCATGACGTATAACGCCATATAGCAATGCGTTATAACGAATAACGTCATATAGTAATGCGTCATAACGTATAACGCCACACAGTAATGCGTCATAACGTATAACGTCATATAGTATTGCGTCATGACGTATAGCGTCATATAATAAGGCGACATGACGTATAACGTCATATAGAATTACGTCATAACGTATAACGTCATATACAATTACGGTTTAACGTATAACGTCAAAAGAGTAATGCGTCATATCCTATAACGCCATATAGTAATTGCGTCATAACGTATAACGTCATATAGAATTCCGGCATAACGTATATCGTCATATAGTAATACGTCATAACTTACAAGGTCATATAGTAATGCGTCATAACGTATAACGTCATATCGTATTGCGTCATGACGTATAACGTCATATAATAAGACGACATGACGTATAACGTCATATAGAATTACGGCATAACGTATAACGTCACATAGTAAAACGTCATAACGTATAACGTCATACAGACTTACGGTTTAACGTGTAATGTCATACAGTAATGCGTCATATCGTATAACATCATATAGAATTCCGGTTTAACGTATAACGCCATATAGCAATGCGTCATAACGTATAACGTCATACAGTAATACGTCTTAACGTATAAAGTCATATAGAATACCGGGTTAACGTATAACGCCATATAGCAATGCGTCATAACGTATAACATCATATAGTATTCCGTCATGACGTATAACGTCATATAGTAATGCGTCATAACGTATAACGTCATATAGTATTGCGTCATGACGAATAATGTCATATAATAAGGCGACATGACGTATAACGTCATATAGTAATGCGTCATAACGTATAACGTCATATAGTAATGCGTTATAACGTATAACGACATATAGTAATGCGTCATCACGTATAACGTCATATAGTAATACGTCATAACGTATAACGTATTATAGTATTGCGTCATGACGAATAATGTCATATAATAAGGCGACATGACGTATAACGTCATATAGTAATGCGTCATAACGTATAACGTCATATAGTAATGCGTCATAACGTATAACGCCATATAGTAATACGTCATAACATATAACGTCATATAGTATTGCGTCATAACGTCTAACGCCATATAGCAATGCGTCATAACGTATAACGTCATATAGTAATGCGTCATACCGTATAACGTCATATAGAATTCCGGTTTAACGTATAACGCCATATAGCAATGCGTCATAACGTATAACGTCACATAGTAATACGTCTTAACGTATAACGTCATACAGAATTACGGTTTAACGTATAACGCCATATAGCAATGCGTCATAACGTATAACGTTATACAGAATTACGGTTTAACGTATAAAGTCATATAGTAATGCGTCATAACGTATAACGCCATATAGTAATGCGTCACAACGTATAACATCATATAGTATTGCGTCATGACGTATAACGTCATATAGTAATGCGTCATAACGTATATCGTCATAGAGTAATGCGTCAGAACGTATAACGTCATATAGTATTGCGTCATGACGTATAGCGTCATATAATAAGGCGACATGACGTATAACGTCATATAGAATTACGTCATAACGTATAACGTCATATACAATTACGGTTTAACGTATAACGTCAAAAGAGTAATGCGTCATATCCTATAACGCCATATAGTAATTGCGTCATAACGTATAACGTCATATAGAATTCCGGCATAACGTATATCGTCATATAGTAATACGTCATAACTTACAAGGTCATATAGTAATGCGTCATAACGTATAACGTCATATCGTATTGCGTCATGACGTATAACGTCATATAATAAGGTGACATGACGTATAACGTCATATAGAATTACGGCATAACGTATAACGTCACATAGTAAAACGTCATAACGTATAACGTCATACAGACTTACGGTTTAACGTCTAATGTCATACAGTAATGCGTCATATCGTATAACATCATATAGAATTCCGGTTTAACGTATAACGTCATATAGCAATGCGTCATAACGTATAACGTCATACAGTAATTCGTAATACCGTATAACGTCATATAGAATTACGGCATAACGTATAACGTCACATAGTAAAACGTCATAACGTATAACGTCATACCGAATTACGGTTTAACGTCTAACGTCATGCAGTAATGCGTCATAACGTATAACATCATACAGAATTCCGGTTTAACGTATGACGCCATATAGCAATGCGTCATAACGTACAACGTTATACAGAATTACGGTTTAACGTATAACGTCATATAGTATTGCGCCATAACGCATAACGCCATATAGCAATGCGTCATAACGTCTAACGCCATATAGCAATGCGTCATAACGTATAACGTCATATAGTATTGCGTCATAACGTATAACGCCATATAGTAATGCGTCATAACATATAACGTCATATAGTATTGCGTCATAACGTCTAACGCCATATAAAAATGCGTCATACCGTATAACGTCATATAGAATTCCGGTTTAACGTATAACGCCATATAGCAATGCGTCATAACGTATAACGTCACATAGTAATACGTCTTAACGTATAAAGTCATATAGAATACCGGGTTAAAGTATAACGCCATATAGCAATGCGTCATAACGTATAACGTTATACAGAATTACGGTTTAACGTATAAAGTCATATAGTAATGCGTCATAACGTATAACGCCATATAGTAATGCGTCATAACGTATAACGCCATATAGTAATGCGTCATAACGTATAACGTCATATAGTAATGCGTCATAACGTATATCGTCATAGAGTAATGCGTCATAACGTATAACGTCATATAGTATTTCGTCATGACGAATAATGTCTTATAATAAGGCGACATGACGTATAACGTCATATAGTAATGCGTCATAACGTATAACGTCATATAGAATTCCGGTTTAACGTATAACGCCACATTGCAATGCGTCATAACGTATAACGCCACATGGTAATACGTCTTAACGTATAAAGACATATAGAATTCCGGGATAACGTATAACGTCATATAGTAACACGTCATAACGTATAACGTCATATAGTATTGCGTCATGACGAATCATGTCATATAATAAGGCGACATGACGTATAACGTCATATAGTAATGCGTCATAACGTATAACGTCATATAGTAATGCGTCATGACGTATAACGCCATATAGTAATGCGTCATAACGTATAACGTCATATAGTATTGCGTCATAACATCTAACGCCATATAGTAATGCGTCATAACGTATAACGTCATATAGAAATGCGTCATAACGTATAACGCCATATAGCAATGCGTCATGACGTATAACGCCATATAGCAATGCGTTATAACGAATAACGTCATATAGTAATGCGTCATAACGTATAACGCCACATAGTAATGCGTCATAACGTATAACGTCATATAGTATTGCGTCATGACGTATAGCGTCATATAATAAGGCGACATGACGTATAACGTCATATAGAATTACGTCATTACGTATAACGTCATATACAATTACGGTTTAACGTATAACGTCAAAAGAGTAATGAGTCATATCCTATAACGCCATATAGTAATTGCGTCATAACGTATAACGTCATATAGAATTCCGGCATAACGTATATCGTCATATAGTAATACGTCATAACTTACAAGGTCATATAGTAATGCGTCATAACGTATAACGTCATATCGTATTGCGTCATGACGTATAACGTCATATAATAAGACGACATGACGTATAACGTCATATAGAATTACGGCATAACGTATAACGTCACATAGTAAAACGTCATAACGTATAACGTCATACAGACTTACGGTTTAACGTGTAATGTCATACAGTAATGCGTCATATCGTATAACATCATATAGAATTCCGGTTTAACGTATAACGCCATATAGCAATGCGTCATAACGTATAACGTCATACAGTAATACGTCTTAACGTATAAAGTCATATAGAATACCGGGTTAACGTATAACGCCATATAGCAATGCGTCATAACGTATAACATCATATAGTATTCCGTCATGACGTATAACGTCATATAGTAATGCGTCATAACGTATAACGTCATATAGTATTGCGTCATGACGACTAATGTCATATAATAAGGCGACATGACGTATAACGTCATATAGTAATGCGTCATAACGTATAACGTCATATAGTAATGCGTTATAACGTATAACGACATATAGTAATGCGTCATCACGTATAACGTCATATAGTAATACGTCATAACGTATAACGTATTATAGTATTGCGTCATGACGAATAATGTCATATAATAAGGCGACATGACGTATAACGTCATATAGTAATGCGTCATAACGTATAACGTCATATAGTAATGCGTCATAACGTATAACGCCATATAGTAATACGTCATAACATATAACGTCATATAGTATTGCGTCATAACGTCTAACGCCATATAGCAATGCGTCATAACGTATAACGTCATATAGTAATGCGTCATACCGTATAACGTCATATAGAATTCCGGTTTAACGTATAACGCCATATAGCAATGCGTCATAACGTATAACGTCACATAGTAATACGTCTTAACGTATAACGTCATACAGAATTACGGTTTAACGTATAACGCCATATAGCAATGCGTCATAACGTATAACGTTATACAGAATTACGGTTTAACGTATAAAGTCATATAGTAATGCGTCATAACGTATAACGCCATATAGTAATGCGTCACAACGTATAACATCATATAGTATTGCGTCATGACGTATAACGTCATATAGTAATGCGTCATAACGTATATCGTCATAGAGTAATGCGTCAGAACGTATAACGTCATATAGTATTGCGTCATGACGTATAGCGTCATATAATAAGGCGACATGACGTATAACGTCATATAGAATTACGTCATAACGTATAACGTCATATACAATTACGGTTTAACGTATAACGTCAAAAGAGTAATGCGTCATATCCTATAACGCCATATAGTAATTGCGTCATAACGTATAACGTCATATAGAATTCCGGCATAACGTATATCGTCATATAGTAATACGTCATAACTTACAAGGTCATATAGTAATGCGTCATAACGTATAACGTCATATCGTATTGCGTCATGACGTATAACGTCATTTAATAAGGTGACATGACGTATAACGTCATATAGAATTACGGCATAACGTATAACGTCACATAGTAAAACGTCATAACGTATAACGTCATACAGACTTACGGTTTAACGTCTAATGTCATACAGTAATGCGTCATATCGTATAACATCATATAGAATTCCGGTTTAACGTATAACGTCATATAGCAATGCGTCATAACGTATAACGTCATACAGTAATTCGTAATACCGTATAACGTCATATAGAATTACGGCATAACGTATAACGTCACATAGTAAAACGTCATAACGTATAACGTCATACCGAATTACGGTTTAACGTCTAACGTCATGCAGTAATGCGTCATAACGTATAACATCATACAGAATTCCGGTTTAACGTATGACGCCATATAGCAATGCGTCATAACGTACAACGTTATACAGAATTACGGTTTAACGTATAACGTCATATAGTATTGCGCCATAACGCATAACGCCATATAGCAATGCGTCATAACGTCTAACGCCATATAGCAATGCGTCATAACGTATAACGTCATATAGTATTGCGTCATAACGTATAACGTCATATACAATTACGGTTTAACGTATAACGTCAAAAGAGTAATGCGTCATATCCTATAACGCCATATAGTAATTGCGTCATAACGTATAACGTCATATAGAATTCCGGCACAACGTATATCGTCATATAGTAATACGTCATAACTTACAAGGTCATATAGTAATGCGTCAGAACGTATAACGCCATGTAGTAATGCGTCATAACGTATAACGTCATATAGTAATGCGTCATAACGTATAACGCCATATAGTAATGCGTCATAACGTATAACGTCATATAGTAATACGTCATAACGTATAACGTCATATAGTATTGCGTCATAACGTCTAACGCCATATAGCAATGCGTCATAACGTATAACGTCATATAGTAATGCGTCATAACGTATAACGTCATATAGAATTCCGGTTTAACGTATAACGCCATATAGCAATGCGTCATAACGTATAGCGTCATACAGAATTACGGTTTAACGTATAACGCCATATAGCAATGCGTCATAACGTATAACGTTATACAGAATTACGGTTTAACGTATAAAGTCATATAGTAATGCGTCATAACGTATAACGCCATGTAGTAATGCGCCATAACGTATAACATCATATAGTATTGCGTCATGACGTATAACGTCATATAATAAGGTGACATGACGTATAACGTCATATAGAATTCCGGCACAACGTATAACGTCATATAGTATTGCGTCATGACGAATAATGTCATATAATAAGGCGACATGACGTATAACGTCACATAGTAATGCGTCATAACGTATAACGTCATATAGTAATGCGTCATAACGTATAACGCCATATAGTAATGCGTCATAACATATAACGTCATATAGTATTGCGTCATAACGTCTAACGCCATATAGCAATGCGTCATAACGTATAACGTCATATAGTAATGCGTCATAACGTATAACGTCATATAGAATTCCGGTTTAACGTATAACGCCATATAGCAATGCGTCATAACGTATAGCGTCATACAGAATTACGGTTTAACGTATAACGCCATATAGCAATGCGTCATAACGTATAACGTTATACAGAATTACGGTTTAACGTATAAAGTCATATAGTAATGCGTCATAACGTATAACGCCATGTAGTAATGCGCCATAACGTATAACATCATATAGTATTGCGTCATGACGTATAACGTCATATAATAAGGTGACATGACGTATAACGTCATATAGAATTCCGGCACAACGTATATCGTCATATAGTAATACGTCATAACTTACAAGGTCATATAGTAATGCGTCAGAACGTATAACGCCATGTAGTAATGCGTCATAACGTATAACGTCATATAGTAATGCGTCATAACGTATAACGCCATATAGTAATGCGTCATAACGTATAACGTCATATAGTAATACGTCATAACGTATAACATCATATAGTATTGCGTCATGACGTATAACGTCATATAATAAGGTGACATGACGTATAACGTCATATAGAATTACGGCATAACTTATAACGTCACATAGTAAAACGTCATAACGTATAACGTCATACAGACTTACGGTTTAACGTCTAATGTCATACAGTAATGCGTCATATCGTATAACATCATATAGAATTCCGGTTTAACGTATAACGCCATATAGCAATGCGTCATAACGTATAACGTCATACAGTAATACGTAATACCGTATAACGTCATATAGAATTACGGCATAACGTATAACGTCACATAGTAAAACGTCATGACGTACAACGTCATACAGAATTACGGTTTAACGTCTAACGTCATGCAGTAATGCGTCATAACGTATAACATCATACAGAATTCCGGTTTAACGTATGACGCCATATAGCAATGCGTCATAACGTATAACGTTATACAGAATTACGGTTTAACGTATAACGTCATATAGTATTGCGCCATAACGCCTAACGCCATATAGCAATGCGTCATAACGTCTAACGCCATATAGCAATGCGTCATAACGTATAACGTCATATAGTAATGCGTCATACCGTATAACGTCATATAGAATACCGGTTTAACGTATGACGCCATATAGCAATGCGTCATAACGTACAACGTTATACAGAATTACGGTTTAACGTATAACGTCATATAGTATTGCGCCATAACGCATAACGCCATATAGCAATGCGTCATAACGTCTAACGCCATATAGCAATGCGTCATAACGTATAACGTCATATAGTATTGCGTCATACCGTATAACGTCATATACAATTACGGTTTAACGTATAACGTCAAAAGAGTAATGCGTCATATCCTATAACGCCATATAGTAATTGCGTCATAACGTATAACGTCATATAGAATTCCGGCACAACGTATATCGTCATATAGTAATACGTCATAACTTACAAGGTCATATAGTAATGCGTCAGAACGTATAACGCCATGTAGTAATGCGTCATAACGTATAACGTCATATAGTAATGCGTCATAACGTATAACGCCATATAGTAATGCGTCATAACGTATAACGTCATATAGTAATGCGTCATAACGTATAACGCCATATAGCAATGCGTCATAACGTCTAACGCCATATAGCAATGCGTCATAACGTATAACGTCATATAGTATTGCGTCATAACGTATAACGTCATATACAATTACGGTTTAACGTATAACGTCAAAAGAGTAATGCGTCATATCCTATAACGCCATATAGTAATTGCGTCATAACGTATAACGTCATATAGAATTCCGGCACAACGTATATCGTCATATAGTAATACGTCATAACTTACAAGGTCATATAGTAATGCGTCAGAACGTATAACGCCATGTAGTAATGCGTCATAACGTATAACGTCATATAGTAATGCGTCATAACGTATAACGCCATATAGTAATGCGTCATAACGTATAACGTCATATAGTAATACGTCATAACGTATAACGTCATATAGTATTGCGTCATGACGAATAATGTCATATAATAAGGCGACATGACGTATAACGTCACATAGTAATGCGTCATAACGTATAACGTCATATAGTAATGCGTCATAACGTATAACGCCATATAGTAATGCGTCATAACATATAACGTCATATAGTATTGCGTCATAACGTCTAACGCCATATAGCAATGCGTCATAACGTATAACGTCATATAGTAATGCGTCATAACGTATAACGTCATATAGAATTCCGGTTTAACGTATAACGCCATATAGCAATGCGTCATAACGTATAGCGTCATACAGAATTACGGTTTAACGTATAACGCCATATAGCAATGCGTCATAACGTATAACGTTATACAGAATTACGGTTTAACGTATAAAGTCATATAGTAATGCGTCATAACGTATAACGCCATGTAGTAATGCGCCATAACGTATAACATCATATAGTATTGCGTCATGACGTATAACGTCATATAATAAGGTGACATGACGTATAACGTCATATAGAATTCCGGCACAACGTATAACGTCATATAGTATTGCGTCATGACGAATAATGTCATATAATAAGGCGACATGACGTATAACGTCACATAGTAATGCGTCATAACGTATAACGTCATATAGTAATGCGTCATAACGTATAACGCCATATAGTAATGCGTCATAACATATAACGTCATATAGTATTGCGTCATAACGTCTAACGCCATATAGCAATGCGTCATAACGTATAACGTCATATAGTAATGCGTCATAACGTATAACGTCATATAGAATTCCGGTTTAACGTATAACGCCATATAGCAATGCGTCATAACGTATAGCGTCATACAGAATTACGGTTTAACGTATAACGCCATATAGCAATGCGTCATAACGTATAACGTTATACAGAATTACGGTTTAACGTATAAAGTCATATAGTAATGCGTCATAACGTATAACGCCATGTAGTAATGCGCCATAACGTATAACATCATATAGTATTGCGTCATGACGTATAACGTCATATAATAAGGTGACATGACGTATAACGTCATATAGAATTCCGGCACAACGTATATCGTCATATAGTAATACGTCATAACTTACAAGGTCATATAGTAATGCGTCAGAACGTATAACGCCATGTAGTAATGCGTCATAACGTATAACGCCATATAGTAATGCGTCATAACGTATAACGTCATATAGTAATACGTCATAACGTATAACGTCATATAGTATTGTGTCATGACGAATAATGTCATATAATAAGGCGACATGACGTATAACGTCACATAGTAATGCGTCATAACGTATAACGTCATATAGTAATGCGTCATAACGTATAACGCCATATAGTAATGCGTCATAACATATAACGTCATATAGTATTGCGTCATAACGTCTAACGCCATATAGCAATGCGTCATAACGTATAACGTCACATAGTAATGCGTCATAACGTATAACGTCATATAGTAATGCGTCATAACGTATAACGCCATATAGTAATGCGTCATAACATATAACGTCATATAGTATTGCGTCATAACGTCTAACGCCATATAGCAATGCGTCATAACGTATAACGCCATGTAGTAATGCGCCATAACGTATAACATCATATAGTATTGCGTCATGACGTATAACGTCATATAATAAGGTGACATGACGTATAACGTCATATAGAATTACGGCATAACTTATAACGTCACATAGTAAAACGTCATAACGTATAACGTCATACAGACTTACGGTTTAACGTCTAATGTCATACAGTAATGCGTCATATCGTATAACATCATACAGAATTCCGGTTTAACGTATAACGCCATATAGCAATGCGTCATAACGTATAACGTCATACAGTAATACGTAATACCGTATAACGTCATATAGAATTACGGCATAACGTATAACGTCACATAGTAAAACGTCATGACGTACAACGTCATACAGAATTACGGTTTAACGTCTAACGTCATGCAGTAATGCGTCATAACGTATAACATCATACAGAATTCCGGTTTAACGTATGACGCCATATAGCAATGCGTCATAACGTATAACGTTATACAGAATTACGGTTTAACGTATAACGTCATATAGTATTGCGCCATAACGCCTAACGCCATATAGCAATGCGTCATAACGTCTAACGCCATATAGCAATGCGTCATAACGTATAACGTCATATAGTAATGCGTCATACCGTATAACGTCATATAGAATACCGGTTTAACGTATAACGCCATATAGCAATGCGTCATAACGTATAACGTCACATAGTAATACGTCTTAACGTATAAAGTCATATAGAATACCGGGTGAACGTATAACGCCATATAGCAATGCGTCATAACGTATAACATCATATAGTATTCCGTCATGACGTATAACGTCATGTAGTAATGCGTCATAACGTATATCGTCATATAGTAATGCGTCACAACGTATAACGTCATATAGTAATGCGTCATGACGAATAATGTCATATAATAAGGCGACATGACGTATAACGTCATATAGTAATGCGTCTTATCGTATAACGTCATATAGAACTCCGGTTTAACGTATAACGCCACATAGCAATGCGTCATAACGTATAACGTCACATAGTAATACGTCTTAACGTATAACGTCATATAGTAATGCGTCATAACGTATAACGTCATATAGTAATACGTCATAACGTATAACGTTATATATTATTGCGTCATGACGAATAATGTCATATAATAAGGCGACATGACGTATAACGTCATATAGTAATGCGTCATAACGTATAACGTCATACAGTAATGCGTCATAACGTATAACGCCATATAGTAATGTGTCATAACATATAACGTCATATAGTAATGCGTCATAACATATAACGACATATAGTATTGCGTCATAACGTCTAATGCCATATAGCAATGCGTCATAACGTATAACGTCATATAGTAATGCGTCATACCGTATAACGTCATATAGAATTCCGGTTTAACGTATAACGCCATATAGCAATGCGTCATAACGTATAACGTCATACAGAATTACGGTTTAACGTATAACGCCATATAGCAATGCGTCATAACGTATAACGTTATACAGAATTACGGTTTAACGTATAAAGTCATATAGTAATGCGTCATAACGTATAACGCCATATAGTAATGCGTCATAACGTATAACGCCATATAGTAATGCGTCATGACGTATAACATCATATAGTATTGCGTCATGACGTATAACGTCATATAGTAATGCGCCATAACGTATAACGTCATATAGTAATACGTCATAACGTATAATGTCATATAGTATTGCGTCATGACGAATAATGTCATATAATAAGGCGACATGACGTATAACGTCATATAGTAATGCGTCATAACGTATAACGTCATATAGTAATGCGTCATAACGTATAACGCCATATAGTAATGCGTCATAACGTATAACGTCATATAGTAATGCGTCATAACGTATAACGCCATATAGTAATGCGTCATAACGTATAACGTCATATAGTATTGCGTCATGACGTATAACGTCATAAAATAAGGCGACATGACGTATAGCGTCATATAGAATTACGTCATAACGTACAACGTCATATACAATTACGGTTTAACGTATAACGTCAAAAGAGTAATGCGTCATATCCTATAACGCCATACAGTAATTGCGTCATAACGTATAACGTCATATAGAATTCCGGCATAACGTATATCGTCATATAGTAATACGTCATAACTTACAAGGTCATATAGTAATGCGTCAGAACGTATAACGCCATGTAGTAATGCGTCATAACGTATAACGTCATATAGTAATGCGTCATAACGTATAACGCCATATAGTAATGCGTCATAACGTATAACGTCATATAGTAATACGTCATAACGTATAACGTCATATAGTATTGCGTCATGACGAATAATGTCATATAATAAGGCGACATGACGTATAACGTCATATAGTAATGCGTCATAACGTATAACGTCATATAGTAATGCGTCATAACGTATAACGCCATATAGTAATGCGTCATAACATATAACGTCATATAGTAATGCGTCATAACGTATAACGTCATATAGTAATGCGTCATAACGTATAACGCCATATAGTAACGTGTCATAACGTATAACGTCATATAGTATTGCGTCATAACATCTAACGCCATATAGTAATGCGTCATAACGTATAACGTCATATAGTCATGCGTCATAACGTATAACGCCATATAGCAATGCGTCATAACGTATAACGGCATATAGCAATGCGTTATAACGTCTAACGCCACATAGCAATGCGTCATAACGTATAACGTCATATAGTAATGCGTCATACCGTATAACGTCATATAGAATTCCGGTTTAACGTATAACGCCACATAGCAATGCGTCATAACGTATAACGTCACATAGTAATACGTCTTAACGTATAAAGTCATATAGAATTCCGGTTTAACGTATAACGCCACATAGCAATGCGTCATAACGTATAACGTTATAGAGAATTACGGTTTAACGTATAAAGTCATATAGTAATGCGTCATAACGTATAACGCCATATAGTAATGCGTCGTAACGCATTAAGACATATAGAATTCCAGGATAACGTATAACGTCATATAGTAATACGTCAAAACGTATAAAGTCATATAGAATACCGGGTGAACGTATAACGCCATATAGCAATGCGTCATAACGTATAACATCATATAGTATTCCGTCATGACGTATAACGTCATGTAGTAATGCGTCATAACGTATATCGTCATATAGTAATGCGTCACAACGTATAACGTCATATAGTAATGCGTCATGACGAATAATGTCATATAATAAGGCGACATGACGTATAACGTCATATAGTAATGCGTCTTATCGTATAACGTCATATAGAATTCCGATTTAACGTATAACGCCACATAGCAATGCGTCATAACGTATAACGTCACATAGTAATACGTCTTAACGTATAACGTCATATAGTAATGCGTCATAACGTATAACGTCATATAGTAATACGTCATAACGTATAACGTTATATAGTATTGCGTCATGACGAATAATGTCATATAATAAGGCGACATGACGTATAACGTCATATAGTAATGCGTCATAACATATAACGTCATATAGTATTGCGTCATAACGTCTAACGCTATATAGCAATGCGTCATAACGTATAACGTCATATAGTAATGCGTCATACCGTATAACGTCATATAGAATTCCGGTTTAACGTATAACGCCATATAGCAATGCGTCATAACGTATAACGTCATACAGAATTACGGTTTAACGTATAACACCATATAGCAATGCGTCATAACGTATAACGTTATACAGAATTACGGTTTAACGTATAAAGTCATATAGTAATGCGTCATAACGTATAACGCCATATAGTAATGCGTCATAACGTATAACGCCATATAGTAATGCGTCATAACGTATAACATCATATAGTATTGCGTCATGACGTATAACGTCATATAGTAATGCGCCATAACGTATATCGTCATAGGGTAATGCGTCATAACGTATAACGTCATATAGTATTGCGTCATGACGAATAATGTCATATAATAAGGCGACATGACGTATAACGTCATATAGTAATGCGTCATAACGTATAACGTCATATAGAATTCCGGTTTAACGTATAACGCAACATAGCAATGCGTCATAACGTATAACGCCACATAGTAATACGTCTTAACGTATAAAGACATATAGAATTCCGGGATAACGTATAACGTCATATAGTAATACGTCATAACGTATAATGTCATATAGTATTGCGTCATGACGAATAATGTCATATAATAAGGCGACATGACGTATAACGTCATATAGTAATGCGTCATAACGTATAACGTCATATAGTATTGCGTCATGACGTATAACGTCATATAGAATTACGGCATAACGTATAACGTCACATAGTAAAACGTCATAACGTATAACGTCATATAGTAATACGTCATAACGTATAACGTCATATAGTATTGCGTCATGACGAATAATGTCATATAATAAGGCGACATGACGTATAACGTCATATAGTAATGCGTCATAACGTATAACGTCATATAGTAATGCGTCATAACGTATAACGCCATATAGTAATGCGTCATAACGTATAACGGCATATAGTAATGCGTTGTAACATATAACGTCATATAGTATTGCGTCATAACGTCTAACGCCATATAGCAATGCGTCATAACGTATAACGTCATATAGTAATGCGTCATACCGTATAACGTCATATAGAATTCCGGTTTAACGTATAACGCCACATAGCAATGCGTCATAACGTATAACGTCACATAGTAAGACGTCTTAACGTATAAAGTCATATAGAATTCCGGTTTAACGTATAACGCCACATAGCAATGCGTCATAACGTATAACGTTATAGAGAATTACGGTTTAACGTATAAAGTCATATAGTAATGCGTCATAACGTATAACGCCATATAGTAATGCGTCATAACGTAGTAAGACATATAGAATTCCAGGATAACGTATAACGTCATATAGTAATACGTCATAACGTATAACGTCATATAGTAATGCGTCACAACGTATAACGTCATATATAGTAATGCGTCACAACGTATAACGTCATATAGTAATGCGTCACAACGTATAACGTCATATAGTAATGCGTCATACCGTATAACGTCATATAGAATTCCGGTTTAACGTATAACGCCACATAGCAATGCGTCATAACGTATAACGTCACATAGTAATACGTCTTAACGTATAAAGTCATATAGAATACCGGGTAAACGTATAACGCCATATAGCAATGCGTCATAACGTATAACATCATATAGTATTCCGTCATGACGTATAACGTCATATAGTAATGCGTCATAACGTATATCGTCATATAGTAATGCGTCACAACGTATAACGTCATATAGTAATGCGTCATGACGAATAATGTTATATAATAAGGCGACATGACGTATAACGTCATATAGTAATGCGTCTTATCGTATAACGTCATATAGAATTCCGGTTTAACGTATAACGCCACATAGCAATGCGTCATAACGTATAACGTCACATAGTAATACGTCTTAACGTATAACGTCATATAGTAATGCGTCATAACGTATAACGTCATATAGTAATACGTCATAACGTATAACGTCATATAGTATTGCGTCATGACGAATAATGTCATATAATAAGGCGACATGACGTATAACGTCATATAGTAATGCGTCATAACGTATAACGTCATACAGTAATGCGTCATAACGTATAACGCCATATAGTAATGTGTCATAACATATAACGTCATATAGTAATGCGTCATAACATATAACGTCATATAGTATTGCGTCATAGCGTCTAACGCCATATAGCAATGCGTCATAACGTATAACGTCATATAGTAATGCGTCATACTGTATAACGTCATATAGTAATGCGCCATAACGTATATCGTCATAGAGTAATGCGTCATAACGTATAACGTCATATAGTATTGCGTTATGACGAATAATGTCATATAATAAGGCGACATGACGTATAACGTCATATAGTAATGCGTCATAACGTATAACGTCATATAGAATTCCGGTTTAACGTATAAAGTCATATAGTAATGCGTCATAACGTATAACGCCATATAGTAATGCGTCATAACGTATAACGCCATATAGTAATGCGTCATAACGTATAACATCATGTAGTATTGCGTCATGACGTATAACGTCATATAGTAATGCGCCATAACGTATAACGTCATATAGAATTCCGGTTTAACGTATAACGCAACATAGCAATGCGTCATAACGGATAACGCCACAAGGTAATACGTCTTAACGTATAAAGACATATAGAATTCCGGGATAACGTATAACGTCATATAGTAATACGTCATAACGTATAACGTCATATAGTATTGCGTCATAACGTATAACGCCATATAGTAATGCGTCATAACGTATAACGCCATATAGTAATGCGTCATAACGTATAACATCATATAGTATTGCGTCATGACGTATAACGTCATATAGTAATGCGCCATAACGTATATCGTCATAGAGTAATGCGTCATAACGTATAACGTCATATAGTATTGCGTTATGACGAATAATGTCATATAATAAGGCGACATGACGTATAACGTCATATAGTAATGCGTCATAACGTATAACGTCATATAGAATTCCGGTTTAACGTATAACGCAACATAGCAATGCGTCATAACGGATAACGCCACAAGGTAATACGTCTTAACGTATAAAGACATATAGAATTCCGGGATAACGTATAACGTCATATAGTAATACGTCATAACGTATAACGTCATATAGTATTGCGTCATAACGTATAACGCCATATAGTAATGCGCCATAACGTATAACGTTATACAGAATTGCGGTTTAACGTATAAAGTCATATAGTAATGCGTCATAACGTATAACGCCATATAGTAATGCGTCATAACGTATAACGCCATATAGTAATGCGTCATAACGTATAACGTCATATAGTATTGCGTCATAACATCTAACGCCATATAGTAATGCGTCATAACGTATAACGTCATATAGTAATGCGTCATAACGTATAACGCCATATAGCAATGCGTCATAACGTATAACGCCATATAGCAATGCGTTATAACGAATAACGTCATACAGTAATGCGTCATAACGTATAACGCCATATAGTAATGCGTCATAACGTATAACGTCATATAGTATTGCGTCATGACATATAACGTCATGTAATAAGGCGACATGACGTATAACGTCAAATAGAATTACGGCATAACGTATAACGTCACATAGTAAAACGTCATAACGTATAACGTCATATAGTAATACGTCATAACGTATAACGTCATATAGTATTGCGTCATGACGAATAATGTCATATATTAAGGCGACATGACGTATAACGTCATATAGTAATGCGTCATAACGTATAACGTCATATAGTAATGCGTCATAACGTATAACGCCATATAGTAATGCGTCATAACGTATAACGTCATATAGTAATACGTCATAACGTATAACGTCATATAGTATTGCGTCATGACGAATAATGTCATATAATAAGGCGACATGACGTGTAACGTCATATAGTAATGCGTCATAACGTATAACGTCATATAGTAATGCGTCATAACGTATAACGCCATATAGTAATGCGTCATAACATATAACGTCATATAGTATTGCGTCATAACGTCTAACGCCATATAGCAATGCGTCATAACGTATAACGTCATATAGTAATGCGTCATAACGTATAACGCCATGTAGTAATGCGTCATAACGTATAACATCATATAGTATTGCGTCATGACGTATAACGTCATATAGTAATGCGTCATAACGTATATCGTCATAGAGTAATGCGTCATAACGTATAACGTCATATAGTATTGCGTCATGACGAATAATGTCATATAATAAGGCGACATGACGTATAACGTCATATAGTAATGCGTCATAACGTATAACGTCATATAGAATTCCGGTTTAACGTATAACGCCAAATAGCAATGCGTCATAACGTATAACGCCACATGGTAATACGTCTTAACGTATAAAAAAATATAGAAATCCGGGATAACGTATAACGTCATATAGTAATACGTCATAACATATAACGTCATATAGTATTGCGTCATGACGAATAATGTCATATAATAAGGCGACATGACGTATAACGTCATATAGTAATGCGTCATAACGTATAACGTCATATAGTAATGCGTCATAACGTATAACGCCATATAGTAACGTGTCATAACGTATAACGTCATATAGTAATGCGTCAGAACGTATAACGCCATGTAGTAATGCGTCATAACGTATAACGTCATATAGTAATGCGTCATAACGTATAACGCCATATAGTAATGCGTCATAACGTATAACGTCATATAGTAATACGTCATAACGTATAACGTCATATAGTATTGCGTCATGACGAATAATGTCATATAATAAGGCGACATGACGTATAACGTCATATAGTAATGCGTCATAACGTATAACGTCATATAGTAATGCGTCATAACGTATAACGCCATATAGCAATGCGTCATAACGTATAGCGTCATACAGAATTACGGTTTAACGTATAACGCCATATAGCAATGCGTCATAACGTATAACGTTATACAGAATTACGGTTTAACGTATAAAGTCATATAGTAATGCGTCATAACGTATAACGCCATGTAGTAATGCGTCATAACGTATAACATCATATAGTATTGCGTCATGACGTATAACGTCATATAGTAATGCGTCATAACGTATATCGTCATAGAGTAATGCGTCATAACGTATAACGTCATATAGTATTGCGTCATGACGAATAATGTCATATAATAAGGCGACATGACGTATAACGTCATATAGTAATGCGTCATAACGTATAACGTCATATAGAATTCCGGTTTAGCGTATAACGCCAAATAGCAATGCGTCATAATGTATAACGCCACATGGTAATACGTCTTAACGTATAAAAAAATATAGAAATCCGGGATAACGTATAACGTCATATAGTAATACGTCATAACATATAACGTCATATAGTATTGCGTCATGACGAATAATGTCATATAATAAGGCGACATGACGTATAACGTCATATAGTAATGCGTCATAACGTATAACGTCATATAGTAATGCGTCATAACGTATAACGCCATATAGTAACGTGTCATAACGTATAACGTCATATAGTATTGCGTCATAACATCTAACGCCATATAGTAATGCGTCATAACGTATAACGTCATATAGTAATGCGTCATAACGTATAACGCCATATAGCAATGCGTCATAACGTATAACGCCATATAGCAATGCGTTATAACGAATAACGTCATATAGTAATGCGTCATAACGTATAACGCCATATAGTAATGCGTCATAACGTATAACGTCATATAGTATTGCGTCATGACGTATAACGTCATATAATAAGGCGACATGACGTATAACGTCATATAGAATTACGTCATAACGTATAACGTCATATACAATTACGGTTTAACGTATAACGTCAAAAGAGTAATGCGTCATATCCTATAACGCCATATAGTAATTGTGTCATAACGTATAACGTCATATAGAATTCCGGCATAACGTATATCATCATATAGTAATACGTCATAACTTACAAGGTCATATAGTAATGCGTCATAACGTATAACGTCATATAGTATTGCGTCATGACGTATAACGTCATATAGAATTACGGCATAACGTATAACGTCACATAGTAAAACGTCATAACGTATAACGTCATATAGTAATACGTCATAACTTATAACGTCATATAGTATTGCGTCATGACGAATAATGTCATATAATAAGGCGACATGACGTATAACGTCATATAGTAATGCGTCATAACGTATAACGTCATATAGTAATGCGTCATAACGTATAACGCCATATAGTAATGCGTCATAACGTATAACGGCATATAGTAATGCGTTATAACATATAACGTCATATAGTATTGCGTCATAACGTCTAACGCCATATAGCAATGCGTCATAACGTATAACGTCATATAGTAATGCGTCATAACGTATAACGCCATATAGTAATGCGTCATAACGTACAACGCCATATAGTAATGCGTCGTAACGCATTAAGACATATAGAATTCCAGGATAACGTATAACGTCATATAGTAATACGTCAAAACGTATAAAGTCATATAGAATACCGGGTGAACGTATAACGCCATATAGCAATGCGTCATAACGTATAACATCATATAGTATTCCGTCATGACGTATAACGTCATGTAGTAATGCGTCATAACGTATATCGTCATATAGTAATGCGTCACAACGTATAACGTCATATAGTAATGCGTCATGACGAATAATGTCATATAATAAGGCGACATGACGTATAACGTCATATAGTAATGCGTCTTATCGTATAACGTCATATAGAATTCCGGTTTAACGTATAACGCCACATAGCAATGCGTCATAACGTATAACGTCACATAGTAATACGTCTTAACGTATAACGTCATATAGTAATGCGTCGTAACGTATAACGTCATATAGTAATACGTCATAACGTATAACGTTATATAGTATTGCGTCATGACGAATAATGTCATATAATAAGTCGACATGACGTATAACGTCATATAGTAATGCGTCATAACGTATAACGTCATACAGTAATGCGTCATAACGTATAACGCCATATAGTAATGTGTCATAACATATAACGTCATATAGTAATGCGTCATAACATATAACGTCATATAGTATTGCGTCATAACGTCTAACGCTATATAGCAATGCGTCATAACGTATAACGTCATATAGTAATGCGTCATACCGTATTACGTCATATAGAATTCCGGTTTAACGTATAACGCCATATAGCAATGCGTCATAACGTATAACGTCACACAGAATTACGGTTTAACGTATAACGCCATATAGCAATGCGTCATAACGTATAACGTTATACAGAATTACGGTTTAACGTATAAAGTCATATAGTAATGCGTCATAACGTATAACGCCATATAGTAATGCGTCATAACGTATAACGCCATATAGTAATGCGTCATAACGTATAACATCATATAGTATTGCGTCATGACGTATAACGTCATATAGTAATGCGCCATAACGTATATCGTCATAGGGTAATGCGTCATAACGTATAACGTCATATAGTATTGCGTCATGACGAATAATGTCATATAATAAGGCGACATGACGTATAACGTCATATAGTAATGCGTCATAACGTATAACGTCATATAGAATTCCGGTTTAACGTATAACGCAACATAGCAATGCGTCATAACGTATAACGCCACATAGTAATACGTCTTAACGTATAAAGACATATAGAATTCCGGGATAACGTATAACGTCATATAGTAATACGTCATAACGTGTAATGTCACATAGTATTGCGTCATGACGAATAATGTCATATAATAAGGCGACATGACGTATAACGTCATATAGTAATGCGTCATAACGTATAACGTCATATAGTAATGCGTCATAACGTATAACGTCATATAGAATTCCGGCATAACGTATATCATCATATAGTAATACGTCATAACTTGCAAGGTCATATAGTAATGCGTCATAACGTATAACGTCATATAGTATTGCGTCATGACGTATAACGTCATATAGAATTACGGCATAACGTATAACGTCACATAGTAAAACGTCATAACGTATAACGTCATATAGTAATACGTCATAACGTATAACGTCATATAGTATTGCGTCATGACGAATAATGTCATATAATAAGGCGACATGACGTATAACGTCATATAGTAATGCGTCATAACGTATAACGTCATATAGTAATGCGTCATAACGTATAACGCCATATAGTAATGCGTCATAACGTATAACGGCATATAGTAATGCGTTATAACATATAACGTCATATAGTATTGCGTCATAACGTCTAACGCCATATAGCAATGCGTCATAACGTATAACGTCATATAGTAATGCGTCATACCGTATAACGTCATATAGAATTCCGGTTTAACGTATAACGCCACATAGCAATGCGTCATAACGTATAACGTCACATAGTAATACGTCTTAACGTATAAAGTCATATAGAATTCCGGTTTAACGTATAACGCCACATAGCAATGCGTCATAACGTATAACGTTATAGAGAATTACGGTTTAACGTATAAAGTCATATAGTAATGCGTCATAACGTATAACGCCATATAGTAATGCGTCATAACGTATTAAGACATATAGAATTCCAGGATAACGTATAACGTCATATAGTAATACGTCATAACGTATAACGTCATATAGTAATGCGTCACAACGTATAACGTCATATAGTAATGCGTCACAACGTATAACGTCATATAGTAATGCGTCATAACGTATAACGCCATATAGTAATGCGTCATAACGTATAACGTCATATAGTAATACGTCATAACGTATAACGTCATATAGTATTGCGTCATGACGAATAATGTCATATAATAAGGCGACATGACGTATAACGTCATATAGTAATGCGTCATAACGTATAACGTCATATAGTAATGCGTCATAACGTATAACGCCATATAGTAATGCGTCATAACATATAACATCATATAGTATTGCGTCATAACGTCTAACGCCATATAGCAATGCGTCATAACGTATAACGTCATATAGTAATGCGTCATAACGTATAACGTCATATAGAATTCCGGTTTAACGTATAATGCCATATAGCAATGCGTCATAACGTATAGCGTCATACAGAATTACGGTTTAACGTATAACGCCATATAGCAATGCGTCATAACGTATAACGTTATACAGAATTACGGTTTAACGTATAAAGTCATATAGTAATGCGTCATAACGTATAACGCCATGTAGTAATGCGTCATAACGTATAACATCATATAGTATTGCGTCATGACGTATAACGTCATATAGTAATGCGTCATAACGTATATCGTCATAGAGTAATGCGTCATAACGTATAACGTCATATAGTATTGCGTCATGACGAATAATGTCATATAATAAGGCGACATGACGTATAACGTCATATAGTAATGCGTCATAACGTATAACGTCATATAGAATTCCGGTTTAACGTATAACGCCAAATAGCAATGCGTCATAATGTATAACGCCACATGGTAATACGTCTTAACGTATAAAAAAATATAGAAATCCGGGATAACGTATAACGTCATATAGTAATACGTCATAACATATAACGTCATATAGTATTGCGTCATGACGAATAATGTCATATAATAAGGCGACATGACGTATAACGTCATATAGTAATGCGTCATAACGTATAACGTCATATAGTAATGCGTCATAACGTATAACGCCATATAGTAACGTGTCATAACGTATAACGTCATATAGTATTGCGTCATAACATCTAACGCCATATAGTAATGCGTCATAACGTATAACGTCATATAGTAATGCGTCATAACGTATAACGCCATATAGCAATGCGTCATAACGTATAACGCCATATAGCAATGCGTTATAACGAATAACGTCATATAGTAATGCGTCATAACGTATAACGCCATATAGTAATGCGTCATAACGTATAACGTCATATAGTATTGCGTCATGACGTATAACGTCATATAATAAGGCGACATGACGTATAACGTCATACAGAATTACGTCATAACGTATAACGTCATATACAAATACGGTTTAACGTATAACGTCAAAAGAGTAATGCGTCATATCCTATAACGCCATATAGTAATTGTGTCATAACGTATAACGTCATATAGAATTCCGGCATAACGTATATCATCATATAGTAATACGTCATAACTTACAAGGTCATATAGTAATGCGTCATAACGTATAACGTCATAGAGTATTGCGTCATGACGTATAACGTCATATAGAATTACGGCATAACGTATAACGTCACATAGTAAAACGTCATAACGTATAACGTCATATAGTAATACGTCATAACTTATAACGTCATATAGTATTGCGTCATGACGAATAATGTCATATAATAAGGCGACATGACGTATAACGTCATATAGTAATGCGTCATAACGTATAACGTCATATAGTAATGCGTCATACCGTATAACGCCATATAGTAATGCGTCATAACGTATAACGGCATATAGTAATGCGTTATAACATATAACGTCATATAGTATTGCGTCATAACGTCTAACGCCATATAGCAATGCGTCATAACGTATAACGTCATATAGTAATGCGTCATAACGTATAACGCCATATAGTAATGCGTCATAACGTATAACGCCATATAGTAATGCGTCGTAACGCATTAAGACATATAGAATTCCAGGATAACGTATAACGTCATATAGTAATACGTCAAAACGTATAAAGTCATATAGAATACCGGGTGAACGTATAACGCCATATAGCAATGCGTCATAACGTATAACATCATATAGTATTCCGTCATGACGTATAACGTCATGTAGTAATGCGTCATAACGTATATCGTCATATAGTAATGCGTCACAACGTATAACGTCATATAGTAATGCGTCATGACGAATAATGTCATATAATAAGGCGACATGACGTATAACGTCATATAGTAATGCGTCTTATCGTATAACGTCATATAGAATTCCGGTTTAACGTATAACGCCACATAGCAATGCGTCATAACGTATAACGTCACATAGTAATACGTCTTAACGTATAACGTCATATAGTAATGCGTCATAACGTATAACGTCATATAGTAATACGTCATAACGTATAACGTTATATAGTATTGCGTCATGACGAATAATGTCATATAATAAGTCGACATGACGTATAACGTCATATAGTAATGCGTCATAACGTATAACGTCATACAGTAATGCGTCATAACGTATAACGCCATATAGTAATGTGTCATAACATATAACGTCATATAGTAATGCGTCATAACATATAACGTCATATAGTATTGCGTCATAACGTCTAACGCTATATAGCATTGCGTCATAACGTATAACGTCATATAGTAATGCGTCATACCGTATTACGTCATATAGAATTCCGGTTTAACGTATAACGCCATATAGCAATGCGTCATAACGTATAACGTCATACAGAATTACGGTTTAACGTATAACGCCATATAGCAATGCGTCATAACGTATAACGTTATACAGAATTACGGTTTAACGTATAAAGTCATATAGTAATGCGTCATAACGTATAACGCCATATAGTAATGCGTCATAACGTATAACGCCATATAGTAATGCGTCATAACGTATAACATCATATAGTATTGCGTCATGACGTATAACGTCATATAGTAATGCGCCATAACGTATATCGTCATAGGGTAATGCGTCATAACGTATAACGTCATATAGTATTGCGTCATGACGAATAATGTCATATAATAAGGCGACATGACGTATAACGTCATATAGTAATGCGTCATAACGTATAACGTCATATAGAATTCCGGTTTAACGTATAACGCAACATAGCAATGCGTCATAACGTATAACGCCACATAGTAATACGTCTTAACGTATAAAGACATATAGAATTCCGGGATCACGTATAACGTCATATAGTAATACGTCATAACGTATAATGTCATATAGTATTGCGTCATGACGAATAATGTCATATAATAAGGCGACATGACGTATAACGTCATATAGTAATGCGTCATAACGTATAACGTCATATAGTAATGCGTCATAACGTATAACGCCATATAGTAATGCGTCATAACGTATCACGTCATATAGTAATGCGTCATAACGTATAACGCCATATAGTAATGCGTCATAACGTATAACGTCATATAGTATTGCGTCATGACGTATAACGTCATAAAATAAGGCGACATGACGTATAGCGTCATATAGAATTACGTCATAACGTATAACGTCATATACAATTACGGTTTAACGTATAACGTCAAAAGAGTAATGCGTCATATCCTATAACGCCATACAGTAATTGCGTCATAACGTATAACGTCATATAGAATTCCGGCATAACGTATATCGTCATATAGTAATACGGCATAACTTACAAGGTCATATAGTAATGCGTCAGAACGTATAACGCCATGTAGTAATGCGTCATAACGTATAACGTCATATAGTAATGCGTCATAACGAATAACGAAATATAGTAATGCGTCATAACGTATAACGTCATATAGTAATACGTCATAACTTGCAAGGTCATATAGTAATGCGTCATAACGTATAACGTTATATAGTATTGCGTCATGACGTATAACGTCATATAGAATTACGGCATAACGTATAATGTCACATAGTAAAACGTCATAACGTATAACGTCATATAGTAATACGTCATAACGTATAACGTCATATAGTATTGCGTCATGACGAATAATGTCATATAGTAATGCGTTATAACATATAACGTCATATAGTATTGCGTCATAACGTCTAACGCCATATAGCAATGCGTCATAACGTATAACGTCATATAGTAATGCGTCATACCGTATAACGTCATATAGAATTCCGGTTTAACGTATAACGCCACATAGCAATGCGTCATAACGTATAACGTCACATAGTAATACGTCTTAACGTATAAAGTCATATAGAATTCCGGTTTAACGTATAACGCCACATAGCAATGCGTCATAACGTATAACGTTATAGAGAATTACGGTTTAACGTATAAAGTCATATAGTAATGCGTCATAACGTATAACGCCATATAGTAATGCGTCATAACGTATTAAGACATATAGAATTCCAGGATAACGTATAACGTCATATAGTAATACGTCATAACGTATAACGTCATATAGTAATGCGTCACAACGTATAACGTCATATAGTAATGCGTCACAACGTATAACGTCATATAGTAATGCGTCACAACGTATAACGTCATATAGTAATGCGTCATGACGAATAATGTCATATAATAAGGCGACATGACGTATAACGTCATATAGTAATACGTCTTAACGTATAAAGTCATATAGAATACCGGGTAAACGTATAACGCCATATAGCAATGCGTCATAACGTATAACATCATATAGTATTCCGTCATGACATATAACGTCATATAGTAATGCGTCATAACGTATATCGTCATATAGTAATGCGTCACAACGTATAACGTCATATAGTAATGCGTCATGACGAATAATGTTATATAATAAGGCGACATGACGTATAACGGCATATAGTAATGCGTCTTATCGTATAACGTCATATAGAATTCCGGTTTAACGTATAACGCCACATAGCAATGCGTCATAACGTATAACGTCACACAGTAATACGTCTTAACGTATAACGTCATATAGTAATGCGTCATAACGTATAACGTCATATAGTAATACGTCATAACGTATAACGTCATATAGTATTGCGTCATGACGAATAATGTCATATAATAAGGCGACATGACGTATAACGTCATATAGTAATGCGTCATAACGTATAACGTCATACAGTAATGCGTCATAACGTATAACGCCATATAGTAATGTGTCATAACATATAACGTCATATAGTAATGCGTCATAACATATAACGTCATATAGTATTGCGTCATAACGTCTAACGCCATATAGCAATGCGTCATAACGTATAACGTCATATAGTAATGCGTCATACTGTATAACGTCATATAGTAATGCGCCATAACGTATATCGTCATAGAGTAATGCGTCATAACGTATAACGTCATATAGTATTGCGTTATGACGAATAATGTCATATAATAAGGCGACATGACGTATAACGTCATATAGTAATGCGTCATAACGTATAACGTCATATAGAATTCCGGTTTAACGTATAAAGTCATATAGTAATGCGTCATAACGTATAACGCCATATAGTAATGCGTCATAACGTATAACGCCATATAGTAATGCGTCATAACGTATAACATCATATAGTATTGCGTCATGACGTATAACGTCATATAGTAATGCGCCATAACGTATAACGTCATATAGAATTCCGGTTTAACGTATAACGCAACATAGCAATGCGTCATAACGGATAACGCCACAAGGTAATACGTCTTAACGTATAAAGACATATAGAATTCCGGGATAACGTATAACGTCATATAGTAATACGTCATAACGTATAACGTCATATAGTATTGTGTCATAACGTATAACGCCATACATTAATGCGTCATAACGTATAACGCCATATAGTAATGCGTCATAACGTATAACATCATATAGTATTGCGTCATGACGTATAACGTCATATAGTAATGCGCCATAACGTATATCGTCATAGAGTAATGCGTCATAACGTATAACGTCATATAGTATTGCGTTATGACGAATAATGTCATATAATAAGGCGACATGACGTATAACGTCATATAGTAATGCGTCATAACGTATAACGTCATATAGAATTCCGGTTTAACGTATAACGCAACATAGCAATGCGTCATAACGGATAACGCCACAAGGTAATACGTCTTAACGTATAAAGACATATAGAATTCCGGGATAACGTATAACGTCATATAGTAATACGTCATAACGTATAACGTCATATAGTATTGCGTCATAACGTATAACGCCATATAGTAATGCGTCATAACGTATAACGTTATACAGAATTACGGTTTGACGTATAACGTCATATAGTATTGCGTCATGACGAATAATGTCATATAGTATTGCGTCATGACGAATAATGTCATATATTAAGGCGACATGACGTATAACGTCATATAGTAATGCGTCATAACGTATAACGTCATATAGTAATGCGTCATAACGTATAACGCCATATAGTAATGCGTCATAACGTATAACGTCATATAGTAATACGTCATAACGTATAACGTCATATAGTATTGCGTCATGACGAATAATGTCATATAATAAGGCGACATGACGAGTAACGTCATATAGTAATGCGTCATAACGTCTAACGCCATATAGCAATGCGTCATAACGTATAACGTCATATAGTAATGCGTCATAAAGTATAACGTCATATAGAATTCCGGTTTAACGTATAACGCCATATAGCAATGCGTCATAACGTATAGCGTCATACAGAATTACGGTTTAACGTATAACGCCATATAGCAATGCGTCATAACGTATAACGTTATACAGAATTACGGTTTAGCGTATAAAGTCATATAGTAATGCGTCATAACGTATAACGCCATATAGTAATGCGTCATAACGTATAACATCATATAGTATTGCGTCATGACGTATAACGTCATATAGAATTACGGTATAACGTATAACGTCGCATAGTAGTACGGCATAACGTATAACGTCATATAGAATTCCGGTTTAACGTATAACGCCATATAGCAATGCGTCATAACGTATAACGTCATATAGAATTACGGCATAATTTTTAACGTCACGTGGTAATACGCCATAACGTATAACGTCATATAGTAATGCGTAATAACGTATAACAACATATAGTAATGCGTCATAACGTATAGCGTCACATAGAGTTACGGTTTAACGTATAACGTCATATAGTAATGCGTCATAACGTATAACGTCATACAGTAATTCGTCATACCGTATAACGTCGTATAGCATTACGTCATAACGGATAACGTCTCATAGTAATACGTCATAACGTATAACGCCATATAGCAATGCGTCATAACGTATAACGTCTTACAGAATTACGGTTTAACGTATAACGTCATATAGTAATGCGTCATAACGTATAACGCCATATAGCAATGCGTCATAACGTATAACATCATATAGTATTGCGTCATGACGTATAACGTCATATAATAAGGGGACATGACGTATAACGTCATATAGAATTCCGGCTTAACGTATAACGCCATATGGCAATGCGTCATAACGTATAACGTCATACAGTAATTCGTCATACAGTATAACGTCATATAGAATTACGGCATAACGTATAATGTCATATAATAAGGCGACATGACGTATAACGTCATATAGTAATGCGTCATAACGTATAACGCCATATAGCAATGCGTCATAACGTATAACGTCATATAGTAATGCGTCATAACGTATAACGAAATATAGTAATGCGTCATAACGTATAACGTCATATAGTATTGCGTCATAACTTACAACGTCATATAGTAATGCGTCATACCGTATAACGTCATATAGAATTACGGTTTAACGTATAACGTCATATAGTAATACGTCATAACGTATAACGTCATATAGTAATGCGTCATAACGTATAACGTCATATAGTATTGCGTCATGACGTATAAAGTCATATAATAAGGCGACATGACGTATAACGTCATATAGAAGTACGGCTTAACGTATAACGTCATATAGTAATGCGTCATAACGTATAACGTCATACAGTAATTCGTCATACCGTATAACGTCGTATAGCATTACGTCATAACGGATAACGTCTCATAGTAATACGTCATAACGTATAACGCCATATAGCAATGCGTCATAACGTATAACGTCTTACAGAATTACGGTTTAACGTATAACGTCTTACAGAATTACGGTTTAACGTATAACGTCATATAGTAATGCGTCATAACGTATAACGCCATATAGTATTGCGTCATAACGTATAACATCATATAGTATTGCGTCATGACGTATAACGACATATAATAAGGCGACATGACGTATAACGTCATATAGATTTCCGGCTTAACGTATAACGCCATATAGCAATGCGTCATAACGTATAACGTCATATAGAATTACGGTATTACGTATAACGTCATATAGTAATGCGTCATAACGTATAACGCCATATAGTATTGCGTCATAACGTATAACATCATATAGTATTGCGTCAAGACGTATAAAGTCATATAATAAGGCGACATGACGTATAACGTCATATAGAAGTACGGCATAACGTATAACGTCACGTAGAATTACGGTTTTGCGTATAACGTCATATAGAATTACGGTTTAACGTATAACGTCATATAGTAATACGTCATAGCGTATAACGTCATATAGTATTGCGTCAGGATGTATAAAGTCATATAATAAAGCGACATGACGTATAACGTCATACAGAAGTACGGCATAACGTATAACGTCACATAGTAAAACGTCATAACGTATAACGTCACACAGAATTACGGTTTAACGTCTAACGTCATACAGTAATGCGTCATAACGTACAACATCATATAGAATTCCGGTTTAACGTTTAACGCCATATGGCAATGCGTTATAACGTATAACGTCATACAGTAATTCGTCATACAGTATAACGTCATATAGAATTACGGCATAACGTATAATGTCATATAATAAGGCGACATGACGTATAACGTCATATAGAATTACGTCGTAACGTATAACGTCACGTAGTAATACGTCATAACGTATAACGTCATATAGTCATGCGTCATAACGTATATCGCCATATAGTAAGGCGTCATGACGTACAACGTCATATAGAATTACGTCATAACGTATAACGTCACATAGAAGTATGCCATAACGTATAACGTCACGTAGAATTACGGTTTTGCGTATAACGTCATATAGAATTACGGTTTAACGTATAACGTCATATAGTAATACGTCATAACGTATAACGTCATATAGTAATGCGTCATAACGTATAACGTCATATAGTATTGCGTCATGACGTATAATGTCATATAATAAGGCGACATGACGTATAACGTCATATAGAAGTACGGCTTAACGTATAACGTCACATAGTAAAACGTCATAACGTATAACGTCATACAGAATTACGGTTTAACGTCTAACGTCATACAGTAATGCGTCATAACGCATAACATCGTATAGAATTCCGGTTTAACGTATGAGGCCATATAGCAATGCCTCATAACGTATAAAGTCATATAGAATTACGGTTTGACGTATAACGTCACATAGATTTACCTCATAACAAGAACATCACATAGTAATACATCATAACGTATAACGTCATATAGTAATACGTCATAACGTATATCGCCATATAGTAAGGCGTCATGACGTACAACGTCATATAGAATTACGTCATAACGTATAACGTCACATAGAAGTACGTCATAACGTATAACGTCACGTAGAATTACGGTTTTGCGTATAACGTCATATAGAATTACGGTTGAACGTATAACGTCATATAGTAATACGTCATAACGTATAACGTCATATAGTAATGCGTCATAACGTATAACGTCATATAGTATTGCGTCATGACGTATAATGTCATATAATAAGGCGACATGACGTATATCGTCATATAGTAAGGCGTCATGACGTACAACGTCATATAGAATTACGTCATAACGTATAACGTCTCATAGAAGTACGTCATAACGTATAACGTCACGTAGAATTACGGTTTTGCGTATAACGTCATATAGAATTACGGTTTAACGTATAACGTCATATAGTAATACGTCATAACGTATAACGTCATATAGTAATGCGTCATAACGTATAACGTCATATAGTATTGCGTCATGACGTATAACGTCATATAGTATTGCGTCATGTCGTATAACGTGATATAGATTTACCTCATAACAAGAACATCACATAGTAATACATCATAACGTATAACGTCACATAGTAATGCGTCATAACTTATAACGTCACATAGTAATACGTCATAACGTATAACGTCATATAGTATTGCGTCATAACGTATAACGTCATATAGTAAGGCGTCATGACGTACAACGTCATATAGAATTACGTCATAACGTATAACGTCACATAGAAGTACGTCATAACGTATAACGTCACGTAGAATTACGGTTTTGCGTATAACGTCATATAGAATTACGGTTGAACGTCTAACGTCATACAGTAATGCGTCATAACGTATAACATCATATAGAATTCCGGTTTAACGTATAACGCCATATAGCAATGCGTCATAACGTATAACGTCATACAGTAATTCGTCATACCGTATAACGTCATATAGAATTACGGCATAATATATAATGTCATATAATAAGGCGACATGACGTATTACGTCATATAGAATTACGTCGTAACGTATAACGTCACATAGTAAAACGTCATAACGTATAACGTCATACAGAATTACGGTTTAACGTAAAACGTCATGCAGTAATTCGTAATAAAGTATAACGTCATATAGAATTACGGCATAACGTATAACGTCACATAGTAAAACGTCATAACGTATAACGTCATACAGAATTACGGTTTAACGTCTAACGTCATACAGTAATGCGACATAACGTATAACATCATATAGAATTCCGGTTTAACGTATAACGCCATATAGCAATGTGTCATAACGTATAAAGTCATATAGAATTCCGGTTTAACGTATAACGTCATATAGTAATGCGTCATAACGTATAACGTCATACAGTAATTCGTCATACCGTATAACGTCGTATAGCATTACGTCATAACGGATAACGTCTCATAGTAATACGTCATAACGTATAACGCCATATAGCAATGCGCCATAACGTATAACGTCTTACAGAATTCCGGTTTAACGTATAACGCCATATAGCAATGTGTCATAACGTATAAAGTCATACAGAATTCCGGTTTAACGTATAACGTCATATAGTAATGCGTCATAACGTATAACGTCATACAGTAATTCGTCATACCGTATACCGTCGTATAGCATTACGTCATAACGGATAACGTCTCATAGTAATACGTCATAACGTATAACGCCATATAGCAATGCGCCATAACGTATAACGTCTTACAGAATTACGGTTTAACGTATAACGTCATATAGTAATGCGTCATAACGTATAACGCCATATAGCAATGCGTCATAACGTATAACATCATATAGTATTGCGTCATGACGTATAACGTCATATAATAAGGCGACATGACGAATAACGTCATATAGAATTCCGGCTTAACGTATAACGCCATATGGCAATGCGTCATAACGTATAACGTCATACAGTAATTCGTCATACAGTATAACGTCATATAGAATTACGGCATAACGTATAATGTCATATAATAAGGCGACATGACGTATAACGTCATATAGTAATGCGTCATAACGTATAACGCCATATAGCAATGCGTCATAACGTATAACGTCATATAGTAATGCGTCATAACGTATAACGAAATATAGTAATGCGTCATAACGTATAACGTCATATAGTATTGCGTCATAACTTACAACGTCATATAGTAATGCGTCATACCGTATAACGTCATATAGAATTACGGTTTAACGTATAACGTCATATAGTAATACGTCATAACGTATAACGTCATATAGCAATGCGTCATAACGTATAACGTCATATAGTATTGCGTCATGACGTATAAAGTCATATAATAAGGCGACATGACGTATAACGTCATATAGAAGTACGGCTTAACGTATAACGCCACATAGCAATGCGTCATAACGTATAACGTCATATAGAATTACGGTATTACGTATAACGTCATATAGTAATGCGTCATAACGTATAACGTCATACAGTAATTCGTCATACCGTATAACGTCGTATAGCATTACGTCATAACGGATAACGTCTCATAGTAATACGTCATAACGTATAACTCCATATAGCAATGCGTCATAACGTATAACGTCTTACAGAATTACGGTTTAACGTATAACGTCTTACAGAATTACGGTTTAACGTATAACGTCATATAGTAATGCGTCATAACGTATAACGCCATATAGTATTGCGTCATAACGTATAACATCATATAGTATTGCGTCATGACGTATAACGACATATAATAAGGCGACATGACGTATAACGTCATATAGAATTCCGGCTTAACGTATAACGCCATATAGCAATGCGTCATAACGTATAACGTCATATAGAATTACGGTATTACGTATAACGTCATATAGTAATGCGTCATAACGTCTAACGCCATATAGTATTGCGTCATAACGTATAACATCATATGGTATTGCGTCAAGACGTATAAAGTCATATAATAAGGCGACATGACGTATAACGTCATATAGAAGTACGGCATAACGTATAACGTCACGTAGAATTACGGTTTTGCGTATAACGTCATATAGAATTACGGTTTAACGTATAACGTCATATAGTAATACGTCATAGCGTATAACGTCATATAGTATTGCGTCAGGACGTATAAAGTCATATAATAAAGCGACATGACGTATAACGTCATACAGAAGTACGGCATAACGTATAACGTCACATAGTAAAACGTCATAACGTATAACGTCATACAGAATTACGGTTTAACGTCTAACGTCATACAGTAATGCGTCATAACGTACAACATCATATAGATTTCCGGTTTAACGTATAACGCCATATGGCAATGCGTCATAACGTATAACGTCATACAGTAATTCGTCATACAGTATAACGTCATATAGAATTACGGCATAACGTATAATGTCACATAATAAGGCGACATGACGTATAACGTCATATAGAATTACGTCGTAACGTATAACGTCACGTAGTAATACGTCATAACGTATAACGTCATATACTAATGCGTCATAACGTATATCGCCATATAGTAAGGCGTCATGACGTACAACGTCATATAGAATTACGTCATAACGTATAACGTCACATAGAAGTACGCCATAACGTATAACGTCACGTAGAATTACGGTTTTGCGTATAACGTCATATAGAATTACGGTTTAACGTATAACGTCATATAGTAATACGTCATAACGTATAACGTCATATAGTAATGCGTCATAACGTATAACGTCATATAGTATTGCGTCATGACGTATAATGTCATATAATAAGGCGACATGACGTATAACGTCATATAGAAGTACGGCTTAACGTATAACGTCACATAGTAAAACGTCATAACGTATAACGTCATACAGAATTACGGTTTAACGTCTAACGTCATACAGTAATGCGTCATAACGTATAACACCGTATAGAATTCCGGTTTAACGTATGAGGCCATATAGCAATGCCTCATAACGTATAAAGTCATATAGAATTACGGTTTGACGTATAACGTCATATAGTAATGCGTCATAACGTATAACGCCATATAGTAATGCGTCATAACGTATAACGTCATATAGTATTGCGTCATGGCGTATAACGTCATATAGATTTACCTCATAACAAGAACATCACATAGTAATACATCATAACGTATAACGTCATATAGAATTACGTCATAACTTACAACGTCACATAGTATTGCGTCATAACGTATAACGTCATATAGTAATGCGTCATAACGTATAACGAAATATAGTAATGCGTCATAACGTATAACGTCATATAGTATTGCGTCATAACTTACAACGTCATACAGTAATGCGTCATACCGTATAACGTCATATAGAATTACGGTTTTGCATATAACGTCATTTAGAATTACGGTTTAACGTATAGCGTAGTATAGAATTACGGTTTAACGTATAACGTCATATAGTAATACGTCATAACGTATATCGCCATATAGTAAGGCGTCATGACGTACAACGTCATATAGAATTACGTCATAACGTATAACGTCACATAGAAGTACGTCATAACGTATAACGTCACGTAGAAGTACGGTTTTGCGTATAACGTCATATAGAATTACGGTTGAACGTATAACGTCATATAGTAATACGTCATAACGTATAACGTCATATAGTAATGCGTCATAACGTATAACGTCATATAGTATTGCGTCATGACGTATAATGTCATATAATAAGGCGACATGACGTATATCGCCATATAGTAAGGCGTCATGACGTACAACGTCATATAGAATTACGTCATAACGTATAACGTCTCATAGAAGTACGTCATAACGTATAACGTCACGTAGAATTACGGTTTTGCGTATAACGTCATATAGAATTACGGTTTAACGTATAACGTCATATAGTAATACGTCATAACGTATAACGTCATATAGTAATGCGTCATAACGTATAACATCATATAGTATTGCGTCATGACGTATAACGTCATATAGTATTGCGTCATGTCGTATACCGTGATATAGATTTACCTCATAACAAGAACATCACATAGTAATACATCATAACGTATAACGTCACATAGTAATGCGTCATAACTTATAACGTCACATAGTAATACGTCATAACGTATAACGTCATATAGTATTGCGTCATAACGTATAACGTCATATAGTAAGGCGTCATGACGTACAACGTCATATAGAATTACGTCATAACGTATAACGTCACATAGAAGTACGTCATAACGTATAAAGTCACGTAGAATTACGGTTTTGCGTATAACGTCATATAGAATTACGGTTGAACGTATAACGTCATATAGTAATACGTCATAACGTATAACGTCATATAGTAATGCGTCATAACGTATAACTTCATATAGTATTGCGTCATGACGTATAATGTCATATAATAAGGCGACATGACGTATAACGTCATATAGAAGTACGGCATATCGTATAACGTCACATAGTAAAACGTCATAATGTATAACGTCATACAGAATTACGGTTTAACGTCTAACGTCATACAGTAATGCGTCATAACGTATAACATCATATAGAATTCCGGTTTAACGTATAACGCCATATAGCAATGCGTCATAACGTATAACGTCATACAGTAATTCGTCATACCGTATAACGTCATATAGAATTACGGCATAATATATAATGTCATATAATAAGGCGACATGACGTATTACGTCATATAGAATTACGTCGTAACGTATAACGTCACGTAGTAATACGTCATAACGTATAACGTCATATAGTAATGCGTCATAACGTATATCGCCATATAGTAAGGCGTCATGACGTCCAACGTCATAGAGAATTACGTCATAACGTATAAGGTCACATAGAAGTACGTCATAACGTATAACGTCACGTAGAATTACGGTTTGGCGTATAACGTCATATAGAATTACGGTTTAACGTATAACGTCATATAGTAATACGTCATAACCTATAACGTCATATAGTAATGCGTCATAACGTATAACGTCATATAGTATTGCGTCATGACGTATAATGTCATATAATAAGGCGACATGACGTATAACGTCATATAGAAGTACGGCATAACGTATAACGTCACATAGTAAAACGTCATAACGTATAACGTCATACAGAATTACGGTTTAACGTCTAACGTCGTACAGTAATGCGTCATAACGTATAACATCATATTGATTTCCGGTTTAAGGTATAAGGCCATATAGCAATGCGTCATAACGTATAAAGTCATATAGAATTACGGTTTGACGTATAACGTCATATAGTAATGCGTCATAACGTATAACGCCATATAGTAATGCGTCATAACGTATAACGTCACATAGTATTGCGTCATGACGTATAACGTCATATAGATTTACCTCATAACGTAGAACATCACATAGTAATACATCATAACGTATAACGTCATATAGAATTACGTCATAACTTATAACGTCACATAGTAATACGTCATAACGTATAACGGCATATAGTATTGCGTCATGACGTATAACGTCATATAGTAATGCGTCATAACGTATAACGTCATACAGATTTACGGTTTAACGTATAACGTGATATAGTAATGCGTCATAACGTATGGCGTCACATAGTAATACGTCATAACGTATAACGTCATACAGTAATGCGTCATATCGTATAACGTCATATAGAATTACGGCATAACGTATAACGTCGCATAGTAGTACGTCATAAGGTATATCGTCATACAGCATTACGTCATAACGTATAACGTCACATAGTAATACGTCATAACGTATAACGTCATATAGAATTCCGGTTTAACGTATAACGCCATATAGCAATGCGTCATAACGTATAACGTCATATAGAATTACGGCATAATGTTTAACGTCACGTAGTAATACGCCATAACGTATAACGTCATGCAGTAATTCGTAATACCGTATAACGTCATATAGAATTACGGCATAACGTATAACGTCACATAGTAAAACGTCATAACGTATAACGTCATACAGAATTACGGTTTAACGTCTAACGTCATACAGTAATGCGTCATAACGTATAACATCATATAGAATTCCGGTTTAACGTATAACGCCATATAGCAATGTGTCATAACGTATAAAGTCATATAGAATTCCGGTTTAACGTATAACGTCATATAGTAATGCGTCATAACGTATAACGTCATACAGTAATTCGTCATACCGTATAACGTCGTATAGCATTACGCCATAACGGATAACGTCTCATAGTAATACGTCATAACGTATAACGCCATATAGCAATGCGTCATAACGTATAACGTCATACACTAATTCGTCATACCTTATAACGTCGTATAGCATTACGTCATAACGGATAACGTCTCATAGTAATACGTCATAGCGTATAACGCCATATAGCAATGCGTCATAACGTATAACGTCATACAGAATTACGGTTTAACGTCTAACGTCATACAGTAATGCGTCATAACGTATAACATCATATAGAATTCCGGTTTAACGTATAACGCCATATAGCAATGTGTCATAACGTATAAAGTCATATAGAATTCCGGTTTAACGTATAACGTCATATAGTAATGCGTCATAACGTATAACGTCATACAGTAATTCGTCATACCGTATAACGTCGTATAGCATTACGTCATAACGGATAACGTCGCATAGTAATACGTCATAACGTATAACGTCATATAGTAATGCGTCATAACGTATAACGCCATATAGCATTACGTCATAACGGATAACGTCGTATAGCATTACGTCATAACGGATAACGTCTCATAGTAATACTTCATAACGTATAACGTCATATAGAATTACGGCATAATGTTTAACGTCACGTAGTAATACGCCATAACGTATAACGTCATGCAGTAATTCGTAATACCGTATAACGTCATATAGAATTACGGCATAACGTATAACGTCACATAGTAAAACGTCATAACGTATAACGTCATACAGAATTACGGTTTAACGTCTAACGTCATACAGTAATGCGTCATAACGTATAACGTCATACAGTAATTCGTCATACCGTATAACGTCGTATAGCATTACGTCATAACGGATAACGTCGCATAGTAATACGTCATAACGTATAACGTCATATAGTAATGCGTCATAACGTATAACGCCATATAGCATTACGTCATAACGGATAACGTCATATAGTAATGCGTCATAACGTATAACGTCATATAGTATTGCGTCATGACGTATAATGTCATATAATAAGGCGACATGACGTATAACGTCATATAGAAGTACGGCATATCGTATAACGTCACATAGTAAAACGTCATAATGTATAACATCATATAGAATTCCGGTTTAACGTATAACGCCATATAGCAATGTGTCATAACGTATACAGTCATATAGAATTCCGGTTTAACGTATAACGTCATATAGTAATGCGTCATAACGTATAACGTCATACAGTAATTCGTCATACCGTATAACGTCGTATAGCATTACGTCATAACGGATAACGTCGCATAGTAATACGTCATAACGTATAACGTCATCTAGTAATGCGTCATAACGTATAACGCCATATAGCATTACGTCATAACGGATAACGTCGTATAGCATTACGTCATAACGGATAACGTCTCATAGTAATACGTCATAACGTATAACGTCATATAGAATTACGGCATAATGTTTAACGTCACGTAGTAATACGCCATAACGTATAACGTCATATAGTAATGCGTAATAACGTAAAACATCATATAGTAATGCGTCATAACGTATAGCGTCACATAGAATTACGGTTTAACGTATAACGTCATATAGTAATGCGCCATAACGTATAACGTCATACAGTAATTCGTCATACCGTATAACGTCATATAGCATTACGTCATAACGGATAACGTCTCATAGTAATACGTCATAACGTATAACGCCATATAGCAATGCGTCATAACGTATAACGTCATACAGAATTACGGTTTAACGTATAACGTCATATAGTAATGCGTCATAACGTATAGCGTCACAGAGAATTACGGCATAACGTATTACGTCGCATAGTAATACGTCATAACGTATAACGTCGTATAGTAATGCGTCATAACGTATAACGCCATATAGTATTGCGTCATAACGTATAACATCATATAGTATTGCGTCATGACGTATAACGTCATATAATAAGGCGACATGACGTATGACGTCATATAGAATTCCGGTTTAACGTATAACGCCATATAGCAATGCGTCATAACGTATAACGTGATATAGAATTACGGTGTTACGTATAACGTCATATAGTAATGCGTCATAACGTATAGCGTCTAATAGAATTACGGTTTAACGTATAAGGTCATACAGTAATTCGTCATACCGTATAACGTCGTATAGCATTACGTCATAACGGATAACGTCTCATAGTAATACGTCATAACGTATAACGCCATATAGTAATGCGTCATAACGTATATCGCCATATAGTAAGGCGTCATGACGTACAACGTCATATAGTATTGCGACATGGCGTATAACGTGATATAGATTTACCTCATAACAAGAACATCACATAGTAATACATCATAATGTATAACGTCATATAGTAATGCGTCATAACTTATAACGTCACATAGTAATACGTCATAACGTATAACGTCATATAGTATTGCGTCATAACGTATAACGTCATATAGTAAGGCGTTATGACGTACAACGTCATATAGAATTACGTCATAACGTATAACGTCACATAGAAGTACGTCATAACGTATAACGTCACATAGTAAAACGTCATAACGTATAACGTCATACAGAATTACGGTTTAACGTCTAACGTCATACAGTAATGCGTCATAACGTATAACATCATATAGAATTCCGGTTTAACGTATAACGCCATATAGTAATGCGTCATAACGTATAACGCCATATAGTACTGCGTCATAACGTATAACATCATATAGTATTGCGTCATGACGTATAACGTCATATAATAAGGCGACATGACGTATAACGTCATATAGAATTCCGGTTTAACGTATAACGCCATATAGCAATGCGTCATAACGTATAACGTCATATAGTAATGCGTAATAACGTAAAACATCATATAGTAATGCGTCATAACGTATAGCGTCTAATAGAATTACGGTTTAACGTATAAGGTCATACAGTAATTCGTCATACCGTATAACGTCGTATAGCATTACGTCATAACGGATAACGTCTCATAGTAATACGTCATAACGTATAACGCCATATGGTATTACGTCATAACGTATAACGTCATATAGATTTACCTCATAACGTAGAACATCACATAGTAATACATCATAACGTATAACGTCATATAGAATTACGTCATAACTTATAACGTCACATAGTAATACGTCATAACGTATAACGTCATATAGTATTGCGTCATGACGTATAACGTCATATAGTAATGCGTCATAACGTATAACGTCATACAGAATTACGGTTTAACGTATAACGTGATATAGTAATGCGTCATAACGTATGGCGTCACATAGAATTACGGCATAACGTATAAGTCGCATAGTAATACGTCATAACGTATAACGTCATATAGTAATGCGTCATAACGTATAACGTCATATAGAATTACGGCATAATGTTTAACGTCACGTAGTAATACGCCATAACGTATAACGTCAAGCAGTAATTCGTAATACCGTATAACGTCATATCGAATTACGTCATAACTTATAACGTAATATAGAATTCCGGTTTAACGTATAACGCCATATAGCAATGCGTCATAACGTATAACATCATATAGTATTGCGTCATGACGTATAACGTCATATAGTAATGCGTCATAACGTATATCGTCACATAGTAATACGTCATAACGTATACGTCATACAGTAATGCGTCATATCGTATAACGTCATATAGAATTACGGCATAACGTATAACGTCGCATAGTAGTACGTCATAAGGTATATCGTCATAAAGCATTACGTCATAACGTATAACGTCACATAGTAATACGTCATAACGTATAACGTCATATAGAATTCCGGTTTAACGTATAACGCCATATAGCAATGCGTCATAACGTATAACGTCATATAGAATTACGGCATAATGTTTAACGTCACGTAGTAATACGCCATAACGTATAACGTCAAGCAGTAATTCGTAATACCGTATAACGTCATATAGAATTACGGCATAACGTATAACGTCACATAGTAAAACGTCATAACGTATAACGTCATACAGAATTACGGTTTAACGTCTAACGTCATACAGTAATGCGTCATAACGTATAACATCATATAGAATTCCGGTTTAACGTATAACGCCATATAGCAATGTGTCATAACGTATAAAGTCATATAGAATTCCGGTTTAACGTATAACGTCATATAGTAATGCGTCATAACGTATAACGTCATACAGTAATTCGTCATACCGTATAACGTCGTATAGCATTACGTCATAACGGATAACGTCTCATAGTAATACGTCATAACGTATAACGCCATATAGCAATGCGTCATAACGTATAACGTCATACAGTAATTCGTCATACCGTACAACGTCGTATAGCATTACGTCATAACGGATAACGTCTCATAGTAATACGTCATAGCGTATAACGCCATATAGCAATGCGTCATAACGTATAACGTCATACAGAATTACGGTTTAACGTCTAACGTCATACAGTAATGCGTCATAACGTATAACATCATATAGAATTCCGGTTTAACGTATAACGCCATATAGCAACGTGTCATAACGTATAAAGTCATATAGAATTCCGGTTTAACGTATAACGTCATATAGTAATGCGTCATAACGTATAACGTCATATAGAATTCCGGTTTAACGTATAACGCCATATAGCAATGCGTCATAACGTATAACGTCATATAGAATTACGGCATAATGTTTAACGTCACGTAGTAATACGCCATAACGTATAACGTCATGCAGTAATTCGTAATACCGTATAACGTCATATAGAATTACGGCATAACGTATAACGTCACATAGTAAAACGTCATAACGTATAACGTCATACAGAATTACGGTTTAACGTCTAACGTCATACAGTAATGCGTCATAACGTATAACATCATATAGAATTCCGGTTTAACGTATAACGCCATATAGCAATGTGTCATAACGTATAAAGTCATATAGAATTCCGGTTTAACGTATAACGTCATATAGTAATGCGTCATAACGTATAACGTCATACAGTAATTCGTCATACCGTATAACGTCGTATAGCATTACGTCATAACGGATAACGTCTCATAGTAATACGTCATAACGTATAACGCCATATAGCAATGCGTCATAACGTATAACGTCATACAGTAATTCGTCATACCGTATAACGTCGTATAGCATTACGTCATAACGGATAACGTCTCATAGTAATACGTCATAGCGTATAACGCCATATAGCAATGCGTCATAACGTATATCGTCATACAGAATTACGGTTTAACGTATAACGTCATATAGTAATGCGTCATAACGTATGGCGTCACATAGAATTACGGCATAACGTATAACGTCGCATAGTAATACGTCATAACGTATAACGTCATATAGCAATGCGTCATAACGTATAACGTCATATAGTAATGCGTCATAACGTATAACGAAATATAGTAATGCGTCATAACGTATAACGTCATATAGTATTGCGTCATGACGTATAACGTCATATAATAAGGCGACATGACGTATAAGATCATATAGTATTGCGTCATGACGTATAACGTCATATAATAAGGCGACATGACGTATAACGTCATATAATAAGGCGACATGACGTATAACGTCATACAGAATTCCGGCTTAACGTATAACGCCATATAGCAATGCGTCATAACGTATAACGTCATATAGAATTACGGTGTTACGTATAACGTCATATAGTAATGCGTCATAACGTTTAACGCCATATAGCAATGCGTCATAACGTATAACGTCATATAGTAATGCGTCATAACGTATAGCGTCACATAGAATTACGGCATAACGTATAACGTCGCATAGTAATACTTCATAACGTATAACGTCATATGGTAATGCGTCATAGCGTATAACGCCATATAGTATTGCGTCATAACGTATAAGATCATATAGTATTGCGTCATGACGTATAACGTCATATAATAAGGCGACATGACGTATAACGTCATATAGAATTCCGGTTTAACGTATAACGCCATATAGCAATGCGTCATAACGTATAACGTCATATAGAATTACGGTGTTACGTATAACGTCATATAGTAATGCGTCATAACGTATAACGCCATATAGCAATGCGTCATAACGTATAACGTCATATAGTAATGCGTCATAACGTATAACGAAATATAGTAATGCGTCATAACGTATAACGTCATATAGTATTGCGTCATAACTTACAACGTCATACAGTAATGCGTCATACCGTATAACGTCATATAGAATTACGGTTTTGCATATAACGTCATGTAGAATTACGGTTTAACGTATAGCGTCGCATAGAATTACGGTTTAACGTATAACGTCATATAGTAATACGTCATAACGTATAACATCATATAGTATTGCGTCATGACGTATAACGTCATAAAGTAATGCGTAATAACGTAAAACATCATATAGTAATGCGTCATAACGTATAGCGTCACATAGAATTACGGTTTAACGTATAACGTCATACAGTAATTTGTCATACCGTATAACGTCGTATAGCATTACGTCATAACGGATAACGTCTCATAGTAATACGTCATAACGTATAACGCCATATAGCAATGCGTCATAACGTATAACGTCATACAGAATTACGGTTTAACGTATAACGTCATATAGAATTACGTCGTAACGTATAAGGTCACATAGAAGTACGTCACAACGTATAACGTCACGAAGAATTACGGTTTTGCGTATAACGTCATATAGACTTACGGTTTAACGTATAACGTCATACAGTAATTCGTAATACCGTATAACGTCATATAGAATTATGGCATAACGTATAACGTCACATAGTAAAACGTCATAACGTATAACATCATATAGAATTCCGGTTTAACGTATAACGCCATATAGCAATGTGTCATAACGTATAAAGTCATATAGAATTCCCGTTTAACGTATAACGCCAAATAGCAATGCGTCATAACGTATAACGTCATATAGAATTACGGCATAATGTTTAACGTCACGTAGTAATACGCCATAACGTATAACGTCATAAAGTAATGCGTAATAACGTAAAACATCATATAGTAATGCGTCATAACGTATAGCGTCACATAGAATTACGGTTTAACGTATAACGTCATACAGTAATTTGTCATACCGTATAGCGTCATAACGTATAACGCCATATAGCAATGCGTCATAACGTATAACGTCATACAGAATTACGGTTTAACGTATAACGTCATATAGTAATGCGTCATAACGTATAGCGTCACAGAGAATTACGGTTTAACGTATAACGTCATATAGTAATGCGTCATAACGTATAACGCCATATAGCAATGCGTCATAACGTATAACGTCATATAGTAATGCGTCATATCGTATAACGAAATATAGTAATGCGTCATAACGTATAACGTCATATAGTATTGCGTCATATCTTACAACGTCATACAGTAGTGCGTCATACCATATAACGTCATATAGAATTACGGTTTTGCATATAACGTCATGTAGAATTACGGTTTAACGTATAGCGTCGCATAGAATTACGGTTTAACGTATAACGTCATATAGTAATACGTCATAACCTTTAACGTCATATAGTAATGCGTCATAACGTATAACGTCATATAGTATTGCGTCATGACGTATAATGTCATATAATAAGGCGACATGACGTATAACGTCATATAGAATTACGTCGTAACGTATAACGTCACGTAGTAATGCGTCATAACGTATAACGACATATAGTAATGCGTCATAACGTATATCGCCATATAGTAAGGCGTCATGACGTACAACGTCATATAGAATTACGTCGTAACGTATAAGGTCACATAGAAGTACGTCACAACGTATAACGTCACGAAGAATTACGGTTTTGCGTATAACGTCATATAGAATTACGGTTTAACGTATAACGTCATACAGTAATTCGTAATACCGTATAACCTCATATAGAATTATGGCATAACGTATAACGTCACATAGTAAAACGTCATAACGTATAACGTCATACAGAATTACGGTTTAACGTCTAACGTCATACAGTAATGCGTCATAACGTATAACATCATATAGAATTCCGGTTTAACGTATAACGCCATATAGCAATGTGTCATAACGTATAAAGTCATATAGAATTCCGGTTTAACGTATAACGCCAAATAGCAATGCGTCATAACGTATAACGTCATATAGAATTACGGCATAATGTTTAACGTCACGTAGTAATACGCATTAACGTATAACGTCATATAGTAATGCGTAATAACGTAAAACATCATATAGCAATGCGTCAGACCCTATAACGTCATATAGAATTACGGTGTTACGTATAACGTCATATAGTAATGCGTCATAACGTATAGCGTCACATAGAATTACGGCATAACGCATAACGTCGCATAGTAATACGTCATAACGTATAACGTCATATAGTAATGCGCCATAACGTATAACGAAATATAGTAATGCGTCATAACGTATAACGTCATATAGTATTGCGTCATAACGTATAACGCCATATAGCAATGCGTCATAACGTATAACGTCATATAGTAATGCGTCATATCGTATAACGAAATATAGTAATGCGTCATAACGTATAACGTCATATAGTATTGCGTCATATCTTACAACGTCATACAGTAGTGCGTCATACCATATAACGTCATATAGAATTACGGTTTTGCATATAACGTCATGTAGAATTACGGTTTAACGTATAGCGTCGCATAGAATTACGGTTTAACGTATAACGTCATATAGTAATACGTCATAACCTTTAACGTCATATAGTAATGCGTCATAACGTATAACGTCATATAGTATTGCGTCATGACGTATAATGTCATATAATAAGGCGACATGACGTATAACGTCATATAGAATTACGTCGTAACGTATAACGTCACGTAGTAATGCGTCATAACGTATAACGACATATAGTAATGCGTCATAACGTATATCGCCATATAGTAAGGCGTCATGACGTACAACGTCATATAGAATTACGTCGTAACTTATAAGGTCACATAGAAGTACGTCACAACGTATAACGTCACGAAGAATTACGGTTTTGCGTATAACGTCATATAGAATTACGGTTTAACGTATAACGTCATACAGTAATTCGTAATACCGTATAACCTCATATAGAATTATGGCATAACGTATAACGTCACATAGTAAAACGTCATAACGTATAACGTCATACAGAATTACGGTTTAACGTCTAACGTCATACAGTAATGCGTCATAACGTATAACATCATATAGAATTCCGGTTTAACGTATAACGCCATATAGCAATGTGTCATAACGTATAAAGTCATATAGAATTCCGGTTTAACGTATAACGCCAAATAGCAATGCGTCGTAACGTATAACGTCATATAGAATTGCGGCATAATGTTTAACGTCACGTAGTAATACGCATTAACGTATAACGTCATATAGTAATGCGTAATAACGTAAAACATCATATAGCAATGCGTCAGACCCTATAACGTCATTTAGAATTACGGTGTTACGTATAACGTCATATAGTAATGCGTCATAACGTATAGCGTCACATAGAATTACGGCATAACGCATAACGTCGCATAGTAATACGTCATAACGTATAACGTCATATAGTAATGCGCCATAACGTATAACGAAATATAGTAATGCGTCATAACGTATAACGTCATATAGTATTGCGTCATAACTTACAACGTCATACAGTAATGCGTCATACCGTATAACGTCATATAGAATTACGGTTTTGCATATAACGTCATGTAGAATTACGGTTTAACGTATAGCGTCGCATAGAATTACGGTTTAACGTATAACGCCATATAGAAATGCGTCATAACGTATAACATCATATAGTATTGCGTCATGACGTATAACGTCATATAATAAAACGACATGACGTATAACGTCATATAGAATTACGTCATAACTTATAACGTAATATAGAATTCCGGTTTAACGTATAACGCCATATAGCAATGCGTCATAACGTATAACATCATATAGTATTGCGTCATGACGTATAACGTCATATAGCAATGCGTCATAACGTATAACGTTACACAGAATTACGGTTTAACGTATAAAGTCATATAGTAATGCGCCATAACGTATAACGCCATATAGAAATGCGTCATAACGTATAACATCATATAGTATTGCGTCATGACGTATAACGTCATATAATAAAACGACATGACGTATAACGTCATATCGAATTACGTCATAACTTATAACGTAATATAGAATTCCGGTTTAACGTATAACGCCATATAGTAATGCGTCATAACGTATAACATCATATAGTATTGCGTCATGACGTATAACGTCATATAGTAATGCGTCATAACGTGTATCGTCACATAGTAATACGTCATAACGTATAACGTCATACAGTAATGCGTCATATCGTATAACGTCATATAGAATTCCGGTTTAACGTATAACGCCATATAACAATGCGTCATAACGTATAACGTCATATAGACTTACGGCATAATGTTTAACGTCACGTAGTAATACGCCATAACGTAGAACGTCATACAGTAATTCGTAATACCGTATAACGTCATATAGAATTACGGCATAACGTATAACGTCACATAGTAAAACGTCATAACGTATAACGTCATACAGAATTGCGGTTTAACGTCTAACGTCATACAGTAATGCGTCATAACGTATAACATCATATAGAATTCCGGTTTAACGTATAACGCCATATAGCAATGTGTCATAACGTATAAAGTCATATAGAATTCCGGTTTAACGTATAACGTCATATAGTAATGCGTCATAACGTATAACGTCATACAGTAATTCGTCATACCGTATAACGTCGTATAGCATTACGTCATAACGGATAACGTCTCATAGTAATACGTCATAACGTATAACGCCATATAGCAATGCGTCATAACGTATAACGTCATACAGTAATTCGTCATACCGTATAACGTCGTATAGCATTACGTCATAACGGATAACGTCTCATAGTAATACGCCATAACGTATAACGTCATATAGTAATGCGTAATAACGTAAAACATCATATAGTAATGCGTCATAACGTATAGCGTCACATAGAATTACGGTTTAACGTATAACGTCATACAGTAATTCGTCATACCGTATAACGTCGTATAGCATTACGTCATAACGGATAACGTCTCATAGTAATACGTCATACCGTATAACGCCATATAGCAATGCGTCATAACGTATAACGTCATACAGAATTACGGTTTAACGTATAACGTCATATAGTAATGCGTCATAACGTATAGCGTCACATAGAATTACGGCATAACGCATAACGTCGCATAGTAATACGTCATAATGTATAACGTCATATAGTAATGCGTCATAACGTATAACGCCATATAGCGATGCGTCATAACGTATAACGTCATATAGTAATGCGTCATAACGTATAGCGTCACATAGAATTACGGCATAACGTATAACGTCGCATAGTAATACGTCATAGCGTATAACGTCATATAGTAATGCGTCATAACGTATAACGCCATATAGTATTGCGTCATAACGTATAAGATCATATAGTATTGCGTCATTACGTATAACGTCATATAATAAGGCGACATGACGTATAACGTCATATAATAAGGCGACATGACGTATAACGTCATATAGAATTCCGGTTTAACGTATAACGCCATATAGCAATGCGTCATAACGTATAACGTCATATAGAATTACGGTGTTACGTATAACGTCATATAGTAATGCGTCATAACGTATAACGCCATATAGCAATGCGTCATAACGTATAACGTCATATAGTAATGCGTCATAACGTATAACGAAATATAGTAATGCGTCATAACGTAAAACGTCATATAGTATTGCGTCATAACTTACAACGTCATACAGTAATGCGTCAAAACGTATAACGTCATATAGAATTACGGCATAATGTATAACGTCACGTAGTAATACGCCATAACGTATAACGTCATATAGTAATGCGTAATAACGTAAAACATCATATAGTAATGCGTCATAACGTATAGCGTCACATAGAATTACGGTTTAACGTATAACGTCATACAGTAATTCGTCATACCGTATAACGTCGTATAGCATTACGTCATAACGGATAACGTCTCATAGTAATACGTCATAACGTATAACGCCATATAGCAATGCGTCATAACGTATAACGTCATACAGAATTACGGTTTAACGTATAACGTCATATAGTAATGCGTCATAACGTATAGCGTCACATAGAATTACGGCATAACGCATAACGTCGCATAGTAATACGTCATAACGTATAACGTCATATAGTAATGCGTCATAACGTATAACGCCATATAGTACTGCGTCATAACGTATAACATCATATAGTATTGCGTCATGAAGTATAACGTCATATAATAAGGCGACATGATGTATAACGTCATATAGAATTCCGGTGTAACGTATAACGCCATATAGCAATGCGTCATAACGTATAACGTCATATAGAATTACGGTGTTACGTATAACGTCATATAGTAATGCGTCATAACGTATAACGCCATATAGCAATGCGTCATAACGTATAACGTCATATAGTAATGCGTCATAACGTATAGCGTCACATAGAATTACGGCATAACGTATAACGTCGCATAGTAATACGTCATAACGTATAACGTCATATAGTAATGCGTCATAACGTATAACGCCATATGGTATTGCGTCATAACGTATAAGATCATATAGTATTGCGTCATGACGTATAACGTCATATAATAAGGCGACATGACGTATAACGTCATATAGTAATGCGTCATAACGTATAACGTCATATAGTATTGCGTCATGACGTATAATGTCATATAATAAGGCGACATGACGTATAACGTCATATAGAATTCCGGTTTAACGTATAACGCCATATAGCAATGCGTCATAACGTATAACGTCATATAGAATTACGGTGTTACGTATAACGTCATATAGTAATGCGTCATAACGTATAACGCCATATAGCAATGCGTCATAACGTGTAACGTCATATAGTAATGCGTCATAACGTATAGCGTCACATAGAATTACGGCATAACGTATAACGTCGCATAGTAATACGTCATAACGTATAACGTCATATAGTAATGCGTCATAACGTCTAACGCCATATAGTATTGCGTCATAACGTATAAGAACATATAGTATTGCGTCATGACGTATAACGTCATATAATAAGGCGACATGACGTATAACGTCATATAGAATTACGGTTTTGCATATAACGTCATGTAGAATTACGGTTTAACGTATAGCGTCGCATACAATTACGGTTTAACGTATAACGTCATATAGTAATACGTCATAACGTATAACGTCATATAGTAATGCGTCATAACGTATAACGTCATATAGTATTGCGTCATGACGTATAAAATCATATAATTAGGCGACATGACGTATAACGTCATATAGAATTACGTCGTAACGTATAACGTCACGTAGTAATGCGTCATAACGTATAACGACATATAGTAATGCGTCATAACGTATATCGCCATATAGTAAGGCGTCATGACGTACAACGTCATATAGAATTACGTCATAACGTATAACGTCACATAGAAGTACGTCACAACGTATAACGTCACGCAGAATTACGGTTTTGCGTATAACGTCATATAGAATTACGGTTTAACGTATAACGTCATACAGTAATTCGTAAAACCGTATAACGTCATATAGAATTACGGTTTAACGTCTAACGTCATACAGTAATGCGTCATAACGTATAACATCATATAGAATTCCGGTTTAACGTATAACGCCATATAGCAATGTGTCATAACGTATAAAGTCATATAGAATTCCGGTTTAACGTATAACGCCATATAGCAATGCGTCATAACGTGTAACGTCATATAGAATTACGGCATAATGTTTAACGTCACGTAGTAATACGCCATAACGTATAACGTCATATAGTAATGCGTAATAACGTAAAACATCTTATAGTAATGCGTCATAACGTATAGCGTCACATAGAATTACGGTTTAACGTATAACGTCATATAGTAATGCGTCATAACGTATAACGTCATACAGTAATTCGTCATACCGTATAACGTCGTATAGCATTACGTCATAACGGATAACGTCTCATAGTAATACGTCATAACGTATAACGCCATATAGCAATTCGTCATAACGTATAACGTCATACAGAATTACGGTTTAACGTATAACGTCATATAGTAATGCGTCATAACGTATAGCGTCACATAGAATTACGGCATAACGTATTACGTCGCATAGTAATACGTCATAACGTATAACGTCATATAGTAATGCGTCATAACGTATAACGCCATATAGTATTGCGTTATAACGTATAACATCATACAGAATTACGGTTTAACGTATAACGTCATACAGTAATGCGTCATACCGTATAACGTCATATAGAATTACGGTTTTGCATATAACGTCATGTAGAATTACGGTTTAACGTATAGCGTCGCATAGAATTACGGTTTAACGTATAACGTCATATAGTAATACGTCATAACGTATAACGTCATATAGTAATGCGTCATAACGTATAACGTCATATAGTATTGCGTCATGACGTATAATGTCATATAATAAGGCGACATGACGTATAACGTCATATAGAATTCCGGTTTAACGTATAACGCCATATAGCAATGCGTCATAACGTATAACGTCATATCGTAATGCGTCATAACGTATAACGAAATATAGTAATGCGTCATAACGTATAACGTCATATAGTATTGCGTCATAACTTACAACGTCATACAGTAATGCGTCATACCGTATAACGTCATATAGAATTACGGTTTTGCATATAACGTCATGTAGAATTACGGTTTAACGTATAGCGTCGCATGGAATTACGGTTTAACGTATAACGTCATATAGTAATACGTCATAACGTATAACGTCATATAGTAATGCGTCATAACGTATAACGTCATATAGTATTGCGTCATGACGTATAATGTCATATAATAAGGCGACATGACGTATAACGTCATATAGAATTACGTCGTAACGTATAACGTCACGTAGTAATGCGTCATAACGTATAACGACATATAGTAATGCGTCATAACGTATATCGCCATATAGTAAGGCGTCATGACGTACAACGTCATATAGAATTACGTCATAACGTATAACGTCACATAGAAGTACGTCACAACGTATAACGTCATATAGTAATGCGTCATAACGTATAACGCCATATAGTATTGCGTCATAACGTATAACATCATATAGTAATGCGTCATATCGTATAACGTCATATAGTAATACGTCATAACGTATAACGTCATATAGTATTGCGTCATGACGAATAATGTCATATAATAAGGCGACATGACGTATAACGTCATATAGTAATGCGTCATAACGTATAACGTCATATAGTAATGCGTCATAACGAATAACGCCATATAGTAATGCGTCATAACATATATCGTCATATAGTAATGCGTAATAACGTAAAACATCATATAGTAATGCGTCATAACGTATAGCGTCACATAGAATTCCGGTTTAACGTATAACGCCATATAGCAATGTGTCATAACGTATAAAGTCATATAGAATTCCGGTTTAACGTATAACGCCATATAGCAATGCGTCATAACGTGTAACGTCATATAGAATTACGGCATAATGTTTAACGTCACGTAGTAATACGCCATAACGTATAACGTCATATAGTAATGCGTAATAACGTAAAACATCATATAGTAATGCGTCATAACGTATAGCGTCACATAGAATTACGGTTTAACGTATAACGTCATATAGTAATGCGTCATAACGTATAACGTCATACAGTAATTCGTCATACCGTATAACGTCGTATAGCATTACGTCATAACGGATAACGTCTCATAGTAATACGTCATAACGTATAACGCCATATAGCAATGCGTCATAACGTATAACGTCATACAGAATTACGCTTTAACGTATAACGTCATATAGTAATGCGTCATAACGTATAGCGTCACATAGAATTACGGCATAACGTATTACGTCGCATAGTAATACGTCATAACGTATAACGTCATATAGTAATGCGTCATAACGTATAACGCCATATAGTATTGCGTCATAACGTATAACATCATACAGAATTACGGGTTAACGTATAACGTCATACAGTAATGCGTCATACCGTATAACGTCATATAGAATTACGGTTTTGCATATAACGTCATGTAGAATTACGGTTTAACGTATAGCGTCGCATAGAATTACGGTTTAACGTATAACGTCATATAGTAATACGTCATAACGTATAACGTCATATAGTAATGCGTCATAACGTATAACGTCATATAGTATTGCGTCATGACGTATAATGTCATATAATAAGGCGACATGACGTATAACGTCATATAGAATTCCGGTTTAACGTATAACGCCATATAGCAATGCGTCATAACGTATAACGTCATATCGTAATGCGTCATAACGTATAACGAAATATAGTAATGCGTCATAACGTATAACGTCATATAGTATTGCGTCATAACTTACAACGTCATACAGTAATGCGTCATACCGTATAACGTCATATAGAAATACGGTTTTGCATATAACGTCATGTAGAATTACGGTTTAACGTATAGCGTCGCATGGAATTACGGTTTAACGTATAACGTCATATAGTAATACGTCATAACGTATAACGTCATATAGTAATGCGTCATAACGTATAACGTCATATAGTATTGCGTCATGACGTATAATGTCATATAATAAGGCGACATGACGTATAACGTCATATAGAATTACGTCGTAACGTATAACGTCACGTAGTAATGCGTCATAACGTATAACGACATATAGTAATGCGTCATAACGTATATCGCCATATAGTAAGGCGTCATATCGTATAACGTCATATAGTAATACGTCATAACGCATAACGTCATATAGTATTGCGTCATGACGAATAATGTCATATAATAAGGCGACATGACGTATAACGTCATATAGTAATGCGTCATAACGTATAACGTCATATAGTAATGCGTCATAACGTATAACGCCATATAGTAATGCGTCATAACATATATCGTCATATAGTAATGCGTAATAACGTAAAACATCATATAGTAATGCGTCATAACGTATAGCGTCACATAGAATTCCGGTTTAACGTATAACGCCATATAGCAATGTGTCATAACGTATAAAGTCATATCGAATTCCGGTTTAACGTATAACGCCATATAGCAATGCGTCATAACGTGTAACGTCATATAGAATTACGGCATAATGTTTAACGTCACGTAGTAATACGCCATAACGTATAACGTCATATAGTAATGCGTAATAACGTAAAACATCATATAGTAATGCGTCATAACGTATAGCGTCACATAGAATTACGGTTTAACGTATAACGTCATATAGTAATGCGTCATAACGTATAACGTCATACAGTAATTCGTCATACCGTATAACGTCGTATAGCATTACGTCATAACGGATAACGTCTCATAGTAATACGTCATAACGTATAACGCCATATAGCAATGCGTCATAACGTATAACGTCATACAGAATTACGGTTTAACGTATAACGTCATATAGTAATGCGTCATAACGTATAGCGTCACATAGAATTACGGCATAACGTATTACGTCGCATAGTAATACGTCATAACGTATAACGTCATATAGTAATGCGTCATAACGTATAACGCCATATAGTATTGCGTCATAACGTATAACATCATATAGTATTGCGTCATGACGTATAACGTCATATAATAAGGCGACATGACGTATAACGTCATATAGAATTCCGGTTTAACGTATAACGCCATATAGCAATGCGTCATAACGTATAACGTCATATAGAATTACGGTGTTACGTATAACGTCATATAGTAATGCGTCATAACGTATAACGCCATATAGCAATGCGTCATAACGTATAACGTCATATAGTAATGCGTCATAACGTATAACGAAATATAGTAATGCGTCATAACGTATAACGTCATATAGAATTCCGGTTTAACGTATAACGCCATATAGCAATGCGTCATAACGTATAACGTCATATAGTAATGCGACATAACGTATAACGAAATATAGTAATGCGTCATATCGTATAACGTCATATAGTATTGCGTCATAACTTACACCGTCATACAGTAATGCGTCATACCGTATAACGTCATATAGAATTACGGTTTTGCATATAACGTCATGTAGAATTACGGTTTAACGTATAACGTCATATAGTAATACGTCATAACGTATAACGACATATAGTAATGCGTCATAACGTATATCGCCATATAGTAAGGCGTCATGACGTACAACGTCATATAGAATTACGTCATAACGTATAACGTCACATAGAAGTACGTCACAACGTATAACGTCACGCAGAATTACCTTTTTGCGTATAACGTCATATAGAATTACGGTTTAACGTATAACGTGATACAGTAATTCGTAATACCGTATAACGTCATATAGAATTACGGCATAACGTATAACGTCACATAGGAGAACGTCATAACGTATAACGTCATACAGAATTACGGTTTAACGTCTAACGTCATACAGTAATGCGTCATAACGTATAACATCATATAGAATTCCGGTTTAACGTATAACGCCATATAGCAATGTGTCATAACGTATAAAGTCATATAGAATTCCGGTTTAACGTATAACGCCATATAGCAATGCGTCATAACGTATAACGTCATATAGAATTACGGCATAATGTTTAACGTCACGTAGTAATACGCCATAACGTATAACGTCATATAGTAATGCGTAATAACGTAAAACATCATATAGTAATGCGACATAACGTATAGCGTCACATAGAATTACGGTTTAACGTATAACGTCATATAGTAATGCGTCATAACGTATAACGTCATACAGTAATTCGTCATACCGTATAACGTCGTATAGCATTACGTCATAACGGATAACGTCTCATAGTAATACGTCATAACGTATAACGACATATAGCAATGCGTCATAACGTATAACGTCATACAGAATTACGGTTTAACGTATAACGTCATATAGTAATGCGTCATAACGTATAGCGTCACATAGAATTACGGCATAACGTATTACGTCGCATAGTAATACGTCATAACGTATAACGTCATATAGTAATGCGTCATAACGTATAACGCCATATAGTATTGCGTCATAACGTATAACATCATATAGTAATGCGTCATATCGTATAACGTCATATAGTAATACGTCATAACGTATAACGTCATATAGTATTGCGTCATGACGAATAATGTCATATAATAAGGCGACATGACGTATAACGTCATATAGTAATGCGTCATAACGTATAACGTCATATAGTAATGCGTCATAACGTATAACGCCATATAGTAATGCGTCATAACATATATCGTCATATAGTATTGCGTCATAACGTCTAACGCCATATAGCAATGCGTCATAACGTATAACGTCATATAGTAATGCGACATACCGTATAACGTCATATAGAATTCCGGTTTAACGTATAACGCCATATAGCAATGCGTCATAACGTATAACGTCACATAGTAATACGTCTTAACGTATAAAGTCATATAGAATACCGGGTTAAAGTATAACGCCATATAGCAATGCGTCATAGCGTATAACGTCATACAGAATTACGGTTTAACGTATATCGTCATAGAGTAATGCGTCATAACGTATAACGTCATATAGTACTGCGTCATGACGAATAATGTCATATAATAAGGCGACATGACGTATAACGCCATATAGCAATGTGTCATAACGTATAAAGTCATATAGAATTCCGGTTTAACGTATAACGCCATATAGCAATGCGTCATAACGTATAACGTCATATAGAATTACGGTTTAACGTATAACGTCATATAGTAATGCGTCATAACGTATAGCGTCACATAGAATTACGGCATAACGTATAACGCCATATAGTATTGCGTCATAACGTATAACATCATATAGTAATGCGTCATATCGTATAACGTCGTATAGCATTTCGTCATACCGTATAACGTCGTATAGCATTACGTCATAACGGATAACGTCTCATAGTAATACGTCATAACGTATAACGACATATAGCAATGCGTCATAACGTATAACGTCATACAGAATTACGGTTTAACGTATAACGTCATATAGTAATGCGTCATAACGTATAGCGTCACATAGAATTACGGCATAACGTATTACGTCGCATAGTAATACGTCATAACGTATAACGTCATATAGTAATGCGTCATAACGTATAACGCCATATAGTATTGCGTCATAACGTATAACATCATATAGTATTGCGTCATGACGTATAACGTCATATAATAAGGCGACATGACGTATAACGTCATATAGAATTCCGGTTTAACGTATAACGCCATATAGCAATGCGTCATAACGTATAACGTCATATAGAATTACGGTGTTACGTATAACGTCATATAGTAATGCGTCATAACGTATAACGCCATATAGCAATGCGTCATAACGTATAACGTCATATAGTAATGCGTCATAACGTATAACGAAATATAGTAATGCGTCATAACGTATAACGTCATATAGAATTCCGGTTTAACGTATAACGCCATATAGCAATGCGTCATAACGTATAACGTCATATAGTAATGCGTCATAACGTATAACGAAATATAGTAATGCGTCATATCGTATAACGTCATATAGTATTGCGTCATAACTTACACCGTCATACAGTAATGCGTCATACCGTATAACGTCATATAGAATTACGGTTTTGCATATAACGTCATGTAGAATTACGGTTTAACGTATAACGTCATATAGTAATACGTCATAACGTATAACGACATATAGTAATGCGTCATAACGTATATCGCCATATAGTAAGGCGTCATGACGTACAACGTCATATAGAATTACGTCATAACGTATAACGTCACATAGAAGTACGTCACAACGTATAACGTCACGCAGAATTACCTTTTTGCGTATAACGTCATATAGAATTACGGTTTAACGTATAACGTGATACAGTAATTCGTAATACCGTATAACGTCATATAGAATTACGGCATAACGTATAACGTCACATAGGAGAACGTCATAACGTATAACGTCATACAGAATTACGGTTTATCGTCTAACGTCATACAGTAATGCGTCATAACGTATAACATCATATAGAATTCCGGTTTAACGTATAACGCCATATAGCAATGTGTCATAACGTATAAAGTCATATAGAATTCCGGTTTAACGTATAACGCCATATAGCAATGCGTCATAACGTATAACGTCATATAGAATTACGGCATAATGTTTAACGTCACGTAGTAATACGCCATAACGTATAACGTCATATAGTAATGCGTAATAACGTAAAACATCATATAGTAATGCGTCATAACGTATAGCGTCACATAGAATTACGGTTTAACGTATAACGTCATATAGTACTGCGTCATAACGTATAACGTCATACAGTAATTCGTCATACCGTATAACGTCGTATAGCATTACGTCATAACGGATAACGTCTCATAGTAATACGTCATAACGTATAACGCCATATAGCAATGCGTCATAACGTATAACGTCATACAGAATTACGGTTTAACGTATAACGTCATATAGTAATGCGTCATAACGTATAGCGTCACATAGAATTACGGCATAACGTATTACGTCGCATAGTAATACGTCATAACGTATAACGTCATATAGTAATGCGTCATAACGTATAACGCCATATAGTATTGCGTCATAACGTATAACATCATATAGTATTGCGTCATGACGTATAACGTCATATAATAAGGCGACATGACGTATAACGTCATATAGAATTCCGGTTTAACGTATAACGCCATATAGCAATGCGTCATAACGTATAACGTCATATAGAATTACGGTGTTACGTATAACGTCATATAGTAATGCGTCATAACGTATAACGCCATATAGCAATGCGTCATAACGTATAACGTCATATAGTAATGCGTCATAACGTAAAACGAAATATAGTAATGCGTCATAACGTATAACGTCATATAGTATTGCGTCATACCGTATAACGTCATATAGAATTACGGTTTTGCATATAACGTCATGTAGAATTACGGTTTAACGTATAGCGTCGCATAGAATTACGGTTTAAGGTATAACGTCATATAGTAATACGTCATAACGTATAACGTCATATAGTAATGCGTCATAACGTATAACGTCATATAGTATTGCGTCATGACGTATAATGTCATATAATAAGGCGACATGACGTATAACGTCATATAGAATTCTGGTTTAACGTATAACGCCATATAGCAATGCGTCATAACGTATAACGTCATATAGAATTACGGCATAATGTTTAACGTCACGTAGTAATACGCCATAACGTATAACGTCATATAGTAATGCGTAATAACGTAAAACATCATATAGTAATGCGTCATAACGTATAGCGTCACATAGAATTACGGTTTAACGTATAACGTCATATAGTAATGCGTCATAACGTATAACGCCATATAGTATTGCGTCATAACGTATAACATCATATAGTATTGCGTCATGACGTATAACGTCATATAATAAGGCGACATGACGTATAACGTCATATAGAATTCCGGTTTAACGTATAACGCCATATAGCAATGCGTCATAACGTATAACGTCATATAGAATTACGGTGTTACGTATAACGTCATATAGTAATGCGTCATAACGTATAACGCCATATAGCAATGCGTCATAACGTATAACGTCATATAGTAATGCGTCATAACGTATAACGAAATATAGTAATGCGTCATAACGTATAACGTCATATAGAATTCCGGTTTAACGTATAACGCCATATAGCAATGCGTCATAACGTATAACGTCATATAGTAATGCGTCATAACGTATAACGAAATATAGTAATGCGTCATATCGTATAACGTCATATAGTATTGCGTCATAACTTACACCGTCATACAGTAATGCGTCATACCGTATAACGTCATATAGAATTACGGTTTTGCATATAACGTCATGTAGAATTACGGTTTAACGTATAACGTCATATAGTAATACGTCATAACGTATAACGACATATAGTAATGCGTCATAACGTATATCGCCATATAGTAAGGCGTCATGACGTACAACGTCATATAGAATTACGTCATAACGTATAACGTCACATAGAAGTACGTCACAACGTATAACGTCACGCAGAATTACCTTTTTGCGTATAACGTCATATAGAATTACGGTTTAACGTATAACGTGATACAGTAATTCGTAATACCGTATAACGTCATATAGAATTACGGCATAACGTATAACGTCACATAGGAGAACGTCATAACGTATAACGTCATACAGAATTACGGTTTAACGTCTAACGTCATACAGTAATGCGTCATAACGTATAACATCATATAGAATTCCGGTTTAACGTATAACGCCATATAGCAATGTGTCATAACGTATAAAGTCATATAGAATTCCGGTTTAACGTATAACGCCATATAGCAATGCGTCATAACGTATAACGTCATATAGAATTACGGCATAATGTTTAACGTCACGTAGTAATACGCCATAACGTATAACGTCATATAGTAATGCGTAATAACGTAAAACATCATATAGTAATGCGTCATAACGTATAGCGTCACATAGAATTACGGTTTAACGTATAACGTCATATAGTACTGCGTCATAACGTATAACGTCATACAGTAATTCGTCATACCGTATAACGTCGAATAGCATTACGTCATAACGGATAACGTCTCATAGTAATACGTCATAACGTATAACGACATATAGCAATGCGTCATAACGTATAACGTCACATAGAATTACGGTTTAACGTATAACGTCATATAGTACTGCGTCATAACGTATAACGTCATACAGTAATTCGTCATACCGTATAACGTCGAATAGCATTACGCCATAACGTATAACGTCATATAGTAATGCGTAATAACGTAAAACATCATATAGTAATGCGTCATAACGTATAGCGTCACATAGAATTACGGTTTAACGTATAACGTCATATAGTACTGCGTCATAACGTATAACGTCATATAGTAATGCGTCATAACGTATAACGCCATATAGTATTGCGTCATAACGTATAACATCATATAGTAATGCGTCATATCGTATAACGTCATATAGTAATACGTCATAACGTATAACGTCATATAGTATTGCGTCATGACGAATAATGTCATATAATAAGGCGACATGACGTATAACGTCATATAGTAATGCGTCATAACGTATAACGTCATATAGTAATGCGTCATAACGTATAACGCCATATAGTAATGCGTCATAACATATATCGTCATATAGTGTTGCGTCATAACGTCTAACGCCATATAGAATACCGGGTTAAAGTATAACGCCATATAGCAATGCGTCATAGCGTATAACGTCATACAGAATTACGGTTTAACGTATATCGTCATAGAGTAATGCGTCATAACGTATAACGTCATATAGTATTGCGTCATGACGAATAATGTCATATAATAAGGCGACATGACGTATAACGCCATATAGCAATGTGTCATAACGTATAAAGTCATATAGAATTCCGGTTTAACGTATAACGCCATATAGCAATGCGTCATAACGTAAAACGTCATATAGTAATGCGTCATAACGTATAACGCCATATAGTATTGCGTCATAACGTATAACATCATATAGTATTGCGTCATGACGTATAACGTCATATAATAAGGCGACATGACGTATAACGTCATATAGAATTCCGGTTTAACGTATAACGCCATATAGCAATGCGTCATAACGTATAACGTCATATAGAATTACGGTGTTACGTATAACGTCATATAGTAATGCGTCATAACGTATAACGCCATATAGCAATGCGTCATAACGTATAACGTCATATAGTAATGCGTCATAACGTAAAACGAAATATAGTAATGCGTCATAACGTATAACGTCATATAGAATTACGGTTTAACGTATAACGTCATATAGTACTGCGTCATAACGTATAACGTCATATAGTAATGCGTAATAACGTAAAACATCATATAGTAATGCGTCATAACGTATAGCGTCACATAGAATTACGGTTTAACGTATAACGTCATATAGTACTGCGTCATAACGTATAACGTCATACAGTAATTCGTCATACCGTATAACGTCGAATAGCATTACGTCATAACGGATAACGTCTCATAGTAATACGTCATAACGTATAACGACATATAGCAATGCGTCATAACGTATAACGTCATACAGAATTACGGTTTAACGTATAACGTCATATAGTAATGCGTCATAACGTATAGCGTCACATAGAATTACGGCATAACGTATTACGTCGCATAGTAATACGTCATAACGTATAACGTCATATAGTAATGCGTCATAACGTATAACGCCATATAGTATTGCGTCATAACGTATAACATCATATAGTAATGCGTCATATCGTATAACGTCATATAGTAATACGTCATAACGTATAACGTCATATAGTATTGCGTCATGACGAATAATGTCATATAATAAGGCGACATGACGTATAACGTCATATAGTAATGCGTCATAACGTATAACGTCATATAGTAATGCGTCATAACGTATAACGCCATATAGTAATGCGTCATAACATATATCGTCATATAGTGTTGCGTCATAACGTCTAACGCCATATAGAATACCGGGTTAAAGTATAACGCCATATAGCAATGCGTCATAGCGTATAACGTCATACAGAATTACGGTTTAACGTATATCGTCATAGAGTAATGCGTCATAACGTATAACGTCATATAGTATTGCGTCATGACGAATAATGTCATATAATAAGGCGACATGACGTATAACGCCATATAGCAATGCGTCATAACGTAAAACGTCATATAGTAATGCGTCATAACGTATAACGCCATATAGTATTGCGTCATAACGTATAACATCATATAGTATTGCGTCATGACGTATAACGTCATATAATAAGGCGACATGACGTATAACGTCATATAGAATTCCGGTTTAACGTATAACGCCATATAGCAATGCGTCATAACGTATAACGTCATATAGAATTACGGTGTTACGTATAACGTCATATAGTAATGCGTCATAACGTATAACGCCATATAGCAATGCGTCATAACGTATAACGTCATATAGTAATGCGTCATAACGTAAAACGAAATATAGTAATGCGTCATAACGTATAACGTCATATAGTATTGCGTCATACCGTATAACGTCATATAGAATTACGGTTTTGCATATAACGTCATGTAGAATTACGGTTTAACGTATAGCGTCGCATAGAATTACGGTTTAAGGTATAACGTCATATAGTAATACGTCATAACGTATAACGTCATATAGTAATGCGTCATAACGTATAACGCCATATAGTATTGCGTCATAACGTATAACATCATATAGTATTGCGTCATGACGTATAATGTCATATAATAAGGCGACATGACGTATAACGTCATATAGAATTCCGGTTTAACGTATAACGCCATATAGCAATGCGTCATAACGTATAACGTCATATAGAATTACGGCATAATGTTTAACGTCACGTAGTAATACGCCATAACGTATAACGTCATATAGTAATGCGTAATAACGTAAAACATCATATAGTAATGCGTCATAACGTATAGCGTCACATAGAATTACGGTTTAACGTATAACGTCATATAGTAATGCGTCATAACGTATAACGTCATACAGTAATTCGTCATACCGTATAACGTCGTATAGCATTACGTCATAACGGATAACGTCTCATAGTAATACGTCATAACGTATAACGCCATATAGCAATGTGTCATAACGTATAACGTCATATAGTAATGCGTCATAACGTATAACGCCATATAGTAATGCGTCATAACATATATCGTCATATAGTACTGCGTCATAACGTCTAACGCCATATAGCAATGCGTCATAACGTATAACGTCATATAGTAATGCGACATACCGTATAACGTCATATAGAATTCCGGTTTAACGTATAACGTCATATAGTAATGCGTCATAACGTATAACGTCATACAGTAATTCGTCATACCGTATAACGTCGTATAGCATTACGTCATAACGGCTAACGTCTCATAGTAATACGTCATAACGTATAACGCCATATAGCAATGCGTCATAACGTATAACGTCATACAGAATTACGGTTTAACGTATAACGTCATATAGTAATGCGTCATAACGTATAGCATCACATAGAATTACGGCATAACGTATTACGTCGCATAGTAATACGTCATAACGCAAACGTCATATAGTAATGCGTCATAACGTATAACGCCATATAGTATTGCGTCATAACGTATAACATCATATAGTATTGCGTCATGACGTATAACGTCATATAATAAGGCGACATGATGTATAACGTCATATAGAATTCCGGTTTAACGTATAACGCCATATAGCAATGCGTCATAACGTATAACGTCATATAGAATTACGGTGTTACGTATAACGTCATATAGTAATGCGTCATAACGTATAATGCCATATAGCAATGCGTCATAACGTATAACGTCATATAGTAATGCGTCATAACGTATAACGAAATATAGCAATGCGTCATAACGTATAACGTCATATAGAATTCCGGTTTAACGTATAACGCCATATAGCAATGCGTCATAACGTATAACGTCATATAGTAATGCGTCATAACGTATAACGAAATATAGTAATGCGTCATATCGTATAACGTCATATAGTATTGCGTCATAACTTACACCGTCATACAGTAATGCGTCATACCGTATAACGTCATAAAGAATTACGGTTTTGCATATAACGTCATGTAGAATTACGGTTTAACGTATAACGTCATATAGTAATACGTCATAACGTATAACGACATATAGTAATGCGTCATAACGTATATCGCCATATAGTAAGGCGTCATGACGTACAACGTCATATAGAATTACGTCATAACGTATAACGTCACATAGAAGTACGTCACAACGTATAACGTCACGCAGAATTACCTTTTTGCGTATAACGTCATATAGAATTACGGTTTAACGTATAACGTGATACAGTAATTCGTAATACCGTATAACGTCATATAGAATTACAGCATAACGTATAACGTCACATAGGAGAACGTCATAACGTATAACGTCATACAGAATTACGGTTTAACGTCTAACGTCATACAGTAATGCGTCATAACGTATAACATCATATAGAATTCCGGTTTAACGTATAACGCCATATAGCAATGTGTCATAACGTATAAAGTCATATAGAATTCCGGTTTAACGTATAACGCCATATAGCAATGCGTCATAACGTATAACGTCATATAGATTTACGGCATAATGTTTAACGTCACGTAGTAATACGCCATAACGTATAACGTCATATAGTAATGCGTAATAACGTAAAACATCATATAGTAATGCGTCATAACGTATAGCGTCACATAGAATTACGGTTTAACGTATAACGTCATATAGTAATGCGTCATAACGTATAACGTCATACAGTAATTCGTCATACCGTATAACGTCGTATAGCATTACGTCATAACGGATAACGTCTCATAGTAATACGTCATAACGTATAACGACATATAGCAATGCGTCATAACGTATAACGTCATACAGAATTACGGTTTAACGTATAACGTCATATAGTAATGCGTCATAACGTATAGAGTCACATAGAATTACGGCATAACGTATTACGTCGCATAGTAATACGTCATAACGTATAACGTCATATAGTAATGCGTCATAACATATAACGCCATATAGTATTGCGTCATAACGTATAACATCATATAGTAATGCGTCATATCGTATAACGTCATATAGTAGTACGTCATAACGTATAACGTCATATAGTATTGCGTCATGACGAATAATGTCATATAATAAGGCGACATGACGTATAACGTCATATAGTAATGCGTCATAACGTATAACGTCATATAGTAATGCGTCATAACGTATAACGCCATATAGTAATGCGTCATAACATATATCGTCATATAGTATTGCGTCATAACGTCTAACGCCATATAGCAATGCGTCATAACGTATAACGTCATATAGTAATGCGACATACCGTATAACGTCATATAGAATTCCGGTTTAACGTATAACGCCATATAGCAATGCGTCATAACGTATAACGTCACATAGTAATACGTCTTAACGTATAAAGTCATATAGAATACCGGGTTAAAGTATAACGCCATATAGCAATGCGTCATAGCGTATAACGTCATACAGAATTACGGTTTAACGTATATCGTCATAGAGTAATGCGTCATAACGTATAACGTCATATAGTATTGCGTCATGACGAATAATGTCATATAATAAGGCGACATGACGTATAACGCCATATAGCAATGTGTCATAACGTATAAAGTCATATAGAATTCCGGTTTAACGTATAACGCCATATAGCAATGCGTCATAACGTATAACGTCATATAGAATTACGGCATAATGTTTAACGTCTCGTAGTAATACGCCATAACGTATAACGTCACATAGTAATGCGTAATAACGTAAAACATCATATAGTAATGCGTCATAACGTAAGCGTCACATAGAAATTCCGGTTTAACGTATAACGTCATATAGTAATGCGTCATAACGTCTAACGTCATACAGTAATTCGTCATACCGTATAACGTCGTATAGCATTACGTCATAACGGATAACGTCTCATAGTAATACGTCATAACGTATAACGCCATATAGCAATGCGTCATAACGTATAACGTCATACAGAATTACGGTTTAACGTATAACGTCATATAGTAATGCGTCATAACGTATAGCGTCACATAGAATTACGGCATAACGTATTACGTCGCATAGTAATACGTCATAACGTATAACGTCATATAGTAATGCGTCATAACGTATAACGCCATATAGTATTGCGTCATAACGTATAACATCATATAGTATTGCGTCATGACGTATAACGTCATATAATAAGGCGACATGACGTATAACGTCATATAGAATTCCGGTTTAACGTATAACGCCATATAGCAATGCGTCATAACGTATAACGTCATATAGAATTACGGTGTTACGTATAACGTCATATAGTAATGCGTCATAACGTATAACGCCATATAGCAATGCGTCATAACGTATAACGTCATATAGTAATGCGTCATAACGTAAAACGAAATATAGTAATGCGTCATAACGTATAACGTCATATAGTATTGCGTCATACCGTATAACGTCATATAGAATTACGGTTTTGCATATAACGTCATGTAGAATTACGGTTTAACGTATAGCGTCGCATAGAATTACGGTTTAAGGTATAACGTCATATAGTAATACGTCATAACGTATAACGTCATATAGTAATGCGTCATAACGTATAACGTCATATAGTATTGCGTCATGACGTATAATGTCATATAATAAGGCGACATGACGTATAACGTCATATAGAATTCTGGTTTAACGTATAACGCCATATAGCAATGCGTCATAACGTATAACGTCATATAGAATTACGGCATAATGTTTAACGTCACGTAGTAAAACGCCATAACGTATAACGTCATATAGTAATGCGTAATAACGTAAAACATCATATAGTAATGCGTCATAACGTATAGCGTCACATAGAATTACGGTTTAACGTATAACGTCATATAGTAATGCGTCATAACGTATAACGTCATACAGTAATTCGTCATACCGTATAACGTCGTATAGCATTACGTCATAACGGATAACGTCTCATAGTAATACGTCATAACGTATAACGCCATATAGCAATGCGTCATAACGTATAACGTCATACAGAATTACGGTTTAACGTATAACGTCATATAGTAATGCGTCATAACGTATAGCGTCACATAGAATTACGGCATAACGTATTACGTCGCATAGTAATACGTCATAACGTATAACGTCATATAGTAATGCGTCATAACGTATAACGCCATATAGTATTGCGTCATAACGTATAACATCATATAGTAATGCGTCATAACGTATAACGTCATATAGTAATACGTCATAACGTATAACGTCATATAGTAATGCGTCATAACGTATAACGCCATATAGCAATGCGTCATAACGTATAACGTCATATAGTAATGCGTCATAACGTAAAACGAAATATAGTAATGCGTCATAACGTATAACGTCATATAGTATTGCGTCATGCCGTATAACGTCATATAGAATTACGGTTTTGCATATAACGTCATGTAGAATTACGGTTTAACGTATAGCGTCGCATAGAATTACGGTTTAAGGTATAACGTCATATAGTAATACGTCATAACGTATAACGTCATATAGTAATGCGTCATAACGTATAACGTCATATAGTATTGCGTCATGACGTATAATGTCATATAATAAGGCGACATGACGTATAACGTCATATAGAATTCTGGTTTAACGTATAACGCCATATAGCAATGCGTCATAACGTATAACGTCATATAGAATTACGGCATAATGTTTAACGTCACGTAGTAATACGCCATAACGTATAACGTCATATAGTAATGCGTAATAACGTAAAACATCATATAGTAATGCGTCATAACGTATAGCGTCACATAGAATTACGGTTTAACGTATAACGTCATATAGTAATGCGTCATAACGTATAACGTCATACAGTAATTCGTCATACCGTATAACGTCGTATAGCATTACGTCATAACGGATAACGTCTCATAGTAATACGTCATAACGTATAACGCCATATAGCAATGCGTCATAACGTATAACGTCATATAGTAATGCGTCATAACGTATAACGCCATATAGTAATGCGTCATAACATATATCGTCATATAGTACTGCGTCATAACGTCTAACGCCATATAGCAATGCGTCATAACGTATAACGTCATATAGTAATGCGACATACCGTATAACGTCATATAGAATTCCGGTTTAACGTATAACGTCATATAGTAATGCGTCATAACGTATAACGTCATACAGTAATTCGTCATACCGTATAACGTCGTATAGCATTACGTCATAACGGATAACGTCTCATAGTAATACGTCATAACGTATAACGCCATATAGCAATGCGTCATAACGTATAACGTCATACAGAATTACGGTTTAACGTATAACGTCATATAGTAATGCGTCATAACGTATAGCGTCACATAGAATTACGGCATAACGTATTACGTCGCATAGTAATACGTCATAACGTATAACGTCATATAATAATGCGTCATAACGTATAACGCCATATAGTATTGCGTCATAACGTATAACATCATATAGTATTGCGTCATGACGTATAACGTCATATAATAAGGCGACATGACGTATAACGTCATATAGAATTCCGGTTTAACGTATAACGCCATATAGCAATGCGTCATAACGTATAACGTCATATAGAATTACGGTGTTACGTATAACGTCATATAGTAATGCGTCATAACGTATAACGCCATATAGCAATGCGTCATAACGTATAACGTCATATAGTAATGCGTCATAACGTATAACGAAATATAGTAATGCGTCATAACGTATAACGTCATATAGAATTCCGGTTTAACGTATAACGCCATATAGCAATGCGTCATAACGTATAACGTCATATAGTAATGCGTCATAACGTATAACGAAATATAGTAATGCGTCATATCGTATAACGTCATATAGTATTGCGTCATAACTTACACCGTCATACAGTAATGCGTCATACCGTATAACGTCATAAAGAATTACGGTTTTGCATATAACGTCATGTAGAATTACGGTTTAACGTATAACGTCATATAGTAATACGTCATAACGTATAACGACATATAGTAATGCGTCATAACGTATATCGCCATATAGTAAGGCGTCATGACGTACAACGTCATATAGAATTACGTCATAACGTATAACGTCACATAGAAGTACGTCACAACGTATAACGTCACGCAGAATTACCTTTTTGCGTATAACGTCATATAGAATTACGGTTTAACGTATAACGTGATACAGTAATTCGTAATACCGTATAACGTCATATAGAATTACGGCATAACGTATAACGTCACATAGGAGAACGTCATAACGTATAACGTCATACAGAATTACGGTTTAACGTCTAACGTCATACAGTAATGCGTCATAACGTATAACATCATATAGAATTCCGGTTTAACGTATAACGCCATATAGCAATGTGTCATAACGTATAAAGTCATATAGAATTCCGGTTTAACGTATAACGCCATATAGCAATGTGTCATAACGTATAACGTCATATAGAATTACGGCATAATGTTTAACGTCACGTAGTAATCCGCCATAACGTATAACGTCATATAGTAATGCGTAATAACGTAAAACATCATATAGTAATGCGTCATAACGTATAGCGTCACATAGAATTACGGTTTAACGTATAACGTCATATAGTAATGCGTCATAACGTATAACGTCATACAGTAATTCGTCATACCGTATAACGTCGTAAAGCATTACGTCATAACGGATAACGTCTCATAGTAATACGTCATAACGTATAACGACATATAGCAATGCGTCATAACGTATAACGTCATACAGAATTACGGTTTAACGTATAACGTCATATAGTAATGCGTCATAACGTATAGAGTCACATAGAATTACGGCATAACGTATTACGTCGCATAGTAATACGTCATAACGTATAACGTCATATAGTAATGCGTCATAACGTATAACGCCATATAGTATTGCGTCATAACGTATAACATCATATAGTAATGCGTCATATCGTATAACGTCATATAGTAGTACGTCATAACGTATAACGTCATATAGTATTGCGTCATGACGAATAATGTCATATAATAAGGCGACATGACGTATAACGTCATATAGTAATGCGTCATAACGTATAACGTCATATAGTAATGCGTCATAACGTATAACGCCATATAGTAATGCGTCATAACATATATCGTCATATAGTATTGCGTCATAACGTCTAACGCCATATAGCAATGCGTCATAACGTATAACGTCATATAGTAATGCGACATACCGTATAACGTCATATAGAATTCCGGTTTAACGTATAACGCCATATAGCTATGCGTCATAACGTATAACGTCACATAGTAATACGTCTTAACGTATAAAGTCATATAGAATACCGGGTTAAAGTATAACGCCATATAGCAATGCGTCATAGCGTATAACGTCATACAGAATTACGGTTTAACGTATATCGTCATAGAGTAATGCGTCATAACGTATAACGTCATATAGTATTGCGTCATGACGAATAATGTCATATAATAAGGCGACATGACGTATAACGCCATATAGCAATGTGTCATAACGTATAAAGTCATATAGAATTCCGGTTTAACGTATAACGCCATATAGCAATGCGTCATAACGTATAACGTCATATAGAATTACGGCATAATGTTTAACGTCTCGTAGTAATACGCCATAACGTATAACGTCACATAGTAATGCGTAATAACGTAAAACAGCATATAGTAATGCGTCATAACGTATAGCGTCACATAGAATTACGGTTTAACGTATAACGTCATATAGTAATGCGTCGTAACGTATAACGTCATACAGTAATTCGTCATACCGTATAACGTCGTATAGCATTACGTCATAACGGATAACGTCTCATAGTAATACGTCATAACGTATAACGCCATATAGCAATGCGTCATAACGTATAACGTCATACAGAATTACGGTTTAACGTATAACGTCATATAGTAATGCGTCATAACGTATAGCGTCACATAGAATTACGGCATAACGTATTACGTCGCATAGTAATACGTCATAACGTATAACGTCATATAGTAATGCGTCATAACGTATAACGCCATATAGTATTGCGTCATAACGTATAACATCATATAGTATTGCGTCATGACGTATAACGTCATATAATAAGGCGACATGACGTATAACGTCATATAGAATTCCGGTTTAACGTATAACGCCATATAGCAATGCGTCATAACGTATAACGTCATATAGAATTACGGTGTTACGTATAACGTCATATAGTAATGCGTCATAACGTATAACGCCATATAGCAATGCGTCATAACGTATAACGTCATATAGTAATGCGTCATAACGTAAAACGAAATATAGTAATGCGTCATAACGTATAACGTCATATAGTATTGCGTCATACCGTATAACGTCATATAGAATTACGGTTTTGCATATAACGTCATGTAGAATTACGGTTTAACGTATAGCGTCGCATAGAATTACGGTTTAAGGTATAACGTCATATAGTAATACGTCATAACGTATAACGTCATATAGTAATGTTTCATAACGTATAACGTCATATAGTATTGCGTCATGACGTATAATGTCATATAAT